>NC_135489.1:50251937-50888437 GCF_052094955.1 Ictidomys tridecemlineatus
TTGTGAAAACTCAAGACCAAGTCAGTCAATATTTTTTAAATCCTTAAAAAAGTCAGCTAGTAACCTTTCCTGCAAGTTTTAAAGCTCAGGAGAGAGGTATAGACTAAACACTTTAAGATTCTTGCATGGATGTTACATTCATAAGGATTTTATTGTATATCTCACTACTGTGGCTTAGAAAACATCAGCAAAGTTAGAAACATCTTATTCCATCTTCAAGCTGGGATAGCTCTTTAGGTCTTACAAACACTGCCCAATATCAGCTTTTAAATGCAATAGTAACAAAAACAGCATGGTATTGGCACCAAAATAGACTGGTAGACCAATGGTTCAGAATAAAGGACACAGAGACTAACCCACAAAATTACAATTATCTTATGTTAGACAAAGGTGCCAAAACCATGCACTGGAGAAAAGATAGCATCTTCAACAAATGGTGCTGGGAAAACTGGAAATCCATATGCAACAAAATGAAATTAAACCCCTATCTCTCACCATGCACAAAACTTAACTCAAAATGGATCAAGGACCTAGGAATTAAACCAGAGGCTCTACATCTAACAGAATAAAAAGTAGGCCCTAATCTTCATCATGTGGGATTAGGCCCCAGCTTCCTTAATAAGACTCCTACAGTGCAAGAATTAAAACCAAGAATCAATAAATGGGATAGACACAAACTAAAAAGTTTCTTCTCAGCAAAAGAAACAATCTGTGAGGTGAACAGAGAGCCTGCATCTTGGGAGCAAATTTTTATCCCTCACACATCAGATAGAGCACTAACCTCTAGGGTACATAAAGAACTCAAAAAGCTAAGCACCAAAAAACCAAATAACCCAATCAACCAATGGGCCAAGGACCTGAACAGGCACTTCTCAGAAGAGGATATAGAATCAATCAACAAGTATATGAGAAAATGCTCATCATCTCTAGCAATTAGAGAAATGCAAATCAAAACTACTTTAAGATATCTCACTCCAGACAGAATGGCAGCTATTATGAAGACAAACAATAATAAGTATTGGCAAGGATGTGGGTAAAAAGGAACACTCATACATTGCTGGTGGGACTGCAAATTGGTACAGCCAATATGCAAAGCAGTATGGAGATTTCTTTGAAATCTGGGAGTGGAAGCACTGTTTGACCCAGCTATCCCTCTCCTCAGACTATGCCCCAAGGACTTAAAAACATCATACTACAGGGACACAGCCACATCAATGTTTACAGCAGCACAATTCACAATAGCTAAACTGTGGAACCAACTTAGATGACCTTCAGTAGATAAATGGATAAAAAAAAGTGGTATATATACACAATGAAATATTACTCAGCAATAAAAGAGAATAAAATCATGGCATTTGCAGATAAATGGATGGTGTTGGAGAATATAATGCTAAGCTAGCCAATCCCCAAAAAACAAATGCTGAATGTTTTCTCTGATATAAGGAGGCTGACTCATAGTTGGGTAGGGAGGGGGAGCATGGGAGGAATAGATGAATTCTAGATAGGGCAGAGGGCTGGGAGGGAAAGGAAGGGGACAGGGGATTAGCAAAGATGGTGGAATGTGATGGACATTATTATCCAAAGTACATGTCTGAAGACAGGAATTGGGTGTTAATATACTTTATATACAAATAGAGATATAAAAAATTGTGGTATATATGTGTAATAAGAATTGTAATGCAAAACAAAACAAAACAAAAAAAAGAAAGTACACGTATAAAGATATGAAGTGGCGTGAACATACTTTATATACAAAGATATGAAAAATTGTGCTCTATATGTGTTGTATTTAAAAAATAAAATCAATTACAATAAACAAATAAATGGGAAAAGAGAAATACGACAGGCATTGAGATACCATATTCGAGGTTATGAACAAGAGGAGGGTGTGTTCCAGAAAGGTATTAAGGAAGAAAGACTGAGGGCCAAATCCTCTTCTACATGTGACTTCAGTCTCTGGTCCTTAGACAAGTGTTGGGGCCACCTTGGGAGTCATGCTGGCTCCTATTCCCATCTCAGGTCCTTTGGCCAGCAAGACTCAGATTTCTGTCCATTCTCCACTGTCTATGATTTGTTTAAACTCCCATCATTTCTCCCCTTGATTGCTACATCTTTAGTGATCTTGCCCCAGGTCTTTCTCTCCAATCCACCTTCTACAGAGCTTCTAAACAAATCTTTCAAAAATGTATTTCTGGTTATGCCACTCTCCTGTCTAGGAGTCTTCAGTTACACCTCACTTCCCTCATTGTAAGTCTAAACTCCTCTGCCAAAAATACAGACATCTCCATCATCTCCCCCACCTACTTACCTAAGCCTAGTCTCCCACCTCTTTCTCCCCCCTTGAACTTCTGCGGGCATTCTACCAAATGACTTCTAGTCCACTAAAGATACCTCATATTCTTTCACCTCTGGACCATTATTCCAAAGAATTCAATTCTCTTCCTCTTGAAAAGTCGTTTGGTGATGGGTGAGGCATATTTTCTTTGCCCTTAAACATTGAAATTCATTTTTTTTTCCGTGTAACCTTTTTTTATGTGAGATGATAAAAGAACAGCTTGTGAGAAAATGTTCAAAACAGCAAAGTGTTCACCAAATTACTCTGAGGTTATGTATCCCTGGGACTATTATTTCTGGAAATTATTTCCTAAACTATGACACTGCTTTTGAACTTAATGAAATGCTTATATATGACAACTTAAAGAATATCTATTTTATGCTGTTGGGATGACAATAATATCTGTCTCCTGCCCTGAAACAAAATGTTCTGCAATGACCATAACGGAGGAACAAGGAGAATGAACCTAAAACTGTAACTGAGGGCTCCTTGTGCTCAGCTACCCAGCGCTTTATTTCACCAATTAAAAAGTTGATTTCCCTTTTGCTCTAAGCACTCTGAACAGAATAGTGCTCTTTTTGCATTTATCTTGTGCTTCTTTTATGATGAAAATTTAAAAGAATGTAGCTTTTTCCTTTGGGGTGTCAGAGGAGAGATTTGGGTTGTTTTTCAAAACATGGAGGACTATCAAAAGCAGCTTTCACTGGCTTTGCCAGTTCCCAAACAAACTAGAGCCAACTGGGGTTATGACTATAGCCAGCAGCTGCAAGCTTTCAACCATTAGTGTGGCAATGCAGTGCAGAGCATTGGAGAATTCTCTCTCTCTCTCTCTCTCTCTCTCTCTCCCTCTCCCTCTCCCCACCCCCCTCTCTCACACACACATACATACCCCAAATAGTCCCTCTTGCTTGGCCAATTCTACACTCACTCTATATCTGAACATCTCCTCCTAAATCCAAGACTCCAAGGTGCTCTCTTCTTCTAATATCTGAGAATTTTTTTTTTTAAACCTTCTATGTCTCCAACTGCTTCCTCACCACCTAGGCTTAATTGATCTTGCTGTCCCCTGAGTCCAGTGCATCTCCTAGACCCTCTGGAATGGGAACTCTTTTCTGTCTTATGTCCCACCCCCATACTCATGGTCACTTTCCTTTCCTCCCCATGACTCTTCAAGACCATTACATTCTCTTCCTGTTGCAAAATCCCTGCTCCTTTGAGCTCACTCTTTGGCAACTTGCTTCTTTATTTTCAAAATAGTTCATTGAGCTTCTGGCCCTGCTCTCTCATTTATCAACGACTTTATCTCCTTCCATCATCCCAGGCAACTTTTAACGCCCACAGAGATGACATGTGGAAAGCCTAACTTACCTCCATTCTTCAACCTCTTTTATTCCCAGTCTTATTTTCTTCGGCTTCACTTCCAAAATCACAACAGGAACACACCGGAACCGAAATGCTTACAAAATTAGCAGTCTGATCACCACCACTTTTGCTCCTGTGCCTCCCTCCAGTACATCAATCAGCAGCCCCCAGCTGCGTGGATCTTCACTTTCTCTCATCAGTCCCTCCTGTTTTCATGTCTCTCCTTGTCCAGAGGAGGGGACATAGATGGCTTCATTCTCTTTCCCCTTCTTCCTTCCTTTCAGTAAAAGAACACTCTTGCCTTTTTCTGAAGCCAACTTCTTTAACTTACGTTTTCTTCTTCTCTTTCTGGAACCCCTCTTCTCAAGTTTCCTTACCATCTTCTCTTTTTACCCAATGGCTCTCTCACCTTCTTCCAACCTACTATTTCTACCTCCCTGGCTCAAAAACTTCCATGTATTCCACTTAATAGAGAGTGAAATTTTAAATCCTTCACACGGACTTCCACACCCCCAAATAACATAGCCCCTGCCTCCATCTGGACCATCCATCTGGACCACTTTCCTCCATTCTTGCTATACCCCATGTGCACTAACTGCCATGGTTGGTTGTGATTGGCTCATGTGTTAGAAGCTTGGTCCCCAGTGTGGCAGTGTTGAATGGTGGTGGAATCCTTAAGAGATATGGCCCCGTGGGAGGCAGTAAGGTCACTGAGGGCACTGCCATCGAAAGGGATTATGGTAGTTCTCATGAAATTCCAGTTTGTTCCAATGAGAGTGGATTCATTAAATAGCAAGTCAGACCCCTGAATCACTCTCTGATTTCCTGTCTTGCCACATGATCTCTCCTTGCACATGTCCCATGATATCATCCACCATTAGGCCTTCAGCAGAGTCCAAACTGACAGAGCCACCCAATCTTGGGCTTTTGGTTTACAGAACTATGAGTTAAATAAACATCTTTCCTTTATACAGTACCCAGCTTCTAGGTATTTTGTTAAAGCAATGGAAAGTGGACTAAAGATGCTGACCTTCATGTTGGTCCTGAACCAAATCTGACTTTTCTCACCTGTTCTTCCATTTGCCTGCCTCGATCATCATTTTCCCCAAAAGCTCTGCCTAATGGACCCTGTCTATACATCAGTTCTTTGTTCTGATATTGTATGGAAGGCTTTCCTTACTCTCCACCTAAATCTCATGTCTACTATTTTTTCATGCCTCCTTGACTTTTTTTAGAGCAATTATTACCATGTATAATTACATATTTTATTAATGAGACAGACACTTTGCTTTATATTTCTAAAATCTATGAGAGGAAGACTATGTGTATTATATTTATCATTGTATTTTCAGTGCCTGCAACACAATAGACAATTCAAGTATGCCAAAAAAGAAGAAATAATAATGATGTTCATATACCTGGTCAGTGACACTACAAGGATTTAAATGGTTTTTACAATTTAGGAGACATGGGAAATGGAAATAACATTACCACTGTACTGTCTTAAAACAATTAGTGATATTTTCTCCTCTAAACACAAGAGTAAAATAGCTCAGAATTGTTAACAGGTTATGAAAAGCAGCATGTTAAATATGTACTTTGGAGTCAATATATCTACTTTGCATTTCAGAAGCACTATCTATATGACCCTGGGCAAATCCCATAACCTGTCTGAGGCCCATTTTCCTCATTTGCAATAGAGTAGCAATAGTATTAGCTTGCAGAACTCTTACGCAGAAAATGCGATGTAATTCAGATAACGTCCCACTGCCTAGCACTTAAGAGACACCCTACCAAGGTTAGTTTCTGTCTGATCCCTATTTTTATATCATTAACGCGAACAGCAACACTTTATATGTGCCATGAGATTGTTTCATTACACTATCGAAATAAGATCATGCTCTCACAAGTCCTCTAAATTTCAGAGTTTCTTTGTCTTCTAGTTATTTGGGGGAGTTTCCAGGAGGTGACTGATATGTATTTGGCAAGAGTAATTAATTTTCAATTCCTCATGTTTCTCCTCTTCCTCTTGGATTAGGGTTCCTGCCTCTAATAATGACAACTGCGATTTCCCCTTCCACAGCCATCCTGCTGGTACTGGCCCTCTCCAACCGCCACCCACAGAGGATGTGCCATGCTAAGTTCCACTGCTCCAAGGGACCCTCGTGTGCTACTTCCAGGAGGCCATGCTGCTCCTGTGTCCTCTCTTATTGATGCCACTTGGTCATTTTTCAGTTCTGAAGCTATTCTGACTAACATGTGAGTCATTTTTCACATTCACTGGTTTTTTTTTCTCCCCCCCCCTCCTATTCTCTGTTAGCATCTCTTAAAGATCTTTGGCAATACAGCTTTTTTATGATTTTCTAAACACCCGTGTGTTTAAGGCTTAGTCACCAGCCTATGATGCTATTGGGAGGTGGTGGAATCTCTAGAAGGTGAGACTTAGTAGAAATAAGGCCATTGAAAGGGTGCTTTTGAAGGGGATATTGGGACCCCAGCCCTTCTATCTTTCACTTCCTGGACACCATGAGGTGGGTAGACCTCTCTGCCCTATACTACCACTGTGATGTACTCTGCCATTACAGGCTCAAAGCAACAGGGCCTATGACCACACACTGAAACCTTCAAAACCATGAACCAAAGCCAACTTTTCCTCTTTGTAAATTGATCATCTCAAGTATTTGGTGTCAGCATGCTGGTTTCTGGTGAAGTCTCTCCCCTTACCTTGCAGACAGCACTTCCTTGTTATATCCTACCATGGCTTTTTTTTTTTTTTTTCTGTGTACGCAGAGAATTCTGACCTCTTCCTCTTTGTATGAAGACACTGATCTTTTTAGATTAGGGCCCACCCTTCTCACCTCATTTAACTTAATTACATAAACCTCAGTTTTATACTTAAAGGTCCTATCTCCAAAAGAGTCACAATCCAGGTTAGAGTTTCAATATGTGAATCAGGAGCACAATTTAGTTCATAACAGTTCTATTCTAGGGAAACCAAATAATTCATAGTTTCCTTCCCCTTAAATGACCAATAGAATACATTTTTTTTTTTTTTGGTACCAGAGATTGAACCCACTGAGCCACATCCTCAGCCCTTTTTATTTATTTATTTATTTTAATTTTGAGATAGGATGTTACTAACTTGCTTAGGGCCTCTCTAAGTTGCTGAGGCTGGCTTAGAATTTGCAATCCTCCTGCCTCAGCCTCCTGAGTTGCTGAGGTTACAGGCATGCACCACCACGCCTGGCACCAGTAGATTACTCTTAGACTAAATTTATACTTCCTAAATTCTTTACCTTTGGAATGGCTTATTTCCTCTTAAGATTTCCTGTTTCACATTTGACAAATAGATTTGATAAATTATAAGAAAAAAAAACTCCTACTTCCAATCTGATAAACTGGTCTGGTAACCTAGGCCACCCATCCCCCTACATGTCCTGACATATCTGAATCCTCTTGATGTCCTAGCCACCCTCAGCACTTTTGCTTTCAGTACCAAAGCAAAGATGAACATCCCAGCTGATAATGACCTGGGGTGTTTTTTAGTGTCTGAATATCTCCCAGGTGCTAGAGAAAAATGAAAGCTTTACAAAGAATCAATCGCTCTTTGAACTATTACTTGTTCATTTTGTGCATTTTCTCGGTCACATCGCCTAAGGATATTAGTAATGCACTACACAATGACCTAATTTATTACAGAAGAGCAATTCAGGCCACAGCAAGAATGAAACATATCAACTGCCAATCCCTCCGATAATATGAAACAGTTATTTTTCTCAACTGACTATTTGGCTCTCACATTAGGAGTGTTCACAACATAAAAGGAAAAGATGCTGTTTTATATATGTATAAATTTAAGCCTGGGCCTGTTAACTAAGAAGGTTAGATTCTGGTGCTAATGAGGGAAACATAGAACTTCAATCCCCAGAGACTAGTTGTAGTCACACTGTCCTCCAGCTTACTACCTTGTTTTCACATAAAATTGTGCTAGTGGTCATAAGAAGATAACCCTCAAATATCTCTCAGGTATCATTCAGCAAACATTGACTGAGCTTCTTCTGTATCTCAAGCTTCATGCGCATAGCAATGAAATAAATATAAATAAAGTAAAACATACCCTTATATATATTTTATAAATATAAAATAAGCAAAACATAACCCTTACCCTCAAAAGTCTTGCAGTCAGTGAAAATTATTAGCATTACTGATGGGAAAAATTAAGCATCCTACTAATGCCATTTATCTTGGACATGACACACTTTTTGTTTTTAGTACTTTGCAAATTAGCAAACATTTTCATGCAATTATCTCACTTCATCCTCAGAGTAATCACTGTAAGTAGGTACCATTAACCCTGATTTGGAGATTTAAAAAAAAAAAATCTCAGCATTAACAAGTTTGAGTTATTCAAGGTCATACAGCATGTATGTAAACTCAGGGATTTCTCTAAAATCCCAGTTTCATGTCATTAAAAAATTCATAAGCCTTTGCCAAATACGAGCACAGAATGCTCTTTAAACCTTCTATTTGTATGTGTGTGTGTGTGTGTGTGTGTAATATAATTATAACAAAGCTATATTATAATGTAAATTATAAATAATTATTTGCCAATGGCAAATATACATTTTCAATAACAATAAACATTTTCAATAACAAAATTTTTGGCCACTCCAAAGACGACAAAGAAATGGAAATATAACACTGATGTTTAAATATAATCATATTATAATTAATTGGCCCATACTAACTTGATGCTCATAAAACAGTCTAAATATTAGCAAAATTTCATTTTTGGATCCTGGATCATATCATAAAGTTTCATAACTCAAAAATACATTTTGGAAATAAGCATCTGTTTTAACCTTCATTAATCCAGTGTGCAAAATTCATCTCAAATAATTAACGTTTAGTTTTGCTCTAAGTGACACATGGAGAAATTTCTACTCTTTGTAAAACCCATATGCATCAAAATGTCTGCAGAGAAGCCTGATGATAAGAGTTCTATATTTGCATAGTACTTTATTTCTCATTTCACACAGGAAGGCTTTGCTTCCAAAGAGTTCATGAAGATTTGGTAGAAACTAGCCCAAGAGCTCATACAGCTTATCAACAGTAATTCTGACAAGTGCATCTGGCTGCCTGTCAGAAGACCAGAGTGCAGAGGTTCTCAAGTTTGTTCACCTTTTGGAATGACCTAGGAAGCTTTAAAAATGTCAATGCCAGGTTCCACCCTCAGAATTCTCACTTAATTGGTTTGGGATGCAGTGAGTTATTTGGGATTTCTGAAAACTCTGCATGTGGGTGAAAGAGCCATGAAGCCAAACAGGTCACCTTCAGATAGTGGAAAGGTGTTTCCTGGACCAGCACACAGTGGGAGCTTGTCAAATATGCCCTCTGAGGCACCATTCAGAACCCAGGGTGGGAAATCTGAGAACAGTTTATTTTTAGTATATTATTTACCATTCCTTTGCCATAAGTAACACTTTGGAAAAAGAAGTCTTCTGGTCTGGATCCCTTGCCACGTTAAGTGCAATAAGGAAACAAAGCTGGGTCCTAAAGAACGAGGCTCAGAAACTTGAGTAACAAAATCAATGTTTTACTGAATGTCCCCAGGGAATGTGGTCCCCACATACTTATGAATAGAAGGTATCTATCTGCTACCATGCTTACAATCTTACTCAACTAACATATTTTTTAGAAACTGCTTTCTCAAACAGAAATTAAGTGGAGCCAGATAGGGTGGCGCATGCCCGTAAGACCAGCAGCTCTGCAGGCTGAGACAGGAAGATCACAAGTTCAAAGCCAGCCTCAGCAAAAGCAAGGCCCTAAGCAACTCAGTGAGACCCTGTCTCTAAATAAAATACAAAATAGGGTTGAGGATGTGGCTTAATGGTTGAGTGCCCCTGAGTTCAATCCCTGGTACTCCTCCCAGCAAAAATAAAGAAAGAAAATGGATATAAGAGTGACTATCATCTTGTCACCTCCACCTTAGAATGCAAATATGAACTTTCTTACAAAAGAAAAATGTACCAAGACTGTAAGAGATTTTTATATTCCCCCCATATTAAGTGGTGCCTTAGTTTTGCTCTCTTGATTCTAACCACTTGGTTTCCTCAGACTCTGTTTACTGAGAGATTACAGCACAATAAATATAAAGCACCCTCATCACCATGGAATATTTTGCTGATATTCTCAAGGGAAAGAACTCTGCCACCTAATGAAAAAAAAAAGCCTTTTATAAGTGCTCTGAATTTTTTTTTCCATCTATTGGAAGAAAACAAAATAAAAAGTCCTATAGCTACATTATGGCAATTGCTAAGATCAAAACGTGGCATGTACATTTTGCTATGTAGACATTTCTTTGCTGGAAGGTGTCGAAGGGATACTAAAATGCCCCAGTCATCATGTAGCCTACCTGCTGTGGTTTCTGAGCCATTCACAGTGAGCACAACCCCAGTGGTTTCTCAACAGGCTCAAAGAGCAGAAATTCAGCTTTCTTGAAAGAACTCAAACTTGTCAAGACTTCTAAGCCTGTACTATGACAAAACTTTTTAAAGACATATTTCAACAGAAGATGACATTTTAAAACTCATCCCACTGGCTTCCTGTTCCAGAATATGCTTAGCTGAAGTAACACGAACCTGTCTTCCCCCTAAGATGACACAGAAACATTAGATTTAAAAAAATAATAATAAAAATGACTATCACACACACAGCTATCTAAAAAGAAGAAGGAGGAGTTGCCCTTAACTTTCTGTCTCAGCCCCACAGCCAGCCAGCCCATAGTGGGTAGGGGACATCTGTACCTTCCTGCCACTTCTACAGTTCCCATGGTTGTTGGGGCGCCTCCTTCTTGCTCCAGGGTTACTGCAGTACCCTCTCAACAAATCCCCACTTGCACCCCACTAGTAATAACCTATAGCCAAAGTGGTCATTTGGAACATAAGTCAGATCATGCCACTGTTCTCTTCAAAGCACAGATTAAAAACCAAACTTTTTCCAATGGCTCCTAAACTCTGCATCACCTGTCCTCTTCCTTTGCCTCTTTGGCTTTATTTTCTTGGATTCACCCTGGTAACTCATCACCTCTGGCTTCTCGGTCTGTATGTTGTTCCTAGAGGCAGGCAGCAGTCTGGCTTCCCAAAGGCATGCAGCAGGCTTACACATGCAGGACTTTCTTGTGATGTTTCTTCTGTCTGAAACACTCTTCCTCTAGAAGCTACTTGGTTCAGCTCTTTATTTTCTTTATGCCTTTGCTCAAATTTCACCATTTCATGAAGCCTATTCAAGAACTTTATGGAACAAAAAGAAAAAAACAATTGAACATATTGAAGGTAAAAAAAAAAACCCTAAATAAATGGATAAATAAATCATGATCACTGGTATGGAGATTTTATACAAGTCCTCCAAAATTAGTTCATAAAATGACTTTAATCTCTACCCAAGCCATGCCAAGGGTTTTTTGTTTTAATTGACTTTGAAAAGATAATCCTGAAGTTCGTAATAAAGAATAAAAGGTCAAGAACAATCAAGATCATTTTAATGAATAAAAGGGAGAGAAAATTTTCTCATTAGATAGCGTAACATGTTGAAAATTGAAATTATTTAAAAATAAAGAGACTTTAGGGAGAGGGGATATAAATAAACCAATGGAACTGAATTAAGACCTAACAACTAGATAGATCTATATTTACATGGAAACCTGATTGATAAATGTGGTTTTCAAATCAATGGAGGAAGAAGTAGCACTGAAAAAAAAAATTCTATCTCTGTGGAAAAAAATAAAACCAGACCTTTACTTTGTAACCAAACTAAAAGTCAATCCAGGTTTATTAAAGGCATAAATATTAAAAAGCAAAACTTTTAAAATTCTGGAAGACAACAATCCAATGTATCTATATTTTGAAGTGGCATAGGATATCTTAATCAAGACACAAAAAAACCCATAAAATAAAGAAAAAGACAGAAACTTAAGTACATTAAAAATATCTCTCTGACAAAAGACACATTATAGTTCAAACAAAAACTGTAGCCTTGAAATGGTATTTCCAACTTATGAAATATATAGTGAGTTCAAATCAAGAATACATAAATAAATAAATGTCTAAAAACCCAGTAATGAAAGAGAAATAACCCAAAATAAAATGGGCAAATTCACAGAAGAGGAAACATGAATGTACAATGAACAAATGAAAAGATTTTCAGTTTGACTTCTCAGTGAAATGCAAATTAAAACAATGATGAGATAGTTTGCACCTGTCACATTAACCAAATTTTAGCCTGGCAACTCTAAATGACCCTGAAGAATAGAAATAGTTAACACTACCAATAGTAGTGTAAATCAGTACAGCACACTGGAGGTTGGTTTAAATGTGGTTAGACTAAAATCCAAAAGTGCCCTTTTATATCATATATCCTAGAAAAACTTACATACGTATTCAAAGAGACACCAGGGTGTTTATTACTTCATTGTTAAAAATTGGGAAAATTTGAAAACAGCCTACAGTAACGGAATGGAAAAATAAACCATGGTGGAATTGAAGGATAGAATACAGCAGTTAGTGTGAATGAACTAGATCTGCATGGATCAATATTGATCTTGAAAACAAAATATTAATAAAGGAAAATTGTTAAAGCATTTAAGTGATATTAAGCATGCAAGATTTGAAAGAAAAGAGAGCCTTAGCTATAGCCATGAAGTTTATTTCTTTAAAAAATAAAACTATCTGAAGCAAACATGAAAAACTCACAGTGAATATGATTGACAGATGTCTGTCATAATTTTTAAGCTTTTTGTTCTTTGAAAACTTTTCTTATTTAAACATTGTGAGATGAGTGGATAAAATGTTTATTCAACATATATTCTGTATTGGGCACCACTGAAGAGCAAAGGCAAATAAGATATAGTCTTTCCCACTGTAGAATTTAGAATGGGAGATGGAAATGCCTTTGTGTATGATGATGGAAGTAATAAAGATACATCAAAGATGGAGTGAACACACAAAGAAGGTTCATCAATTTTACCTAAGTTTGGAGGAGGCCTACAGTTCTTTAGAAAAGTGATTGCAATTAGTTTCTTCACCAATGGGAACAATTTAACTCCTAAGCATGGCTTCACATTTCAGCACATCCACAATAATAGTTATCTTAGCATCTAGACAAGAAACTGAGCCACAATATTTGGAGTCAGGATCAGTCTTTGAGACTTTAAATCTCGGTGCCTTGAAAGAACATGGGTAAATCAATCTTAGTGAAAGAACTTGACTCTGAACCCTGGATATAGCAATAGGGCTTAATGTGAAACGAGTCCCTGGAGGTCTAAGTTTGGTAGAAAAGGTCATGAAAAGTCAGATTCAAGTTGATTCTTAAGCCACGTACTTGTCTCAGATGGACAAACTGAGGTCAAGTGTTCTGAACTTTTGTGAATCCCAGTCAGCTTTGTGATTATATCCGGATGCTGTTTCCTCATATTTTATGGCTCATTATTTCTTAAAAGTTCAATCTATAAAAAAACAACTCTTGGGAATGTTTGTTTCATAAGGGCTCAGAGAGATAGTAGGATGTTTATTGTTGGAGAATCATTAAATGAACTTTCCAAACCATGAGATCAACTTCTTTCTCAGACATTTACATGATCCTGTAGTGACCAGCATTGTATCACTGAGCCACAACCCCGGCCCTGGAAAGTTGGTTTCTTGGGTTAGTATCCTACACAATATACAGCAGATGAGTTTTACCGATGGTTTTTAAAAAGAGTCCATATAGTTTGTAAGGACTCCTGCTTGGCACTGACTCCAAAACCAAGAATCAGATAAGAGTAGTGTCATAGTTTAACATCCAAACCGGGACATATCCTTGTATGTACACCAGAAGTTATATTTTCATTTAACATTTATAGGAGTGTCATAGTTATCAGGTCAATAAAACCTTTCCAATTGAAATACTTGATTTGGTTTAATTCCCTCTTCAGAGAGAAACAGGCAATTTCAGAGTCTTTAAGAGGCTATGGGCTGGGCATATTGGCACATGCCTGTAATTCCAGGAGGCTAAAGCAGGAGGATTGCGAGTTCAAAGCCAGCCTCAACAAAAGCAAAGTGCTAAGCAACTCAGTGAGAACCTGTCTCTAAATAAAATACAAAATAGGGCTGGGGATGTGGCTCAGTGGTTGAGTGCCCCTGAGTTCAATCCTTGGTACACTGCCCCCTGCCAAAAAAAAAAAAAAAAAAAAAGATATGGATCTCTATAATATTGAAATGCCTCTACAGTTTAAAATTAGTAATGAGACACACAAACAAACACACACACACACAAATGCTTGTATACATATACCTAGGCATACACATACAAAAATTAAAGGTACTCAATTCCAGGTTAAAATGAAAATTAGGGTCATTTTTAAGATTATTTTTTATTATCGGTCTCTTTTCTCCAAAAACGTGGAAGGCAGGACCAAGAAATGCGAGGGCAAAATTTCTGGAGAAACACTTCACGTTACATTTTTGGCAAACTTCTCCTGTAATGACAAATATTACCGAGGGCCTCAGAGGAGCCAGAATACTTTTCATGATAAAGGAGTTAGTGCTAACAATCATGCCAGCACACGAGGCATTACTCAGAACTATCCAGGCAACCAGGACATTCGGTCACTAGAAGTACTTTCAGCGTGGATTTATACATGGTGTTTGTAAATGGTTACAACTCATTAGGGCAGGAGGGGTATATTTCATAATCATTCTGTCTTGGAGGGATCTGTAGGAAGGTACAGTGCTTGAAGTTTATGGATCTCTTCCTGAAATTTATTTTTATGGCCATGGTGGGCACTTGTTCACACCCACTTTGAAATTGTTCCAAACTATAATTCTCCATGGCCATGCTTTGGGGGGGTGGGGGGGCTCCGTCACCCATCTGTTCATGTGCTGGAAAAAAAACTGAAAATTATTTTTAGGGAAAATTTTGGCTTTACTCCTCAGTACTTGCTCAGGCCGTCATTCTGTAGAGATGGAATGGCTTCCTACTCTAACACATGCAAATTCATAATTCTAGGTGGAAAAATACATTATTAAAAAAAAAAGAAAAACAAAGGATAAGTGTCAGATCAGGGGAAAAAGTGTGCAAATACACAAGCTCCTACAAAGAGAATGGCAAATCTTGCTCCAGCTCAGAGAATTATTAACACTTAGGGGCATATGAATATCCAGACCCTCTGCATCCCTAAATCTTCATCTGAGAGGACATCAAATGCTGCTACTGAACACTACCTAAAATCTTGGTTGAGAGAGAAAAAAAAATATGTATCTTTCAGAAATTCCTGAGTTATATGTTATCTAGTCTTTCCTCTAAAATTTGAAAACTCAACCTTATAAGAGGACCATGGGACACCCTTACATCTGGACTACATGTGGCTCCTCATCTGCTTCAGCTAAGCCATGTCGATGGATTCTGCCAACAGTCAGCATGGAGTGAGGGCAAAGGAACCCTCCTGTGGAGTTTGTGGTATTTATTTGTTGAGGATATTGTTCATCTCATTAACAGGCTTTCTCCAGGAGGTTTTTAGCATAAATTTTCTCGGGGCTTAGAACCGGGGAGTGATTCTGCATATTCTGAAAAATTGGTTCTTTTATCTTACAGACACTGTGGCTCATGTTTATTTCTCAGTGTTTGCTGCCAGAAGTTTTATGGTCCCCTCACAGCATTTGGGAACTCATAAAGTGCATTTTGTGTTCGAACTTCACCTGTAATTAGCTTACCATTCTGATCTCCATAGTCTCTTCACCAGAATTCCCCTGCTTGCGAAAGTCTAAATGTATTGTACTCATTTGGGGGTTTGTGGAATAAACATACACACACAGATACATACGTACAAAAGAAATAAAGAAACCTATAAAATCACAAAGTCTCGTTTTCTCATTTATAAAATGGGATGGATGAACAGGCACTCTAATCTCTCTACTTCTAATTTTATGGAATTCTGCATTTCTGTTTCTCAGTCTGGCTTAGCCTCTGATTTCTCTGACCCCTTGAAGCCAATTCTATTCTTCAATTTCCCCATCGGTGAGACTACTATATTTAATTTTTAAAATATTTCATTTTTACTTTTAAAATATTTAATTTTTATATTCTCCTTTGAGCTTCATAAAACAACCCATATTCTAGAATTGGCTGCTTGTTTTTTTTCTTTCCCTAACATTCATTACAGGTAGCCAGGGCACATAAGAACTCTACTTCCATAGACTAAAATAGCACTTTGAATCTTTTTCTTTATGACAGGCTGCCATGGTTAAGCCATCTCCCCTCCCCCTCCCACTTCTCACTGCCCAGCTTGCCTCCGTACTCACCTAAAGAAATCCATTTCTTGCAAGGCAACTTCCAAAGCAGTCATACATTTTTAAATTCCTAACAGAATGTAAGCATCTTTACCATTTTCGTAAATGAACTATTACGATTTCAACATTGAGCTACAAACTCAGTTGGAAGGACTAGGCAGCAAAGTACAAATGACCCTGTGCCAGGCAGTGTTTAAGAAGTAGGATAACCTGCTAGTTATAAGCAGAGACTGGAAGTCAGACTGTCTATATGCTCATTCCAGCTCTGCCACTTACTAGCAGCACAACATCTCTGTGCCTCTGTTTTCTTATCTGTGAAATGGGGTATGGTAATAAGGATCAACTGAATTAATTCAAATAAAACTGCATACCACCGATAAGCATGGTCAGTGCTAGCTACTGTGATCATTACTCAGCCACAAAAGCAATAGAATATAAAGAGTTAAAAAGTAGGGTCCACAATGACCTGAGCTATAATCGTTCAGACTAGAAAAAAACGTTGACAACAAATTTCTTTGCAAATAGGCTTTTCATTTTATTTTGTGGACAGTGGCAATGACAAATCAATAAAGAATGTGGAATATAAGATTATGAAATAGCCATTTCTATCACATGCCGATTTCCTCCAGGTAAAATAGAAAACAGTACACATCACCAATACCTTAAAAGATTCATAGAAAGGTATGCATGAGAATTATGGTAGGGTTTCACTCTAATTCATTTAAAAATATTTGCTATGGCCTTTGTCTTTTAAAGATTAAAAAAATGAAATGAATGTAAGAAATCATATCAGGGTTGTTAAGATATATAACATGTTAAGATATGTTAAGATATTTGCTGTAAATATGCAAATATAACTAAAGTGACATGCTGATAAATTAATTACCCATTCTTTGCCCAACCGAACAACATGCATACATTTTACCAAAACTTATTCAGACCACAGAATGAGTGAAACATATGGCACATCTTATGAACTATGCTTCGTGATTGACATATATTATCTGACACAACATATGTAAATGAGAAAAAAGTTAACTGAATTCATTAAGTCAAAGTAACCATAATCCCTTGACTTTCTGTTCTCCAGAAGAGTAATTTTCAACTTCTCTTATTTGAGTTTAGAGAAAGTGATTCTTCCCTTCATTTTAGACTAAGGCTACAGTTGTGGTTTTATGTGCCAATTTTTGGAAACAATTCTAAAATACACATGATGAAACGTGAGCTATGTGCCCACAGAGAATTGATGAAATTTCCTGAGGGAGCTTAATACTCCGCCACACCATATGGAGGACGGTTTCCCAGTTCTCACTGTAGCACACCTACTGGAATATATTTAGTTTGGGTCTAACTTCAGTTTTTTCAATTGCTTTAGAAGTTGATAATTTCTCAATGACGTCACCTTGTGTTCTTTTTGTCATTCATTATAGCATTAAAATCCAGTACACCACTCAGGCTTAACCTGGAAGCCAGATGGTCTAACAGCACACAAAGCAGACAGTGGACACCTGACTTACAAAGCTTTGGTTGGGAGACACTTCCCGACTTGTCCCCATCTCCATATTGAACAGTTCATTTCCTCTTAGTCACCTTTAAAATTGTTTTAGGTAGTAGTATGGTATAATCTCATTTTAGGTGACATTTTTCAACTATATATAGCATCTAACTATTGTGTAGATTTATTTCTTTAATACCTCACCAGAATCCAGAAAGAGGTCAATCTTTGCTCTAGGGTTGAAAAGGTCTAGATACCTTATTTTTCTTCTATAACCAACAAAATAATTTTCCTTGCTTGATTTGTTTTGGCCTATTTTATTATTATAACCAATGACTCTTGGAAGCCACCCAGTCATTACTCAAATTCTTCTCAATTGTATTGGGTCACATTTGAGCTGCCCTCCAGGGAACAGACCACTTTGGTGGGTTCATGTTCCTCTGCACATCTTCACTGCAGATTTCACTATCAGATTATCAGCCAGAAAAAAATATTGTCTTTAATAACATGTAGTGAGTTACAATTTTTTTTTAATCATTTGCCCATCTGACTTTTCCTAGTCTGCGTTGAACTCAGGGAATTGTCTTATGAGGTTAATATATCATCCTCTCTCTCTCTTTCTGATATTTCTTTCCCCTCCTTAAAACATAAACCAGCATAGCTACACAGAATGTCTCAAGTGACTGGCGCCAAAGGCATTTTCGTTTTTATTCGCGTTAAAATGAAACATTTCTGGCATCTATTCACTTACTCACAAACCATAGTGTCCCCTTTATGCCAGGCTTTATTCTAGATACTGGTTGTGGTAGAGAAGGACCCCAAACAAGCACAGGCACAGTGTACAACATGCCAGGTTTCAAAAGAAAACCAAGCAGGTGAAGGGAAAACTTCCTGTGGAGTGAGAGCAAGTGAGTGAGCTGCTGTTGGAATCGAGATGCTACAACAGCGTGGGCATGCTCTGTACCACACTGCTGTGCACTCCAGAGCCCGAAAATTTAGGTGGATCCTCCATGTTCATTAATAGCCCTGAGACTCTCCAGCTTATCTACTTCTGCATAACAAAGCACCTCAACACTCTGTGGCTTAACACAGTAATCAGTTTATTCTACTCAAGAATCCATGAGTCAGGAATTCTGTCAGGGCAGAGCCGAGAAGTGTCATCTGTGCGCCATGATATCTGGGGCTTCCACTGGGAGCTGTTGCTATGACAACCAGGGTGCACCAGGCATCAAATCTTTCTACACACAGTCCCTCCATTTGCCTGTCTGTACCTCCTTCCAACATGACAATGACAAGTTCATTAGGCTTTTGCACAGTGTCTCTGGACTCCAAGAGCAAATGTCCCAAGAAAACAAGGAGGGAACTTGCTCAACTTTTAAGGTCTGGATCCCCATCCCACGTGGACAAAGTTTCCCTTCTGTCATATTCTCCTAGTCCCAACAGACACAGAGCCTAGCAAGGGCAAGGTGAGGGAACATCTCTCAATGGGAGAATGTCAAAGAATTTGTGGACATTTATAATCTGCCACAGTGTCCCTGGACAACCTTCATGATTTCTTCATATCTGCATTGCTTCAGCTATTAATATGGATAATACTAGAATCTACCTTAAAGGTTTGTTAGAATAATAAATTAATACCAATGAAGCATCTGGAAGGTAGTAAGCACTCAACTTATATTAGCTATTTTGTTCTTCTTAAGTCATTTTTAATCTTCCGTTAGGGTACTCTCTCACCAAACACTGCATTTAAAATAGCACAATTCCCCTCAGACATATATCAACTGGAGTTTAATAATATGTGACATCCAAGAGTCAGGTATCTCATATCTCTTTGGGGAGTGTACAAATTTTGGTCACTTTTATAATGAATGACACCACTGGCTCCTACCCCCTCAACTCCCCCATCCCTAAACATCAACTCACAAAGCCCCACACATGTGCATTCTCAATCCCAGGAATGGGTTGGCACACAGGTGAAGATCTTGGTTAGTTAGTAAAGGTTATTGGAAGAAAGAAAATAAGAGTCCTAAATTATATTGTTATATTATGTGGATGTACAATGAATCCAAATTTTATGTATAATTATAATTCACCAATAAAAAAGAAAATGAGGGTCATGGTACTTTGGTATGGGTGATGATGTTCTTGTTTTGATGATAAGAGGGGGACTTTTAAAAGAATAGAAGCATGGTAGGAAATGTAGTTGATCATGGGCCTGAATGATTCTGTAAGAACACCCCAATTACCAGAGTTATCACAGTGGAGCTCAAATACCAGGGAGTATGGGAGGTCAGTGCGGGAGCATCTCTCCAGTGTGGATGGGGACCCATGTCTAGATGACTTTCCTTTCCACCTGCTCCTGTGTTGAATCAGTCCTGAGTATCTTCAGCTGCTAGCCTCCAGGTGGCCAAAACCCTCCTGACTGTTGGTGACCTCTCAGAGTCTCTAGATACCAATGTTTGTTGCCCAGCATGGCACCCCCACTGTCCTTGACTACCACATCAGAGAGAAGCCAGCTTCCTGTCATCATTTCTACGATTCCCCCCACACACTTCCTCCATGAGATGTGCTGTCATGTACTCTTTCGTTTGTCTCATGAAGTGCCCTTGAAATGTGAAATGAGTCCTCTGTTCTGAGGTCCTTTTAGAGGAAGAGTGATGACTGTGCTTGGAATAGCCTCCGTCTCTTATCCCATTTCCTTTGAGATGACTCTACTCATGAGGTGACAAAGAACATGAGTCCAGCCGAAAGTCAGGAAACAGCGAACACTGGCTTGTTCCTGGGGCTGACTCTGGGATCTTGACCACGTTGGCAGTGAGTTTACCAAACACAGATGCTACTCATATCAGTATTTTAAATGCCAATTTATTTAAGGAACCCATGGACTGATTGAGCCAGGGAAAGTACTTATCACCTGCCTTAAGCAAACAATGAATAGCAAAAGTAACCCTGTCTTCTCCTAACAGCCCCAAAAATGAATAAGTAAAGGTACATTATAAAGGAAAACTGCAGTGTTAATTTTATCCTTATTATGGTTTTATTATAAACATTATAAAACATTTCCTAAACATTAAGCTAAAATCTAGCTGCCACTTATCTATGAATTTGCAAACATCCAAAATAAATCAAACACAAGAAGGAAGATCTCTAGTTTCTCCCCTTATATACTGCTGATTTGAAATTCCAATGAAAGGACAGGAAGGGGCTGCAGTTCTGGCTCAGTGGTAGAGTGCTTGCCCAGCACACGTGAAGCACTGGGTTCGATCCTCAGTACCACATAAAAATAAATAAATAAAATAAAGGTATTGTGTCCATCTACAATAAAAGCGTTTTTTTTTAAAAAAAAAAGAATGAACAGGAAAACAAATGAACAAAACCATGTTAATAGAATTTCTTCAAAAGGAAGAAGATAAAATAGCTATTTTTAAGTTGTAAGGTAATTTTAAAATGTGCACATTGATTTATACTGATTTTTTTCTTTCCTCTCCCAATAAATGGTTGTGAAAATTTCATTTAATAGATAAAGGAAACAGGGTATTAAATCAATCAGTGTTGATTAAATTGCATCTGACATCTGCTTGAATATTCAGAAATATAAAATTTTGGGAGAGATTCGGGAATTTTGATTCTCATGTCAACTTGAAGCCAGAGTACCATCCCTCTATCCCAGTATTTGCCAGATAATCAGGATTATCAGCAAAGGAGGAAGAATAAGGATGGACAAGTTTTCCTTTTGTGGGAGATAATTATGTACTTGCTAGATTGTCCCCAAGTGGAGATGGTTTAAATGTGGATTTGGGGAAGGCCAGGAATGGACCACAATATCTTAGAGGGTGGCTCATAAACATATCTATTCAAGTTCTTTCTTCCACTGTGTATAATTAGTTGGTGAGCCAAAGAGGGAGAATCCTAGAGATGATGTAATTCATCATTTCCATTATCTACTGTGGCCCTTAATAAGGCAGCCCCAAACTTAGTCATTGACAACAATGTCTTATTAGTTTTCATGTCTCTGAGCTCAATGGGGTAGTTTCTGTGCTCTAGAGTGTGATTGAAATTGTTCATGTGGCTTCATTCAGCCTAGAAGTAAGCTTCCCTCCTGCAACCTCTCATCTTTGACTAATCTGGACTTCTTTATAACAGAGCTCCTGGCTTCCAAAAGGAAGCATTCCCAGATGATAACATGCTCTTGTGTCATGCAAGCCATATGGCTGAGCTCACCAAAGGATTTCATAGGCATAGAAACCAGAAGGTATGTTCATTGAGGACCACCAACTCAGCAGTGTACCCCAGGGACTTCTTTATCAAAGGCAAACTATTTCGAATATGTAGACAACTCAGTTAATCTGTGAACACTGGAACTCATTACCTAGCAAAATCATCTATTCAAATTCAAGACATTTGATAGAAAGTGCTTTCTTCTAATTTCCACGCATGAATCCTATTTCTGCTCTTTTGAGAAATACAGAAAAGACTAAGTTCCTGTCTCTTTTCCAACATAAGACCTAAAACAATACAAAGAGGCTTATGTCTTCTGTTTTCTGAGCTTGGCATTCCCAGTTACTTCTCACTAACTGGTCAAACTAGCAACAGCCAAAATACCTCAGGTCTGTTTAGGATAAGCATGGCTACTCTGTAAATTTCTCCCAATAGAAATGCTGGCCCATTGCGGGTGGTTGCACTAATTTGTTAATAATAATAATAATAATAATAATAATAATAATAATAATAATAATAATAATAATAACAGCTTCCCAAGACAATTATAAAAGACTCAAATGATAGGTGCATTTTCACACAGAATGGTGGCACTGGGATCAAGAGGAGTCTAGAACTATCTGCTCTGAGTCATATGGAGGTCCTTCAAAGGCACAGGACATAGACCATTCAGTGGTCTAGTCAGTTTTATACTAAAACTGAAGTTTTGAAGCAAACCACAAAATCCAGAGAATTGAATCCCTCCAGGGATGGACCAAGAGGACTCAGCCTGCATGAGGGGTTTCTCCAAGAATGATTCTTATCCTATTCAAACATTTGCCAAGAACACTATGCAAGGACTCAGAGATTTCAAGTCTTTTGCAATGAATTCTAAACCATTCCTGCCCACCAGCCAGAATATTAACGGGATACCCTGAAGCCCAAATTTGTATATTAGCCATGGAAATCTTTCTGAATCTGGGAAATCACTCAATGGAACTGAATACCTGGAGCAATTACAGATCAGATATATAGGTGACCTCACATTTGAACTAACTAAACAGGAAGAAAAATAGGTAGAACCTCTAACCCACACTGCAACCCACACTGCAACCTGGGAATTCAAGTCCTTGCTATAGTGTTGGGCAACTATGGCCAACTGTCTCTCAGAATCTGGACCTCTGCATCAATAGTATAGATGGACCTGAGAATTTGCAAATTCTATTCACCTTGTATTCTTCTTGGTCAAGTCTCTATCCTCTCAGAACACCTCCCTTCTCTCCTAACTGATGATATTGTCATAAGTTGGGTCGACAAAAGCAAGCTCTGAGACAGATGTGATCCTACAAGAAATTTATTGGGAAAAATATTGCAATCAATTCTTGTGTAAGGAAAAGGAAGAGAACAGAATTATCAGAGGTGGAAGTTGGCTTTAGCAGAGACCTTAGCTAACCCCCAGAGACACTCTGAAGCTAGGATGCCTCTTCTTGTCCAGAGTTGGACTGCAGAGTGCAGGATTTGTACCCCTGCATGGTCATATATAGAATAGGGTTCTCCAGGAAGGAGCATGATCTTGAGCAACCAGGTATTTTCAGCCAGGGCACGTTGCAGAGAGGACTGTGAGCTGAGAGGCATCTGCTCAGGCCACTTTCAGCAGCTGAGGAGCAAGCCCTTCATTCCTGAAGGACAATCTGGTAGCACGTCTCAGAGCTCACCTTCATTTTAATGCAGTGTTCTAACCATAGCCTCGCTGGGGTGATGTACAACTGCCTCAAGACAAAAACTGAGCCTTATCTTACATAATTTAACTCATAGTCTGTTTAGTTACACTTGAGAATTCAGAGACCTTGAGTTTCAAACATGGATATGGCCATTTCATATCCAAAATTCATATCAGATATATCAAATCCACAAAAATATTCCTTCTATCTCAATCCCTAGTGCCATTGTTTTGGGGGAAGATACATAACAAAAATGCCATTGATATAATCCAGCAGAACAGCCACAGAGAAAAACTTGCAAATTCAAAAAATAGTTTATTGATTTTAAAGTTGTCTTTTTCAATATGATTTGAGCACATCTCAATATAAAAATATAACAATATGAAAATAGCATGATTTCACTATTATTTCTTTATCTGACAAAAAAATTGTTCATTGTTAGTTCAGTCTGCAAAACCAATCAGACCAATTGTTTTGGCACTAAGGACATCTTCATTCCTTGCTATTTATCACCCCAGGCCGGGAATGGTGGCACATGCCTATAATCCCAGCAACTCAGGAGGCTGAGGAAGGAGGACCATGAGTTCAAAACCAGCCTATGAACTTAGCAAGGCCCTAAGAAACTTAATGAGACCCTGTCTCAAATAAAAAGGCTATGGCTCAGTGGTTAAACACCCTGGGTTCAATCACTGGTACAAAAAAAATTACCCTGAGTTGGGTCCAATAAAAAATATAGAAAAATATTATGCACATCTGCGTATTGTTTGTACACAATACAATAGCTTCCTTGCCTACAACTAGCATAACTAACACCTGAAATTCAATTACTTCAAATTCCCTTGACACTCAACTCACTCTTTAGATTAATATATCAAAGTACCAGGTTGATGTCTCTCAATTTCTCTGAAATTCAGAACCTTCTGTTCAGAATCCCCTATTTCTAAAGCTGAACTAAAAATCACATGCAATCTGTGAGTTATTTGGGGAAGAAAGTTGATTCATATGATTCTACTTCCCCAACGTGCATTGCATTTTTTTATTTCATTCAGTTTAATTCAAGAAACTATATTGAGGGATTACTATGCCCAAGATGCTGTGAGAGATTCAAAAGTTAGCCAGACATAGAAATGACCTCATGGATGTATGGGACTTTATGTGTATTCAGAATTCTATTAGTTAATTACAGTAGTTTGAAGCATATGAAAGTGAACATTTTCAACTACCAGCAACTGCTTTTGGTTCAACTTAATATAACATCAAAAATAATATCATTATTTCTCATAAAAGAATCATAAACAACTAAGCTGGGGTTGTGGCCCAGTGGTAGAGCGCTTGCCTAATATGCGTGAGGCACGGGTTTGATCCCTGGCACCACATAAAAATAAAATAAAATAAAATAAAAATATATACATTTTATTAGAGTTAGAATTAGAATTGCAAACAACTAGTTTGGTCCCCAGGAGAAGAATCAGAGAAGTTTCATGAAAGACCACAAACTTACACTTGATGATCAGTTTCAGGAGGCCTCTAGAAATGGCAGATGATTGCAAAGAAGAACAGATTATATAAATGCTTAGTGGTAGCAGAGCTCAGAGATCAGTCTAGAAGGATGGGAACATAATGTGGCTTTTTGCCGCAGTCCAGCTGCAGCAAAATAACTGGGGAGGGGGGGGGGAGTGACAAGCAACTTGTGTACATTGACACAGCAGGAGTGGGAGCGTTTATTGTAGGACAGGAGGGGTATATATACATTCCACACAGCTTATTTTAATTAACATAAACTAGATACAGCAGTCAACCAATAAGGAATCTCCACACTTAATGGCTCAATGGTGCCACCTCACAAACCACTCCCTCTGGCAAAATGCCAGGCGCCATCCCGACTTGTTTACAGACCGTAACAGCTTTTATTTAATCTGGAGGTTCCAAATACTCTTTCCCTGGAGGTTGGTTTCTACAAAAGTATTTGGGTTTTGTTTTTTAATTGGATTTTTAATTTTTGATGGAAAAGAGTAGAACCTTCTAGAATCAAGCATGTAGTATATGTGTTCTTCACTCCTGTGGAAGAGAAGATTTTCAAACTTTTGAACCATTACAGAAATAACATTCTGCAGCAGCTGTCTAGAGAGGGAGGTATTTTCCTTTTAGCTACCTGGAAAATGTAGAGTTGCTATTTCGGGAAAGCAGAAGATGAATCTCATGATGGCATATCTTTCATTTAGTCAATAAAAACGTCCACCCACCAATTCCACCTACACTAAACAATCAATAGGAATGAAATTTTGGCCTACAGAGACTGAAAATAGTAAGGCAAAGAAAGATACGAAAAAGGATTAGACATAGAATCTTAATTTTATTTACAGTGTTTTCCCTTATACAAAATCATTTATATAAGCATTTCACACTAAATAGAGATTACTGGATATGCCCCTTAATTCTTAAGACATAAAGACAGATTCTGAAGATTTAGTAATAAAACAGAATAAAAAAGTCTTAATAATTTTAAATTGATTGCAAGCAAAAATCACAACATTTGACATATTAGGTTAAATAACATTATTAAAATTAATTTCACCTTTATTAAATGTCAGTTAATGTGACAACTAGAAAAATTTGAGATTACATATGTGTTTCACTTTTTAAAATGGGTAATACAATTGTTGCCTTGTCTTAATGATTTGTTCTCAAAATAAATGACCGGATGTATAGACATTTTATAAATTTTGTAAACATTTTTGTCATGTATAAATATTAACATATTTTATAAACTATTATGTAGTATATAAATGCAAATAATTATCAAGAATAATTTCTTATGAAAAAAGGCCACATAATGAATCAAGGCGGGGGAAAAAAATAAATTGAGGTGGAAAGTATCACTTCCAGCTATTTTGGCATAGAATGTATTTTTCTTTTTTTTATTTTTGCAGTTCTGAGGTTCAAATCCAGGACCTCACTCATATCAGGCAAGTGCTCTACCACTGAACTACCTCACAAGTTCTGGCATAGGATTTTAACATGCCAAATAAAACTAAGACATGTGGGCTTGCTCTCTAAGTCCTTCAATGCGTTCGATTTGTATAAATTTGAAATGCTAAGCATGCCATCTGACAGGCTCCTTGATTGATGAACCCCCCCAAGAGCAGGATATTATTCTGTGAACAGGCCCAAGGGATGAAGTAAGCCATCACTGTATTCTCAGAGGTCAGCCTGGTTGGGAATGTGAAAGGTATGATATTAGCATCCTCCTCCCTGGTGAACTTATCAAGGTGGCATTGGCAGTAAACAGCCAGCCATGTTATCTGAACCCAGGGTTTGTGATCACTGCTCATTGTCAAAACAATGACAGTTTTCTAACTACCATATAGATATAAAAACTGAGCCTAAATTGGAAAAATACTAATAATACTCCTATACTTGGAATTATTTCTCATTTTAAAATTGCATCTAACTTCCCTAGAATTACATGATGGGAGTACAAGACGTATCAATGGCTATGAGGCTGAGGTGAATGAAGTAAGAATAAAGTAGCCTATGCTTAAAGCAAAGGTGCCTTTAGAATCTCTCTACCAGATACATAAGATTAGACCAATGGGCTAATATATAAATAGTGTAAAATATAGTATAAAATATATACTCCTTCAAGGGAGTATTTTTTTAATTTTTAAAAATTTTAATTGACACAAAGTATTATGAATATTTATGGGGTACAGTGTGATATTTCAACACATGTATACAATGAGTAATGGTTGTGTTATGGCGAGATTGCAATAAGTCACCGAGTTGATCTTTTTTTTTTTTTTTTCTGGGGGTGTGCAGTTAGGGAGTATATCAGGGATTGAACTCAGGGGCACTCAAACACTGATCCACATCCTCAGCCCTGTTTTGTATTTTATTAAGCGACAGGGTCTCACTAAGTTGCTTAACACCTTGCTACGGCTGAGGCTGGCTTTGAATTCAGATCCTCCTGTTTCAGCCCCCTAAACCACTGGGATTACAGGCATATAGCACCCTGTCTGGCACTGAGCCAATCTTTAATCAGGGGATGGAACCATCTTTATTGACCAGATGGGGGGACATGGGCAAACTGCAACTTTTCACTCCTTGACCCCCTCCAAAGGTCAGAGCACAGTTTTATAGTTCAAAACCCCTCTAATCATAAGTGGCTGTTGCTATGATTCCAAACCATAAACAAAAATCAACAGATCTAAAATCATAAGCAGAAAGGGAAGTGGATCAAAACAACCCTAGCTGAGTACAAGTTAAAGAATGGTAACTAATGTCTACACAAATATTAACATTCCATGCAGTTAGGGTACATTGCCCAAGAAAAATAGGAACCAAAAAGAGAACAAATTTATATTGTATAAGAAGAACAGAAACATTTATGTTCCTAAGCAGGGTGTGCTCAGCCGGATCAAGTGAGCAGAGGCAGAGTTTTCTCATGGGAGAAGCATTTCTTTCATGACATGGAGTCTCAGGGTTAAATGGAATCTGTCTGGCCATTGCCCGTACAGCCTGGCACATAACATTTGTTTGTGTTGGGAACATTCCTCTATACTAGTTATGTTGATATACACAATTAATTGTTGTCAGCCATGGGTATCCTACTGGGTTATAGAGCCTTAGAAGTGATTTCTTCCTATAAACTGCATCCCTGCTCCTCTATCCAAGAGGGAACAAATTTAAAGTCCCCAAATGCAGCCACAATCAGAAGCAAGGGAAAGGATCAAAAGGACCTTCCAGCCTCATATTCTGGAACGTTGTCTCACCTTTGACAATTCACACTGATAACATCAAACAACTTCAGTTCTCCAAACACATCTCGTCTCAGAACTTGTGTGTGTGCTATTCTCTGCCACAGCACGCTCACACAGCCCCTATTCTACCTGGCAAACTCCCACTCCTTCAAGAGTCAGCTCGTGTCACCTCCCTGGGGAATCATCTCTGACATAGCCTGACACTTGGGCCTGTATTATGAAACTAAGCTCCCTATGTTAGAATTGTCTGTTTCCCTAAGAGGCTTTTCATTCAACTAAGCTCCTTTAACTATGTCCTTTAATCTAGTAGAATGTGTTGGAGGGGCCTTTGCTCCTTGAGTATCATGAGTTCATGCAGGGGAAACTCCACTAGAGTGGCCCTCCTGACCTCTCTTTACTACCTTTCACTCCACTCCTCCAGATTATCAGGTGAGTTAGAGCAAACTAACCATGCTCAGCTCTTCTCATTCGTTCTTCTTCAAGATCTTCATATGAGGGCTGAGGATATAGCTCAGTGGTAGAGTGGTTGCCAAACATGCACAAGGCTCTGGGTTCAATCCCCAGAGATGCACAAACAGATCTGAGTTGAGAGAGTACACATAGTCTCCCCACTACTGTGCAGTAGCAGGAACCTGGCTCCACAGTCTGTGGTCTCCTAGGGTTATAAGCAGCACTTGGCTGACCTCAGCCACAATCTCCAAATACCTTTAGTTATTATAAAACATTATTCTATCTCTAGTTTTCAGACCCCTGTGTCAATATCAGCTGGTTACAAACAGAAATGAGGGAAAGAGTATTGTTTAAAACTCCCATAGGGTGATTAGATATTTAATAAATAAATAGGTCTCAACTCAATGCTGGAATCATTAAAAAAAAAAGATCAAGTTAGAAAAAGAATAAGCAGCTTAAAGCTGAATATTTAAAAAATACAGAGGACCTGGATGTCATACCAACAAAGCAACAAAGTCTTTGTATAAGAGAAGATAAAGGCCGGGTGCAGTGGTGCACACCTGTAATCCCAGCCACTCAGGAGTTTGAGGCAAGAGGATCTCAAGTTCAAGGCCAGCCTTAACAACTTAGTGAGATCCTTCTCAAAAAAAAAAAAAAAAACAGGGATATAATTAAATGCAAAGTGCCCTGGGTTAAATCCCCAGTACCAAAAAATAAAATAAAAATTTATAAAGAACAGTGGCACACACCTCTAATCCCAGCGGCTTGGGAGGTGAAGGCAGGAGGATCATGAGTTCAAAGCCAGCCTCAGCAAATGCAAGGCCCCTAAGCAACTCAGTGAGACCCTGTCTCTAAATAAAATACAAAAATAGAGCTGGGGATGTGGCTCAGTGGTTGAGTGCCCCTGACTTCAATTCCTGATGTGTACACACACACAAACACACACACACACACACACACATACACAAGAAGATATGGGACATTAATAACCCATGTTATGAACTTCTATTCCTGTCCCTCTTGCTTCCCCCTTTTTATAGCAGAGGAACATGCACCCAATAGTACACACAGTCATTTAATTAATAACTAATATTCTTTGCACATTTATCAGTTCTTCCTGAGAGAAGGAGAGTATAGGTAAATGTTAAAGGGTTTCCATTTAATGTTCTCCCAGCCATACTGGGTCAGGATCAGAGATGGAGTATAGGATGATGCACACAATACCAAACAAGCCAGGAAGCTGCATCCTGTGCGGACAGGTCCTGACTAAGCCTTGACAACAGTAGTGGGAGAAGGCCTTTTAAACTTCTAGAGCCTGAAGTGTAAACGGATTGTTAACTATTCGAGACATTAATGGAACAGAAGTCAAGCTGTGGGTAATACACTGAACTGCCTGGCTCATGTCCTTCAAAACTTCAGTCCTCGTTCATGAAAGGAGGTTAACGAAACTACTGACTTCCTAGGATTTTTGTGAGAGTCAAAGAACTCAGTTCATGTAAAGACAATGGTTCATATTTATCACTCAGGAAGTATAAGACGCCGTTCAGGGGCTAACCCTTCAACAGTGGGAGTCAGTGAACATTCACCCTTTGGAGAACACATATGTAGCATGATTTAAAAAAAAAAAACATTGCAAGGGAAATAGATAGTTCAGATAATTTAAGGGGATAGAGTGAGATCTCTCTATTAGCTAGATGGACAATTTATAATTTTTAGCCTACCACCAAATAAATTTGAGATGTGACTTATGTTTAATAATTTGTACAGATATTTTTTGCTATGATTTTGAAATTTTCTATCCTATTTCTGACAATTTCAGTTTTTCCCCCATTAGGAATATTTGGACATTAAATTAGGAGAGCCACATTCTACTACCTTCACTGATGTACCCTTCCTTCCCTCTGGATGCTAACCTCATGTCAGGAATGTGCACGTCTGTTAAATCAAATTGGCGTTAAAACCAACCATAAATCCTAAATTTTAGTTCTCACTCATTCCTATTATCTACTTATTTTAGAAAATGAACAAACTGACATTTTTACTAGTCTTCTTCTATATTTCACATTTTGTAGTCATTATCTGAGTGACTCAGGTTCCCCACATAAAGAAATCTCATGTGTAGAGAGTTCTGTTATTCTTGAACTCAAAATGAGTAACACTCAGTTAAAAAAAAAAAAAAAACTTTCCCATACTAAATGTACCTAGTTTTAGATTTTCTGGAAAGAAAATCACAATTCCCTTTCCCAAAGCCAATATTTGAGTTTGGAGCCTGTATCTTGCAAAGCAATCACCCACACTTAAAAATTCTGCAAGCTGCCATCTATAAGATGTTGCCTTAAGTTGTAAACACCTGTTTCCTAAATCCCCTTTTCATATCCCCTAGGCAACTTATAAAGAAAAAGTTGAATGGATTTAGTAAAAATAAAAACCTGCAAATTTACATTATGTCTTCCCACATACTTAGGGAAAAAAAGAAACAAAAGATTTCATACAGGGTGAGACAAAGCTGCCATCCTAATTGAATATTCACCCATCTATACTCTAGAAAGGAGAAGAAAATGCCAAAATGTTAAGGACATATATTAAACATTTAAAACTCTTTTGAAAGATGAGCCAAAGTAAGCAATAACTCTAAATTAACACAAGTTTAGCAAAAGTATTTTTAAAATAGTAGAAACTAATTCACATGGAGACTGTTCTCTCCTTTGCCCATTTGCCAAGTTTGGAAGGACTTCCTGTATCCTAATCAATTTTCTCATGCTATTTATTGATGTACACATACAATTACAAAATTCTAAGCACACTTCTTCATAAATGGACCATAACACCTCTGCTTATTGTAGCAAATTTCTACTGCAATTTCAGCCACGTCGTCCCTTAGTAAATGTCTTTAATTTGCCCTGGAGACACCATTTGACCAAATAGGTGGACTACTGATTAAAATTTCTTACCAACACTGAAAATATAGTCATAACCAACTTTAACGACAATTTTCCTACAAATATAAAAAACTTAAAGGTCAGGTATATTTTATTTTCTCCAACCTGGCCTACTAAAAATAAATCATGGCTTTATTTCCCATCTGCAACTTAATTACCCTCTGGAGACCAGCCAGTTAGTTTCAGGGTATCATTTAGCAGCCTTTGGGGGATTGGAACATTTTTCTATTTGCATTGCTCCTTTATAACAAAAATTCAGGCAGACTTAGCCCCCCTCCAGTTGATCCCCCAGTAAAGGTCACAGTCTGTCATTAGTAGCTTGAATGAGAAATGGTAACATGGACATTTTTTATCATAAAAGTTGAAGGAATTGAAAACAAATAACATATTGACATTTAAAGTATGCATTTTTTAAAATAGAGGGCACTGTAGTGTGTCATTGGCACATTCTTCCTCATTAAGGAGTTTTCATTCATTTAGAGAATCTTTGGGTTGGAAGGAACAATAAAGGTCATTCTATTCAAGTACCACTGGATATCTTGAAAATTTCTCCCTACAGGTATTGGTCTATAGTCTAATAAGTTATTATTATAGTTAATGAGGAGTCAAATCCTCACAACTTACATTGAATCTTCAATTATGCATTGAATAATATCATATTTCTTTTATTTGAACCCTAGAAAACAGTTTGAAAACTTAATAATTTCCATTTTTAGTTCCTCCAAATCCTTTCTCCATTGGTCATTAATTCATGGATTTTTAAAAAATGTCCTCAACAGAATATTTTGAAATGCAATTAAGTCAAATAGGCCTATGTCTTATTTTCTTTTTATTAACAGACTGATTGAAATATGGACTATTCAGGTTATTCATTAATATATTTTCAAGAAAAATATGTTTTCACTATGCCTACAAAAATATTTCAAAAACATTTTTATAAAATATGAATGACATTCTGATGGCAGATATTTATCATAAAATTCCTTGCAATAATGACCACAGATTCAGTTCATACAAATAACATTTCCCTGTGCTCACTCTCCTTTTCCCATTACTGTTGACCATGTATCCCAGATCTTTATGGTTATCCTTTTATCCTCAGGTATAAACAGTTGATTAATAGGGTGAGTGATTTTGAACATCTTTTGCCAGATGAAACAGTAACAGTTTCTAGAGTTAGAGAGGTTGTCTTGCACTTAAAATACACCTTAATAACCTAGAACCTCATGCACACTGACCATGAAAACACATAACCACCAGCATCCTTAAGATGCTTAGAGAAATTTGGGGGTTTCTTCAATTTAATAAATATTAATTTGATCTTATTCCATTACAGATGTTATATTAGGCATCTGTGTTACAAGGAAAAATTAAACATAGTATCCAACATAAAAAAAAATGGGATGGAAGAAGATTGACCCACATAGTAAAGAAAATACAAGCAGAACATAGACTATGAGGCCAGCACAAAGCAGTTGCCCACCCTGGAGTGATCCGAGGAATCCAACTCCACTGTGCTGAGTTTGAAAGGATGAACTCGAGTCAGCAAGGAAAAGTGAGGAGACCAAGTTCTCTCATTGTGTGTTTCATCTATCAGTCTATTTTAGAGTTGGAAATTATGTCAGATAATATCTTATTCTATCAGTCTCCTAATTTAACGGATAAGGAATCCAGTATTTGTTGGAATTTCCTCTGATGCTTTTAAGAGACTTCTCAGAAGGCAAACAGTAGGTTGATTTTTACAGAGTAGAACACTGAGGCATGGGTACAGAAAGTGACTTTCCAAAAGCCACCACAAAATATTTGATGTAGTTGAAGTCAAATGAATCTAACCCAGATGTGTCTATTAAATAATATTATTTTGTATTCAAAAATCAAAAATGTGACTTAAAACTTGGAGTCCTGACACTATGTTTTATGACTTTGATAGGGATTTTATGTTTTCTTATTTTGTAAAATTAGGCTGTAATACAAGAAACCCTAAAGTTCTAGGACCATGGCATCAAGCTGTGCCAGTTCATGACGTTACATACATTACGACCTGCCACTTGAGTATGGAAGATTCTGGAATCTGTGAAAAATCATCTGAGATTAAATGTCCCCTTTTATCTAGCTTTTTGTTGCCTGAAATTTTTAATTCCATGCCTCCTCTTAATCTAGATTTCTTCTTTTTTTTCTTTCTTTTTCAAACTCCAAGCCGAATTTCTGAGGTATGAATAAGCATTTGGAAGATTCCCAACAAACTTAGCCCATAATGAAAAAAGCACTCTGAACACACCTGTAGCTAGGAACCAAAAAGCACTTAAACCACAATGTTTATAATATTTCAAACTTGAAGTCATAACAGTCCACACTTCAGAGAAAAGTAAACACACACCAAATGAACAGTTTTAAAATTATAGGCCTGAAAATTCACCCCCCCAAAAAATGTTTTCTTCTCACATTGTAGAAAAGTCATATTTAAGGCTTTGTTTTGACAAATTACCTCCCCCAGTCCCTAATTCTATGCATTATGTCTTTACCAAATATGTTTGGTCACCTTTTCTTCCTATTTATTCTTCAAAATCCTTTAAATCCCCATGTTTAAAGCCCACTGATAAGAGCAATGCATCTTTGTAGTTCAAGAATACACAAAGCACTGGAAGAGGTCAGGCACACCTCAGTGAGATGGTTATTAATTAAAAATTAGTAAATGACAAAAGTCAAGAAGGAATGTGACACAACATAAGCAGCATTTCTGAGAAAATGGTCATGAATGTGATCTGGATGTAAGGAACATTCCACCAAGAAGATGTCCTTCAATTGATCTTGTGGGATGAGTAGGATTTGGATAAAGCATCAAGAAAGAAGAAATGATTCCTGATGGAGAACAGCACGGTATAAGCAAAGTTTGGAGACGAGAAAAATCAAGTTCCTACTTTTTCCCAATTGAACTGTTCATTCTTGAAGACCTAACAAAACCCCTTCCTGTGACCAGACTCAGTGAAAATCATTTTCACCTCTGGCTAATTTAACTAGTTCATCCATATAAATGTTAAAAGAACATTGCCTGTTGTTTTAGTCAGATTTTTTCATCTCTGTGATCAAAAGACCTGACAAAAACAAATAGAGGAGAAAATGTTTATTTGGCTCAGGGTTTCTGCCCGAGGTGAGGCAGAACATTATGACAGAAGAATACGATGGGAGGAAAGCAAAGCAGCTCAGGACATAGCTACAAGGAACCAGAGAGAGAGAGAGAGGAGGTGGGGCTGGCTCTGTTTATCTGTATAAACCTCAAATCAAACCACCAGTGACTTCTCTCCTCCAGCCACACCCTACCTGCCTAGAGTTATCACCCAATCAGTTCATATAAGTGGATTAATGCACTGATTACATTAAGACTGTCATAACCAAATCATTTGACCTCTGAAAATTCTGGCTTTGTCTTGTATATGAGCTTTCGGTGGACGTTACACATCCAAACCCTAACACCTGTGCTGGTTCCTTTTATGTGTCAACTTGATTGACTAAGGGTTTCCCAAATTAAAGATTATTTCTTGTTGACAGTATTTTAATTGGTAGACCTAGTAAAGTACATCATCCAATCTTCTGGAGACCAGAATAGAACAAAAGATGGAGAAAGGAGAAATTCACCTCCTTTGCTTCCAACCTTCCTACTAGAACTGGAACATTCCATCTCATCTCATCTCTTTTGCCCTTGGACTGGGATCTGCACCATCAGCTCCATTGTTTCTCAGGCTTTCAAACTCAGACTGAATTATACCACTGGCTTTTTTGAGTCTCATTGCATGAGCCAATTCTTCATTCTAAACTTTCATCGGTATATAAATGTAAGTGTAAATATATAAATATAATCTCTTATCAGTTCTGTTTCTCTAGACTAACTAACACACTCCCAGAATAGAAGACAATTTCCAAGTGGAGTCTTAGTAGCATATGCAAGATCTTTACTTCTAGTCTTCTACTGCAGTGGTCTAAGAATGGTTTTAACATCAGGACAACCAACACATACTCTTCCACTATTTGCCCCAATTTTGCCTTCTCTCTCTTTTGAAAATGCTATAAAATCATTCCACTATCCCTTGGATTTACTGATATATTGGAAACATTCTTGTCTGAGCACTTTCTCATCTTCAAGCCTAAATTGAAACGTCATTGAACAGTACTACTTCTATTTCCATTGAAAGCTACCTATTATGACTTGGATATGAATTACCCCCCAAAAGCTCCTGTGTTAGTGATGCAGGAATATTCAGAGATGAAATCATTAGACTATGAGAGCTGTAACCTAATAGTCTATCCTAGTTTGAATGACTGCCTTTGTGGTAACTGTAGGCAGGTGGGGCATGGCTGAAAGTGGTGTGACACTGGGGACATGTCCCGGAAGGGTTCATCTTCCCTGTGGCTTCTTTCCTGCCCCCTGTGCTTCTTGCCTGTCATGAATGAAGCAGTATTCCTCCATCATACCCTACCACCATGATGGGCCCAGAGCAATGAAGTCAACCCATCATGGACTAAATCTCTGGAACCATGAGCTAAAAGAAATTTTTCTTTGCCTTTGAAATAAATATCTAAGTTTTTAAGAGTTCTACTCTTTTGAGATAAGCAATAGATGAATGTTTTTTTGTAGTAATACTATTTGTTAGTATTATTAATGATACAGTATCCATTAAAATAAATTATATCATAAGCTCCACATTATTATTTCCAACCTATTTTAATGCAACTGTATCCATTTCATTGAAATATTTGCAAAATGGAAAACTTGGGTTAATGGGTTAATGCCAGCAGATCCTAGAAGCTTTTAGTAACTTCCCAGGTCTGAATTATATACCTTTCCTTGGACTCTTGAGGGACTTAGTGTTCACCATTACCTTTGCATTTAGACGATGCCTTAATACTTATCTATTCTCTTGTATGACTCCCCCATCTGTCTCTCAGTGGCTTAAGGATAAAAGCTGTGTCTTTTCCCTTGTATTCTTGACATATAACATAGTTCCTGATTTGGAACATTGCAGATGCTCATAAATATTTACTAAATGAACAAATCGCTGATCCTATGCCACTCTCTTCCATTCTCTTCACATTTTCTAACTTTACTTTTTCCTCAGGAACTTGAGCACCTAATATCAACCCTCTTCATGTCGTCCACTTCTTCATTTCTTCCCCTTCACAAAGCACCTTATCTTTTCTCACTCAGATATACTCAAGCCTCTCTTAATTTTCCCCACTACTATTTCTCTTCTGCTCCAAAACACCTACTTCCATGAACATGAGAGGCACTCAAGAAAAATTCATGATAATGAGAAGAGGAGCATCAAGCTCAGGAACAGTCCTCAGATTTCTGGTGTTGACCAAGTTCTTCAGCACATCTCAATAAAGCATCTCTGCTGCAATGAATATAAGTCTTTTTACCAGTTACAATTTCCTCATTAAATGTCTCCTTTCCTTCTTCCCTTTCCTATCCTCCCTTTCTCTGGAATTTACAACCAAGCAAACAGCATCCAATACCCACTGTAACTAAAAACAGCACCATCACCAAGCACAGTTCAAAGAACAGTAAAAAAAACTTTATACCTTCTCTTTCTTTATGTATTCTTGGGTATTCATAAAGTTTAAAGTCACATGTATGCTAGATAGTGTTATTTGCTAGATATTTATACCTCCATATATTTATCAGAGTTCTCTATGGGGCAAACTATAGCAAACATGCCAATGCTCCAGTGGTGTTGAATTTGACTATGTGCATAACTTTCACCAATAGCATGTGCACTGAAGTGAAAGTGTGTTGTTGATTCTTAGCTATAAACATTGCATTTTCCTCTTGGTTATGCCATCTCCATGGGAAGAACAAGCCACAAGTAGTCACTTAGAACAAGAGACCTTGGAGTAGACTTAAACCAAAACCACATTCTGAGACACAACCGCACCACTATCTGACCTGAAGAAGAGTGAGCAAGAAATAAACCATTGTTATTTTAAGTCAGTCACTGGGATTTTATGATGCTTTTGTTTGGTTATTATCAATTGCTTTTTATCAGGGTTGGCACTGGTCATTTTGATAAACCCAGCCTAATTCCCTCTTAAGATCTGGAGCCCTCTTGTCAAATGTTATAAAAGATTCATTTATGTTTTATGTAAAATATTAGGATTTTTATTTGGCCTGGCCATATTTTGCTGTTTTAAACTTGCTTGGAATGCCTGCCTGTGCCTTGAACTCACCCATGCCTGGCCAGATAACAACCTTCTCCGAAACCTAAGTGGCGCCTCATAAATTCTAGTGTTGGGATCTGAATTTACTCCCTAACTTGAAATGTTGAACCATTTGGATTATGAACCTACTATCTGCCTTTGTATTATGCTTGTCAAAATCCTGTTATCTGTAAGTTCTCAAGACACCCCTCTTTGCAATTTTTTTGTGCTATAAAACTATGCTCCTAGAGAGCAGGGGTACTGTTCTCTAGTCCAAGGTTTTCAGGAGAGACAGTCCTGGCTAAAATTACAAGCTTGCTTTAATTTCATTTAAAATTGGAGTCAGTGGTCTTTTCTTTGTGTCGTGGTTTAACAATTTCCTTGTATAAACTGACATGGCAAAGGTCCTTCCTGCCATCTTTGTCTTTCTAAATACACCTAATCATGATTACAGTCTTTTTTATGTGAATGTTCAGCTCAAATGACACTCATAAACTACAGCTACATTATATCTTCACTATTCAAGGCAGGCTTTATGACTTGTGAAAAGTCATAAAGAATTTGATCAACATTAAAAATACATGTTGGATAGTAATGAATTAACACTGAAAGATACTCAGATTTTGAAGCAAAGAAGCTATAAGTTGACTAAAAACATCTTGATGTTAAAAAAAATTAAAGTCCTAGTCCCTGACATTAAAGTGCTCTTTTTTTTTCTTTGTTATTTTTATCCCAAGACCAAATATAGATAGGTTCCAATCCCAAATAATTTGAGGACTGAGGTAACTTGGGGATTGAAGACCAGATGGGAAACTCAAGAGTCCAGAATTGGATCCTTATTCAGACTCAGATCTTACTGTCTGATACCTTAAAATATTGCTCTTTCATCTCTAAAATGAGTTGATTTGACAAAACATTCCCATTAGTAGTGCCGAAGCTATTTTGGAGGTGACCTGTTCAGAGTGTCTTTAGAAATTCCAAAAATATTGAAAAACAAAACAAAACAAAACATGAGCCTCCTCCAGCTTCTGTGCTGAATAATATTGGGGGAGTTACTTATCTTTTCCAAACCTTGATTTCCTTATCTGCAGAAAGTAACACAAGTACCTGAGGGCATTTGCGAGGTGGGAAGTCATGTCTAGGTACATCGTATATGTGATGTATAAGGCACTAGATCTCGAGTTAGGGGGTCAACAAAGGAAAGTGTATTTACTATTGTGGAGTCAACACAGAACAACAGTAAGGGATCCAAAATGGGAGGCTTAGGTGTTGTGAGAAATGGGGCTACTGGCAAAGGTAAATAAATAAATAATAAACAATAAATCGGATTTGTGTGGCTTTGGGACTGATGGTTCACTTTATTTCTGTGCAAACCGGGGAACAACAGGGCAGAGAGACAGATGGCTTTGCTTGAAACACCTTCAGGAATCAAGAATAATAACACAAATGACACATACGAAGTCTCTGATCCCAAATGCTCTGTAGATATTGTCCCCATCACTAACCAAAGTTTTTTGGATCATTTGGCCTCAACAACACCTCCTTCTTCAACCACAACCTCCGAGCTCAGTTCTACCTGATCCCTGTTGTCAAAATGAAAACAACAGCAACCCTCCTCACAATACCAACAATGATCACCACCAACTGAACACTCAGCCTGTGCCAGGGACCACACTGGTGCCCTAACATTTTCTTTTGAGAACTTCCAATCATTCTGAAGGAGTGTCAGAACTCCAGTTTCAAGGCTAAGGAAATAGGCCATAAGAAAACAGAAAGATTCCCAGTATGACTCAGCAAATGAGGAAACACACAAGGATTAAAACCCAGGTTGCTCTGATTTATAGGCATATTTGTTCCACACAGCTGTGTCTCTCCACTTTAACAGGAGAGTCACAACATGATAGTTTGAGGTTTAAAGGAAGCCGAGACGTCATCTAATTCAACACTAATTTTTTTTTATAGATGATTAAAATGAATTCTGGATCAGAACACCACTTGACTTAACCACGTTCACAAAATAGTAAGAGACAAAGCCAAGTTTAGACTTCTTCACACAGTATTCTCCTATATCCTTCAGTAATTTCATTTTCAGTAAAATTCTAGTATGAAAAGATATATTAACAAGCTAAAGAAATAATGCTGTTTCCATGACTCCTAGACACATAAGGACATCCCCCCCACCTTCTACTTTCAGGTTGTACCTTACAACAAAGCCAAAACTTGGCTCTAAAACTTCTCATACAATATGGCTATGGAGACTTTTTAAAACTGCTTTGGCTTATTCAGTGATCTGTGACATAATTTCACTGTTTTTATAAACTCCTGCCCAGAAGAGGAGAGGATGAGCTTAATGAGGTACAAAGAGTCAATCTATACTTCTCATCTTGAATACATGTTATTGTAAAGAAGCAGAGATCCGAGTGGGTGGCAGGCACATTGTTGAAGGGAAAAGAACCAGCTTTCACTGGTTTTTCTTCGTCACACAGGAAATCAGGCTTGTAGGGGCTTCACCTAATGTAACCACCCCAGTGACTGTTCCCATTCAGAGTCACCTCTTGCACACTGAAGCATGGTTTCTGACGTCATGCTGACTACCACGATTTGTCAACATAACTCCAAGGTTGGGCTTTCAGGCAAGGAGCCAATACAAAGGCTTTTTTTCCACCCTGTTTCCCATACTGTTCTGCATACATCATTTTGCAAACTAACAGCAAAGGTCAAAAGTATCGCCTCCATGCTGGGCCACACCAAAACACATTTTGAAGGTTGCTTGAGTCCGATTTCACCATCCTTAGATGCTGATATATATATGAATCATAGTCTCCATTTTTCTGTCTAATACAACTTTTACAGGAACTTTTACCAGTGATGATACCTTCTCATTTCATATTAATTGCTAGTGAAATTTGCAGAAGAGAGAATGAAAGAGGATTCCAAAGTCCTGATCATTACTGAGGATAACTTGTTCCAGATTAGAAAGTAAATTCCATGGAGTTTTATGAATGCTTTTATTCCTTTAGGATACGGATGCCATTTCTCAGTGACTGGAGGCAGTAGCAGGATCCTTAGGAGTTTGTTGCCTTCTTTGTTTGTGGCAATGGTTAGATAATCCAAGGGTATGGGGAGTGGTGAACAGGTGTAGACAGAGTTCTATGTTGGCTCAGTTAGCTAAATTCTCTAAGTGAAGGATACAAAGGAAGGAGAGCAAGTTTCCTGCTTTTTAAAAATGCCGTTTCAAAAGATGTTTTTCCCCCAACAGATTAAGCACATCACCATGAATTCTAGACTCTAAGACCTAGATGTTGAGTGAACTAAAACAAAAGAAACATGAAAAAGTGGCCCTGATAGTAAGGTCTTGATGCACCTTCAAATGAATCTATTCTGAATAATACATCAAGTATCTAAGAACTCACATCCTAAGCCATTTTTTTTCAAAAAAAAAAAAAAAACATCATGAAGTACAAAGCATCAAGAAAAGCAGTCATGTTGCCTGACTTTTGAGCAGGCTGGCTATTAAAAAAAAAAAAAGTTTCAGATATTTTTTTTTTTTTGGACAAGTACAGAAGAGAATTTCCTGAGCTATGGGTTGAGCATCACAAGAACTTTCTTGCTTTCAGATCTCAGAAGTTCAAAGACACAAGCCTGTTCCAGGAGAACCACAGCTAATAGAGCTGCCACAGAAGCAGCTCAGAAAGAGTCGTATTGAGACATGTGTAAAGGAAGGAACAAAAGCATAAGCCATTGACAGACTCCAGCCCTGAAATACACACAAAGGGTCCCAGCAATCCCTTCCAAGCCATGTTCAAGACACGCCCTCTATTGTAACTGTGGATTTCTGAAAACACCCCCTTTTTGCTTGAAGACAGATACTGCTCTTAAAACACCTCTGAAACAGAATCAGAAATATTAATGGATTCTAATTGGGAAACTGGTAGTCCAGGATTCAAAAAGATGAAGGAATGTTAACCCATGATTTGACAGATTTCTAAAGCCTCATGATATGCTCTGAGTATGCAGGCAATTAACATAATCTGCTTAATAATATATGCAATATCAAATGAAATCATTGTTAACAGCTTCCGAAGACTTGGCATCACCCAGCAAAGATGAAATCCTGAGCAAGAGACCCTCTCTAGGGTTCCTGAAAGTGACATATCTTATGAAAACGTGTCTACCACCTGTCAATATACCCCTACTCCTTGTATTTTATTTATTTATTTTTTTAATTATAGTTGTCTTGGAGTTTAACTAGACTATGTACTCCTTAAGTGAAGAAATTACATCTTGGATCTCTTACTCTCTCCCTGAGCAAGGCTCCTGATACTTAATATATGGTCAACTGATATTTGCTAAATTTTAAAAGTGGCTTGCAAATGGCAAAGTTTATGAAAAACATCAGTAGAGCCTTTAATTTTACTTTTACACTATCAAAGGCAATCACAATTTAGACTGCAGAGTTTTCTGGAATGCGCAGGGCTATGAAACAGTGTAAAAAATTCCTTTCTAGACACCTATAATTGATAGCTGAGAATGGTTGACATCCCCAAATACGCCTTTGTGATTATTGACTTCAAGTGGTTCCTAGAGATAATGTCACGTGAGGTCATCTGAGTAGAGTAATTCCCAGAAACACAATTCTTATCACACGCTATCCATGTGGTACTCAGTGCCTGGATAGAGGTAGCATAAACAATAATGGTTCAGAGGTGCCATCAAAATAAATCCCTGTGATAAAGGTAATTTCCCAGAGCCTGTATCAAATCACAGCTCAGACACGTCCATGCTGGCCTCCTACGGTCCCAGGAAAGGGCCTTTCGGTTGTTGATATTTAAAATATAAGGAAAGTTAAACAAGATCAAAGCAATCAAAACACATCCAAAGCTCACTCTGATTTCACCTTACTCTCACCATTGAATATAATAACTTTTAACATTTCTTTAGCACTGGAAATTTAGCAAATGCTCTAAATGCATTTTGTTTGACCTTTACAAAAAGTCGAGGGAGGTAAAGAGGGCGGCATTATTTCCATTTTCAAATTAAAAATTGATGCCAGGCAAAGTAGAAGAATTAACCCACTGGCACATTTTGATTGCAGGCCAGTGTCACTTCCACCGTCCCTCGGCTGTCCCTGCAGTTTGTCTCTGGGCACTTTGCCTGCTTTAGCCTAGCTGACAACTTGAGCCATTTGTTACTCAAAGGATAAAACTAGCACCCATTTATGGTTTCTGGAACAGGAAAATACAAGTAATGAGAGATGTATTAATGGACTAAGAAAACCATAGTTAAAAGAAAAAATAACTCTCAGAAACTTAGAAAATTCTCTAATAAAAATCACTAATCCACATCAACAACACCAAAAAAAAAAAACCCACATAATACAAATCTTCAGCTACTACCCTGATTAGACTAGAAAGAAACAATGAATATCTTCCTACAATATCATCTTTCTGCTTCCTTGACTGTCACCTTGTAGTGGCAACCCCCTCCTCTACAGAAAATCTTAATTGAGCTTCTCCAGAGACCCTCATCATAATTGTTCTTAGACTCAAGAAGCAAAACTCTGCAAGAATTCTCAGGTCAGGGGTATGCTTGCAGAAGCGGAGTTGGTAAGGAAGACTAACTCAAGACCTTCACAGAGGCGTTTGCTTTGGCCAGGAAGCCCACTGACAAGAAAGGCAGAGGAGAACTCTCCCTGTGCCAGGCACTGATTTTTCACAGAGAGTATCCTGGGCCTGAATTGATTGCCCAGAATAGTAGGAAAAAAAAAAACTGCTGTTATATGGTCTTCTACAGACTGTGAGCCTCAGAGCCCCTCCCCCTTTATACACTGAGTGTAAAGTTCTAAAACTTTCTGAACTTGGGGTTCAGACGGATGGATGGACTACAGTGAAAGCCCCCCTTTTGAACCTGGCTGCAGCCAATAAACCTGCTTTCTGCTGATTCCTCAGTGTCCAGCCTCCTCTGTCCCACAAAAACCTTAAGCACCCTCTGGTGAGACATTCCCAAGGAATTGAAGGTCTCAGTTTCCCTTAGGCAGACTCCATCTCACCACACCACTAATTTCTCAGACTGACAGTCAAGTCAACTCTATTTTCTAGCCATAAAGACCCAATTGAAAAAGTAAAGCTTCTGGTCTAGAGATGGATTTGAGACTTTGAGAAAATAGAGCCCAAGCGGTGGGGATGTGGCAACCGTTCACCTTCATGACTGAAGTGTTTCAACTATCAAAAGTGCATTCAAACCAGGTATGGTGGCACACACCTGTAATCCCAGCATCTCAGGAAGCTGATGCAGGAGATTGCCAATTCAAAGCCATCCTCAGCAATTTAGTGAGGCCCTCAGCAACCTGTCTCAAAATAAAAAATAAAAAAGGGCTGAGGATATGGATCAGTGGTTAAACAACCCTGGGTTTGATCTCTGGTACCAAAAAAAAAAAAAAAAAAAAAAAAAAAAAAAAAAAACAAGTAGAATCAATGAAATATTTGGCTAAAGCTATTATGGAAGGCAGTATGCAGATTCATTAAAACACTAAAATCAGATCTACCATTTAACTGACCCAGCTATACCACTTCTGGGTATACACATATAATGAAAAAATCACATATTTAGTGAAGCACTACTTGTAATAGCCAAGATAGGGAATCAATCTAGATGTCTATCAATGGATAAATGGGTAAAGAAGTTATGGTACATACACACAATAGAATATTATGGAAAATAATAAAAAGCCATTTAAAAACAGTAAAATCACTAGGCACAGTGTCTGGTGCACACCTGTAATCCCAGAAGCTCAGGAGGCTGAGACAGGAGGATCGTGAGTTCAAAGCCAGCCTCAGCAATGGTGAGGCGCGTAGCAACTCAGTGACACTCTGTCTCTAAATAAAATACAAAATGGGGCTGGGGATGTGGATCAGTGGTCATGCTCCTGAGTTCAATCTCTGGTACCAAAATAAAATAAAATAGATCTCAATAATGGAGAAAGGCTTACAACACAACCTTTTGCACCACCTCCTACCCTGCTCCCAGCTTCTCTCCTCAGAAACAGTTACTTTTAACTCTCTCTCATCATAGAGGGAATACCTCCTAAAACATACTCCCTACTTTTCTTTTCTTCCACTGGAATTTTTTTTTTTTTCTGACTTTGATTCATCGTCTTACACTGGGTCCAGACCTCCTTGCCAAGTAAGCTCTTGGTGTGTTTTTCTATCTCGAGTGTGGAAGAGCCCCTCCTTTTCCATCTCCCCATGTCAGAGGTAACAGGCTGGTATTTCCTAATGGCTGCTTGCTGAAAGTGAAGAGAAACCAAAGGGAACCAAGCAAGAAAACACAGACAGCCTAAACCTCACACAGTACAGATGTGAGAAACTAAGGATCTTCACATCAGCAGCAGTGATTGCCCAAGCCCAGACAGAGGGCACAGCATTCAGGCAACTTGGTGACATCCTGTCCCCCTTCCATTTCCAATCTCTAGCAACTGAAATCATCTGGGAGCCGCCTAGGTAAACATTTTGTCCAACACCAGCTTTCTTTGTCTCCTGGTTCAAAGGTTTAACCAGACTAAATTGTTTTGACTCAAAAATTTCCTTTTCAGGATGAAAGAGGTCCCCACTTCACAGCCTTTTTTAGAATGGTGTTGATTTAAACTCCTGAATGCAAATGGATGATCAATTTGTGGATAGCCCAAGGTGGTTAGATTTTCTGCTCCTCCAACTCTCAATCAGTACATCAGCTCCTCCTGGAGAAGCAACTTAAGAAAATAACCAGGATCGTTTTCTGAGCTCAAGTGTAAATTGACAATAGCACACATGGAATACACACACACACACACACACACACACACACACACAGTGATATATAGGGGGAGGGATAATGATAGGGTAACTATCATTACAGGACACTCCTATAATCCTAAAAAAGAAAAAAATGCTGAAGCAAATAAGCCAAGTCTCCAGAATTTCACCATCAAAATCATGACCACATTTGTTCTTTTCATAATTCCTCTTCAGCAAGTAGCTACATGGGGTTATAGAAAAGAGGCACAGGTGAGTCTCTGACATGACAAGAGGAGAGAAACACAGCTACTCCCTCTTGTGTGAGAAACATCCTCCTCAAGCTCCTGGGTACCAACTCAGCCTCTCTTTCCATGATGAATGCACTCCTCTGCTTCCCTGTCTTTGGAGAGATGCTGTAACACACCTGATTTTTATGAGGGCACAGTTGTTTCTTAAGCAGCCCTTAGAATCAGGAGAGTTCTTCTCCACGGTGGGGATAGAGTTTGCAGGAATCAAAAAAGAAAGAAAACATCTCAAGAATCTGCTTTAGAAAATATAATTCAAACTTCAGTTTATCTATTTCTTAAACCATTGTTTACATTGTCTTTTCTGGGGCTCGATTTTCTCTCTCACATGATGTTTCTGTGTTAACTTATAAGGAAAACTTAACCCTTTCTTGTGTCTTTTTTTTATTGGTTGTTCAAAACCTTACAGAGCTCTTAACATATCATATTTCAAACATTAGTTTCCAGTGAGTTATGAACTCCCATTTTTACCCCAAATACAGATTGCAGAATCATATCGGTTACACCTTCACATTTTTACATAATGCCATACTAGTAACTGTTGTATTCTGCTACCTTTCCTATCCTCTACTATCCCCCTCCCCCCCATCTTCTCTTTCTATCCCATCTACTGTAATTCATTTCTCTCCTTATTTTTCTTCCAATTCCCCTCACAACCTCTTTTATGTAATTTTTTATAACAATGAGTTTCTTATGTCTTTTTCACACATGGGAAATGTACACTAATTGACAAACCAGATAACCTGAGAAACTGTTAGTAAAACTTCAGCAATTAAGACCAACTTGGTTTATTCATTCTTGCAACAAAATATTGCTGAGTGTGTATTATAAGAGAATCATTTTACCAGATATTACTTAAAGAAACATTTCAATAACCCTAAGAATACCAAAATACATTATGTGCAAACCCCATATCCTGGAATGAATTTCATAAAGTAATCCTTAAATAAAGAAAAGTTTGAAGTAAATAAAGACAATATCTAAATATTCAACATTCGAAAAAATGGCTAAGTAAAAATTGGTATATGCACTGAATGTGATACAAAATATTTACTATAATGATTAGCGAAAAGGAGAATTCATAATTGTTTATGTTTTATTATAACTTTAGCAATAATATACTATATTAATAAATAACACTGTTATACAATAATATCCTATAAACGATAAACATATTTAAAGGGAATAAAGAAATATTAAAATACCCAATTCTTCAATGTAATGATATTATAAAAGAGAATATTATTTCTATTATTGTTATAATTTTATTTGTACAATTTAAAAATAGTTAAAAGGAAATAACATAATGTATTTATTGTATACCTACTTGTACAAAGAAAAATGACACACAACCTGCCCTCAGGAAGGTGATTGAAGATTGAAAAATAGTATTTAGAGGTTAGGGATATAGCCTTGGGTTTGATTCCTAATACTGGGGGAAAAAATCAGCATATAAAATCTATCACACATAAGATAACATGTCACAAAGAAATAAGAGTGAAGTGTTATAGCAGAATTAAAAAAAAACAACAGAGGAAATTTGCCTTCCTGTTAACCAGCAAGAAAGTAGAATTTTTAAAGTTATACAATTAGTGCATATGTTCTTACCCTGCAGCAATAAGAGAACCAATGTTAAGGCGAGATTGCAATAAATCACCCGAGTCTATCTTAAAGCAGGAGACAGAAACTTTATTCACCAGCCAGCATTCTGGATCCATCGGCTCGTGGGCCAAAGGGTAGGCTGCAAGTCTACATCCTTTGACCCCATGTTAGGATTTGAGTACACCTATTATAGTTTAAAACCATATTAATCACAAGTGGCTGTTGCTATGATTCAAAACCATAAACAAACGTCATGAGGTCTAAGATCATAAGCAGAAAAGGAATTGGGCCAAAATGTCCCTAGTTGAGTACAAGTTAAAGAATGGTTACTAACATCTAGACAATCAATTTCTGACAGCATACATTGTCCAAGAAAAATGGGAACCAAAGAGAGAACAACCTTCCCTTGTATAAGAATGGCCATTTTGTGTTGCCAAACATGCTATGCTAAGCAACTATTGACGGGTACAGAGGCGGGGCTTTCCCACAGGAGAAGCATTTCTTCCATGACATGGAGTCTCAGGGCAAACTGGAGTCTGTTTGGTCATTGCCCACATAACATGGACCATAATACGAGTAGCTCTCTTTTTGACATTCAGATTATGTAACAAAGGAGAAAATACACAACTTAATTTTTAGAATCTTGAATGTAAACTTCAGAGGGTTATGTTCTGATAAGGTCATCTTCAATGGTCAGCTTCACTCTTACCAAGGGGACATGGCACACTTTCCACACTAGGATCTAAAAAAAATTAAATTTCAGAAGACATCATGCTTAATAGTGAAAAGTTAAAAACTTTTCTTTTAAGATTAAAAAAAAGACAAAAATGACTACTAACATGACTTCTACTAAATATAAAAGTCTTAACCAGGACAAAACAACAACAACAAAAAAAAACCACTGGAAAATAAAAAATAAGACCATAATTATTCAGTATAAAATAATTGCATATATCAAAACCACAAAAGAATCTACAAATGAATTACTAGAATAAATGAGTTAAGCATGGCCATTAATATCAGGCCAACATACAGAAAATCAACTGCATTTTTATGTACTTGCAAAAGCAAAAAATAATTTTTTAAAAATATACAATATTTATAAGAATAATAAAATATGAAATATTTAGAAATAAACCTACTAAAATATGTGTATAGCTCTATGTAGGTAATCATAAAATCTTTTTTTTTTTTTTTTTGGTACTGGAGATTGAACTAGGGGCCACTAGACCACAAGCCACATCCCCAGCCCTATTTTGTATTTTATTTAGAGATACAGTCTCACTGAGTTGCTCAACACCTCACTTTTGCTGAGGATGGCTTTGAACTGATATCCTTCTGCCTCAGCTTCCCAATCTGCTGGGATTATAGGTGTGCACCATCATGCCTAGCCAAGTAATCAAAAAATCTTTGACCAAAAGTAAGAAGACTAAAATAAAGGGAAATGTATGACATACAGAGATCAAAAGACCGAATATTGAAATTGGTTTTTTTCCCAAATTGTAATGTATAGTTAATCTAATCCAAATAAACCACAATTGATTTTGTCTTAGCACATTACAGTCTGATTCTAAAATCTGTAAAATTGAAAGCTACTTATAGAAGTTTTCTTGAAAAAGCTAAGAATTATCCAGATTTAAAGAATAAGTTCTATTTGAAAGAGCAAATCTATCAGAAGATCAACACATCATAATTTCAGAGCAATTAGGAGTGTAATACTGATCCAAGAATAGACAAATACATCAATGGAACAGGATTTAGCACTCAGGTATAAGCCCAGACAAATAAGGCTTTTATTTATGGTCAATTTGCAGAGTAGTAAGGGAAGAGATGACTTCCCTGAATAGTACTAGGACAACTGGACATCCATAAGGAGGAATGAAACAATCCCACTTGATACCTTTCCCAAACACCTTCCCAGACAGTTCAGGATGTGTCTCCGATTCCTTATGAAAAGGAGATTTGTGTGCAAGAGGCAGGGCATGTCCTAAAGATCAACTCCTGAGACAAGGATTAGTCACAGGGAGGAATGAACTGTAACACAGTTATACAAAGTCCTCTTCCACATATATGATTTGCTCTGGAGTTGGGTCAAACCTTCAAAATTTCCCAGAATTTAGACAATGAGACCAAGTCTTGATATCACCCATTGAATAGTCATTGAATGTAGTCTGTTCAGTTTCCAACAAGGTGGCTCTCTTGGGAGGGTGCTGAATAAGGAGTGGTAGGACTTTTAAAAAAAGGCTTTCTATGAAAGCTGTCAGTCACCAATGCTCCTAACAACTTAAATAAAACAGAGATGAGACTTGGGTGAATTAGTATACAACAAGGTGGAATGTCAATCTAAATGTAAGATATAAATTTAGACATTTCCCAGGAGGTAATGTGAGAAAATATTTTCATGACTCCAATGTAGGAGAACATTCTTTAAATAAGACTCCAAAAGCACTAAACATAAAAAGAAAAAGTGACAAAGTGGACTATATCAAAAGGTACCAGTAGGAGTGTAAAGAGCAAGCTATAGGAGGGAGAAAAATATTTGTGACAACATAAAAGAATCCGGAAGAAAACTTCTATAAGTACTTTTCATAAAATAAAAAGTAAACAAACATACAAAATAAAACTTACAATAAGACACCATAACCTATAAAATTGCTAAAATAAAAGGGATAGAAAATTCCAAGCTTTGGGTGATATGGAGCAAATGAATTTCTCATAGTGCTGGTAAAACCACAGTGGAAGATAACTACTAAAGTGAAATTTAGAATTTTCCTCCCTAGATAAATCCCCTCTACATTCCAATTTATACTGCACAAAAGGTCCTAGATAAAGAAGAGCTTTCTTCCAACATAAAATTAACAGTGTAGGGGGCACAAATAGTGAAGGTCTACAAATGAAATAATTTGGTCCATCAATGTTCAACATGTTCTTCAAGATGTAAAGGCAATCAAAACTCTCAAGTGTCTCAAGTGTGATGGCCACATCTTGGGTACAGACTTAATCAGAGATAAGCATTCCTGAAGAGTCAAAAACAAATTGTCAATCTGTAGCCAAGGAAGAAGCAGTGGAATTCTTTGGTTCTGACGATTAGTGCAAGGATTAATTGACTATGGCATGGTACTATTCTGCAATTGGTTTTGTTTTAACAAACATGAGCCTTGAATCTTGAAGCAATCACAGTTCTGTTCCCCGAGGGTGAAGGGTTAAGGATAAGAAACAGTAGTGAATTAGTAGTACATCATCACATACTAGCTAGCACACGTCAATAACTGCTATGAGCAAACCTAATTACAAACAGCACTATGACAATAAATTCCACTAAGCCCACTGAAAGAAAGAAATAGGTGAATGATACAACTTAATGTGTGTCTACCTGGCTAAAAGCTGCAAAATAAGTAAGTCCTATTAATAAAATTTTAAGTATCAGCAATGTAAGCAGCATCAATTCTAGAAAACTTTGAACTAGGCTAGAATATATTTGGGAATCACTCAAATCACCCTAACACCTAAGCTCACTGAATCTCAGAAACTATTGTTTGTAAACCATATAATTATTATGAAATAGGTGGGTGGGGAGCACTGCCAACTAAACAATACCAGACCACCTATGGTTAGAAGCATCTAGATTTAGAGATGATGACATGGAAGAATGTGTGCATTAGAATAAATACAACAGGCTTCCCTATTTCCCCAGTTGGAGTCTGTCCCCTTCCTCCATTCTTAAAAGCTGGGAGTTCTATTTGCTTTTCCAGAGACTGCTTAAAACAAGAATTTAGCTGTATCTATTCCTATGAAACCACCATTTCTATATTTTCAGTATTACTTTTTCCCTGAAGAAGCTCTTTCTTTGTTACCCATGTTCCCAACTATTCTCAGCTCTTTCACAAGCATTACATTGTATCTTTGAACAACAAAAAAAGAATGTTCTGTAAAAATAATATAGTTAATGCATAATATTCATAAATATTTTGTTCTCTTTAAACACCTTTGAGAAAAGTTTTTAAGTGGTTTTTCGAGTGTATAAATTTTTAAGAGTATAGATTAATATAAAATACTATAAAATAGTAAGAGTGCAGATACTTTGTTAATCTTTTACCTATGTTAACCTTTTTATCTATGTTCATAGATATTATGTTAATCTTTTCATGACAACCAGCTGCAATTTAAGAACATTATTTCTCCTTAGAGCTTTCCTTTAAATCTCAGAATTATTATATACAGAACTTAAAAGTATAAAATACAAAATCCATTCTATTGGGTGTGTCCAGATTATTAATTTCCCCAATTCAGATTTTTTATGTATGCTGAATGATACAAAAGTAGTTTTGTTAAGAACCTAAAAATCTAAGATGTGTATTCCTAAATTGCTTTATATTGCACTATATGAGTGTTTTTATTTGCTATAACCTGGTAAGGAAAAAATTTTGAGTGTGATGACATAAAAAACCAAAAGGAAAAAGAGGTAGAGGAATAATAAGGAAGTGGAAAGAAGGAAAAAGAAAAGAGAGATGAAGAAGAAAAAGAAAAAAATGAAAATTAGAAACAAATTTTCTAATTAAATTTAATCAAAGTGGAACCCTTGATGGATTTTCTTAGCACTTCAGCTTTTCAGGGTTTGCATTTCTACTTTTAAATAGTAAAAGAACTTTAGAATTTAAATATCTGAAATCCCCACTAGATAGCAGAGGCTGTCTTCTTATCTTTGTGTTCCCAGTCTCAGCACTGTACATGTAGGGGTGACTGCCTCCATCACTGATAGTTCATTAATAAATGCATAAATTTTCTGTTAACTTTACTATTATATCTTATTTATGAAAAATCTGTTAAATGTTCACTTATTCGTGATTGGGAGGTATTTTTGGTTTTGGTTTGTTGTGTGTGTGTGTGTGTGTGTGTGTGTGTATGTGTGTGTGTCTTTCAATTATTAAAACCCATTTTTGTTAGGGTAGGGATGTAGCTTAATGGTAGAGCACATGCCTAGCAAGAGGTCCTGGTTTCCCCAGTATTGAAAAACAAGGTTTTAGAGAAAGTAGGAACAACATAGCAAACATAGTAAAACATACAGTGAACATTTGAAGAAGGGAGAGAAAGCAGAGAGCTGAGGTCTGAACTACAGGAGGAGTTTGAAGGAATGAGTTTTCACAGTGTACATAGCAAGGTATCGAGTAAGTTATTAATGGCTATGTTCTGAAAAGAAGCTAAGTATAAGCTGAAGTGAGACCAAAGTAGTGCAAAGGACCTGGGGAAATGGATAAGTAGGAGAAAGAGAAAGGAACAAATCTTGGGTGAAATCGATGTTAGTATAATTCTAGATGTCTGAGAATTACAGAGCTCGAAGGCTCAGGATATTGATCAAATCCTTCATTCCACAAAAAGGAAATGAAGTTTTTACTGTCCCCACACAGGTACTATCAGCCCCTCTGCAGGTAGGGACTGTGGACCTACAACAGCAGACCATCACTGAGAAGCTTCCAGATCAGAGATCTCCACACTTCACTGTGTGCAGGAACCACTGGGATCTTGTTGAGATGCAGATTGAGGTTCAGTAGTTCTGGAGGAGGAGGAGGATTCTGCATTTCTATCAAGTTCCCACGGGAGACTGAGGCTGTGGGCACAGGCCATACTTTGAGTAGGAAAAAGCATAGGACAGGGTTTCTCAGACTATGGTCTGAGGACCCTCAAGTTAGAATTACTGTTGTGCCTATTAAAAATATACATCCCTGAGCAGCACCACAAGTGTGTAGAAATTCCAAGGTGATCGATGCCTTTATTTCAAATTTCCATTAAATGTCATATATTACATTTTAAATTACAGTGGAAGCATCTCAGAACCTAACCTAAAATTTACATCTACTTTTATTTCTTTTTTAATCTGTTGACTATTTCCTTTTTACATTTATTTTTTCTTTGAATTGCCACTTTAAGAAGTTAAAGGTAAAAAATAACTGATAAAAATGTAACAAACAAACAGTTTTCCCCTGTTAGTTAAGGACTTCAGTCCTTGTGACTCTTCTCCACATCCCTTCCTTGGTAGTATTTTAATTTCTCAGAAATGGGTTGCCATGCTTTCTGCCTCAGAATAGACCATCACCAGGAACAGTAATGAAGAGTCAAAACTTAGGTTCCAAGGTATGCAATTTCAAATTCCTACATCCAGGCACCTCTTCATTTCCTGAGTCACTACTCTACATTTTTATCTTGGGATTTTAGAATAACGTAGTTTGCTGACCCTTAAAACCACAGCCCTTCTCTCAATTTTTTAATATTCCTTACTATTGCTAATATCTTAATTATCGCTATTAATATCATTCTTAGAAAATATTAAACTTTTGCTATGTTCCAAGAACAGTATAAAAAGCTTGTATGCATTGTCTGAATTCTTTCTTCACAATAGAAAAATAACTTTAATCAATTTTGGTTTTATAGATGGAGAACGAACAGTTAAGAAAGTTAAGTAACTTACTCAAGTATCACACAGCTAGTGGTCATTTGAGTCTTGGGTTTTAATTCAGATATGTTTGATCCCAAAGTATTACATTTTCACCTATACTCTATGTCATACTCATCACCATTACATATACATATTTTCAGAAGTATACTCGTTCTAGTCTCTGAAGCTAACAAAATGTCATGTATTATTTCTATGCATTTCTGTTACTGTGCTAATTTAAATGAAAAGTCTGACTAAAAACAAAAGCACTTATCATTCCCCATGCTCATGCAGAGCTTAGAAGGGCATGGTTCATCTTGTGTGTACAAATTGGGAATTCAATAGCTATTCTACGGTATCTCTGTTTTCAGACGACTTCCAAAAACAATGGAAAAGAGTGAAGCAATATTGTCGCTATTTCAAGGAGGAAAATGTAGCAAAGACACTGAAAAGTGTGAATAGGAGTGGGGATTTATGCATAATGTTCAACATTAACCTACCCCCCGAGAAGTTGATCTTGAATAGTTTTCCAGATGGACTCATGCATTAAAAGGATGTTTGAACTCTGTTGGTGGTTTCTATTAGTACTCATCAGCAAACATGAGACCTTTATGTTTCTTAGACTGTCAGCTCTGATTACAGGATAAAAGCTAAACAGCTTCTTTGACCAAATTGCATCTTGGCAGTTACAGCTGTGATCCACTTTTCAACGATTATTTCAAAAGCCATTAAAATGGGAAAAAAAATCAAGAGGGTGATATTCATCTGAGACTATGGATGCAAATTCATTTCTTGCTCTTGGATATACTGACACTCTGTTTAAAAAGACAAATGTACAACAATAAGGCTCATGCCCTGAACAAAAGACAGTATGTTTCCCAAATAAACACTTGCTTTGTTCATGACTTGCATGAAATCATACTGCTTTCATCTGTATTTTCTTATTTTCAGTTGCAAAAATAACTAGTAGCTGACAAAGGATTTGTCAAGCCTTTAGTTTCTTTTGGGTAACAAACTAGATCTCTTAATTCTTGTGTTATATTTGCCTTTGAATTTTTTCCCATTTTTAAAGATAAACCCTTCATAGATATCTCAAAAGATATAAAGTCAATTTGCCACTCTTTCAAGAACAAGGAAAAAGACTTGTGGGTAGCTGACTAATGAAACATCATTATTTTAAAAACACTTGCTCCCTATGTTAAGAAACATAGCTAAAACTGTGAAGAAGAAAATACAAAAATTAAATATTTCTGCACTGGGGTACTTGGCATCCATAAAAGGAACAGGAAAAAGACCAAAAATTTTTTTACTTATAATTAAGCCATCAGTTTTTACTTAAATTCATTTTTTTATTGTCACCTGGATCAAACAATTCATGAACTTTTTCTTATTCATTCATACAAGATCATTCCTGTATCTTTCACTTAATTGTCATGGATTACAAAAAAGAGGACATGAAACCACATAATTGTAAAAACATATTTAATTATGATGCTTAACAAATATACTAAAGGAAAGATACAGTATCCCCAGCTGGTATGTAATGAGTGGGAGAGAATGAGAAGTGCCTTTTAGCAACTTTTAAAAATCTCTTGATCACGGAAACTTAATGGTGTGATTTTTTTTCTTCAATATGAAAAAAATGACTTGTTTCTAAGTTGAAAGGAAATAAGAAGTTACACAAGAGCACTAAAACTATATATATATATATATATATATATATATATATGTAGCTTTTTCTATCTATAAAGTTTGGATGCAAACATTTTTTAAAGAAATAAAAGTTGATGAAGAACTCTAAAAAGCAACGGCTTTGGCATGTGGGAAGATTGCTATGACTGGTTTAAATCAGACTTATGAGAATTCATAACCACATAGTTGTTGGAACTTAATGTCCTTTTACTGCATATGTATGATACCAAACTTTTGGATAAATGGTGAAAAAAATCAACAGAACAGATAGATGTTCTATCTACATAATGTTTAATACCTGAATGGTTCCAAATCCATCAAAATTCATTATTCATTTGCATAAGAAAATTGGTCATTTTACTTTAATGTTAATATTTCCCAAGGGATTTTTAGTAAGTTGTGTTTCTTACAAAAAGAGTGTGGTCCGGTTTACATTACGGAGACTAGCATGGTAATAAAGACAACGGCAGAGGATATGATCCTATGATACACTGTAAAAAAAGTGATCAAGTCGAAGATAGTAAATCAACTTAGGAAATCACACTGGAAGACCAGAGCCCAGCAAAGCCAAAATCCAGGATTGGTGGGACTTAAAATGTCAAATACATAACATAAATCTCTTTCCTGCATGAGTTCTGGACCCAATGAGCAGTAAACAGAATGGAAATCAAGATATTGCTTTTATTATAAACAAAAATATTTGGAGAATGTGTCTCAAGGCCTTCCAACACTGTCTGCCCCTGAGTGGAATATTTAAGTTACTAGAGGAAAGGAAAGTTTGGGGGTACAGACCATGAAGTCTGTTTTCCACTAGCCTGAAAGAGAACAGAAAATAGAATTCCTGGTAACATATCATCTTTGTCCAACAAGGAAACAAGGATCAATGATCACAGATCAATTACCAAGAACTTCCTTCCTCCTCCTCTATGGGACAAAAGGTCAGGAAAATCGCCCTAAAGAATTCAGTCCTTCGGAGCTGGGGATGTGGCTCGAGCGGTAGCCCGCTCGCCTGGCATGCGTGCGGCCTGGGTTCGATCCTCAGCACCACATACCAACAAAGATGTTGTGTCCACCAAGAACTAAAAAATAAATATTAAAAAAAAATTCTCTCTCTCTCTCTCCTCTCTCACTCTCTCTTAAAAAAAAAAAAAAAAAAGAATTCAGTCCTTCAACATGGAGACCTGAGAAGTCATGAAAATGTGTTTCCTCCTAATCTTCCCTAGTTTGTATTCTGTTAACCACTTGAGTTTAACTCTCAAGCCTATAGCTGACCAGGAGACTTCTTATTCTTTTCTGACAGATCAGAAATCTATCAGAGTAACTCTATATCACTTTCCAGAACCTTCTCCCCTAATACTGACTATGGTTGTTTTGTTGATCCTCCTGACAACACTGATAAGTAGTGCTAAATGTTGCTCAGTTTCTAAAACTAGATCAGAATCAATTAAGTTAACAGTAAGGCCATATTTTGTCTGACTTTCTCATTCTAAATATCTGACTGCCTCCAACTCATAGCTCATCAGAGGTTCTGCAAAGAGACTGAATGACAACATCAATAAATGCCATAAAAAATGCCAACACAGGGGCTGGGGATGTGGCTCAAGCGGTAGCGCGCTCGCCTGGCATGCGTGAGGCCTGGGTTCGATCCTCAGCACCACATACCAACAAAGATGTTGTGTACGCCGAGAACTAAAAAATAAATATTAAAAAATTCTCTCTCTCTCCTCTCTCTCACTCTCTCTTTAAAAAAAAATGCCAACACATAAAGGAGCCATAAATTTGAATGTGAATTACCTCCCATTGTAAATTTCCACGAGACATGAATGTCCTAAAATTAAATTCCCTTAAAACTCCACAAGATTTAAAGTCAAAAATAATTCCATGCAAAATCAAATTCCCGTCATTCTGTAAATTAAATGTCTAAAGTCATTATAGTACAAAATAAAAATGTCTTGTCCTTGTAAGAAAAGTTCAAGAAACTAAAATTTGAAGTTCTCAAGTTCAAAACTTATAATCCTTATTTCAAACCTTTTTGTCCTTCCTGGTCTCAGATACAGGTGTGGGTATGTTTGTATTTCTTCAGCATCTAATGCCTGGCTTAGTATCTTTTATGGGAATGTGTTTAGTCCTTTCAGGACTTCAAATTAAAATTATCTTCTTGTGTGACCCACTTTTTAAAAATATCCAAAAAGTTCATAGACAAATAAGATTATTTGTTTTACGCCCCAAACTTAGTTTCTTTAACCTCTTAGGGAAGTTAACCTAGGCAGAATTATGTTCCCAGAACTCAACTTTTAATATTGGAAAAACCATAGCAGACACTCATGATACCTAGGGGCAGGAAAGTAGAGTGAAAACATTTTCTCATTTCAGCCTAGCCAGGAGGCCAGGCTTCCTAAACCAAGACAACTCAAGCAGCCAAGGGCAGTCCTGTGAGGAAGATCACAGAAGCAAGTCAGGAAACTGATTTAGCATAGCCTTCAGGTCGTGCCTTTTAGTTAACATCACGGTCTGTAGACCTAGTTAAAAAAAAAATGTGTAAAAGCACAAAGTTTGTTCTGCATCCTGATACTCAAAAGACCCCTTTACTGGAAGATTATCTGGTCCCAGGGTTGACACTTTACTTCAGCTTTGCATGCTTACTAAAATGTTAATAGCTAGCATTTGCTAGGGGGCATGGAACAAGAGTTTACTGCAGTCTATACCATTAAACAAACCCCCTAAGCAGCTGGACTCACCAGGCTTAAAAATCCTACATGTCCTGTCTTCCTAAAGCCAGCCCCATCGAGACACTCCAGAAGACTCTTCAGTGTGTGTTTATTTTGCTCCCTAAAGTCCAGCCCTTTCCTGTTTCTCAAGACTGATTCATCAAACTTTAAGGAAGGCACAATAAATGATCTTCACCCCTCAAAGTTACCAAATGAAAGCAGATGAAGGTATCAGGCGGATAAACTATCTCCATTATAGTAGTAAAGCCCTTTGGCCAGTTGCATGTGCATCAGTTTGATTGAATTCATCTTCTAAACTTCAGACTGTGTGACTATGTTACTACCTGACTATGTTGTTTTATTTCATAGGACTCAGTAGAAACCAGTCCCACCATGGTTATGCTGGAAGTCCAGGGCAGTGACATTCAACCTTGACTGTACTTTGGGCTTACCTGGAGAATCACCTAAAAGACGGTTTCTTGAGTCCTAGTCCTGAAAGAGTCTAGTTTGGTTGGCCTTTGGGAGTAATCTGAGCCTGTGTAATTTTAAAAGCTACATATTTGATTGAAATGTGCCAGTCAAAGCTTAGAACAAGTCATTGGGAACACCTGAATAAGGTGGTAAGTGTGTGGAGAAAAGGGAGAAGTGGTTTTGCACACACAAATCTCTGCCACAAATTAAGTTTTGTCTGATCTTTGGCCTTTTTATTTATTTATTTATTTATTTATTTATTTATTTATTTATTTATTTTTAGAATCCAGTATCATTTAAAAGGCCCATGGCAAATAGGCCTGAGTTTAGTGGGTTAAACCCTATGAAGGCAAAGCAAACAGATCTGAGAGGGAAAAAAAAACCCCTCAGATCCAGTCTTTAGTCAGCTTACTCTTTGATTGGATTAAAATGATCAGCCACTATTCTTTCTACCCACTAGGTGATAAAAAGAATCTTCACTGAAGGACAGTAACATCATCTGGAGCCTTCTACAAAGAACCATACACAATGCCCAACATTCAATAAAACCAGGGTACCAGGCACACTGAGAAACAGGACTTAAAGAAAAAAAATTAAAACAAAATCACAGATGATATATTTTGGGGAATTTTATAAATCTGTGATTAATGATTCCAGATACTAAGTGAAAAGATGAAGAACTTTTCAAGATAACCAAGGAGTTAAGAAAGAGTTGTAAATAAAAATAATAATATTAATAATTTTAGTAAATTTAAGAACTCAATTAATGCTGATTACCAGCAGATATGCAAAAGAGTTTTGTAAACTGGAAGATAGATCAGTCAAAAATATACAAACAGAAACAGAGCAAATCAGATGGAAAACAAAGAAAACCATATAAATGGCATATAGGACATGAGGCAAAGATCCATGATACAAACAATTGAAGGCCCTCCAAAAGGGAAGAAAACGGGCAGAAACAATATTTGAAGCTATAATAACAATAGGTTAGCCCCCCCAAAAGGTATTTATAGGGTTAGAGATACAAGATCTTATTTTTAAAGTTTATGGTCAGAAGGATACAAGTTCAATGGCACATCTCAGAAAAAAAATTCTGGAAGCTGTCACGGAACTCTTCTGGCATTGCAAGATCAAAGGAATTTAGAGTCCCCACAGTAGGACCATGAACAAATATTCACAATGTGGCCCTTACATTAATGTATGGAAGTCTTGGGGTTTCAGTGTCATTTTTCCTACCATTGGTCTACCTTGGGCAACTCATTTTCAGTGATGATGTCAAGCTAGTGAGCAAAAGTTTCTAGATCCCTATAAAAGTTCTACTCCAGCATCTGAGATATATGCAGTAACCATGCAACTACATTTCACCACTGGAGATTCCTACTTCATCTCAGGCCCCTGGAAATCTCCCCGAACTTCACTGTCTTTTAAATAGATCTTCATGATTTAATGAATGTTTTTAAATGCTTTACCCTGTGTTTTTATGTGTTTATGATGGACAATAACAACTGTAATCAGTTTTCTCTCTATTAATCAGAAGTCCAGTTACTGCTATAACAATCTAACGGACAAAATGTTCTAAGTGATTCTAAAATGGCAACAGACTATGAAACTAATAATGGTGTTGCCAATGGGTCAGACTTTCTTTTTGAATAGAAGAGAAAGAGAGTGAACAAACATGAAAGAATGACAGGCAATGCAGCATTTCTCCAGCTAAGATGGATTTCATTCCACTTAATTTCTGGAGGGACTGCAGACCCTCCACGTTCTTTTTTCTTTTCTTTTCCCTCCCCAAAACTCAAGCCATTGTTGGTTCCAAGATTGTTTCTGGACTATGTAATCCTCTACACGAAGTAATATTCTTCTAGGGAAAAGGAAATTGACTTTTCCTCCCCTCTTCTATTTCTTTCTGCAGATTAAAAGAGTTGTTAATTTTGAGTTGATAATGGATTTTACAGGGCTTGTCACTTCTCAGCCCATCTCTGATGGGTACATTTTGTGATTAAAATACTTAGTCATTAACTGCTGACTCTTTCCACTATTGCCAGTACCCATTGCTCATTTCCCAGCCTTAAATTTAAAAATCTGCTTTTTGTTCAGCAAAAGCTATGAGATATTTCACATCACTATCCTTAGTGGAAGGTGTTTCTTTCAGGATCTGAACATTAGCTGCAGTGTTTTCTACAAGCTAGGTCTTATTTCTTGGAAGAACTGTTGAATTTTTTAAAAAAAGAATTTTAAATTCAGTCTCTAGTTCTAAGTGAAGGAAAGGTGCAAAAATGTCACATTTCTTGATTAGACTCTTGTCAAGTCCTCACAGAGGTGGAACTATCTATTTCTGTTCTTTCTATTCTGCATGGCCAGTTTCTGGGACCCTAAGAGATAAGGTTTAACTTTGGAAAATACTCTTTTGTTAAATAGTATCTTCGTTTGTTCTTATTTTAAAATAATAATTTAAATTTTTATCATCTATTTTAAAGTAGGTAAAAGCATAAATGCTGGATATACATGTACCCTCAATGCAAATAATTTATTTTAACAGAAATGAGGAATATTATACAAGTACTGGTTATTTCTATCAAATTCCCTGAAACTGAAATCACATTTAGAATAACAGGCACATTGAATTTGTAATAGCATTTTGCTATGCTTGCATCAGGCTAAGCATATTGTGACTTGCAATTTGCACTGTTGTGATATATATATATATATATATATATATATATATATATATATATATATATATTGTTATGATTTTCATATAAGGTATTCCACCCCCCCCCAAATCTCCTGTGTTAATCCAGGAATGTTTAGAGGGTGAAATAATTATATTAAAAGTGCTGTAATCTAATCAGTGGATTAATTTAATTGATGTATTAATGATTTGAGGAACAGCCATATTTGGTAGTAATTGTAGACATGTGAGGTGAGGCAACACAAAGTAGTTTACTGCGGGCATGCCCTTGCAAATTATATTGTCCCTCTGACTCCTCCCTCATCCTCACTCTGTTTCTTCTCTACTATGAGGTAAGAAGCTTTCCTTTGCTATGCATCCACCACAATGTTCTGCCTTACCTCAAACCCAAAGCAATGGAGATGGCCAACCATAGTTGAACCTCTGAAACTATGGGCCAAAATGAACTTTTCCTCCTCTAAGTTGTTCTTTCAGGCTGACTAACACAAATTGGTACCAAGAGCGGGGTTGTTGCTGTGCCCAACATGATCATGTTGTTCAGAAGCCTTTGGAACTGGTTTTTGGGATGAGTTTGGAAAAGTTTGGAGATTCAGGCTTGAAAAGCCATAGGATGTTGTAAGCAGAGCTTTATGGATGATTCTAGTAGGAAATCAAAAGACCAGAATACTGATAGGAATGTGGACAGTAAAGACCACTCATGAAGTTTCAGAGGGGAACAGGAACTTTATGAGAAATTGGACTAGAGGTCATTTGTGTTACAGTGTATCAAATAACCTATCTACATTTTGTCCATGTCCTGAGACTTTGTGAACTGGGATTTCAGGAACTTGAGTTTGGCCAGAATAGTGTGTGTAAAATTGGGTCCAAAGAAGGTGTGATTGTTGAAGAGATTACTGCCACTAAAGAAGCTAAGTACTTTGCACCTATAAAACAGGAAAGATGGCTTGAGAGCATCTCAGAAACTTACAAGATCACACCCATTAGAGGCTCAAGGGTGTAAATTGGAAAACTCCTTTGAGAAGTGAGTGTGGGAGCATCCTAGTCACACAGGTGTGCCTTGTAAGTTGCTTCTTTCTCTAGATTCAGTTCACTATGCTCAGCCACCTGGCATTCAGAGTTCATTGAAACCTTAGTTCAAGGGGGCCAAACTACTGCTAAAGCTGGTGGCAGACTTTGGCATTGTCCACATGGAAATCATTTTGGAGGAATGCAGAATGAAGTAGTTGCAGGGTCATGGAGGCTTCCACTGAGATTTCAAAGGAAGGTCTGGAAGACCAGGCAAAATGTAACCAGATTAGAATTCCTACAGACAGCCCCAGCCAGGGAAATGTGTGAAGCTGTGAGGATGAAGCCAAAGCTGGAATAGAGATCTGCCAGGGATTAAGAGATGCCAGTAATGTGGAATATCTGCCAAGGAAAGCTGCTGGCTGCAGACAGAGTCAGCATAACAGACTATGTGAGCTACAATTAGCAAGGCCAGAGTGATGGCACTGAACAAGCCCTTTGGAGATCACATCTCGCCAGTGTGCACCAGATGCCAGATATGAAGCTTCAGAACTTAATGCTTGCCTGGCCGGGTTTCAGTCTTGCTTCATTCCCATCCCTCTTTCTATACCCAATTCATTCCTTTTGAAATGGGAGTATTTACTCTGAGTCATTATATATTGGATGTACATAACTTCTTTTGATTGTTACAAGGGCTCACAGTCAAGAGTTTCCCTTGGGTCTCAGAAGAGGCTTTGCACTTGGACTTCTGGGCAATACTGGAACTGTTAAGACTATGGGGATTCTTGGAGAGGGACTGAATGTTCAGAGGCGAAATAATTGGATTATGAGAGCTGTAACCTGGTCAGTGGATTAATCCATTTGAGGAATTAAGGATTTGAAAGGACTCGGAGTTGTGGCTCAGTGGTAGAGTGCTTGCCTAGCATGCATAAGGCACTGGGTTCGATTCTCAGCAGCACATAGAAGCAATTAAATACATAAAGGTCCATCAATAACTAATAAAAATTTTTTGAAAAAAAAGAAACACATAAAAAAGGATTACTGTACTGGTTGGTCACTGTAGGCAGAGGGGGCATGGCTATAGAAGTGGGTCACTGGGGGCATGTCCTTGGTAATTATATCTTGTCCTTAGGTTCCTTTCTCTTCCTCACTCTACTTCCCATCTACCATGAAGTAAGAAGCTTTCCTTCACCATGCTCTACCTCCATAATATTCTTCTTTTCTTATCTCAAGCCCAGAGCAAAGGAGCCAGCTGACCATGAATTGAACTTCTGAAGTAGTGAACACAAAATGAATTCTAAGTTGTTCTTGTCAGGTACTTACAAAAACTGAGCAACACATTGTCCTTCTGCAAACATGGTTTTGATTTCCATGGTTCTAGTTACCTGCAATCAGTTATAATCTGAAAAGATCAAATGGACAATTCTAGAAAAAAAATGAGTATGTTTCAAATTGCACACCACTTTGAGTAATGTGATAAAATACCATGCCATCTGGATTCATACCAACCAGGACAAGAATCATCCCTTTGTCTAGCAAACCATGAGTCACTTAATAGACATGGCATTGCAGAACTTATATGCAAGTAACCCTTATATAGTAATGTAATGCTATGTCACAATGTCTGTATCATCCATCTCACTTAATCTATGGCATAGAAACTGTACCATCTCACATCATCACCAGAGAAAGTATAAGTAGAGTTGCATAAGACATTTTGAGAGATACCATATTTGTATGACTTTTATTATGGTTTATTGTTATAAATGTTTTTGTCATTATTTTGGCTAATTTTTTAATCTAATTTATAAGTTGAACTTTATCATAAGTATGTATAAGAAAAAACATAGTATATACAGAATTTGGTATCATACATGGTTTCAGGTATCAACTAAGTCTCTTGAAACATATCCCCCAAGGATAAGAAGGGATTACTACATAGGAGAATTTTGGAGGATAATTCTCACCAATCACCTATGTGGAATTTTCCCTTGAAAGTTCATTAGATGTTTTTGAAATTTTAATATTGTTGAAAAGTCTCTTACCTCCACATTCTACTTTCATTTCCTAAGGCATTATTGTCTTTCTCTTAAACCAGCATGTTCCACATGTTAGAATTATGAGGACTTCAATGATCCTTAGTAATTTTCATTTACCACAGAAACTTTAAATAATCATTTTTTGTCATATGATAAATAAATTTAAGTTTAAAATGTACATCTTTCTTAAATAAATACATTATTAATTTTAGTGTACTTGGTAATTTCAAAATATGGAGACAAATTTTGATTTCTTACTATTTAACAAATGACATATGCTAATTATTTTAACTTAATTATTTGAGAGATAGCATGAGTCAATACAGTTTTTTTTAAAGGAAACAATGTTTGATCACTGCATCAGTCATATCAATAGTAGACTAAGACTGATAGATTATATTCCAGCTACAGGTGGATAAGTCAAACAGGGTCTTTATGAGGAAGGATCTTATGAGATCCAAGGAAGTCAAGATACAATGTAGTATGTAGAGTAAGGACCTCATCTAGGAGCCCAAGTTTACACATAATATTTGGTTGAGAATCACATCACACCTACTGGAACAACATGGTTACTTTTCAGGAAAAAAGGCTAAAACATTGCACTATAGGTAGACTAACTAGAAATTCCCAGGCCCACTTACCTTGGATGCTCACCTCAACTCTCTCAAAATTATCAAGATATAACATGTGACCATAGGACATGATGTACACCTAGGCAGTACCCTGGTCTATTGTGGACTGGCCCAAGAACATTTCTGAGCTCAGTTCATAGGTAATCAATCAAGAATGAGTTTTTTTATTCATCTCTAAGTGTTCTCCTATTTATATTGGGGGCACATATTAAATTGTGCATTAAAATTTAACCATGTGTTTCAATATTAAGATATATTTAAAATTTTTTTTAATAAAAAAAATGATACCAGGAGTGGAACTCAGGGGCACTTGACCACTGAGCCACATCCTCAGCCCTATTTTGTATTTTATTTAAAGACAGAGTCTCACTGAGTTACTTAGCACCTTGTTTTTGCTGAGGCTGGCTGTGAACTCATGATCCTCCTGCCTCAGCCTCCAGAGCAGCTGGGATTACAGGACTGTGCCACTGCACCTGGCCTAAAATATTTTCATTAGTTGAAATTCTTGCCTTTATAAAACTGATATTATTATTATTAAAACTTTTGACTTGTAATTGTAAATAATAAGGTAATGCATGATACAGTGGACAAGTAACACACTGGAATTCGGAACAGCTTCATGTCCAAGAAATAAAATCATAAAAGAAATATGATCATTATTATATGGTTTTCTCTTTATTGTTGATTTCTGAAGCATTGGTAAAATCTTGATATATTATACAAAAATTTTTTACTATATTCTAACGAAATTACAGATTTGTTTTGATAAATAAATGCAAAATACTTTAAATTTGAAGTTTTATTAGAATTTTATGCTTTTTATTATCTTCTTTAATATCAACATAAACTTTCTTAATGCTTCTTGACTACCCCATGGGTCCATTATGTATATTGATTGCACAATACATGATTAAAGAGAAATCAATTTAAATCCAAGTAAGAAATCCCAAACCTATTTGTAGATTTTAGACACACACATACTAGACAACATTAGGAGGCTTCACTCTGATGAATTTTAAAAGGGAAAATTCAAATAATTTGTTTATTCATTGGGGTTATTAAAGAGACTCACTGCCACCTTTCAGATGAGTTCCTGGCTATTCTCTAATCAGTAGTGGCAAACAATGCCCTGAACTGTCCCAGCAGACTTCTGACATATCTACTCTACTTGCAATCTCTTCTGCATGACACTCAATGACACATGCAACCAGCAGCAAGACCCATGTCACTCCCCTTTCCTCAAACCTTCAGGAGTTCCCCTTTATTGTTCCACCCTCCCACTTCCCTGATCTTATCATGTAGCAACTGGGCCCACTCTAACTGGTCTCCTCTTGGCATATACACACACACAGACACACACACACACACACACACACACACACACACACACACACACCCCTACATAATTACACATGCCACAATCTTTTTAAAAATTATTCCTTATAAATAATTCCCTACATATTGTTTATGTGGCTCTCCTCTATGCCTTTTCTCTTGCTGGAGTATCTATGTGGAGTACCTTTTTCTTTATTTAATTTTTAAATTTGTTCTAATTAGTTATACGTGACAGTAGAATGCACCTTGACACCCTGCACACAAATAGAGCACAATTTCTCATTCTTCTGGCTGTACATGGTACAGATTCACACCAGTAGTGTAATCATACATGTATATAGAATAATAATTTCTGTCTCATTTAGACATTATTATGTCCTTCCCATTCCCACAACTCCACTCCTCCCCTCACTCCCCTCCGCACAATCCAAAGTTCCTTTATTTCTTCTCTACGCTCCCTCCCCACTATGGATCAGCATCCACTTATCAGAGAAAACATTAGGTCTTTGGGTTTTTGGGTTTGGTTAACTCCACTTAGCATGATATTTTCCAACTCCATCCATTTCCCTACAAATGCCATAATTTCATTCTTTTTTTAAAGTTGAGTAATATTCCATTGTGTGTATGCACCACATTACCACATTTTCTTTATCTATTCAGCTGTTGAGGGGCATCTAGGTTGGTTTCATAGTTTAGCTATTGTGAATTGAGCTGCTATGAACATTTATGTGTCACTATAGTTTGCTGATTTTAAGTCCTTTGGGTATAAACCAAGAATGTGATAGCTGGGCAAATGGTAGTTCATTCCAAGTTTCCCGAGGACTCCTCATACTGCTTTCCAAAGTGTCTGCACCAATTTGCACTCTCATCAGCAATGCATGAGTATACCATTCCCCCAAAAATCCTCACCAACACTTACTATTGCTTGTACTCTTGATAATTGCCATTCTGACTGGAGTGAGATGGAATCTTAGAGTAGTTTTGATTTCCATTTATCTAATTGTTAGAGATGATGAAGTTGTTGATCAATTGTATTTCTTCTTTTGTGAAGTGTCCAGTTCCTTAGCCCATTTATTGATTGGGTTATTTGTGTTTTTGTTGTTGTTAAATTTTTTGAGTTCTTTATATATCCTGGAGATTAGTGCTCTGTCTGAGGTGAATGTGATAAAGATTTTCTCCCATTCTGTTGGCTCTCTCTTCACATTATGATTGTTTTCTTTGCTGAAAAGAAGCTTTTTAGTTTGAATCCATCCCATTTATTGATTCTTAATTTTACTTCTTGTCCTTTAGGAGTCTTGTTAAGGAAGTCAGTTCCTAAGCAGACATGTAGACCAATGCTACAAAATAGAAGACATAAAGACAAACCCACATAAACCCACATAAATAGTGTTATCTCCTGCTAGACAAAGGCATAAAAATATTCACTGGAGAAAAGATAGCTTATTCAACACATGGTGCTGGGAAAACTGGAAATGTATATGTAGCAAAATTAAATAAAACCTCTTTCACCCTGCAAAAAAATCAACTCAAAGTGGATCAAAGACTTAAGATCAAAGACTTAGAACAGAAACGCTGTGCCTAATAAAATAAAAAGTAGGCCCAAATTTTCTTCATGCCACCTTAGGAACTGGAGTACCTTTTTCTAATCACCTTTGCCTTCTGAATACCATGTGCTAAATCACAGGGGCAAGAAACAAGAAGTACATTTGGAAGACTGCAAGTAGCTCTGTATATAGTAAGAGTGGATGCTTATGAAGAGGATAGCAAGCCAGGATTTCACAAAATCAAAACAGGAAGAGTTGTAAGACCATTTTAAGGACTTTGATTAAAAAAAAAAAAAAACTTGCTTAGAAGGGTTTTTAAACAGGGGAGTGATATGTTCTGAAATGTATTTGAAGAGAGTCATTTTGGTCACTTAGGGACATTAATTACAATTGACTGGGAAATGATAGCAATTCTGGACAAAAGAGTGATAGTATGGATAGAGAGAAAGCTGGAATTCTGAGATAGGTGGAATATAGAATTATTGACACCCAATAGCAGACGGCTTCTCTTAATTGACACATAATAATTATACATATTTATAGACCACTCCACTGTATTAATTTAATACATGCATGCAATGTATAATGATCAGATAAAAGTAAATGCCACAGATATCACCTCAAGTAATTATTATTTATTTGTGTCAGGAATCTTCAAAATCATATTTGTTTAATATTTTGAAATATTCAATTAGTTGTTTTTAACCGTATCATTCTACTGTGCCTACAACTTATTCCTCCCACCCAGCTATACACTGATCACCCTCTCTCCATTCTTCCTTCCTCCCCCACCTTCCCAGACTGTGATAACCAGTTTTTGTCTCTCTATCTATGCAATCAACATTTTTGGTTTCCAAATATAAGTGAGAGCATGCAATATTTGTCTTTCTGTGCCAAATCTATTTTACTTAACAGAGTGTCCTCCAAGCTCATCCATGTCAGAGCAGTTTTGACCAGTGAGGCTAGAAATGAAGAGAAGTACTGAGTAGAACACACGTATACATATAAGAAGACGTGGAATAGAAGGAATGAAAGAAGAGAGAGGGAGATATAAAATTAAATGAAACAGGTGTTGTGTGCAGAGCGATGACAACAGGACATATGAGGAGAATGATTAACACGTAAATCACTGAATTCTGAGGCTAAAGGAAAAGAAAAATGAAGCTAAGGGAACAAGCTTCTTTGCGGCTGTTGAGTAAGCAATGAGCAAGCCAGGTCCTTCTGAGGAAGGAAGAGTCGTTCCCATGGAGACTCTGGGAAACACTTTGGAAAAGCAAAATCTTTCTCCACCTTTCTCACAAAGCTATTTTGGGGATTCCACATGTTAATATAGAGATATTTACACCTCAGCACATCCATGGCAATTACTATGATGTTGCCAGGCACGGGGGTGCATGCCTGTAATCCCAGCAGCTTGGGAGGCTGAGGCAGGAGGATCACGAGTTCAAAGCCAGCCTCAGCAAAAGTGAGGCACTAAGCAACTCAGTGAGATCCTGTCTCTAAATAAAATACAAAATGGGGCTGGGGATGTGGCTCAGTGGTTGAGTGCCCCCAAATTCAATCCCCAGTACCAAAAAGAAAAAAATTACTATGTAGTCTCTTATTGCCACTTTCAGTCCTAACATATTTTATATTTTCAGAAACATATTTAGAGAACATATTTCCTATATGAACAACCTGCAAATTTCCAATTAGTACCTAAACATGTATTTGAAACAGGATTTTCCCCTCAAATTAATCTCCATGTAATACATTAATAAGGGCTATTGAGAATGTCCTGTGGCCCTATGCCATTCACTATTTCCTCAGAGAATTTTTTGAATCCTTAGACTAAATTGGCACCCCGTGAAACACTCTAATAAAACCCAACACCTCTTTCTACCATTTGATACAGATGTCATCTGCTTTTATTTCACTCTATTTGATTCATACAGGTTCCTCATTCATTAATAAGCTCCAGAAGGGCAGCGACCTTGTTAGTTTTGCTTGTTATTTTACCCTCCAGTGTCTAGTACAGTGTCCAACACATAGTAGGTGCTCAACAAAGAGGCGAAGGATGAAGATATGAAATAAAGAAAGAATAAATGTGAGACATGAACCATTTAAATGAGGCCTTGGGCTGGGTAGCATCTTCCTTTTTACTAACATAAAATCCATCAGAAACTCCAATCCTGATAGGCCATTATTTTCTCTGCAAAAACAACGTAAGGAAAAACTGAAAAGAATTATTTAAATTTAAAATGCATTTAATTGTCATACCTTTGAATATTATGCTTTGCCTCAAGGCCCACAGGAAGAATCCAGGATAATAGAATAAATATTGGTCCTGAGGTGTGAACTTCTCCTATTCAGCAGACGATGGCAGGTTAGTACAGAGGTGAGGGATGAACTTGAAATGAAGTTGAAGAGAACTACGAAGGCCCTGAGATTAATTTTTAAAGAGAATGTGTTGATGAAAAGAGGGAGGAGGATTTTTATTGCAAAATTTATGCAAATTATATATATATATATATATTGGGGGGGGGTACCAGGGATTGAACTCAGGGAACTTGACCAATGAGCCCCATCCCCAGCCCTTTTTTGTATTTTATTTAGAGACAGGTCTCACTGAGTTGCTTAGTGCCTTACTGTTGCTGAGGCTGGCTTTGAACTTTCGATTCTCCTGCCTCAGCCTCCCAAGCCACTGGAATTACAGGCCTGCACCACCACACCTGGTATAGCTAGTCTTTACAAAGCTGATTGTGGAAGTAAAGAAAGGCTCAGAATCACAGGGATGGAATCCATTAGATTATTGGGATGGTTCATACCCAAGGCAATTAGGCCTGAAATTAGGTAGAAGGTGAGACAAAGGAAGAGAAAGAAGTTTTATTGTGAACCAAAGATGATCAGTGAGTCCCAAGCATGCTCAGCCAAGACAGGAAGGGCAGGCTGGAGGAGTGTGGGCAGCCCAAGGTAATGCTGATAGCCGTAAACCCACCTCAGACACAAGTGAATCCACTCTCTTAAAGTTAACTTTGAGCCTTCAGAGGGTCCTTATTACTCATAGGATATCTATTCTCCTACTGAGCTGTTCAGGTTATTTACTGGTCTCCTGGCTTGGTGCAGCCAATAAAATTCAACGACCCATCATATAACATGATGCTCAATGACTGAATTGAGTCAAAAGTTTAGAATGGGTAGGACTTGGGGGAATGTCAAATTTATTGGAAACATGTTGGACAGCTCACAGAATTTCCAAAATGTTCGGAGTCTCAGACTCAAAAAATAAGTAGAAACCACAGAAAAACAGTCTTCTAAGAACACAGTGAAAATCATGCCATCAGAACGCTCTGGTGAGGTCCTGGTAGCTCTCACTGTTGGTCCTCGCCACTGAACATGGCCACTGGCACCACAGGTCTGAATGTCCCAGGAAGAAGGATTTGAATTCTGTTTATTCACACCCACATGAACTCTTTATTTTCTCTGCTTCTTTGACTCACTAACCTCCAATTCAAAGCCTGGCACCACTGCCTTATTTGCTAAGCCCTCTTGCACATATTCCAACTGCCAATAGATAGTACAAAATCAAGTATCAGGAATATGTATCTTAGATAAAGAAAAAGTGCTTGTAGGAACAGGTAAGATCACTTAGGAAGAAACCAAGATAGGAACAGGACAGTATGGGAAGAAATGAGAAAAGAAGTATATTCAAGATCTAAATCTACCAAAGCGAATCTTGCCTTTTTATGTATATGTCCACAAGACACTAATTTTAAAACAACTATAAATAAATAGAGGAAAGAGAATAGGGAAGGTAACAGGGTATTACTGGGAATAGAATTAGAGCAAATTCTATTCCATGCTTATATAGTTATGTCAAAATGAACCCTAATATCATGCATAACTAAAAGGAACTAACTTTAAAGATGTAAAAATAATAATAACCTCACTCCATCTCAACTCTATATGGCATTTAAACTTGAAAATAAGTCACAATTTAAAATGATGTCCTTCATTTGGTAATAAACTTGATTTTAACAAATGAATTTCAAAGTGAATTCTAAGAACACAGTATAACCTGACCCCTCAAGATGGCATTTTCTGTGTGATCTTCCTCACTCCAAAGAAGCTATAATTAGTATACTCATGGGGTTATTAAACTATCTAAAAGTTACAATAGTACAAATAGAAAAATACTGATAGAAATTTATATAAAAATTAATTGAAATACCATAGGTATTGTCTGAATGCTCTTGTTTAGTTAGTGTCCTTAACTGACCTGTGACTCTTTGAGTAATTATCTGCAGATCTTCAAAGCTGGTAAGAATTTAATCAAAGGTGAATAAAAAGACATGCTACATCTTTCGTCCTAGGAATAAAATAGAGTCTAATACTCTAAGAAAAAAAATGACATGGATATTATGACATTATGATGACCACAAAAAGTGTGCACGATTTAGCCATCACCTCCTTACTTTGCCAAGTAAAAATATTTGAAAGTATAAAAATATATTTTTAAGTATTATTCCCAGAAATAATACTTTCACCATTAGAAATATTCATCCCATTTAATTTTTTTTCTTTAGAAAAAGTCATCTGCATGTCTTCACCTGTTTTGCCCTGCTATCACAGAACACCTGAGACTGGGTAATTTATAATGAATGGAAATGTATTGGCTCACAGTTCTGGAGGCTGAGAAGTCCATGTGATGAATGTTGTCAGCATCTGGTCTAATAAGAGCCTTCTTGCTACATCCTCACATAGCAGAAAGTGAGAGGGAAAGAGGGTGAGAGAGAAAACCCATCCCCATGAGTCCTTTAAATAATGGCATTAATCTATTCATGAGAACAGCTTCCTCAGGAACTAAGCACTTCCATTAGGCCCCACCTTTCAACCTTTCAATGCTATCACACAGTGATTAAGTTGCCAGCAAACATAGTGGGGAGATTTTTTTTTCTTTTTATGACACGTAATCTATTCAGTCAATTCTCGCTGCTAAAGCATTTTGGTTTTCATGTGTATATGACAAACTCCATCAGATTCTATAGATATGTTTCAGGAAGCATCACAGAAAATAAAAAGGAGACCCATTATGTGTGACAGGACCCCTAGCACCACTCTGAGTTTAAATTTTCAAAATCAGTCCTGTGGTGTCAACAAATTAAACATTATCTAAGGAAGTAAAATTCTTTACAAAGATTTATTTACACCACTGCTATGATATGATAGAATTAGAGCAAATTATATTCCATGCTCGTATATGATGGTAGGGCTGTAAAAAGCCCCTAAGTATTCATTTTAGGATAGGATCCCTGAAGTACAAAATACTAGCCAGGTTCCCGAAGAACCAAAATGCTGCTGAAAAGGAAGGTGTTTCTCCACCACACACCTGAAATCCCACCAGGACAGGGACCTCCAAACGAACATCAGATATTAGGCTGCTAGATTTAGGAAATAACAAATGAGAATCCTAAGTTAAATTTGAATTTCAGAAAAATAAAAATTTTACATAAGTATGCCCAACTTGATACTTGGGAAATACTTATAGTGGAAAATGATTCATTGTTTATCTGAAATCCAAATTCATCTGGGCATCTTCTATCTTAATTGGCAACCCCACTCAAGTCAGACCTGAGCTTGTAGATCTGCCCTGGGTGATGGCTGCAGAACCACAGACCTCCAAGTTCACCTTAAATACATCAGTATTTTTACTTATCCTGGGGAATAGGCCCATGGATCAACCAGAATGGTGTTCCAGACGCCAGCACATGAAACTTTCACTAAAGATGGCCTGTTCCCATCCTGGTTCTAACCTGTCTGATGTGGCCATCACCTCCTTCCAGTTATTGACTTTAAATTCTGATGATCTGCTTAGGGACACCTTTTTCTAGGTCCATTATCTTCCCTTCTGGCAAGAGTAGAGGCTTAAATAGACACCTAAGTCCTTTGACTTCTTCATGATTATTGCCTAGATATAAATAGGACTTCTCAACTCTCCTGACCAAAGTCCCCAGTCTTCAGAGCTCAGACTACTTAGAATTGGTATAAGCTCAGATTTATCACTACTCTGGACCCTGAAAATGATCCCACCTATAGTGAGGTAATTGCTTAAGAAACCCCAAAAAAGCTTAGAATGATTTTTGAGAGGGATCCCATCTATAGTTAGGTAATTATTTTAAAAAACCCAAAAGTTCAGCATAATCTGACTGAAGGTGATCACTCTGACAGTGAGTACCCCCCAGCCTCACTAATTACAGTTGCACACACAGCTCCCTCCATAGCAATCGGTGCTCTCTGAACAGCAGCTATCACCGTTTTAAATATCCAGTATTTCACAGATGCATTTTGTTTTTCTATCTTCATTGTAATGTCAACACCACGAGGCAGTCATTCTGCCTGTTTTTGTTCAGTAACTAAGGCAATAACCTGGTATAGAAAAGACAATCCAAAACACCTTGTTGGAATGTTACACCTTTCTTCTAGTAGCTGAATTACTAAAGGAGGGGTTATCATCTTGTTATTCTGTAGTAGTTCTGTGTCTTGATTGGTTTGCCTAGATATTAAGTAATATCTATGCAAATCCAAAGCTGAGGTCTTACCTTCCTCCTCCAGCCAAAGCCTTCTCAAGAAAGTGCATCCCACATCAGACATGAAAAGCACACAGCCAGCTTGCTGGTCCCTGTCACCAAAGCTTCCCCATCTAAATCTGTCTAGTTGAACCTCCTTCTAACACTGAAGTCAAGATTCGCCTGCTCATCTTTCTCCTGGCCACATGGCAGTCATAAGAGAGGGGTGCACAGCCTCCTTGCCATCTTGAAATCAAATGGTCAGCGCTCTCACAAGGTGGAAAAACATCTCCAACCCGCAAGAGCTCTTATCTGGATATACGTGTTAATAGGTTAACCATTAATGTTAGAATTTAGTCAAGTAGGTAAATTTCTAGAACCTCATACAATTTTCGACTTTCATACCAGAAAAATAAAATGTCATTAAAATAAACACATTCCTGAAAGACCTTTTTAGGGACTATTACCATCCTACAAACCCATAATAGAGAAAATCATTGATTTTTTTTAACTATCTTATGCATGGGTTTTTATGAGGTCCTTCCAATCAGAAAGGAATTTGACTAAGACACTAATAAACTCATATTGGGAGATTCTAAAAAATAAGATGTCAGAAAATACTTTTTAAATTTCTAGAAAAAGTCTTTGATATAAAATTTTTAATAAGCAACCTGTGTGTAATCTCTGAAATTTTGATATACTAAAGTGGGTATATCATTAGTACTTTCGGAACCTCGCCTGACCAGGTTCAGCAATCAACCTCAAATGTCCATAGGTATAAACTGTACAGAAACTCGTGTATGAGTTTCATGAGAACAGGGTTTTTTTCAAGTTTTGTTCACAGCAATTTCCCAATGTCTACAAAGGAGTAATCATTCACTAAATATTTGTGGGACAGAATAATACTGCTTTCAGTAGATAGTCATTTTTGCTTACAGGTGATTTTTGATTTCTAAACATTGGAAACTTATTCACCCATCTCCAAGGAAAATCTGAATGAGCCTTGTGTTCCCCAGAAGCATCATTGTCTTAACATAATCATTCTTTTATGTGCATTCCTTGGATTTCTGTAACTGTCAAACTACAAAACTACAAAATAAATTTTGACTAATGTAGAATTATTGGGGGGAAAACTTCTAGTGACATAATTCTTGGTTGACTTTTGCTCTTTTCTCATTGCTTCTACTTAACTCTTCATACAAAATTAAATTAGACAAAGAAAAATTAAAACGGGAATATGTTTACAATATCAAAATAAAAACAATGAAAAATATCCAGAGACAACTTCTACTCCCCCTAGATTTGCCTAAGTGATTGACAATGCAAATTAATATTTTAGCCGTGCACAATTTTGCACTCCTGTAATCCCAGTGATTTGGGAGGCTGAAATAGAGTGCAACTTTAAGGGCAGCCTAGGTAACTTAGACAAACCCTATCTCAAAAGAAAAAGGTCTGGTGATGTGGTTCAGTAGTAGAGTGCTCCTAGGTTCAATTCCCAGTACCACAGAAAAAGAAAGGAAAGAAGGGAGGGAGGGAAGATTTTTAAATTTTAAAAATTATTGGTTATAAATACAGCTTAGATTTCACTTATGTGAGATAAAAATAAATATGACAATAGGAAATATCTACAGTTAAAGGTAATCATCCAACCAAAAATATAATGCTAAAGCTCTCTTACAATGCCTGGAATTACAATGTTGAATTCAACATATCTGGGTTTATCATCAATCCCTAAAATGATTTAGCTACTAAAAGCATACAGCAATCACCACACAAGAGGTATCCTTCAGTATTAACCTTCAGCATAACATTATACCAAGGTTCTAACTCATAATATTGAAATAAACACATTCTAGTGGCATCCTGAAAAATAAAGATGAATTCCATCATCTATCATATTTTCTGGTCAGCCTACAATTTGGAAAGAAAACAAAAAAGTTAAAGGAGCCAGAATTATGACAGTACCTAAATTTGATTACCAGTTTTCTTTGTAAGTAAAATTTCTACCTGGATAAAAGCTGAAATTCAAAACTAAGCCACAAAAAACTTACTGCCTAATATACTGTATATTTGTGCATCTGCACTATAGATGAGATATCCAGAAAAACTGAAATGATAGCCATCAGAATATTGAGTACTTTCTTATGCTTAGAGTAACATCAAAGTCCAGTCATTAAGGTAGTTGCCTTGTTAGCAAATTGTTTGATGAACATTTTTCTCTGGTAATGCAAATGAAAAATTCAAATTTTGCTCTTTCCTATATTTTTATACATCCTGATTTAAACATAAAAAATTTTAACATCTCTGGTTATAAACATGATATTCTGAAAGCCACTGAATTTGGTGCTTTTAGATCTTCTATGCTGCTTCATCAAGGTATCTATTTAATAAAGGTGTCTGTTTTATGGAGGATTGCTATGGCCTCTTGGCAGCATCAGATCGATAATTTGGCAAAGAATGTTACATTCTCCCAGAGAACTTACATAATAGAGTCTGATGGAGAATGTACCACTGCTTTCACAATATCAGTCATTCTAAAATTGTGCTGTCCAATGACCATTTAATTTAAATTAATTAAAACTAATGAAATTTAAATTATAAGTTCAATTCATGGTTCAGCTCCAGATAAAAAGGTTTAAGTATGCTTTACTCTTTCTTTCCCATTGAATACTACTATAAAACTCAGAAAGAATGCATGGGGCAATTATTTGAAGACTCTGAAAAACAAATAGCAGTAGGCACATTGAGGAAGAACAACAGAACTTGAAATACCAAGCAATCTTTGTGTTGAATTCATCATTTTTCTTGTCCTTCAGCCCATGACTTGAATTCAATGCAGCCCAAAACATAAAAGTGAGCTCTGAGACACAGACATGCTAAACCCCAGGGAAAGCCTGAGGACTGACTGTGGACTAGGAAAGGAAACTCATCATTCAGGGTGGGGGGAAAGTCTATTCTCTCCCTCCTACCATGCCCCAGGACCCAGGTAATTTCATGGCAGTGTTGGCAATGATGGCAACACCAGTTCTGAGCAAAAAAAGAAAAGAAGAAGGGGAACCTTCTTTCCTGTTCAGTGAAGTTTCAGTTAAATGATAATAAGTCTAATCCAGGTTGTTGTTGTTGTTTTTATCTCTTCTCTTCCTTTTTGGGGGACCCAAAACGTGAGCCCAATCACAAAAGTGAAAATAGTAAAAAAAATCATTAAAGCCCCAAGTTTCTGGATAAAAGTCCAAAAGGGGGATAGCAGAGAATCCAAAATTATGTTTTAATCATAGAAAGGGAGAGATTGGGAAAGTGTCTTCATAAAGTTGTTTATGAACTCCTGGTCCCACCCCTGACCACTGTGTGTGATTCTGATCCTAACTGGGACACCAAACACTTCAGCAACTGAAATAACCTACAGACCATTGCCCAAGGCAGTGGGCACTGACCACAGGGTGTTGGACACACAGGACCTATCCTAACAGGACTCTGAAAACTGAGCTGACATTAGAAGATAGGTAGGAATTTGTAGCTTGATTCTAACTAGATTAAATGCTAGCTGAGACAAAAATAGCAGTATTTTCCATAGAACTTAAATAAGATCCAGAGGCTCCTAATGTGATGTGTTCAGAATGTCTATTATATAATCAAAAATACCCAACATCTGATGAGCCAAGAAAATGTCAGCTCACATAAGAAAAAAAGAAAAGCCAATAGACAATAATGCCAACATGACACAGTTATTTGATTATCTGACAAAGACCAAAATACTCAACACTAGCAACTATGAATAGTTTATCCAAAAATCAAAATAATAAAAAAGAACTCTCAGCAAGAAGATACAAGATATATAAAGAACAAAATGAAAAACAAAATAACTGATAGAAAAAAAATACATTGGACAGTGCTACTGACGTGTATCCCTCAAGGATCCAGTGATTAAAGGCTTGGTTCCTGAGAACCATGTGGTACCACTGGAACTGGTGGAACCTTTGAGAAGAGAAGCCTAGTGGATGGTCCTTAGGTCACTGGAGGCATGAGATAGTTTGCAGATAATCCTTTGAGAGTTCTCCAGTGATCCCTTGAGTTCTTGATTGTTTTAAAAGAAGCAAGTACGGCTCACTCAGCCCGTTTCTTTCTGCTCCTCTTCAAGATATGACATCTACACCTACATGTGATCCCACCGCAGTGTGTTCCCATCCACTGCTCTCACCAGAGGTCAAACACATGGGGCTCACCCAAACTGTGAGCTGAACAAATATCTTCTCTTGATAAGTTAGATGCCTCAGGTATGTATTTGAAGTATGGCAAAATGGAGATGATAGAGGAAAGACTCCGTGAAGAAAAAGTAGTAGAAATTATCCAATCCACGTAATAGAGACAGCATAACACAAAATTAAAAAAAAAAATGAATAGAGCTTCAGGCATCAGTGGGATGATATTGATGTTTTATGTCATGTCATCAGAGTGCCAGAAAAAGAAGAGAAAGAGTATGGAATGCAAAAAAAAAAAAATTTAAGGGAATATGGCCAAAAAGTCTCCAAGTTTGGCTAGAGACATAAACCTAAAATGAAGAACAAACCCCAAACAAGATAAACCCCAAAATTCCATGCCCATACACAATAATCAAGTGGGTAAAAACAAGGGGAAAAAGTCTTCAAGGCAGCTAGAGGAAAGCAAAACATTAAAAATGATTTCTCATCAGAAATCATGGAGGCCAGATGGAAGTAGCTACATGTTTTTACACTACTGAATGACTGTGAACTCAGAACTCAACACCTACGTATTCTTTAGACATGACAGTGAAATAAAGACATTTTCATAGAAATTAATGCTAAGACAACTCTTCTACAGCAGATCTCTAAAAGAATTGCTAAAGCAAACTCTTCCGACTGGAGGGAAATGATAACAGAATAAAAAAAAGAATAGCGACAAAAAATGACTTATATCATGGTGATAATAACAAACCATTCCCCTCTTAAGTTCTTTAAAATATGTCTGAGTATTGGAAACAAAAATTGTAATCATGACTAATGGGGTTTAAAGTGGAGATATAAAATATAAGATACCTATAGCACAAAGTGGGTTTTGTTAAGGGGTCCTAAAGGGTGTAAGATTTTTACATTCCAACTGAGGGGGTGCTAGGGTTGTAGCTCAGTGGTAGAGCCCTTGCCTTGCACGTGTGAGGCACTGGGTTCAATCCTCAGCACCACGTTAAAAAAACAAATAAATAAATAAATGAAACACAACAGAGTAGTAAAATATCATTTGAATTTGATCTGTGAAAAGTTATTTATTAATTTTGTGATCCCTATTTTTTAGCTATCTCTAAAGAATTACACAAAATTATACTGTAAGAACTCAGAGAAATTAAAATAGAACATTTTAAATATTTTTAATCCAAAGAAGGCCAGAAAGAGGGAATCAGGAAACAAACAAAAAGATATGCTTAAATCCAAACATATCAATAAATGAAGTAAATGTAAATGGTCTAAGCACACTAGTTAAAAGAAACAGATTATCTGAATACATTTTTTTAAAAGACCCAATCTAATCTGGATATAATAAACTCACTTCAAGTATAATCATATTGGTAGGTTACTAACACTAATCAACAAAAAGATGATAGTTATTTAATATTAAAAATAGACTTAAGATAAAAGAAAATTACCAGGGACAAAAAAATATATATATTACCTATTGCTAAAAGGACCAGTTCACAAGAAGGCATTGCAATCTTAAATATGTATCCATTTTACACTATAGTTTCAAAATACATGAAGCCAAAACTGACAAGACCTAAAAGAGATATACACAAATCCACTGTTATAGAGAATTCGACTCTCTTCTTTCAGTTAATACTAGAACTAGTGAACAGAAACTCAGCAAGAATGAAGAAGAATTAAATGATGCCATCATAAACCAGCTGGTTGCAATAGACATCAATAGAATATTCTATCAACAACAACACTGTTTTCAGGTGATTAGAGCTTTTATCAATATAGACTAAGACCTGGATCATAAAATAAACTGAGGGCATTTTAAAAATTGAAATTATAATCTAGTCTCAGACCGTAATGGAATTATTCTAGGACTCAATAATATGTATCTAAAATTACCTTTCATTCAATACTCTCCTCTTTCACCCCTGACAATAGCTATCACTGGTCACTCCTGGCACTGAGATAAGAATCATCTTCAAAGCATTTAGGTACAACAGTCTAGGCCACTAGTTCACCCGGTCACAGTTGGCACTAATGAGGAAATGAAATTGCCATCCTTAAGATGCCATGACTTTTTGACACATATTTGGTATACTGGGTCTTTAGAAGCCAGTTACAGTCCTTAGGTCATTTTCCATGTATTCCTGCCAAGGCATCACCTCCATCCTTGATTTGGGCAGTTTTTGGTTTTGGTTTCATTTCTGCAAGTAGATGCATAATGCACAGGTTCGTATTCAATTAAAATGTCATTTAACACATAGAAATGTAAACCCATGATTTATCCCAATGTTACATAGTTGTATTAAAACCCCATAATCTACCAGCATAATATGAGAGAGGGAGTGAGTTGCAAAAAGTCATTGATAACTACTGCTGTACATAGGGGGACAACTGAGGACCGGGGCTTAGGTCAAGCAATGAGACACAGATGGGGAACAGAAAACAGATGCAATCTTAGACTGCTTTAATACAATCATAATATCACAATAAGAGTAACAGTCAAGTTGAAGTATCACCCTCGTGTTCATTTTAGGCAACAAAATCTTAAGCATATAATATGAATGCAGGCTAAAAGAAGATCTGTATTCACCATACCAAGTGAGCAAGACATGATAAAACTAAAGAAAAGGCTCCAGATTTGTATCATACTTTAAAAAAAAAAAGCTCTTGTGCGAATGTAGAAGGAGAATAAGTTTAAGAATGGGTATTTTTACAGATCTAAAAAGGTCTGGAGTTAGAAACTATAGAGTCTACAGCTTTGCTATTTGATCATAAAGCAAATCATTAAATCTTTCTCTGCCTGAGTTTTCATTTAACAAACACACGAGCTGAGCACCAAGAATGCATACTGAATAGTTCACACATAATACCTGCCCCCCTAATAATTTTAGTCACATAGTAGATACAGACTTAAAATAAGTAAATTAATGATTCGGAAAAATTACCTTCAAGTTGTAATGAGTGCCTAGCCAATAATAGAAACTCAATAAACATTAGTGTGCCAACTCTCCAGGGTGTAAAATCAGAACTGATTATTCAATTAATGACATCTTGAAATATAATGGAATGTCTTACAAAGGTAGTGAGTTTCCTACATCTTACATGTTCAATTAAAAGTTCAATAATCACAGGTCAATGATAATGTGGAGAAGATTTATCTACATACTTCTCTATGATTTCTATGATTCTCTGAATTTCAGCCCTCATCCTTTTCACAGTACCAAAAAAGCCATTGAATACAATAAAATATACTACTTTCCAAAATACACTAAAATGAATTAGTATTCTCTTTGGTCAATTGGGCAAGCACACATTTACTGTACTTACCTTTATATTGTCATTTCTAAATCTTCTTAGACTAAAAACTCTTAACTTTTATTGATAATTCAGCATGGCAAAGGGAAAGAATTGTAACTCCCAATTATTCTTTCATTAGCTTATTCAAAAAAATCTCATTAACTTGAAAGTGACAGTGTGATTAAAACTGTGCAGACAACAGAAGAAATATAATATTGAGTATCAATCTACTTGCCTTTATGTCGTTGCATCTAAAACAGCGTTTTTTTAGTTTTGAGGGGGTTCAAGATTTTGGACCCTTAAATTTGAATTTTTTTTCAATTTGAAAATGTGATTTTTAAAAAGTAACAACTATATCAAACATGAACCAAATCAAACACAGAGTCCATCCACCAGTTTACAATTAATTTACAGGAAATACAGGGATAGAAAAATTAGAAATTAAATTTCCATACCAGAGAGAAGACATCTCAATCCATATAACAGGATATTCTGGAAAACAAATAAACCAGTTTCTCTAATAATTTAATAACATAAAAAAAGGAAGGGTGATCATTATAAATAAGAGACTTTATATATTTCCTAAAGAATGAACTTTGCTTAAATCTTAAATAGGATAATTGAGATTATAATAATCCAACTATAATGCAACCTATGTAAGACAATTGGGGAGATTTGATTGATGGCCTGAGAATTACATGAGGTGAAAGAATCACTGTTCAATTTGGTACTTGTAGTCAGGTGGTGGGCATTTAAGGAAAAAACTGGCCATTGGAGGTATATGCTTAAAATTTACAAATGACATGATATCAGGAATTTGCTTTAAAATACTACTCCATCCTCAAAGAAAAGAAAAAGGAAAAAAAGGCAAATAGTGAAGAGCAGTGAAATAAAAGTTACAAATGGCTGCATGGGAATATGTGTTTTCTTTGTATATTTATCTGCTCATTTGTTATAGTCTACAAAAAAGGGGGGCTTTAAAAAAAGTCCTTAGAATCTAAATAAATGAGTTCTGAAAATGAGAAATAACTTTTAAAAAATGTACCAAAATTAGAATAGGAGACAGCATTTTATTCCTGTCATTAGCTTCTCATGTCTGTTTCAGAAAATAAAGTTACTGGATTCCAAATGAGCAAATCTGGCCCAGGTGGGCTGACTTCAGGAGGCACTGTCGGGAGGGTCATGTGAGGACACAGAGGAATCTGAAGGTGCTGCCTAGGCGAGATCCATTTTTCTTTATGCCTCATGCCTAAGAAGCCAAAAAAGAAAATTCATTTGTCATTAGGCATAAGCAACAAAACCAAAACTTTCCAGACTGATCATTAGAGCTTCCCACACATCCAAAATAGCCCTGGCTGGACAGTGATATTCCTCTGCAAAGCAAGTTTTCAAGCTAATGCCACAGTTTTCTGCTCATATGTCAATCACAGAATCAGGATAAAGACAAACACATGTGCAAAGAACTGCACATGTCCAACATGCAAATCATGACTGTGGGGAATGCCTGCAGACCATTAGCTGGTCTTAACCAGATCTTTGGGGAGACTCATTATTTCCATTTTGACTGCCTTAGGAAAGAGGTCATATTAGAGAAAGAAAGCGTATTAGAGAGCTTTACAGAATCATCATTTGAGAAGCTGCTCTTCTGTACTGTGGAAAACCTGACAAAACTCTGATTTTTCATTTTGATTCCTTTTTGTTTGGGTTGGTACACAGCTGCCGTTTCAGAACCAATGAAGTCCTCAACAGCCCACCACAGCCCTTCTCCAAGCACAGGGGGCATTTTTCACTTAAACTTAACTTTTTTCTGTTGTAAGAATTTAAATTCCATCAGGGACTGATAGACACACACTGCCCCCATCAGGTCGAATTATTCTGCAAAATTAGATTATCTGGGAAGAAGAATGAACTGAATGTAGCAAGATGCACAGAAAAGCAGATGTATTGCAAACCTCTGGATCCCACCTGGACCTAAAGAAGCTCATTTTAAATGAATCATTCGTTAAATAGATTGCTATTTAGATGTTCAGTTCTCAGCATTGTATCTTTAATTCTGGTACCAGGTACCTGATTGTCTTATACCTCCATTCCCAATTTAGAAAAATAACCTGAGGAAAAAAACACCATTTAGGGTCTCTTCTTATTCAGTTTTTTAATTTATTTTTTGATTTTTTTTTTTTGGAGGTGGGAGGAGGTAGAGGGTTAGGGGATTTAGCCCAGAGGCACTTAAGCACTGACCCATATCCCCAGCCCTCCCACCTTTCTTTTTTTTTTTTTTTTTTTTTGAGACAAGTTTTCATTAACTTGCTTAGGGCCTTGCTAAATTGCTGAAGCTGGCCTTGAACTTGTGATCCTCCTGCCTCAGCTCAGTTCTTTAGTTCTTAACGAAATTAAGTGAATTTGGAACCATTACAGGTTCCAAAAGAGAATCTCTCCATTGCACAGTGTCAGTGTATCTCATTTAGCTTTTTAAAGAAAAAGCTAAATGCTTCACTATTTTATTTCTTTAAATTGTCTTTGAAAAATCTGGATTCTATGAATAAGTCATGTCAAATGAGGCAAAGATTTTGATGATGCTGATCATGAAATTTTCTTGATAGGAATATATATATGCAGGCAGGGAAAGAAAGCAGTAAAATAACAGTAAATGTTATTTTAATCTTTGGAAGTGCCTATCTATGTATGGCAACAGGCCAATCCTGTGTGAATCCATACTCCATATGAGCTAAACTGCCTATGACCTTGTTATAGATTTTAAAAATTCTTGTAAAAAAATAAAACAAAAAAAGTCCTGAATAGATAACAGAAATCTCCATATCAATTGATTTTCTTAACAAGATATTACGTCTATAACCCAATCTAACTGGGAGTAGTATCATTTTAAACCTAGTAAGCTGCATAGAGGTAGATAGTCTCTGAAGCAAAAGTACATAAAATAGGTAAATTGTAATGGGAGGAAGAGGGAGAGAGGAGCAGTGTGGTTTGGCAGCTCCACAGTGACACTTTCTCTTGCCTGGAATGATCTACCTGGAGAATTCCAAAAGCATTTCTCAAACGGTAACTCAAAGGTCAAATCTTTGTACATTTTCCTTCTGTTAAAACGTCACTTACCTATAATCTACTTTTAGAGACTCTTCTCAAGGAAGATATGCCTAAGAAAAGCACATAATTTTAATCATCCAGTGAATTTTCACAAAATGAAATCATAGCCAGCACCCAATCAAGACTTAAACCTCTGATCAGCCACACCTCAAAAGCACTGCTACTCCAAAGATAACCACCACACCGATATCTAACACAAGAGGTTAGTTTCACCTTTTGTTTGAATTCTATTTAAATGGAATCATATGCTAGGTTGTGTTTATGTAGCTGACTTTTTTTTCCCACTCAACACTCTATTTAAAAGATACATCCATATTACTATAGATAGCAAGAGTCCAGAACCTCTCCCTGTTGTGCAGTACACAATTGAATGACTACACTCTAGTCTTACTTATCCCTTCTATTTTTGATGGACATTGGATGGTTTCCAATTTGAAGTTATTAGGAATAGTGCTGCCATGAACAGTCCAGTGCAAGTCTCCTGGCAAACATATGTCCATATTACGATTCATCACATATGTAAGAGGAAAACTGTGGGACAGAGGAACATGAAAATCCAAACTTAGCTTCTAGTCTTTTTAGGAAATGATGCAAGTTTATTCCAACCAGCAGAGATCAAGAGTTCCAGTTGCTTCTGTTTGTCAACACTTGATGTTCTTCATTTTCTTTTTACTGATCCTCTATGTGCAGAGTGATATGCCATCATAATTTTAGTTTGGATTTGGAGGATGATTAGTGAGGCAAGGCACTTTTCATATGTAGAATGGCAATTTTAAATTCCTTTTATGAGACATGCCATTCAAATCTCTTTATTCATGTATTTTTTTTGTCTTGTAAAATTTCTTTATATTCAGGATACAAGTCTTGTCATTACAAATATTTATTTGTATCAACTACAAATACCATGTCCTTTTTGGTGTTATTTTTTTTGTGTGTATAAGAGATACCTTTTTAAAACATTTTTATTTGTTTTAATTAGTTATACATGACAGAAGAATGCATTTATGCATTTTGATATATCATAAATAGATGGGATATAATTTCTTATTTTTCTGAGTATACATTTGCAGAATCATATTGGTCATGTAGTCACATATATACATAAAGTAATGTCTGTTTCATTCTACTCTCTTTCCTATCTCCACATCCTCTCCTCTTCCCTCCCATCACTTCCCTCTACCTAATCTAAGGTAATGCTATCCTTCCCTAGTGCCCACCACCTTATTGTGAATTAGCATCCATGTATTAGAGAAAGCACTCAGCCTTTGGTTTTGTGGGATTGGCTTATTTCGCTTAGCATGATATTCTCCAATTCCAACCATTTACTGGCAAATGCCATAATTTTACTCTTCCTTAAAGCTGAGTAATATCCCATTGGGTATATATACCACATTTTCCTTATCCATTCATCTATTGAGGGACACCTAGGTTGGTTCCATAGTCTAGCTATTGTAAACTGAGCTGCTGTAAACATTGATGTGGCTGCATCACTACAATATGCTGATTTTTTGATACCTTATTTTTAAATGTACTTCTTCATGCTTTTCCTTTACTATTAATGCTTTTGATGCTCTGCATAAGAAAGTGTTGCCTACTCCAGGGACATAAAGAAATTTTATACAATTTATTCAAGAACTTTCATAGTTATAGCTGTGAAACTTAACATTGCCGCTATCTGACATGAAGTGTGTTTATGTTGTGTGGTGATTGCCAATATTTTTTTCATTTCACCCAATTAATGCAACACCTTTAATGGAGGAGGCCATCCTTTCTCCAAATATGCTTCCATGGAAAATCAGGAAATCAAGTAGCTATCTATTTTTCTGTTTCTGGATCCTATTCTGTTTCACTGTGCTATTTGCCTGTCCTTCTACCAATATCCTACTGACTTATTTACTTTAGCTTTATAAAACATTTTAATATCTAGTAGTTTAAATTCTTTGTCCTTCTTCAAGATTGTTTTTGCTGTTCCTGGTCCTTTCTACATTTCTACATTTCTTATATTCCTGCTCCTTATATTTCTGTAATCTAACTATATTACAGAAAAACAGGGTACCTTATTAAAGACACATAACACACACACACAACCCTAAATAAATAAATAAATACAATGAAGGTTCCTTTAGCACACAAACCTCCTACCAAGAACCACTCCCCAACACACACAAGCACAAATACACACACACCCTGAAGCAAAACCTCTCAAGGCCTTAGAAAGTGACCAGAACATACAAGGACCAATATCCCAGAAAGAAAGAAAAACAATGAAGTGAACTTCTGGCATTTTACTGCTGCTTTTCTTCTTTAAGTATTTATTTGTTTAAAAGGTACATGGGCCATAAGCTGTTGGTGCCTTTCCAGAAAAAAAAAAATAAGATAGGGATTTAAAAAGCTAAGAAAACATTTGGCAGTCTCATGGAGATGGGAAGGTAAAAATTGGAATGTGGATCCCATCAAAGTGGATGACTCTGGTTACCATCGCAGGTTTTCAGTTAGGATCCCTAGGACTATACCACGGGACTAAAGGCAAACTGGAATTGACTAGACCTTAAAACTTAAGACACAGTCTCCAATCAAGTTTTCCTTGCTTAGAACAAGTTGTTCTTTCTCTGTTTATATTGCTTGCCAGAAAGGAACTGAACAGACATTTCACAGAAGAAGAAATATGAATGGTCAACAAATATATGAAAAAAAATGCTCAACATAACTAGCAATTAGAGAAATGCAAATTAAAACCACACTGACTGCAATCTGTATATGGGGTAAAAATGGGAGTTCATAACCCACTTGAATCAAAGTGTGAAATATGATATATCAAGAACTATGTAATGTTTTGAACAATCAACAATAAAAAAGAAAAGAAAAGATAGTCCAAGGAAATGGAAACAAACAAACAAAAGAAAACCACACTGAGATTCCATCTCACTCCAGTCCCAATGGCAATTATTGAGAATACAAGTAATAATAAATGTTGGCAAGGATGTGGGGGGAAAGGCACACTCATACACTGCTGGTAGGCCTACAAATTGGTACAAATACTATGGAAAGCAGTATGAATATTCCTCAGAACACTTGGAATGGAACCTCCATTTGACCCACTTATCCCACTCCTCAGCATATACCCAAAGGACTTAAAAACAGCATACTATAGTGACAGAGCCACATCAATGTGTATGGCTGCTCAATTCACAACAGCCAAACTATGAAACCAACCTAGGTGCCCTTCAACAGATGAATGGATAAAGAAAATGTGATATAGATATATATATAGATAGATAGATAGATATATATATACACACAATGAAATATTACTCAGCCATAAAGAGAAATGAAATTATAGCATTTGCCAGTAAATGGCTGGAATTGGAGACTATCTTGCTAAGGGAAATTAGCCAATTCCAAAGAACCCAAAGACCTAATATTCTCTCTGATATAAGGATGCCAACACACAATAAGGGCAATGGGATGGGGGTGGAATAATAAAAGTTCATTGGATTAGACAAACTGGAATGAAGGGAAGGGAGGGGGATTGGAAAGGAAAGACAGTAGAAGGAGTCGAACACAACCTTCCTATGTTCATATATGAATACACAACCAATGTAACACCACATCATGTTCAACCACAAGAATGGGATTCTAATTAGAATAACTTATACTCCATGTATGTATAATATGTCAAAATATATTCTACTGTAACTTATATCTAAAAAGAACAAATAAAATAATTAATTGCTTGCCAGAAACTAAAGTTTCCTGCAAATACTTTACAAGTTTTATACACAGTAACCCTCATTAATCAAAAATTAACAAGCATACAAAGAAAACCAAAGTGAAGAGAAAAAATAAGACATATTTATAGGTAATAAAATGTTGGAGTTATCAAAAATAGATATTAACACAACAGTTAATAAGAAAGATGGCTATGTTAGTTGGGTTTTCATTGATGTGAGAAAAATGCCCAATAAGAACAAGGCAAAGCTTATTTGGACTCATGGTTTCAGAAATTCAGTTCATAGTCAGCCATCTTAATTGCTCTGGGACAACGATGAGGCAGAACGCCATGGCAGAGGAAAGCGGTTCACCTCATGGTAGCCAAGAAGCAGAAAGAGAATGCAAAGAGCCAGAGATAAAACGCAAAGCCAAAAAAACACACCACAAGTGACTTAACTTCCTCCATCTATGCCCCTACCACCCAGTTAATTCATTCAATTATTAATGCATTAAATTGATCAATAATGGATTAATCCACTGATCACCTCATCAGAGGGCTGAACCCTTTAATTAGGTTACAATTCTCGTAACCTAATCATTTCAACTCCTGCATTAACACAGGAGCTTTGGAGGGATACCTCATTGTCAAACCATGACAATTTCAATATAGGAGTTCTCAACCCTCAATCCCCTATAAAAAATGCCAATTTAACAACCATTTAAGGAAGAAAACATCTTTATAAGAACTCCCTAATTTAAATGGGAGGTTACAGCACCCTAGGAGAGCACAGAAATGAGACAAGATACATTGAAAAGTATAAATGCAATTTTACTTTGCTGTGTCACCCCTCCCCCAAGCTGGCACAACACAGCACAAAGAAAGACCCCACAGCCTGCAAGTTTTACTGAGAGGAAAAAAAGAGTGTAAAGTGCTATGTTTGGGATATGGCATGTCTCTCATGAGATCATGTTTTGGAAGATTGATCCTCAATATGGTTGGGGTACTAATACCTTTAAGAGGTGGGACATGGTAGAAGGTGACATCACTCTTGAAAGCAATTAAAGCTAGCTTTATGGAGTGAATTAGTTCTTAACAGAGTGGATTGTTAGAAGTGAATAAGCCTTATCCCTGAATCTCTCTGGTTTCCTGTCTCAGCATGTGTGATCTCTCCTTCTAGTACATGCTCCCACCAGATGTCATCAGCCATATTGAAGCAGCCAAGGGGCCCTCATCAGAGATTAAACAAATGAAGCCATGTGATCTTCAACTTTTATCCTCCAAAACTGTGACCTTTTTTTTCTCTGTAAAGTACCCAGCTCAGGTTATAACAATAGAAAATGAACTCATATATGAAATTGTCATTTAAATTCAAGTTTTGGAGGACTTTATCTTTAGGGGATGCTACCTGAAAGGCTTGCTTCTATTGTGCCTCACCCAGAACACTGAGGGAACTGACATGACCAGATTACCTGAGAGTAATGAAAAACAAAGAAGAGGTAGGAGTTGTCAACATACACTGCCAAGATCTCATATCTCAGCTCTCAGTCCACAGTCCCTGACACAAAGCCTATCTTCCCACCTATAGACTTAAGCACCATGGCTACCCACAGACTTTATTGACCTGCAGGCCACCTAGAATCTCTGGCAAGGCTGACTTGTGAAGGACTTTCCCTATCAAAGCCAGTTTATAAAGACTGAAGAGATAAGTGCTTCCTTAAATGTGCAGAAATCAGCATTAAGGATCCAAAGATTACAAAGAATAAGGAAAACATGGCACCACCAATAGAACAAAATTAAGCTTCAGAGCTGGGTGCAGTGATAATCTCAGCAGCACCAGAGGCTGAGGCAAGAGGATGGCAAGTTCAAAGCCAGCATCAGCAACTTAGTAAGGTCCTAAGCAACTTAGCAAGCAAGATTATCTCAAAATTAGAAAATTAAAAAGGGACTGGGGATGTGGCTCAGTGGTTAAGTGCCCCTGAGTTCAATCCCTGGTATATATATATAGAAAAAAACCCTCTAGTTATGAACCCTAAAGAAAGAGAAACATAGAACTACCTAACAAAGAATTCAGGCTGGGCTGTGGCTCAGCTATAGCGCATTTGCCTAATAAGTAGTAGGACTTGATTCTGATTCCCAGCACTGAGAAAAAAAATGATGTTACATGATTTTGAAAAACAGAAAGGAATCCAAAAACACCTCTTCAATAGACTGCAAGAGAACAGAGACAACTAAACAAAATTAGGAAAATTACATGAACAAAATGCGAGATTGTAACAAAGGAGTAGAAACTACAAAAAAAAAACAATCAACAAAACCTCTAAAGCTGAAGAGCACAATGACTAAGAGGTAAAATGAAATAGAGAATTTCAACAACAGACTTGAGCAGGCAAAAAGAACCTCTGGACTCAAAAACAGATGGTTTGAAATCATACAGACAGAGAGGCAAAAAGCAAAAGAAATGAAAAAGAGTGAAGAAAGCCTATAAGTCTATGGAACAACATCAAGTAAGCCAATCTAGGTACTGTGGAACTTCCAGAAGAAGGGAGAAAAAGGCATAGAAAGTTTATTAAAACACAAAATGATTGAAAACTTTTGAAATCTGGGAAGGGAAATGGACATCTAGATTCGTGAATCTCAAAGGCTACCAAAATAGGTTACATCAAATGAGGGCTATATCATAATGAAGTTGCCAGAAGTTGAAAACAAAGAACTCTGAGAGCAACAAGAGAACAGCAAGGGCACCTCCAAAATACTATCAGTGGATTCTCAGTAGATACCTTGAAGGCCAGAAGGGTAGAATGATATATTCAAAAGACTGAAATAATAAAAAATAGCAATTAAGAATACTATACCTAAGCCAGGTGGGTGGCACCCTGTCATCCCTCCTGGCCTGTAACCCCAGTGGCTCAGGAGGCTGAGGCAGGAGAATCCTGAGTGTCATGGTTTAGATGTGGTGTCTCCCAGAAGCTCATGTGTGAGACAATGCAGAAAGGTTTGGAAGAGAAGTGACTGTGTTATATTCTTAATCTAATCATCGAATTGATTCCTGATGGGATTAACCGAGTGGTGATTGAAGTTGTAGGGTGTGACTGAAGGAGGTGGGAATTGGGGCATGACTTCCGGGGCATATATTTTGTATCTGGAGAGTGGAGTCTCTCTCTGCTTCCTGATCAACATGTGAGCTGCTTCCCTCTGCCACACTCTTCTGCCATGATGTTCTGCCTCACCTGAAGCCCCAAGGAATGGAGCTGGCCTTCTATGGACTTAGACCTTAGAAACCATGAGCACCTCAAATAAACTTTTCCTTCTCTACAGTTGTTCTGGTTGGATCATTTTGTCAAAACAGCAAAAAAAAAAGCTGACTAAAACAGCAAGTTCAAAGCCAGCCTCAGCAAAAGTGAGCAACTCATTGAGACCCTATCTCTAAATAACATCCAAAATAGGGCTGGAGATGTGGCTCGGTGGTGGTTGAGAGTCCCTGATTTCAATCCCCAGTACCCACCACCCCCCAAAAAGAATACTATACCTGGCAAAACTGTCTCTTTCAAAAATGAAACCTATTCTCCCATATAAATAAAAACTGAAGTAGCTAATCACCACTTGATCAGTCTTACAAGAAGTACAAAAGGGACTTATTCAAATTGAAATAAAGAACACTAAACAGCAACACACAAAAACATATGAAAGTATAAATCTCACTGGTAAAAGTATAGAAAAATAAGCAATACTGTAATCTGTAATGTAGTACACAAACCACTTTTAATCCTGGAGTAAAAGGTACAAGACAAGGCTACCTCTCCCACTGGGCTGGCCTGCATTTTCCCTTGAATGTACATTTCTTACTTTATCCTGAAAGTTGTCTTTCCATTGAGACAGCCCACAATCTCTCCTAAATGTGCATCTGCTTTCCCAAATAAATCTGGTTTCTGAAAGAAAAAAAAGCAAAAATATTAAGAATAACTCTAATCACAAAAATGTCTTCATAACATTAAAAGAAGTAAATTCTGGAATCAATAATATAAAATAAGGGGGAGAAGTAAATTTTTGCCATTCTGGTCAAGTAGAATACATAAAATGTGTGTAGCTTTTTGTGTGTCAATCATATCTCACTACAGTGTAGCTTAAAAAATAAATAACTACTAACATATTTTCAGTATTATTGTTACATCTTGCCTCAATATAAACAGAAATGTAGAATGAAGAATTATTGAAATATCCAATTGAAATTCTAGAAGCGAAAAAATAAAATTTAGACTAAAGAACAGATTTGACTCAGTGGACAAATGCAGCAGTAATAAATTGGAAGATAAGTCAGTATAAAAAGGGCTCATTGAAGCACAGGAAAAAAGTACATACACAGAAGAGAGTCTAACAGCTATAAAGGACACTATCATGTATGTAAAGGTAATTGTGTCAAATAGCATGACTTAAGCAGCATGTAAAGAAAAATGAACTCAGATTTCTCTAAAATCAAGCCAAATATTCAGCAAGTATAATAATCCACAATCAAAATTTAAAATCAACATAAATTGTCCTGCATATTAGAGTAAAACCGATAATATCTAAAGATGAAATCATACATGTGGAAATCAGAGGAAAATACACACTAAACAAAAACATGACTGATACCCGATTAATAAAGAGAAAGGAGGGAAAAATGTAACTAATGACAGAATGTCTTTAAAGTTCTGAAAGAATGTGACTGTCAACTTTTATATCCCTAAAACAAAGGGACAATAAGGTTGTTTCCTGATGTGACAGAGTGGTCTGAACTACACCTTACAATAGAATGCTTCATAGAGTCCGTGGCTGTAGATGGTAACATTTGCGTGAATGAAGGTCACTGCAGACCTTTTGAAAGGTTAACAAACCCCTCTTGGGGAAGTAAAACTTTTAAAAGAACAATTATGCCTGTAGGCTAATTGGATATGTGTCAGGGACCATTGATCTGGGATTCATGGATGTCTCACCAGCCTCCAATATATTGCACATAATTTCTAAGCCCTAGAGTTTAAAGTAAACTCCAACAAAAATACAGTCCTCCCCAGTCCAACAAATGTTGGCGCAGACCTTTGTTCTTGTTTCACTGAACTGAGTTCACAAATATAATTGCCAAAAGGGCCTTTGATTCATTTTCAAGCCTATCCCACATATATCATATTTTGGTTCAGAATAAGTTATTTTTAAAACATGCATTCAAATATGCCATGTGTTACAATATCAATAATAGGTTTTATAGCACTTTCTGTAAATTATGTATTTAAAATCATCAAATGGCTTATTTTTACAATGCTTATATTTTGTTCCTATATAGCAAAAGGAAAAAGTTTCAGCACACAGTTTGTAAAGGTTTCTCCACAAATAAGATGTTAAAGGAATGAAATATCCTTTTCTCAACCAGACAAGACAAATAAAATAAAATCATCATAATATTGTCCCTTCTAACCTTGCTTACTGAAGCATTGGTAAGATTTTTGTATTCTAGGTAAGAATTTTGATCAGATGCCTGCCAAATTACAGATTTATGAAAAATCATCTTGTAGTGAATTTGCATATCATAATTGTATGCCTATCATTAAACTGTTATATTTCAATGTCAACAGCCCATATGTTTCTTGACTCTACCCAATGGTCAATTATGGGTATGGGTATGAATTAAACAGCATATGGTTAAGAATCAAAAATGAATGAACAATCTTCTAAGCAACTGAGCCATTATTAGTATGTTCATCTGATCTCCACTAATTTCCCCACATGTTCAGTGTAAGGTCCTTGTTTAGCATCTAGATGGCCATCTTAAGTAACAGTCACCATTTTAAGAAAAATTTTGTTTTCCCACCCAAGGGCCTTTCTGAGAAAGGCTCACCACTGCCTCATGCCAACCCCACCCTTAACTTCCCACATTAGGACTCACCCAGCTCTAATCCCTGAGGCTCCCCCATAAGAGTCTTGAACCCCAAGCCTGTGTTGCCTCTCTCTCCTCTAGAGAGATGACCTTTATTTGTCAGCTCTGACAAACTCTCCTGTCTCTGCCTGGTCTCCATCTTTCATTTCTCACTCATCCGTCCTCCCGGTTGGTTCTTCACTTTACTTTCATTCAGTAGATAGAAAATATGGTGGCTTTCAAACTGACACACAAAAGAGAAAACATTTACATAATTAGTTTATTTATTGAATCACGTGAGTCATTCCATTAACCCCATGTAGAACCCCCTAGCCATGTATTAACCACGGTCAGGAAACACTGCCCTGAACTACAACAAGCTCAAGTGCACTTGTTCTACTTGCATTCCTCCCCTGTGAAGTCCGTTCTACGTGACACAACCAGCCACACTCAGATCTTAAAGCTCACCTCTGCTCACATCACTCTGCTCACCAGAAACTTCAATTGCTTTTTACTCTCAGGCCTTTCTTCCACGTTTCATTCATGATAAATCTGTGCCACAGCTTCACGGAGCTACTCGTGTTTTCTTGTAGAGAAATATTTAAGTGCATTTTTTTTTTCCTCAAAGACCCATGTTTTGATTTGTTGGTAAAATTATGAATTGTGTACAAAATATGTACCTTCAATATTAATAAAGCAAAACTGAAAGAATTCAAAGGACAAACAGAAAAATTCACGATCATTGAAGACATTTTTACATAACTACCATCAGTATTCAATAGAAAAGCAGACTGAGTTAGCAAGGACCTGGAGAATTGAATACCATGTTTTTAAAATTATCCTGATTGACACTGAGTATGGTTTCCAACAACTGTGGAATAGATAGTCTTTTCAAGTGCATGAAGACCATTTATCTAAATGGACTATATTCCATTTGTGATATTATGAGATATTTGTCCACAGTTCCTGGCTCAGAACACCCCTAGCTTTTGTTATTTCCTAAATGCCTAGAAAAATAATCAGACCTTTGAAAAAAGTATTTGGTTGTCTGTCTTGGAGTAGCTAAAGGTGAAGGTAATGTTGAAGTGCTTTGGCCCTGAAAGCAGGCCTCAGAGTGTAAAACTGCGCTCTCCTCTTCTCTGACTCCCTCCTGTACTCCTTTCCCCTGTTTTTTCTTCCCCCAAGGCAGGACGTAGAAAATATTGTTTCTCTTCCTCAATGAGAGTAAATAGAAAATAAAAATACAAACTTCCCCCACCTTCCTGTCTTGGAACTAGCCATAAAGAAATTCTCTGGCCTATCTCGTCTGATAGTGGATCCTAAGCCCTCTATTTCAGAAAAGGTCCTTCCCCTTATGTGAGAGGAAGGAATCTGAGAGAGGCCAAGAGGAATCTGGAGAGGCCTTGATGGATTGCCCGAGTCCATTAGCATTAGACCCATAACCTTGTGTCCAATTACGTTTCTACAGTTGTCCAAGCTTCAATCATGCATGTGCAGTAAAGTCTCCATAAAACCCCAAAGGACAGGGCTCTGAGAGCCTCTGGACCATGAAACACGTGGAGGCTCACGGGAAAGTGAATACAAATTCATCCACAGACCCCAGCTCCTCAGCGACAGAACCTCCTTCACTCAGGACCCTTCCAGGCCTCGCCCCATGTATGTCTTTAACCAGCTGTTTATTTGCATCCTTGAAAATGTCCTTTATAATAAACTGGTAAATGTAATTGTGTCTTAAGTTCTCTGAGCCACTATTGTAAAATAATCAAGCTTAAGGAGCAGGTTTTGGGAACCCCAGTTGTACCCAGTCATGAGTTTCAGGGGCCTGGACTTGTCCCTGGTGTCTGAGGTGGGGCACTCCTGTGGAGCCGAGCCCTCAACCTGCAGGGTCTGATACTAACTGTGGATAGATTGCATCAGGATGCCCCTTGGTGTCCGCTGCAGGACTGATGGCTCACTTGCAGGTGGGGAGAAATTCTCAGAAATATTGGGACAACAGAAATGATGTCTGTGTTGTGAGCATCCATTAGGAGAAACTTGAGTTTGTGGTTCTTCTATATCCTCAGAATATAATATCCTTATATTCTTCAATGACCTCAATAAATTTCAAAAATTTTAAATATAAAAATAGTTTCTCAGATGATAGTAAATTTAAATTTAAAGCCAATAAAAATTAACCAGAAAATTCCTAAATATTTGGAAACCATGCACTTCTGAAAACACATGTGTCAAAGAAGAAATTGCAGTAGTAACAGAAATATTTTGAAAGCAATGATATTGCAAATACCACCAAAATTCAAGAAATTCTGCTAAAGTTAATTGAAAAGTAAAGTCATAAACCTTATATTCATATATAGGAAAGAACTGAAGAACAAACATTCATACCATTTAACCTCATTCAATTTGCATCTCCCTTGACCATCAGCACATTGCCTTTCACAGAGCAGATAAAAAATTCTGAGTAATAAAAAATGAATAAATGAGACACTTGCGCCCCCCCACACAAAAATAAAAGGTGAAGAAGAAATGGGGAAGAGGTGGGAACTGTCTGCTTTATAATTTGTAGTAGGCAAAATATCTCACATGTAGTTTTCAACCTAAGACCAGTATTATTGATAAGGACAAATATAAATGACCCATGGTGATATTGAACTCATTTTGAAATTAAATGTCATGTATTTATTCCATATAGAAGCAAGCAATATAACTTCATAACATAGTTCTATATTTTCCATCTTCTTTTCACATTTCTTTTTTGTTTTTGTTATTTCTATGGTTTCATTTTATTTTATTTATTTATTTTTAATTAATTAGTTATACATGACAGTAGACTGCATTTATGCATTTTCATATATCCTACATAGATGGGTTATAATTTCTCATCTTTCTGAGAGTACATGTTGCAGAATCATATTAGTCAGGTAGTTCTTTTCAAATTTCTTATTCTACCCTGCAAATAGCTATTTGATGACAAATCAGTATAAAATGCAAGATGCTATCCCAAATTTAGAAGCAATTAAGGGAGAAACCACTGATCCAAGACTTTATTGCTTGAGCTAACTTCAGATTTCGCTCTGAAAATCTTTTTTCCCCCTTCTAGAGCTTTCATTTCAATGCTTACACTTTCCTATATTTTAGCCAACTCATTGGCTCAGTTGGCAGATGACAAAGCGTTCTTATAGCTGAAATTGCATTTGTCACTGTGGTATCAACATGTCCTGTCTCTGAGGATTGGTGTAGTCTTGTCTCTAAGTGAAACTATCTGTCTTGTATTTCCCTTCTGAGTGAGATTTATGAGGGAGAGCATTTGAATTGCTCATCTCCGTCTAATTCAGTCATCATTCTGACACTACAATGTCTCAGAGTTTTCCTTTTCTAAAATAAAATAAATGTTCTCTCCTTTTTTGCTGTGCTGACTTTTGTATATAACCAGAGCATGCAAGATGGGCATAGATTTGGGGGAACAAAGGGACCCTGTCTGGGGAAAACATCTTCCCAGTATAGCTAGGTACACGAAGAACACCTTACTCACAGCCAATTCATAATCTTTCTCTCTCTAGATAGGCCTCAAATTTGACTTTGGCAACTGACCACCTTATGAATGTTCTTAATAATAATATGTTTAGACCAATATCTTGCAAATAGTACCAAGGAAAATTGGACTAATTAATTACATAGAAAGGAAAAATTCAAATACAAAGACTTCAGGAGGCAGATTCAATACATGTTAACTGTGGGGATGTAGTTGAAAATTAGCGCAATCTCATAAGTCCAATTCCAAGGTTCCAACATCATATAGTCTAATTTCCAATTCCAGGAAAGGTCCTGTGAACTACATTAGAAGTAAGAATTTAACTGAATACTCCTTCCCTCTTTTTTATTACTCTCTCCAAATACCCATATCACGACAGGCTTTCTATGCTTTCCAGTAGTGTTTGGAATGGGTTATTAGAAGATAATGTGGTAGATGGGAAAAATGTGTCAAGTAAAACATCATAAATGAAAATATATTGAATCCTACACAGGATCCAGATGTCAGACAGCCCAACTTTTAATCTGAACAATACCAAGAAGTCATTCATTTACCACCACCACCCCAAATCCCAGCAAGTGTCACCACCAGCTTGCTTTCCTGCTAAGTTTCTCTTCAGCCTCTATGGCAGGAACTATGTAGTTCTGAATTATAGACTAGTCCTGGTTCAGATGCTTGAGCCTGTTCAATCACAATGATGGGGGCATAGAAAACAGCCTGCCATAGCCAGTCTCACCTAACATCCATCACCTGACCTAGCATCATGGCTCCAAAGTGCAGTCTCTTCTTACATGGTCCTTGAAACTGAACCTAATTGAGATGTAGATAGGTTCTTGTGAGACATGGAAAGCTAAAAACACCACGGTCCACCTCATGTTTGGGTGATAAATAAAGATCACTCAGCCCTTTTGAACACTTTATCTCATTGATATGAAATTTCTATATCATTCAAGATAATAGGTAAACTATTTTCTTCTTTGTTCAAATGTATCAAGGATACAAGGTTTTATGGTTTGACCAGCTCTATCCATCTGAACCAGGAGACCTTGATCACAGCAAATGTTAAATTATACTTGATAAGCGAATCTTTAGAGAAAGTTTTGAGATTGTATCTCCATAAAACAAAGAGAGCAAGGAGTTTTATTTGCTATGAATATTCTCAATGAGCTCACATAATTCTGGAGCAGCTGCTACAAAGAAAAACTATGTGATTCAAATCTGGACCACCATAGTGGAAATCCCTCCCCGCATTAAAATGTAGGCAGTTATAGAGGACAACAAAACCCAATGCATTATTCATAATTATGACACTGGAACATATACAAACATCATAAAAGCTGAGGATGCTCTCAGCTTGCATTACAAGTGATTTAGATATCATATACCTAGTTGTAAAATGCCATATCAGCTCTCTGATGCAGTATGAGAAGTTCTGTAGTTTCATTTCCCATAAAGATGATTTAAGATATTGATAGTTCTAAATCTGAAAAGAAACAGATGATAAAAGCACTATAATACACACATACACACACACACACACACACACACACACACATGCACACAAAATAGCAAGGATTACTTTATTTGAAGCTGGTTGGTCTTGTTCATTAACTCTTGGTTCCAAGTGGGACTCCTTTCCCAAAAGTAGTGATGCATCCTGAGTTTACTCCCCAAGGAAAAGCTCTTCACAGAACTAAAAGGACCAGATGTTCTGTATCTACATGAAAAAAGTATTATCCTCAAATATAAGTTCTATTTGTAAGAAGAAGAGGAAATCAGAGTAAGAAACATTCATACTGACAGATCATCTTATAACTTGAGAGTCTCCAGGTAAAAACTTAGTAAAATGAACTGAAAATGAGAAACATGGGACCACAAAAGGCATTATCTTGGGGAAACTCAAGCCATAAAGACATTGAAATGAGAAACAGTTCTTCAGTTTAAAAAAAAATGAATGAGATATAGTTATTAAAAACATGTAAAACCACATAGCCTTGTATCCTTACTCAGATTTCTCCATCAATAATGTTCAAGTGAGAATCTTCAGCCTCTATAGCAGGAGCTATGTCGTGGTGGCACACGCCTGTAATCCCAGTAGCTCAGGAGGCTGAGGCAGAAGGATTACAAGTTCAAAGCCAGCCTCAGCAATTTGGCGAGGCCCTAAGCAATTCAGTGAGACCCTGTCTTTAAATAACATACCAAATAGGGCTGGGGATGTGGCTCAGTGATTGTCTCTGAGTTCAATCTCTGGTACCCAAAAAATAAATAAATAAAGCAATAAAGTTCAAGTGTGTGTGCAAATACAGAAATACAGACTGCCTCTAGTGATTTGCCATGCTTTGACTCACGACTTCTCTACTACAAAAGTGATGTGCATTAAGAGTACTTAGAATTTTGAAGCTTGTTCTACTCCCCAGGCTGCCAATATGCAGTCTGATCCTCTCAGATGATGCTGGGAAGTCATACCTGCAGCCTCCCGTCATCTAAGAAATCCTGAGAGGAAACAACCAGTGCTCCACCTAAGGTGTGCTATGTTGCTAAGATAAGATATTCGGCGAGTAAGTTGTATTCAGTGAACTTTCCACTTATATTTTCAACTTGTGATGGTTTATTAGGCCACAAACCCATTCTAAGTTGTAGCACATGTGCATGTAAATTTTAGCACCTCTACAGAGTCACTTCTGGAAGAAAGCACAGAGTGACCTAATGTCTAATGCTATTACAGCAGGAAAAGACATCGTTTCTATGTGTGTATCATTTTTTTAAGGGGTGGGGGCTAAAGGAGGAGGGTTACTGAAGAGGAAAAACATATGGGCCTGTTTTTACTGTATATGTTATTTCCTGGAAGCTGGAAATTACTCTGATTACTCACTTACAATGTAGCTCCAAAGGAAGCCCAAACTATGACTCAGCCACTGCAGTGGAGGCAGACAGATTTGCCTTTCGTGAAGAAAGGACAGAGAAACCCCGTTCTGCAACTCGTTTGCTCCTCTTGGTTTATTTAAATTCTAGGCCTAATTATTTTTTTCTGGGGAAAACAAAGCAACTGAACAAAACCAAAAAGAATAGGAACAGGAGGGCTAGTCTGCTTTTCACATCCTTCAGAACTTATATCCCACTTCCATCCAAATAAAACCCAGTATTTTATAACAATAATCCTCCAATTGTCTCTCCGTTTGAAAGCTTTTCTGATCTTTCGATGGAATTGATTTCCATAATAACCAGACTCCAGGTGGCGGTCAGTTCATGCTTAGTGGGCCTTGCCTGCATTATGCTGCCTACAACTCATCCACTCTGATCCTCTAAAGATGCTTTTATAAAAAAGAAATATGCCTTTTGTCAATAGCATAAGTTGCTGCTGCAACAAGTCTGTAAACAGCAAGAAATAGGAGCCATCCTATTTTATCAGAGTCTCATAACACATACACACCAGGCCTTTTGCCTAAGCCCCAGAAATAAAAGCAAACACACTTTTTTGCTATGGTAGAGAGAAAAGAAATGCATGCAGGCACACTTATACCTTTAACTAGACAGGTGCTCTGCAGAGTTCCTGCCAAAACTCATCTGATGGATAGCTCCCTCCTCACTTTCCAGGCTGCCTACAAAGTTTCCCCCTCCCTTCCTCTCTTTCCCCAGCGTTAGTGGCAGAGAGACTCCACCATCACAACCCTAGATTGAACTTACCTTCTTGGAAAATTCATTGCTTCCACCTGATTCAAAATCACGTACATCCTAATTTTAAATCTTTCCCTCATGTTGATTTCTGTCTCTAAAGCAAAGATATTTCTGGAATTTTGATAAAAGTCTTAGGGAAATAAAATCTGCTCTTTTATATGAAGACTGAGTTAGCTTCCTGTCACTGTGATAAAATACCTGAGAGAAATCAACTTAATGGAGGAAACAGTTATTTTGGCTCAGGTTTCAGAGGTCTCAGTCCAAAGTTGGTTGGCTTCCCCATTTCTGGGCCTGTGCAGCATGTCCTGGCAGGGAACATGTTGGTAAAGCAAAGCTGCTTGTTTTATGGTGTCTAGAATGAAGAGAGTGAGAGAAAATAGGGTAGGGAGAAAGATACACCAAGATATTCTCTTCCAAGTCACAGTCCCAATGACCAACTTCCTCTGGCCAGGCTTCACCTCCTGAAGTTTCCACCACCTCCTGATAGTCCATTAAATTATGAATCTATCAATGGATTAATGCATTGATGAGGTCAGAGCTGTCAAAATCCTCATCACATTAGTTATATAACTGTTATAGAAATAAGTTATATAAATAACTAAAAAGAATAAATAAAATTTTCTAAAGTCCCATCACCTTCCAAAGGTTACATTTATAACCAAGCCCTTAACACGTGAGTTTTGAGGGATATTTCAGATATGAACCATAACAAAGAGTAATAATATTCTGTAATTCAACTTATCTTCCCATAAAGAAAAAAAAACTCTAATAGTGATTTCAATAATCTAGAAGTTTAGTTCATTCTAAGTCTAGAGAAAATGATTCTGGGTTAAGATCGCAGTTCATTGAGGCATTGCTTGTTCATCTCCAAACTGATATCTTCAAATGTGGCCCTTCCCTAATGGTCTGAGATGGAAGATGGTGCTCCAGCCATCACACTCATGTTTCAAATAAGCACTGGAAGAAAATTTAGGACATTCTTCTACTTCTTCCTTTCTTGGAGACTATATCACTGATGAGAAAGGAGACTGGGAAATGTTTAATAACAATGTGCCCGCTAAAAGGAGGAAACCATGGATATTGCAAGGCATGTAGCACTTCCTGCCACCTGCTTCTTCAACTATTTTGGATAACTATTATCTATGCAGTCGTCTTCACCCATCAAAACAGGTGACATGGTCTTTTCTCTTGTGCTAATTTCGTTGTATGCACAGTATCATTTAATCCTCCAAATAATACCAAAATGCTAACACAACTATTAGTCTCATTTTACAATTAAAAAAAAATAGGCTTAGAGAAGTGAAGTAAGTTTACCAAGGCCACCTAGTTTGTAAGTGACAATAGAAAACATAAGCATAGGTCTATGCAGGTCCAGAATCTGAGCTCCTAATATGCCACGCAACTATATTTGCAGAGGTATCCTGCACAAATCACAGTGATGCTCAAGCCAGTAGAGATAGATAGCAGTCACCCATCTCCTATAGCACATCCAAAGTAAATAAATATTAATTGATCACATTAACTAGTAACTATGATGATTTTTAACTGCGATCCAATAACAAGAGATGGAGCACAATAATGACGACAGAACAAACACACAGTTCAGTGTCATAATGAAATGAAACTTACAATGAAATTAACATCTGAAATCAATGCTCCTGACGGTGCTGCACAAAAACAATTTCCAGAATCTGTCTTTTCTTATTTATAAAATAGGAGCGAGGCATTTAGACCATTTTGGAAAATAGTTTTAAGATTTCTCAAGGTCTCAACATTATTATATTTGTTTTTTTTTTTTTTAATGTTGTATTAGTCAGCTTTGCGTCACTGTGACCAAAATACCGGACATAAATAACTTTAAAGGAGGAAAGTTTATTTTGGTTCATGTTTTTGGAGGTTTCAGTCCATGGTCAGCCTGCTCCATTGTTCTGGGCCTGAGAAAAGCAGAGTACCATGGTGGAAAGCTACTCAGCTCTAGGCAGCAGAGAATCAGAGAGGGCTGGGCAGCCAGGGAGAAGACAAATCTTCCAGGGCATGTCTCTACTGACCTAAGTTCCATGAACTAGATCCTGCCTCCCAGTAGTCGATTCAGCTATCAAAGGATTAATCCACTGATGAGGTCAGAGCCCTAACCCTAACCCTAAAAGCTCTGCCCCATCTTGCTGCATTAAGGACTATACTTTCAACACCAGACTTTGGGGAACACTGCAGATCCTAATCATAATTGGTAATCATGGTGTTCAAACAAATTAGTATGATGATGTTTTCCTTTTTTGTTACCTTTATGTTCTAAGCCTGGTAGACATGATAAAACCACTGCATCAGATTTCATCGAACAGATGCAGTACAGTATATGTCATACTTAGTTTTTTTCCTAATATTTCACTCTTCTAAATTGTTAGATATAAGTTAAGCACAAATGAGACAATATTGCTAAACCAATTTCTCATAGCACATTACTTCTTTCTTCCTCATCTAGTTTCTGTTATCGACATTACCAAAGTCTTCCCTGATGCCATGAAGCCATTTAAACAGATCAGTTGAACTAACATTCAGGAAAGCTCCCCCCAAGTGCCAGTCACGCTTAGAGATGAGGCAAATACAGCCTCTACCCTCAAGGACCTCAGTGTCTAGTAACAGGTATAAACCTGAGAAATGTCAACTGATGGTTGAACTGTGCTCAGAGCACACCAAAGAAGGCATTCAATCCAGCCTGGGCATCAAGCAAAACTGTCTGGAAGAGAACTTCTTCACACCCACATACACATGAAAAGATGAACATCTTAGACTTCGTTTTCCAAACAATGTGCCCATAAATCTCCATGGTTCCATATCAAAGGTTCCTGTGTGCCTCCAGGTCCCCAATCTAATTCTCTACTCTTTTCTCACTACCTAAAGGATCCTGGACAAGAACAAGTATGTGGAATCAGAGAACTACTATCTGTCTGGCACTGAATCCCTTGAGACCATGGAAATTCTAGTTACAAATCTATAAAATATCAATAAGAAGGAAAAGCCGCAAGCTTCTTACCATCCCAGGGGCAGGTAGGAGAGAACAATACCTTTAAGAAAAAATGAGTCTGGTATTCCAGTCTGGAAAGAAGTCGAGTCAAACACAAGAAGAGAGTCCAGCCTAAGTCAGTCATGGAAAAATAAACGTTCCTCAACCTGCAGCAACGAGAATTAACTACAAACAGAATGACTGCCCCGACCCAGGTTAGTTGGACAACATTGGGAAGGACCACTGACAGGTGCATGAAAAGATTAAAATGGATTTGCCTTGAGGCCTGGCTCTGGTAGAATAACTCAAGGAATTTACCGAACCACAAACCCCCTTATAATAGTACAAGGGATATACACTTTATTGTAATAACTACAGCAGAAGACTCCCTCTTATTTGTGAAGTTTGTTTGTTCAGTACTGAAATGAGATGATCCTAGAGGCTATCTACTAGCAATCTAAGCGTATGTGGACCTCTGTAACTTTCTCAAGCCATTGACATTCAATAAATGTTCCCACTTAATAAATCACTACTTCGTGAACAACAACCTAAAGTTTGTGGCCACTAGGACAACATTTTCAAGTTGCCAGTATACACATGCCATATGTATAAGTCCAGAAATTCTGACCTTCTTTACCTCCTGTAAAGCAGAAAGGCAGGAATAAGCTTTGTAAGAGTCGCATTTTTCTGTGAACTCTTGTAGGTACATTGATAAAAATTCATGATAAAAATACATTTTGAAATGTGTTATAATAGAACAAGTTTACCCTATAACAAACCAGTGAAGAAAGAATTGTATGAATTTATTCCACCCTCAACAGAATGTACATTTTCCAGCAGTCTAGACTGACTGAGCAGTTCAAGCAAACCTTAATCAGGAACCTTGGTGAGAATGATATGTCATAGCAGATATGACCTTAAAGAGCTCCAAGGGTTTTAGTTATCTTGCTCTTCCAATGTCTTTAATTGGTTTATCTATAGTTTCAGATTTTAGGCAATCGAGGTGGACGACAAGGTTGGGCTTTTGGGGGGCAGGAGGGGGCAGCATTTTTTTTAATGCAGGATAAACAGAAAGACCTTATAGCAGATGGTCTTTGATTACCAAAGCTGGTGCTGTCTTGGTTTCCTATTGCAGCTGTTACAAATTACCACAATTTTACGGGGCATAACACAACCCAAATACAGCATGTTCTAAAAGTTAGAAGTCCAAAATGGGTCTCACTGGGCTAAAATCGAGGTGTTAGAAGGATGGTGCTCCTTTCTGGAGGCCCGTGGTTAGAATCTATTTTCTTGCCTTTTCTAGTTCCTACGGGCTACTAAAATTCCTTGACTTGTGGCCCCTTTCTCCACCTTCGAAGCCAACAAAGGTCATTTGAGTCTCACATCACATAATTGTGCCTCCACGTCCTTCCTCCCTGTTCCACACATTAGGACCTCTGTGATCACATTAGACTCCATTCAGGAATCCAGGATCATCTCCCCATCTCCAGACCCTTAACTTAATCACACCTGCAAAACCCCTTGGCCATGTAAGGTACAGTCTCAGGTTGCAGAGATGAGGATTCTGCCATCTATGAGGGACACTTATTCTCACAGTAGCCCAAAGATGTTTGCATAACTTCTATATGCAAATAGAAGAAAAAAAATGAAAACGTTGTCAGAGGCTTATGGTCAGTTTGCAGGAGCTAATTGCCTGAACAGTGGCATCTGGTGCATACAGTACTCAGTCCTGTTGTCTAACGTGCATCAGCACCTCACTCCTGCTCTGCTGAGTCATCGTGAGCAGGTCAGCCATCTTGGCCTCAATCAGATGTTGTACAAAGTAGATTAAGCTATACTTCAAGGAAGCGGCCTCCAGGAGGGCAATTAGAGTAATACTAAAGAGAAAGGATAAAGTTATGTTTCTGATTTCAGCTTTATTATATTTTCCATTCTTTGCGACTGCACTTTGTGAAAGAGATTTTTAATCAGTTTGAGTCTACTGGCTTCCTGGCAAACCATGCTGTACTTTTTTCCCTTGTAAAACCAAATCTCAGAAAATTTCTTCATGAATCCCCTCGACAGGGCCAAAGTACTGCAAAGCCCAAAGAGAATAAGTTAATGTCAAAACCTAAGTAGATGCTTGCAAGAGAAAAGGGTTGATCATCCTTTGAAAGCCTTTGAAATATTTCAGAGCACACCAAAGAAGGCATTCAATCCAGCCTGAGCATCAAGCAAAACTGTCTGGAAGAGAACTTCTTCACACACACGTACACATGCACAGATGAACATCTTAGACCCCATTTTCCAAACAATGTGCCTATAAATCTCCATAGTTAGATCTACATCAGGTCAGGATGCAGGGTGGCAGCTGATGCAGGGAGACATCCAGCCATGGGTGGCAGGTGACAAAAGAAGAGAAGAAGATGAGTTAGGGCATTCAGAGAAGAAAATATCAGTTTTGAGCAGAAGACCCATTGCCAGGCCAGAAGAAGGGCAATACAAACTCTCTGGTGAATCTGCTGAACCTTTGGTCCTATCCAGGGTCAGAATTAATCTCAGAAACAAAAATAATGCTAGGAGTGGAGGTGCTGATTGGCCCCAGCCATGGGAGGAGCAGAGCTGGGCAGAGCTGGGCAGAATGTCACATCCTCCTTATAAAAATGAAGCATGAGAACACTTGTCTTAGGAATCATTAGATCTCACTGCATTCATTGACAAGGGCAGCCACAACAAAATACCACAGACTTGGGAGAAGGGTTTAAACAACAACAACAAAATGAATTTGTCAGTTCTGATATAGGCAAGTAGCCTTCCCTTATCTACCCACCTCATTTCTTAGATAACAACAATGTACCCCAAACAAAGTCTAGGTATCCTGATTCCCATTATCATCTTCCCACAAATGACTCGTACCCTCAATCAATGAGTAAAGGTCAACTAAAACATTGCAGTGCTGCTGACGGACAACAGCAGAAGAGGAATCAAAGACAGCCAGATGTGGATGTGGAGGATGGTACAATAAACAAGTCTGTTTTATCTCTATGGCTTCTGCATTTGCCAAGTTGCTTTTAAAATCTTCTAACACTATAAGGTGACTTAAATGCTTTTTAAAACATCCTAATAGTTTTTAATACTTTAATAGCTTCACCATTTACATTCCAGTCTTGAAAGGTTGGATAAGGAGTTTTAGCCTAGGTAGTGACCTGATCAGATATGCAGAGCAGAGCCTCATTGTGTGGAAAAGATTAAAGAGAGACAAGGCAGGATTAAGGAAGATCAACTAGGAAGTATGGTGGTGGTATAGGCACAAAAGAGTGATGTCACCTCCTACACTGCAGACAGTCAGAACAGAGGGAAATAATATACTGCAGAGCTAATGACAATTAGCTTCAGTAATACTGAGTACTTGGTTGAACAAAGGGGCAGGAGCATGAAAGAAGAGTTAATGGTGACACCTAGTTTTGCTTAATTTTTCCCCCCTTTGGCAGCAAAGGGCCATAGTTTACTAAGAAAATATAAGGTAAGGAGTGGTTTGGGGAGGCTATATAATGGGTTCTAGTTTCGACAAAGTAGGAAAATAGACATATAACTCTGTAACTAACCAAAAATTCTGAAATTGAAATTATACAGTTGAGAAAGACATAAATTATTCATGAGGAATGCACACCATAAACCATCAAAATAATGCAAAAGTTGGAAGTAAAATAATGGCATGTGATCCTAAACATAGGGTTTTGTATCCATCTGCCATTATTTGAACCTACCCTTTATAATCAATTCTGCCTCCTTCATTTTGAAAGTTTAGTAACTTCATTTAAGTCCACTAAACTATCAGAGTTACAAGTCCGGAAAATCATCACCATTCTAACCAGGTGACCATTTCAACTGTAGAATTTTACACATTTTCTGTAAAACTCTTAATGGTAAAATACCATCAGCTCATATGTCAAGCTAAGACAAATGAAAGTTCAGAGTACTTCTTTTCTGTTACAGATTGTCTGTAATCAGTTAAATAATCAAGTACAATAACATATTATTATTATTTGATTCCTCGCCTCAATTGCTATTTGTGTACATTCCAAATTAAACATCAGTAACTTTATTGAAAGCACTCATATACAAATTGAGATTCGTATGTTTAAAAATGTAGGAGAACTGATTTTTCCATCTGAAAATTTAGACATTGCAAAAAAATTCTCTTGATTTTTGAGCAGCTTATACCTAATTTCTCATTGCAAAAATGTGTCAACCATGACTTTATAGCTCATTTATCCCTTTCCAAAGTTCAAATACTTGTTAATTGTTCATTGACTATATACCAAAGTAATTATTTGTTTTTAATTGCCCCCATATAACGTGATTATTAATATTGAGAATCACAAAGCATCTAAGATATGACAGAAAATGTTTCATAATGTTTCTGGCTTTTTTTTTTCCTGCGCAGGAAATTTGGTAGATCTCTAAAATCTTTCAGAACTTTCAGGATTTACCATAATCTCACTCTCCTCTGGGTCTTTTGATGTTCTCTCATCCCTAAAGTATAGTTGAGATTGCAAATCTGCTCATCTTTTATCTGTCTCTGCCACTTCTTTTATTACTTTTTCTCTCAGAGAATACAAATTTAAAACCCTTCTGCTTTCTCTCTCTCCTTCTCTCAAGATTGACAAGAAACAATGACGATACTGTCTTTTGCCAGAGGGCTCAATATAAAACAAATAAAAGTAGACATCACATTACTTTTATAAAATGCCACGATAAAAGTTTTCCTTATGCTTAGCACTCAATAAGAGGAAAAAATGATTTTTGGCACATCTCAATATACAAGGAAAAACAAGCACCGAAGACACAAGGCGTTTCAGTGTTCTTATTACCACATTTTATCTTTGGTTAAGATATTAATGAGTATGTGGGGAAGGCTGACCTTTGTTTTATCACCTACGTTTTATTTGTCTTTTGACATACTTGAGAATTTATGAACGCGCTGAAGAAAACAGGGTTTGCAGAAATTATAGGAGAGAGGAAGGCCATACTCTGGTTTATCTCATTTTCATTTATCCACTAAATATTGGAGCTCCCTGTGGATCAGCCACCCTGCCCTTCTCTTTATCTTACACTCTCTCCCTTGGTGATCCCGTGAAGTTCTGCATGTTAAATGAAATCTGTCAATTTCAGACCCTGGAAAGATAAAATCTGACCCCAGCCCACCCCACACACTCATTTCGACCTTTTAGAAATACTGGATAGAATGTGCAAAATTCATTTTGAATGTAAGAACTGAGGAAACGGGGTGCCAGAGGTAAGCAAGGGAGTCAATGATACAGCTGCTTTGGAGCAAAATCATCAAAACTCCTAGGAGAAGACCTAAAAAAGAGAGTTTCAAATATACAAATGAGACTTGGGTTGTAGCAGAGCACTCACGCAGCACATGTGCGACACTGGGTTCAATCCTCAGTACCACACAAAAATAAATAAATAAAAGTATTGTGTCTACTTAAAATATATATATATATATATATATATATATATATATATATATATATATATATATAAACATGGCAGAATATTGAAAAGAAACAGACACTTCCACAATCTTGAAAGGAGATATTGCTACACCTCTCTATGCAGCTGATAGGGCAAGCAGACAAACTAGTACAGACACAAAACCTTGAGCAGATGGTTAACAAGATTTGCATGTGTGTGATCCTACCTAAAGATTTAAAGAATGCCCATTTTAAGTGAAGAACTAAACGTTTATAAAAACTCAGAGTATACTCATCTTAAACCAAGTTTCCATGAATACAAAGGGGACTGTTTGATACAAACCAAATTATGTTGCCACAATGCATCAAAAATGGAAAGCAATAGAAAACAAAGGCAGAAAAAATCCCCACCTGCTGAAAATATGAAATATAAAGAAGGAATCATAATGAAATATTTATAACTGAAAGACAGTACATAACAGAAATAGTTGGATAGATTGAAGGGTCTGGCCGTGCAGAAGATGAGAAATATTAAAATCTTAATGCTACATAACACTTTAAAATGCTTGGAAGAAAATATTGAAAATAGACTAACCTGTTAAATAAATGGATGAACTTGCAAAAGAGAAAAGAAAGAAAAAATAGAAGTCAGGCTATACCTCCAGAGTATCCACCCAGGCTAGTAAGTAAACACTGAAACCATCAACTTACCTTAGGAATATACATGCACAGTGCTCCCAGTGACCTAGAGTTTCAGTGTGCAAAGGGAATTATTCACCCAAACCTAACTTTATCAGATGTGGTCTCTAACCAGACTCCTTGATTAGGCAGACCCAAAGCCTGGTTAGCGACCACATCTGAAACAGTTGGGATTTGGATGCATGACCAGAAATAAAAGATAAGTTAGGAAAATAGTAAGATAAAAATCCAGAGGAAGTCAGCAAGAAAATTCTCTGTGTATCTCTAACACTCTATGGAGTGTTGAATAAACAAACAAGTAAATAAGATAAAGTCTTTCCTTTGAAACCATGGTAAATGATAGCTCTGTGTGCTTTAAGCCTGAATCTTTGATTCAGCTTAAAATTTGCAACATAATTATTGTAATGGAAGTATTGAAGGCTAAAAATGTTCCTTAAAGTATCCATTTAACCACACCGTGTACAAGTTGACATGTAGTGTTTACATTTCTGTAATGTTCTATGCACTTTCTGACTTCCATTTAAATTACTGTAAGTATTTTTAAAATTTCTGAAGTAGAGTTTTTTTTATCATGTTATTTATTTCAAATTCAATTTCATTGTTATCATAAAATGTGTATCAGCAATTATTTAAAATTATGATGTAAAACAAGGTCAGTTTTCACAAATGACTTGTGTGTATGTGTGTGTGTGCGCGCGCGCGCGTGCGCGTGTGTGTGTGTGTGTGTGTGTTTGTGTGTGTGCTTTCTGTTGCTATGACAAAATACCTGAAACAAATCACTTATTTTAGCTCATGGTTTCAGAGGTTTCAGTCCATGGTCAATTGGTTCCATTGTGTCTAGGCCTGTGGTAAGGCAATATGTTACAGTGAAGGGCACACCATCACAAACCTTTTCACCCCATGGTAGCCAGGGAGCAGAGAGAGAGGGAGAGAAACCCGGAACCAGAAATGCCCTTCAAGGACACAACCCCAATGTCCCACTTCCTCCAACTAAACTCCCTTCCTAAAGCCTCCACCCCTTCCCAAAAGTGTCATCAGATGGGGACTTGGCCTTCAGTACACGGGCTTTTGAAGGATATTCCAGAACCAAACCATGACAAGTCTGTACTCTCCAATTATTTGTACAGTGTGATATTATATGCCATGACCAGGAGGATCTATCACAGAATGCTGTTTTGGTTCAACATTAGGAAATTGGTCAAGGTCATCTAAAATTTTTCTGGATTAAAGAAAAGAAATAAGATAATTTTCTTAGGGATTTCTTAAGAAACATTGAATACAATTCAGAGAAAGAGAGATAATTTTTCAGTTTTTCAATATTTATTTTTTAGCTCTCAGTGGACACAACACCTTTATTTTATTTGTATGTGGTGCTGAGGATCGAACCCAGAGCTCCGCGCATGCCAGGTGAGCACACTACCGCTTGAGCCACATCCCCAGCCCCTCAGTATCTCTTTTTAAATTTTAAAATATCACTTAGAAAAAATAAAATTTCTATAATTTGATGAAGGTGACCTTACAGAAACCTACTACAAACATGTTTAATGAATTATTTTATATGAATTATTTTTATTTTCAGGCATAGTGCCTGCTCTCACCTACAGATATCTTTCCCATCTTCCTCATCTCAGTTTACAACCATATTGACCCAGTTCCTCAAGCAGGTCATCCTGGGTTTCTCTTTTCCCTCTCATCTACTATAGAATCCACCGATGGTTCTCATCAGCTCCAAAATACATCCTGAATGGGTGGACTTCTATCCATGGCCACATCTACTGTTGAGTTAAGCCTCCTTCGTCTCTCACATGATCTTCTGAAATAATCTCCTAACTGGTTTGTTTTTCTCCACACAACCCATTTATCACCTAGATGCCAGAGTAATTTTCTTTAACTATAAACCAGATCATGAGGCGTCTCCACTCAAAATCTTTCAGTAAGTGTCCATGTTGTTTTTAAGAAAATCAAAACATTTGACTATTGCCTGAAAGCCCTAGAGACTCGTAGTCTGACTCCCAGATTCTCTGTGTTTAGTAAACACTGGTCACATTGGCTTTCTCTCAGTTTTTTTGAGCTTTCTGCTGCTGTAACAAAATACCTGAGACAAATCACTTAAAGAAGGAAAGGTTTATTTTAGCTCATGGTTTCAGAGATTTCAATCCATGGTTCCATTGTTTCTAGGCCTGTGGTAAGGCAGTACGTTACTTCCAAAGTTCCTTTGGAACTTCCGCCTTTTCTGTTCTCTCTGTCTAGAATGTTCACATTTCCACTAAAATGTCACCTCCTTAGAGCTTCGCTGACCACACTCATAAATAACCTCCCTGCTCAATCACTCTGTCTCATTATCTTGTTTTACTTCCCTCAAAGCACTAGTCATTATTCAAAGTCACATTATTTATTGATTTGGGTGTTTGCTTATTGTTCAATAGTCCCACTAATAAGTAAGCCCTTTGAGAACAGGAAATTTGTTTGTCTTGTTCATTGCTAAATCCCCTTCCTCAAACATTGCCTGACACACAAGGGAACTCTAAATATCTTTGAAAGAATAAATGAATCTAACTCAGCACCATCCAGTGCATTTATAGACCATCAAATGTTTACTACTGGCCTGCAATGAATTACACATAGAAATTAAGAATAAACAGAAACTTTGATAACAGTTTGAAACCTGCTTGATCATTTCTCCGGTATTTAATTTTATGGTATTTTACAAAAACGTTGGTTTGCATCAAATTTGAAATTTTAGACACGATCCTCTGTCATAGATAATTTGAGAAGCATTAATCTAATCAAGGATTGGGATAGAGCGTAGCTTTCTCCACCCACTCTTGCATGATTGCATTTATTTAATATTCAATAAAATTCTGAGCGTACAATGTTTGGCAGGCCCTGGACGAGAGGATCAGAGGACATGACATGTACCCCACCCCCAATGTCATTAACTCTTGAAGAGAACAGATCCATTGTGATGATTATAGGGTAGATCAGACTCATGTACCAGGGACTATGGTAGAAAGAAGAAAGAACATTTCACACTCCTTGTGAGGGTTAGAAGGGACCTGCTTGAAGATGTGATGTTTCAAGGAGAAGAAGGTTACCAGAGGAGTCAGGGAGGAGTGGACATTCTGGGCAAGGAAAGATGAATGGAAGTCAGTGAGAATACAGTGACTCCTAAGTGCAGGTGGCTGGTTGGTACCCCTGCTAGAGGAGAGTATGGGGAGAGACAGGTCAGATAAAGCTTGCTGTGGTTTGTTTTATTGTGCAGATATCTGTGTGCTGTCCCATCAGCCCTTCTTTCCAGAAGGACTCTAATTCTTCCCACATTGACCAAGTCCATTGGGACCTAGGAAGTGCAAGTGGATTTGACATGAGCCACTTCTCAGCAGACGCTTTAAAAGCTATCATGGAGTTCACCCAGCCTCTTTCCCTCTGCCATCAGCCTGGCAGGTCCCAATTAGGGGTTATCGATCAGCTGGGGTCCCAGAATGAGGACTTGTGCTGCAAAGCTATGGCCAACCCCCAGGAAATAAATCTTGGATGTTGTAAGACACTGAAACTGACGGGTCGCCAGCCCATCAGGGCAGATGGCAGAAGAAACATGGAGCAAGAAGGATTTTGTACGATGGTGTCGATGTCACCGCAAGCATCAGTTCCCAACCCTGATGCCACAGCTTCCAAAGAGTGGCCATGGAACTGATAGCTCATTTTGAGCAAAAATTAGGGCAACATTGGCTTCTAAATTTTTATATGGTGCCCGGCTGTGTTGCACCTAAGACAGACTGTTGAAAATGCCATCCATCGGCTGTGGCATTCTGACCAAATCTTAACGCACATCATTGAGAGAGAGTGTTGTAACAGAAAACGACAGGCATTCTAAAGTTAAGAAAAGGCCCTGTTGTGGAGTTCCAAAGCGTATTTTACTGGACAAAATTCAAACCAATATGCAGACCAAATCAATGAATGAAAGCCATGCTTTGAAAGACGTGTAATGTCCAAACAGGACGTCTTGGGACACTTGGCGTTGTCATTTTTCTGTTCCAAATATAAAGTAGGAATCACCATCCATGTTTTTATGGATCATGCTAATCTCTCCCTGGTCCCCCAGAGAGCAGTTACTGTGTTTGTGCCTCAATGTCATAGTGTCCCTGGTCAAAATCACTTCTGTCTGTTCTTTATTCCCCTCCCTATTGGGGTACCATCAGAAGAGCAAGGATATTCCCCCAAACCCTCATCCAGCAGTTTTGGGAGAGAGTCTTTGAGATTTCAATACCTAGGGCAGTGGGCTGTTCCTATATTTTTAAAATGTCCAAATGTTCCTGTGAACACCATTCAGAGAAGCAAAATTCACACGCTGGAATCTTAACCCCCCATGTTATAGAATTGAGAAATCGAGCCTTTGGGACATGATTAAGTCAGGAAAGTGGAATTCTCTTGAACGGGATTACTGCCCCTAGGTAAAAAGCCATGACAGCTTGCTTCTCCTTGCTCTCTGCCATGTAAGAATACAATGAGAAGATAGCAATCTGCAACCCGGGAGAGGGCTTCACCAGAACCCAACCATGCTGGCATACCAATTCCAGCCTTCCAGCCTTCAGAACCCTGAGAAATCAATTTCTTGTGTTTATAAGCCACATGGGCTATGGCAGTTTGTTATAGCAATCCAAAATGACTAAGACACCCAGACCCGCTGATATATCTGTCCCCATATCCTGCTACAATTACCCTTTAGATATCAGTGTCTCTACAGGCAGTTCTTTTTTTTTTTTTATTTAGGAGGATTTTTTTTTATTGTTGGTAGTTCAAAACATTACACAGTTCTTGACATATCATATTTCACAGTTTGATTCAAGTGGGTTATGAACTCCCATTTTTACCCTGTATACAGATTGCTGTATCACATCAGTTACACTTCCATTGATTTACATATTGCCATTCTAGTGACTGATGTATTCTGCTGTCTATCCTATTCTCTACTATCCCCCCTCTGCACCCCTCCCCTCCCCTCCCCTTTTCTCTCTCTACCCCCTCTACTGTAAATCATTTCTTCCACTTGTATTATCTTGTCTTACCCCTCACTTCCTCTTATATGTAATTTTGTATAACCCTGAGGATCAACTTCCCTTTTCATGCAATTTCCCTTCTCTCTCCCTTTCCCTCCCACCTCTCATCCCTGTTTAATGTTAATCTTCTTCTCTAGCTCTTCGTCCCTACCCTGTCCTTAGTTACTCCCCTTATATCAATGAAGTCATTTGGCATTTGTTTTTTAAGGATTGGCTAGCTTCACTTAGCATAATCTGCTCTAATGCCATCCATTTCCCTCCAAATTCTATGATTTTGTCGTTTCTTAATGCAGAGTAATACTCCATTGTGTATAAATGCCACATTTTTTGTATCCATTCATCTATTGAAGGGCATCTAGGTTGGTTCCACCATCTTGCTATCGTGAATTGTGCTGCTATGAACATCGATGTAGCAGTGTCCCTATAACATGCTCTTAATTGGTCTTTAGGGAATAGACCGAGAAGGGGGATAGCTGGGTCAAATAGTGGTTCCATTCCCAACTTTCCAAGAAATCTCCATACTGCTTTCCAAATTGGCTGCACCAATTTGCAGTCCCACCAACAATGAACAAGTGCACCCTTTTCCCCACATCCTCTCCAGCACTTGTTGTTGTTGGACTTCATAATGGCTGCCAATCTTACTGGAGTGAGATGGTATCTTAGGGTGGTTTTTATTTGCATTTCTCTGACTGCTAGAGATGGTGAGCATTTTTTCATGTACTTGTTGATTGATTGTATGTCCTCCTCTGAGAAGTGTCTGTTCAGGTCCTTGGCCCATTTGTTGATTGGGTTATTTGTTATCTTATTGTCTAATTTTTTGAGTTCTTTGTATACTCTGGATATTAGGGCTCTATCTGAAGTGTGAGGAGTAAAGATTTGTTCCCAGGATGTAGGCTCCCTGTTCTACAGACAGTTCTAAGAAGACACTGTTGTGGGCAGGGAAAAGTCTTTTTTTTTTTAATTAATTAATTTATTTATTTTATTTTATTGGTTGTTCAAAACATTACAAAGATTGCAGAATCACATCGGTTACACATCCACATTTTTACATAATGCCATATTAGTAACTGTTGTATTCTGCTCCCTTTCCTATCCTCTACTATCCCCCCTCCCCTCCCCTCCCATCTTCTCTCTCTACCCCATCTACTGTAATTCATTTCTCTCCTTGTTTTTCCCCCCATTCTCTCACAACCTCTTATATGTAATTTTATATAACATTGAGGGTCTCCTTCCATTTCCATGCAATTTCCCTTTTCTCTCTCTTTCCCTCCTACCTGATGTCTCTGTTTAATGTTAATCTTTTCCTCCTTGCTCTGTTCTTAGTTGCTCTCATTATATCAAAGAAGACATTTGGCATTTGTTTTTTAGGGATTGGCTAGCTTCACTTAGCATAATCTGCTCTAGTGCCATCCATTTCCCTGCAAATTCCATGATTTTGTCATTTTTTAGTGCTGTGTAGTACTCCATTGTGTATAAATGTCACATTTTTTTTTTTAACAAGTGAGTTCCATGGCTCAGAGATGTCCAGATCCTCTGGCAATACTGGGGATCTATGTGCCCTGTCTTGGCATTGTTTCTTCAGAATGAGAACACAAGGAAAGAGAGTGTTTGTGGCTAGTCTAGTTATGGGATTCTCTTTATTTAAGTCATGTTATATTAATTTTATATGTTACATTATTTGCCTATGTATATATTATAGGTGCACCTTTATATATTTTAGAAAATAATGCTTTTAAACAGGGCCCTAAAACTGTGACTGAAGGTAGTAGTGGTAAAATAAAATCCACCCACAGCTTCTATTCTGTTCAGGCAATTCAGCCATTATTCAAAGATGACAGCATCTTAATACCTAAAGAGCATGTGTTTCTATGTCCTGTTTCCTTTTATTACTTCCTTGCACTAACTCCTACATTCCTCTTACTATCTGAAAGTAAACTACCCTTCTCTGAGCCAGGAAATGACAAGCATCGCTTCACAAGTTTAAAGCTGAAGACAGAAAGATAGCATCACAGTTAGATGGAAGGAAAACCAATAACCTAGAGAACTAAGTATAGTTGGGGTAAGCAGGCCCCAGTATCCATCAATTTCCTCACTGCCAAAGTATTTTTTGTATATACCATCTAGACAGGAGAGGATCATTATTTCCAATAAGTCCCAGGATCTGAACTATGCCCAGAATCTTAAATTGTAAATCTGGGATAACTTAGGAAAGCCCAGATTCCTCTTGCTCTGATACACACAAAAAAGTAAATCAGAATAACTATTTTGTTAGCATTAGAGGTGCTCAGTGCCCAGTGGGTGGGAAGGGACAGTCATTGATCATAATTATTCCTGTTCAAGTGAAGTTGTCACTTACATTAAATAAAAATACATTGTTTTCCATTTTAGGATATTAGAATCAATACTGGTTTTTACCATTGTCTTCAAATCTTTTTAAATAATGTCTAAGTTGGAATTCATATATAACCAATCTGGGGTAATAATCCGCCCTGCCCACCTCTCTATTTAAAAGGCAAGAGTGAGAGAAGAAAAGAAAAGTGAAGGAGAGACAGACAGGCATTTTCATTTATAAAGTCCAGACTCCTGACCCTCGTTGTCTGAGTAGCACTCAAGTGACGCTGCAGAGCTGTTCAGCACAGGTTGCACGGGGCGGTCACCTGGGGAAGCAGGACTAGGGGACTTGTCTCAAAGCCATCTTTCCACCTAGGTCTTGTGGTTATTTGGGGGTGGTTGGGATCACAGTGGGGTTTTAGCACGCCCCCTCCCCAGCTGCCCTCCACCCAGATTCTGAACATACCACTGCGCCTACATTCAGATACTCAAAAGGCCTGTTGCAGACCATTCACTGCCTTGACCATGACAGTGATTCAGGACAGACTCCTCCTCCAGTGAGCTAGCAGCAGATGTGGGGAGATAGGCAAGTCATTATAAAGCACAGGAGGGATGGCCGTGACAAAGCAGACCAACAGAGGAGGTGCTGAGGGAAGAGCAGGGAGAAAGCATGGTGAGTTTGTAGCAATCAAATCATGGTAAGGTGGATCCACACTTGATGTGTTGGCTCTGTCACCAGAGAAGCTTTGTGTTTGCTGCCAATGCTGTGACAATACCTACAAGAGGTATTTTTTGCCCTAGAGTTCTCCTTCCTGTCTTTGAACCTGACAAAGAATCACAGAGTTAGAGAAGAACAGTTCTCAAGTTCCTCTGGTGTGTTGTCCCAGAAGGATAAGGACATATAAGTCATGGTACCACACTGTCATTTACTAGCTGCGTGACCGTGAGCAAGTTATTTTAACCATGTGGGGCTTCAGCACTTCAACATCAAAATATCATCCCCAGGGAAATATGGGAGTCCCCCTCTATGTGTGGTTTCACTTTCCTCAGTTATGCTAAGACCAATCACGGTCCAAACATATTAAATAGAAGATCCCAGAAATCATTCATAAGCTTTAAATTCTACTCTGTTCTGAGTAGAATGATGAAATCCCTTGCTGTCCCACTCCTTCCCACCCAGAACATGAACCATCCCTTTGTCCAGCATATCCCCATTGTATATGCTACCTGCCTGTTTGACATCTCCCTTAGAAGATTGTTGCAATATCACAGTGCTTGTGTTCAAGTAACTCTTACACAATACCCAACACTGTATCACAAAGTCTACTCAATTCACCTTTCATCTTATCATGTAGGCACTCACATCGTCACAATAAAAAGCATGAGCACAGTATGAAACAGTAATTGAGAGAAACCAGTCACATAACTTTTATCATAGTACTTTGTTATAATTGTTCTACTTTATTCATCTCTTACTATGCCTAATTTATAAGTTAAACCATATCATAGGTATGTATGTATGTATGTATGTAAAAAAATTGTATACATAAAGTTCAGTATATTCCATGATTTTGGGCATCTACCAGGTCTTGGAATATATTCCCTGTCGATAGGGGGAAACTCCTGAATTAAGGATGACAGGAAATTGCACCTGTAAAACACAATTTATTGTGTGTTCCCTCCCCATTTCACCTCTTCCTTTTTTCAATGCAAATGACCTCTTAGAGCAAATGCTCAGCTGCCCACCTACTTCAGAGGCACACTCACAGAGGCACACTCACAGTCCCCTTCACCCCATTCTCCAAGCACAGATCCTAAACCATCCTCTCCAGAGCAGCTCTCAGCCCTTTCTACTGAGGCCATGGGTCCATCAATGCAACGACCCTGGGCTATTTCTGTATTGCCTTTCTGTGTTGAGTCACCGGTCAGGATGTAAAGACACCGAGTTTGGCACAAACCCCGTGGTAGGTACGTCTTGTTCCATTTATGCTGCAGCTGCCTCTCCCCTCCCCTGTAATGGAAAAGGAAAGTGACATGCTCCACTTTCCATTTTGCTTTGATGGTTTTGAAATGAAAGATGCTTATTAAGTTCTCCAAGCTAAAAATATCGAAACAAATTGATCCAGCTTACAAATCTGAAAGAACATTTATGTGATTTTTGTCCTGAAAATCTCAGCTTTTCAAACACATTAAAATCTATTGGTCCCATAGAAGGTCTCCACGTCCCCTCCTCAGCATAAATTATAAATGCTCTGCTGCTTCAAAGTCTCTGTGGTTTTAGCATGATATTTCTTTCCTTTAAAAATGCAATAGATCAGAAGAGAATTGGAAATATCAGTCAGGGGTTATATAAAACAAAACCGATGCTACTAAGGAAATAAAAAATACACTCAACCAAGAGAGAGAATGTAAACCTTGAGGGAATGGGCTGGGATGACCCTGTGAATCTCACCAGGAGACCAGAGAATAAGCAGGGGAAATTAATAATGAATGAACAAATAGAGGGAATTGGATACTCTAAATGCTACAGAAGCACAATCCTCCCCCTGTCTGACTTTTGTTCTGCTTCTCATTTTGTAAAATCAAGGGCAGCACATATCCTGGGCTGACCCCAGAAAATATATAGCCTTCAGAAATTCCTCTCTGTGAGAAGTTAAGAAGCATGTCTCCATCTGTAGGGCTTAGATTTTTATTAAAGTAAAAATTAAGAGTTTATCCAAAAGTTTAGGGTCTGTGGGTTTTCCTGCAGCAAATGGTAAACCCAGAGGACAGCAAACGAGAGCATTCTCTCTGCTAAGAAGGAATTATGTCAACAACCTTCTATTTGTGCCCAAACACGTAATTATTACATTTGCTGCTGCTAATGCCCTCTGCGCTTGTCAATTAGTTAAACCACTCTGGTAATTGATCACCCACCTGTGTGTATGAGGAGTCAGACAGAATACCACTCCACTGGGGATAATGGGCAGCATCTATCACAATAAGTCCTTGGTAAATCCATCCTTAGAAAAGCCCATCAACAATTCTTCAAAGAATACAACATATTTACCATGATCCTTATTTTCCAGTGAAGAAAGTTAAATGTCAGTGATTAAGGAACTTGCTGAAGGTCATACATCTTAATCTAATAAGTGAGAGACAGAATTCGAACCCTCGTCTCTGGCTCCCAGTCTTTGGACATTGTTCTGACACTGGGTAACCTTCCCTAACTGTACATTTTTCCCCTTCATTTAACCTGACTGAGTAGCAATTGAATGTAGCTTGAATTAAAATTTATACCAAATAAATTAATCCTCTGCTGACAAAAATCCAGAGCTCGGGCATTGTAAGCTACTATTTATAGCACTAGTATAAAACATTTTAGTCTTTACTGTCTTCAAAAATATTACGTGCACATGCACATAACATGCTATGACCCCAGTTGTGTAAACTGGACAACCGAGACTCAGGGCAGTTCATCTCCAGCTCACACGGCTGGTGACCGACAGGTTCAGGACTCAGTCCCTGTTTTTGACCATTCCTCCTTTTCAGAATGCTCCTGCTGGGTCATCTGTCATGGCACAGAGTTTAAGAAATGGCTTTTCTATTTTCAGTGACCTTCTCATAATGTTCAAATTATATCCTGAGGAAAGGTCTGTCCACAGTTGAGCTCTCCCAAGAATCAGCAGAACTGTCTAGTGGCCTCCAGCTGGATCAGAAACTAGACCCAGACCAATGTTCTACAGCACAGAGTAGCTTCGGTTGACAACAATTTAATGGTACATTTCAAAATAGCAAGTAGGATTTTGAATGTTATACACACACATACACATACACACACACACACACACACTGATCATCATTCAAGCTGATGGATATGCCAATTACCCTGATCTAATCATTATATATTATATATATATGTACTGAAATGTCACACTGTACCCCCATAAATATGTGTAGCTATTATGTGTTAATCAAAAATACTTTAAATGTTTAAGGAGATAGAAATATTAACCAACTCAATTGGACCATTACATTTTATATACATGTATTGAATTATCACACTGTGCCCCATAATTTGTATAATTAAAATATAGTCTATTTTATAAAATAAAACAAAATTAATAATAATAATAATAATAATACCAAAGACAGGAGAGAAAAAAGTTTTTAATCCATGAGGAAAGTAAACATGTCCTTCTCTCATTGCTAAAGTACCTGGCACGATGGATAGCATACAGTAGGCCCTCGATTTACCTAAAAATTTCATTAACTTAAAATAATTAGTGCTGTGCTCCAGTGCATGCATTCCTTCTATCCCTTTAGGTAATCTTTCCTATTTTACTTGATAGTATTTTCTAGTCATGGAGTTACTTTTTGTGAGTTTAAGGATAGAAGAAATCAAGAGAAAAGAGAAGATAATATATTTTAAACTGCAGTAGTCACATTACTTGGGTAAGCTCATTTCTTGGAACAAAGTTAGCACAAATTTAAAAGGATAAAAATATTTCCTGAAACAAAAGATGTTACTGAGGATTAAATTTACATAAAATGAATCTTTGGTCTATCCATATAGAACCCATTTTCTGATTTATGAATTTTATAATAAAGAATTGCTCTGAGTTTCTTTTCTTCATCATGATTGCTTTGTATGATGATGTATTTATCTGACAAGCTTCATGTCTGAACACCAGGGTCTTTATTGTTTCATGCAATTTTAAAGACCTGACTCACAAATCACCAGGTAAGATTTTGAAACTCAGCAAGGATTCAATTTTAGATATTCACTAAATTTGCTTTGAGAAAAAATTACACTAGTAGCTGATACAGCTAGAAACTCATATTTGTATTCCAATCAATATCAGTTCATATTTTTCAAGGCAAAAGTCATTATTACTTCCCAAATATGGATGTGTAAGCTATTGAAACATTAGTGCCCTGTCTTGTATAATGACAGGGAACTGGTTTCCTGTCTGATTGTTGCGGAGTTCTTGATGGAAAGACCAAGGAAATTCTGAACTCTCTGACACAGGGCTACAGACATCCAACAAGAGGTTAACTTCTTAATGTTTATCATTAGAAAAAAAATGTTTTTAGCTAATTGCCCATTAGGCACAGAAAATACACAAATATTTTAAATGGTGCTTAAGAAAGATGACTTATAAAAGAACCAAAACACAAGGAATTACTGCTATGTTCAGCATCTTCTAAGATAAGCCTCACATGCATACAACTATCATGATTTCTGCAAAGAAGTTTCATCCATTAGAGGCCTATAAAATAATTTTAAATGCTCTACTCATCAGTCCTTCTTTAAGCTTTGGAACTACATCAGCCTGCTTTGAATTCCAGAGTCTTCACTGAGTGGTTGAATAGCCTTAGAAGTCCCAGTTATTTCTAGCATATCCTGGACCATTGCATTTATCATTCTGAATCCTCATGAAAATTCTGCAAAGCGTCTATTAGTTTTCCCAATTTACAAATCGGAAAAGGGGAACAGAATTGTTAAATGACTTGCTCAAGACGACAAGTCACAGAAAAGGGCAGAATTGAGATCTTAGCACAAGTCTTTCCACCTGTTTGAACCTCTCCACCCTAAGGTAAACTTTGAAATGACACTGTGAGGATTAAAATAAATATCATAAGAAAAAAAAGGGTCTGCAGATCTCTAGAACTTATTTTTCTTGTAGATCTCTGACTTTATGCCCATTTCCTCCTCCCTCCTCCTCTGGCAAACACCATTCTGTTTTCTGTTCCTGTAAGTTTGACCACTTTTGATATCTTCATGCCATATTTGTCATTTGTCATTCTGTGACTTATTTCACTCAACATAAAGTCTTCCAAGTCTCTCTATATGTTGTTGTAAATGGCAGGACTTCCTTCTTTATTAAGACTGATTAGTGTATATACAGTCCCCAACTTAACAATGGTTCAACTTGGTTTTTTACTTCATGATCATGCAAAGGAGAAACAAATTCATTAGAAACCACATTTCAAATTTTGAATTTTGATCTTTTCCAGGGCTAGTGATATTTGGCACAATCCTCTGTCATAATGCTGGACAGCAGTAGCAGGTCACACCTCCCAGTCAGTCACATAATCACAGGATAAATCAATGCTGTACAGTGTTGTGTGCTGCTAAGCTTGGAGGTCAGTAGGTTAGTGCAATAAATTCATTTTTTACTTACAATATTTTCAACTTACAATAGGAGTATTGGGACATACCCCATCCCAAGTCAAGTCACACATTCATTGTATAAAGTTAGAGATATGCAAAATGAGTAAGTGCTGAGTTTTGCTGTATAACATATCTCCTATAGTTAGCTATACAGTGTTTCAGGCTTAAAAAATTTAAGAAGGTAGACCTCAAATTAAAACATTCTTACCTCATAAAAAAGCAATTAAGAAAACTAAGGGTCACAAGGAAACTCTTGGAGGGGATGAATATATTTTTTACCTTGATTATGGTGATGGTATCAAAAGTTGCATGCATGTCCAAACTTGTGAAATTTTATACATTAAATATATGCAAATATTCACATACTAATTATACCTCCATGAAGCTGAGGTTTTTTAAAAAGTCCTTGCCCAGAACCAGATCAAAATTAGGCTTGTTCATTTATTCAGCCTAATTATGGAGTACCAACTCTATGCTATGCCCTTGGAAGACACTGGGAATCAGCGTGAAATTGAGGGATTACAATAGTCCCTGACCTTGGACATCAGTTCTCCTCTGCAATAGTTCATGCATGCGTGAGCACATGTACACACAAATGCATTCTCGCCTCCATACTAGCAGATGGTTTCTCTATCTTGTCATCCTTATTAGAATGCATGAGAGACAGGTTAAAATTCAAATAGTTCCTTTTGAAATTGGTCTCAGTAGGAACTTATTAAGAAATGATCAAAAGTACATTTGTATGTTAAAAAGAATATTCTCTTTTCAATTGTTCTTTTCTCAAAATTTCAAAGGAATTTTAACAGTGATGTGAATAAAAGTAGCCACAGATGGGTCTGATATTTGATTTGATTAACTGTGTGGGAAGAAACCAGTGAGCACTTGCAAACTCTGGCTTCAGTGGCAATGGGGCTGATACTTATGAGTAGACAGAGAAAGTGGGGAGTGGAAGACCCTCACCCCAGCCAGAACAAAGCAGGCACTAACCAAACTCTGGCAACTTGGTGGAAAGCAGAACATAGATGGGCAGCCAAAGATCCAAGTCCAGCGGTGGTGGCCCTTTCAGTCATTCAGCAACACAGAGAAGAGTACGCAAAAGTGGATCTTTTCCTAACCAATATATTTATTTCTAAACTGAAACTTTCCGGCAAAGACACCAATTCAAGGAGACAGTGTATGTGATATTGTTGGAAGACAAGGGGAGGAAAGAAGTAGTTGACCCCAGTGAGGAACACTTCCAGATGCCTCACAGCATTGTTCATCCCCAAGATTAGTTCCCTAAACATTGCTAGGGTGCTGATTCTGCGACGAGCTCTGAGTTAAGTACCTTAGATACCAGGCAGTCAGCCAATTCTGCCCATCCTTCAAGGTGATGTGGGACCAATCAAGAGACAGAGATTCTCTGACTGATCAAGGTTGGTCACCTGTCTTTCTCTGTAAATAGGATGGGCTGGGAGCGAGGAGAATAGGCTGTTAGGAATAAAGGCAAATCAACTAAGTCACTGGTTCTAAATTCTCAGAAGGAGCAAAAAAAAAATGGATAAGAGGTGATTCAACAAGGAAGATGTGTTGTGAAGACAAACCATCCATCCACTCTATCCTTAGCAACTTGGCTGTGTGTCTGACCCTAAGGAGATGTGTAGAAGGTAACAAAATAACTTTTTTAAAAAAATGTATCAAAAACCAAGTAACTCCACAATAACCAAAGTTGCAGCTATGTTTTCATTAACAGGCACACAGGATAACAAAGGGTTTTTAAACTTCTTCCAAACATCTTCTTCAGTTCTAAACTGTCCCACAATTGTCAGTTTTAGGTCAAGTAGAATAGTCTATTGCAGACAACGGACCCTTTTTCACTGTGGGTGAGAATACAAATTTCAGATATTAATGTCTGTTTATGATGCATTTAAGAGAGAGAATAGGAAAAAAGGCTTAGGGGAAAAGGGACTAGAGGGAACAAAGGAGGAGAAGAGGATGATGAAAAGGCAAAATAATAAAGATGATAGGGACCCCTTAGAACTGGAGAAGTCCACATCACATAAAAAAAATCTCAGAATTGAAAGCCTATTAATAATAGGACCAGAGAAGGAATATTTTCAGCATAATAAGGTTTTTTTTTTAAGGAAAAGCAAGCAACAAGTCTCTTATTGTAGATTTCTCCAGTTCTATGACCCTGTTACTATTCATAACTAAAGAAGATATATTTGTCCATTTTCCTTTGCTATCATGAAATATTTGAGGCTGGGTCACTTATAAAGAAAAAATGTGTATGCAGCTCATTGTTTTGAAAGTTGAAAGTTTGAACAGTGCAGTACACGCTTGGGGAGTACCTCATGGTAGATATTATCCAGGTGGGAACACATGAAAGAGGAAGGGATCACTTGGCAAGACAGGAGGCCACAGAGAAATTCAGCTCACTCTTTTATAACAACCCTCTTGCAGGAGTCCAAGGAGAACTACAGTGATTCCTCCCAAGGGTAGCACCCTCAGTGAGCTAACCATTCCCCACTGGGTGTCAAACGTCATAAGTTTCCTCTGCCTCTCACATTGCCACACTGGGGACCCACCTTCCAACACATGAAACCTTGGGGGACAAGCCACAGCCAAATCATAGCAAAGGTCATTCCTAAGTAAAAGACAGCATTTTGCCAGAGCACAGGTGAGAAGATCCAACGTAAAACAGAGCAGATTAAAGAAAGATGAGAACTGAGACAGAACAGAGATTTAGCAATTCCGCTATCTCCATCATGGAGGAGGACCTGAGAGAGCACCACACACACACAAGTGTGACCTATTTGTATTTAATCATTGGTTGCCTTTATAAAACCTCAATTTTAAGAATCTTGTCAGATATGAGGGCAAATAATTCCAAATAAGGAGACTGCAGTAACTATTCCTGTGCCTAGAACCACCCTCTGAGTCAGCAATATTCATTGACTGAAGGGGGAATGGCTAACCCAAAGAAAATAAGCCAAGCTATTTATTCAGAGCTTGCTGTAGCAAAGCAGTCAGCTACCATCACTTACACCTGGCCAATACTCAAAAGCAGGCAAAGGAGTGGGAAAGCTTTGGAGTCGAAAAAGAGGAAGGGTTTGGGAATGCTCTGAGTGTAGACCCTTCTCATGAGGGTGAGGGTAGAGGAACTAGAAATGGGGTATTTTATGTGATTGGCTAGAGAAGCATATTTGGCTTTCTGTGAATGATCTTACACTGGAAGCAGACAGAAGGATTAAAGAAGCCATTAGTTATTTACTAAACCCTTGTCATTTGAGGACAATTTCTTTAGAGGTTGTGATTTGGCTTCCTGGACTGGTTGCTGTGGGTTGTGCTTTGGCCTCCTAAGGGTGGTTGCTACAAGTTGTAGGTCATATTTCTATTTTAATACAGCTGACCTCTAACCCCCATACCTAGTTTTACTCAATGTTGTTTCAGAAACCCACAGTCAACTAAGGTCCAAAAATATTAAAAGGAAAATCCCAGAAATAAATAATTTATAAGTTTTAAATTTGTTCTCTGTCCTGTGTAATATGGTGAAATATCATGCCATCTGCTTTATCCACTCTGTCCCACCCAGGACCTGAATCATCCCTTGTCCAGTGTATCCATGCTATATATGCTATCAGCCTACTAGTCTCTTAGTAATCATCTTGGTTATCAGATTGACAATTGCAGTGTTTCAATGCTTTGCATCTAGAGGATTTAATACCATCTGCAGTTTCAGGCATCCCTGGGGCACCTTGGAATGTATCCCCCACAGATAAGGGAGAATTACTTAGTCTGGCCAATCTGCATTTGTATATTCAGTCTCTAAAGCCTTTGGGTATCCTACAGATTCTCTATTCAACTTAACCCATCAGCTACTCACATTAATTTCCAATAACCAGAATATATTCCCACTGAGGCAATAATGACTTCTTACTTTATTTGATCCATCTTTGCCAATGTGAATTCAAAAGAGATAAAAAAAAATAATGAAGAAATGCTAAAGCAAATGAGTTGATTTCAAGAGAATCATGGTATCAGAAAATAAATCTGAGGTTCACTCTATAAATGGGTATTAGACTGAAAAACATAAAAGATCTTTGGGCATAAAGATATCTAGAGTAAATTTCATTTTCTTTATGTCAAATATAAGTAAGTTTAGTAAATGTATTTTCTAAGAATCGATAGCAAAAATGTAATCAATAACTCCCCTAGTAATGTTTTTTCTAAAGTGCATAATTGTGTTATTATATTTTTTCCTAAGAATTGGGGGAATCCATAATGGCTCCCCATCCCCAGCAGGATCCATCCCCAAGTCCTGAGTATGCCTCACAAGTCCCCTCTTTGTCTTCTCTTAGTTCCTATCTGCTTCTGGAGATCCACGTGCTGTAAGTCTCCTACATCTAGACCTCTCACACCTATGTGGAATATAAGCACCAATCATACTAAGTTGCTAACAATTCCTTGAGTAGAACACACCTTTTCATGAGCCCTCTGAATTTGCAAATGATTTTCTTTCTCCTGAAATTCTCTTTCATTCTCTGTCTGCTTGATAATTTATTCATCTTTCAAGACTCAGCCTACTCTGGGAAGGTTTTTGTGACCCTACACATATTAGAAGGAAGGAAGGGAATTATAATAGGGAGATACAGCTCTTGAATGTATTCCATAAAACTATAGATTACCAAGTGGTGAAAGAGAATACAGACAGATTTACAAAATCCATGATCCTGTGCAGATTCTGCATCTCTCAATCTCTTCAACTGTAAAACATGGAAAACAATGTTTGTCTCTTGAGACTTTTGTGACACAGGCCAAGCAAAATTCAGTTACACATATGGTAATTATTATAATTTTTTCCTTTTCTCCTCACCCAAAAGAGCAGCATTATTAGGAATTAACACTTGTATAATGTAAATCTTAGAACTTACAAGTACTTTTTAAACAATCATCTTATTTCATCTTCCAGTCAACCTTACAAAATAGATCATATTTATGATCCTCAGAAAGAAAACTGAAGGTCAGAGAGAAAGTTGTGGCAAAATCTGTACTCTGGTTAATTTCTCTGATGTGAAATTCGACACTGCCATTTTAAATTCATTCCCTTAAATTTGAACATCATCCCCTGGTATTTCCACACTAATTTTTTAAACATGCTTTTAAGTATTTAAATGTCATCAAAACGCTACTATTAATAATTTTTTATATTTGACATTTCATATCACCAATTCTTCTAGGCTTGTGTATTATAGTGCTTGTTTCAATTTAAAGATTTTGGTAGATATTTTAAGCTTCTGATTGTGAGTAAAACTTAATGAGATTCTTTGGTAAGGAGGCATGTATTGCTAAGAATAATAAGCCATAGCCGTTGAAATGACAAAAAAGACTATGCATATATATTTTTGTAGATTTTAACAGATGGTTTCATGCATTGGATTATTAAGTTCTCTGAATTTTTAATCTACTTTAATGCAGAACAAATAAAAACTAACACAATCATGTTGCTAAAATAAGAGGTGTCTTTTGTCAAGTGGCTAAAACATTAAAAATCACTCTAAATTTCTTGAAGTGACCAATAGTACTATTCATAGATTGTAGGACCCTTAATTCTACCCTTCTTCCCTTCACATTTTTAGTGAAAATACAATAGACACCCTTTAATTAGACCAATTTTCAAAGCACTTTAAAATCTTGCCTTATACAATCTTCTCTAGGAAAGCTCTATTACTAAGGGAAGGCTACCTGTTCACTGAATGTTGTTGATTAGGCTTCAAGGCTTAAAGTCCAACCATTTACATCCAACCCTCATTAATGCCTAGGAGAAAGGCACTATAGGGCTCATCCATCTTCCTTTCTGTAATTCTATATTTACAGGTAGCTCTGAAAAATTGCCTATTGTTCAGAGCAGGCCCACATTTAATGTTTGTGGTGCCCAAGGCCAGGTTACAAATGGAGGCCTGCTTCCCTGTATTTGAATATCTTGAAGTTATCATTATCACTAACAAAACTTTTCACAAAATAGCTTCCATCATCTACCTTTGCAAACATAGCAACATGGTCAACATAAAACACAGCTCTTGCTCCAAAGGAAATAGGAAATAGTTTATTTTGAGCCAAATATGAACAGCCAAGCCCAGGCACATGGATTCAGATTAGCCTGAATAATGTGCTTTGCTGTGGAAGAGGTTACATGAACTTTTATAGTCCTAGAACTAAACTCACAAACTATGCATTTATCAGCTACATTGTTGGGGGTATCAGATAGGTGGGCTACAGCAAAAAGGGTAAATCTCTTCCATAAATTTCAGATGGAAATCTTTAGGGTTGGTAGAAGCTAGAGGTCTGCTAAGCTTAGTGCTGCGTTCCAAGAGTTTTACTTAATAGGTATGAGGTCATTGGATCAGATACAGAAGTTGAAAGTAAATGAGTATTAAAGTGACTAAAGATAGCTCAAGATCATATTGGCTGTCTACCTGCAAAATTCCATCTTTCCGCTATCACAACGTTCTAGTCGACTGACACCAAACAGTCTGCAGGATCTTCAATATAGATGCAGCTTCTTTGAAGAACTTCAGTTCACAGGAATCCAGGTTTTAATTTAGAATTCTCAGATCCCCAGGATAGGACATGGTGGAGTAGGAAGAGCAGTCTGTGTTCCCTCATGGCTCTACCGGTAATTCTGCTGAGCACAGTAAGTCTCTCTCAAGCATGTATATAATCCCTTTGGGCTTCAAACTCAAGTTCTGTGCACAGACTCTTAGCCTCCCCTCAGGCACAGCGTGTGCACATCAGAGCTGTGGTCTACCGTCAGGAATTCAGTGGAAGTAGATGGCCCATGCCAGCCCTGGAAGCAATCTCAGGGCCAAATGAGCAGAAGATTATGAGGTCCTGGGTACCTAAGATGTGGCCTAGGATCAGGGAGAAGAGATCAAAGGCTATCTGGCCTCCCCAAATTTCTCCCCATTAATGAAAAAAATATGACCAGAAGAATAATAGGAAAGGTCCTTCAAAAATAGTCTGGAGTTTGGGATATGGTTCACGGGTAGAATACCTGCCTAGCAGGCAAAGGGTCCTAGGTTTGATTCCCAACACCAACACACACACACACACACACACACACACACACACACACACACACACAGCAATGTTTTACATCTCTGTACTAGAGTAATAATAAATGTTTTCCTCTCATAAAAACCACAGCACATATATAGGTGCTCCAGATTTCTCTACTCTTCTAAACATTTTTCTACTACATTTTTAAAGTAAATTATAAGACAGAATAAGAGTCATGATTTATTATTTTACCTCAAATTTTCTCTCATTATTGATATTTTCTTCAACAATTCTAAGGGTTTATTTGGTAACCTGAAACAAGCAAGAACTAAAACAAAATTTTAAAAAAATTAGACAATGAAGAACAGCAGGCCATAAGAGTTAAGAAAGAAATGAAGTGAACCTTACAATAGCCCCAGCTGTCTTGAGATGTTTTCCAGATCACAACACAGCAAATGGAAACCCAAAAGGAGCTCAGCAGACTCTTCAAGTGGAAGAGATAAAACTGTGCAACCAAAAGAACGAGGCTGCTAAGGTGTGTGGGACAGACTATCAGAGACCAGGGAGTTGCCTCTCAAGCAGGCCAATAAGTACTGCTCAGTGTGTGTGGACAGGAAGTACCAAGGCTGGGGAGAAAAACAACCCAAAGCAATGGAATGAGCAGAGCCCTATCTGTACACAGGGCCAGAAATAGTGCCTGTTACCACAAATCCTACTGGGAAGTGTCATTACTCCTGTATCATGAATTAGATGGAAGGATCAGAAGCTTCTTGTCTCAGTGGTAGGGAAAAGTAGCATGAATATGAGCACTCATGCAGTTCCACCTAGCAAGTCTTAAAAGAAAGATCCAAAAAGATCAAACAGATGCCAAGAAAATTAATTACATCCCCAAATTAAGCTCAATAACATTTCTAAGAATTTTTTTTAAATACTCTGCCTTCATCGAGGAAAAAAAAAATCACAAAGTCTGGCAACCCATCAAGAATGATCAAGTATCTAAGGAAGCAGGGAAATACAAACCCTCCATGGAGAAAAGTTAGTAAACAGAAACTGACCCCCAAACTGTCAGATGTTAGAATTAGTAGAGAAGGAAACTGTGTCAGATATTAGAATTGCTACAGAAGGACACTGGGATAGTTATTACAACTGCATTCCATATGCCCAAAACTTAAGTACAGAAATGGAAGATATTTTCAAAAGATCTAAAACAAACTTCTAGAGATGACCACTATAATGTCTGAGATGAAAAACACACGAAATTAACAGCCTATTATATATCACAACAGGAAAAGTTACTAAACTTGGAGACATAGTACTAGAAACTATCCAAAAAGAGCAGGAAGAGAAAAAAAGAAAGGATGAAGGGAACATCATAAAGTCTGAAAAAACAGCAAGAAGCTGCTAATAACTTGTATTTGGAGTTCTGAAGCATAGGAGGAGGGAAAGAAAAAATACTGAAAAAACAATAATCTAGCCAGGCACCATGGCACATGCTTATAATCCCAGAGGCTCCAAAGACTAAGGCAGGAGGATCTCAAGTTCAAAGCCAACTTCAGCAATTTAGGAGTCCCTAAGCAACTTAGTGAGATCTTGTCTCTAAATAAAAAATTTTAAAAAGGGCTTGGCATGTGGCTCAGTGGTTAAGCATCCCTGGGTTTAATCCCTGGTAGTAACAACAATAAAAACAACAACAGCCTGCTAGTGTGCAAAAATTATAGTGTTAAAACTACCAATTTATAGTTTGTTTCACATGTAACAAACTTGGAAATCACCACTTTTTCCTAACAAGTGAAATCTGAACAGACTTAAAAATCAACAACTCTACTTACATCGGCATGAGAATTGAGGTGGCAGAGCATACTGCTGACTCCAAAACTGGAGAGACAGGAAGATTCAGAAAATAATAACTTACTAGACCAGTACCTCTTCAGGACCAAGATCTGGGAGTTTTAAAAAATCTGAACTGTAATTTATAGTTGCTGGAAGTATGGTGTGTATAATTTGAGAGTTAAAAATTCCAGGGTGACCCAGTCACATGGATACCCTCTTGCTTTGTAAGTTTTACCTCCATGAGCTCAACTAGTTCTTGCAGGAAATAGAAGAGGAGAATAAAAAGAAAAAGAAAGAAACCCTCATGTTTTTATCCAGGAGCAAAGGAAAGTGATCATTTTGAAATATGCTAGAGCACCACATTCTTCTTAGCAAGGTTTACCTTTGGAGAAAACTAGTTAACCAAAGGCTAACTTTCTAGGTTTTTTAATCAGATCCTTTGCATACAGCATGCAATTGTTTTTCAGAATGACTTCTTTCACTTAATAAGTATACCTAAGGGTTCTCCCCATCTTTTAATGTATTGATACCTCTTTTTATCTTAGTGCTGCATAAGATTCCATGGTCCAATATACCACAGTTCATTTTTCCACCCACTTACTGGAGGACATCTTGGTTGCTTTCAAGTTTTGGCAATTTGAACAAAGCTGCTATAAATATTCATGTGTAAATTTTTGTATGGGCATGTGTTCTACTCCTTTCAGTAAATACCAAGGAGTATAATTGTTGAGTTATGTGGTGAGAGTATGTTTAGTTTTGTAAGAAACTGCTAAACTGTCTTCTAAGTTGGCTGTGCCATTTTGCATTCTCAGCAACAATGAATGAAATTTCCTGTATGATTCCCACTATGAGACTTTCTGGAAAAGACAGAATAATAGAGACAATAAAAAAATAAGTTGTTACCAGGGATTGAGGGAAAGGAAGAATGAAAAATCAGAGCACAGAGAAGTTTTAGGGTAACGAAAGTATTCTGAATGGTATTGCAATCATGAATTGATGTCATTATTCATTCATCCCCAAAAGAATGTGCAAGAGTAAGCCCTAAGGTAAATTATGAACTCTAGGTTGTAACAACATGTGGATATAGGTTCATCAATTGTAACACATGTGCCACTCTGATATGATATTGGTATTGGGGAGGCTACACATGTATGTGGGTATATGGGATACGCTATGGTTTGAATGTGTCCCCCCAAATCTCATGTGTTGGAAACTTAATCCCAATGCAGCAATGTTCAGAGGTGGAGCCTTATTAGGCAATTAAGGTATGAGGGTTCTCCCTTCATTAATGTCATCATCTGGAAGTGGGTTAGTTATCATAACAGTGGACTTATTTAGCAAGAAAGTGTGGCCCTCTCTTACGCCCTTGTGTCCCCTCTCTCTCTTTCTCTCTCTCTCTCTCTCTCTCTCTCTCTCTCTCTCTCTCTCTCTCTCTCTCTCTCTCTCTGATGCTCTCTGGCCCTTCCACCTTCTGCCATGAAATAATGCAGCAAGTCCCTCACTAGATGTGGATCCTTTAACCTTGGACTTTCCATCCTTCCGATTTGTAAGAACTGTTTTCTTTTATTATACTCAGCCTGTGGTATTCTGTTCTAACAGCACAAAATAGACTAAGACAAAAGATCTCTTTTCTTTCCCCTCAATTTTGTTGTGAACCTAAGACTGCCTTTTAGAAAATTTTTCAAAAAAACAACCGAAGACTGCCATTTAGAAAATTTTTCAAAAAAATAACAAGTAAATAAAATTTAAAATTTGATAAAAAATATAAACCAGCAGATCCAAGGATATCAATAACTCAAGCACAAGAAACATGAAGAAAACAACATCTAGTTAAACCATTTAGAAAGAGAATGAAATTGGTCAAAAATCATTGATAAAAAGAAAATCTTCAAATCTCTGAATATAAAGCATAAAGAGGAACAAGGGTAATGAAAACAAAATATTTTCCACCAGGAACAATACAAGAAAGAAGATAGTAAAGCAGCATTCTTAAGTACAGAAAGGAATCACAAAAAGACAAATAATGGCATAACCTCACTCACATGTGGAATCTAAAATAGTGGATCTTATAGAAGCAGAGAATATCCAGGGGCTTCTGGAGGCTGGGGTGGTTAGGAGGGAATTGGAGGAAGAGATATTGGTCGAAGAATACATAATTACAGTTAGGAGAAATAAATTTCAATAGCTCAATTGTAAAGTAAGGTGACTATGTTTAATCATATTTAGTATTATTGAAAAATGTAGAGAGGATATTATGAGCCCTCACTATAAAAAATAACTATGTAAGATAATGCATTTGTTAATGAGCTAGATTTAACCATTCCACAATGTATATGTACTCCAAAACATCATGCTGTACACAATAAAAACATACAATGTTATCTGTCAATTCAAAAAAAATAATAACTTATTTGACTTTTTTGTACTTTATTTTTTATTATATTTCCACTCTATGATATAGTTTGGATCTGGACTGTCCCCCAAAGATTCATGTGTTACAGGTTTGGTTCCTAATGCAGCAGTGTGAGTCTTGCAAGTAATTGGATCATGAGGGCTCTGAACCCTTCAATACATTGATAGGTTAATAGATGGTGGCATTATTGAGAGATAGCGGAAACTTCAAAAGGCAGAGTCTAGTTGAAGGAAGAGGTTCACTGGGACATACCCTGGAAGGGTATACCTCACCTCATGCCCCTCTCCTTTCTGGCCTCCATGACTTGACAGCTCTGCTCCACCATGCCCTCTCACCCATGATAACTCTGCCTCACCACAAGCCCACAGCAATGGAGCCAGCTGACCATGGACTAAAACCTTTGAAACCATGAGCCAAAATAAATCTTTCCTTCTTTAAGTCATTTTTCTCAGGTATTTTGTCACAACAATGAAAAGCTAACTAACACACTCTATTATTCTATATTTGTGTAATATATCTTTAAAAAAAAAAGGTAAGTAACTGAAATAATCCATCATCCATAGACTTGCACTACAAAATACAGTACCCAAAGTTCTCCAGGTAGGATAAAAATGCAATAAATTGTGCTGTGTTGTTTTAAGCAACGAAATTTGTGATAAATTGTTACAGTAGCAACAGAAAAAAAATACAATTAGAATGAATCAACTCCTAACAAATCCTTTAGGTCACTAAGCAGAAAGACTAAATTCCAGGGAATGTATCTGATTGGATTACACTGAGTCACATGACCTTTTATTGTCCTCGTGGGTGGGTTATCTTAATAGACAGTGCCACCAGGATTATATAGCCATCCCTTGGGAACCAACCAGAAGAGAGCATTTCCAGTACCCCTCAGATACCACAATCTGTGGATGCTCAAGTCCCTTATATAAAATGGAATAGGATTTACATATGACCTACGTACATCCTCCTGTATACTTTAAATCATCTTTAGGTTACCTTTTACAATATAAATGCTATGTAAATAGATGTTATACTATATTATTTTGTGGGCAATGACAAGAAAATATCCATAAATGTTCAGCACAATTATTTTTTCAAATATTTTAAATCTGCTATGGATTGAATCTATAGGCACAGAACCTACAGATATGGAGGACCTCACTGTACAATGAAAAAGTAATCCTTCCAAGCAAAAGCAAAATCAGAGTATGTTACCATAAGGGGGAATACATACTGTTCAGACAAAATCAACAGATGTTTCTACATTGAAACAGACTTCTCCCTTACCCACAGCACTCCGGCGGAGCCAACATGAAGCTAATCAAAGCTTCTCCTGACTCTCCTAGTGACTTTCTCCTTAGGAACAAATGTAATTACAGTTATTAAAATATCAAATTTCATGTCTTATATAGGACTCAATTCAATCAAATTCAGCAAGTGTTTATTGAGTACCTCTTTCTCCATCTATTCAAAGCACTGAAGGTACAATGGAGAATACCCCAGGCTGTCTTTTCCCTAGAAGAGAAGACAAGCTGTTTTGAGTGGGAAACAATTCCTATGTGTGTGTGTGCAAATGACAAGGGAAAGTACAGATATTTAGGGAGAATATTTTTGCAAGGAATTTTAACTGTGTCCTGTAGGTTGATCAATTAGTCACTGACTTCTTTATTTGTTTAAAAGATCAAAGAAGAGTTGCATGCTCCTTGGAATCAGAAAGTAAGCTCTTGCTACTTTGGATCCACCATGATGTGCTTTGCAAAGGAGGCACCCAATAAATGTTTAAGAATTGGATTTAATTCCCAAGTATGGTCGATGGAGTGAAAGGGGGAAAGGCTTTCAAAAGTGAAAACTCTTAAAAGTACTAAACTTGTTAAACTTACACTCCTGGTTTACTGGGCTTCCAGTATATCTCATGATATTCTTCCCAGCCTGTGACTGTTTCCCGAGAACATGGATATCTTAATTTCATTTGGCACCCCTGCTTGTTTCTCAAACTTGGCCCAAGAACAGCAGAACATATTTGCTCCTGGAAATATATCCCTCTAGGTACTTCAGGGAGCAGACCTCCCATCAACTTTACAAGGAATATGAAGAGAGAGTCTAATTCTCATTCTCATAAAGTTGGAAGGGCACACCAAGCAGTTAGAAAAGTACTATATACCCATAAAGGAAACATAGGTGAGAAACTTTTTTATTTTTTAAATGATGTGCATCTTCAGTCCAGCTGGTTGACTTTTGGTAATTCCCTATTGTTTTAATCTGCTTTCTCTGACTGGTTACATTTAAATAAGTGAAAAAGAAACTTCATTTAATTCTGGGAACCCCATACTACTGTCTAACAATTTAGTTTATAGATTATTAAATAAGTAAATCCCAGGAAGCATAGAAGATTCTGGATTTTTTTGCTCCCATGGGCCTTTTCTAAAAAAATCAAATGAGAATTTTTAAGGCAAACAATATTGACTTTGTGAGTCTTTCTGGTACTTCAGCAAGGTATGAAGAGGCCAAGAATTTCCACAGTTGGCGGATATCAAATAGTAGTGATAACATGAAAACCCACATTCCTGAGGTAGAAACAGATGGAAAACCTCTAAGTCCTTCTCTCTCTGCTCCATTTCCATTTCATGGTGAGCTGACTAGTTGGACAGCAATCCCTCTAGAGCAGCTCTGCTGACAAAACGATTAGAATTAGTGCTTTCATTTATTTACTCAGTTTGCCATGGGAGTTTCCAACAAATATGTACAATAATAACATGATAAACAAATTATTCTCTACATCTTATTTTAATCTTGTCTAAAGAAATTCCACAGAGGGGCATTCCCCAGTTATCCTGCTTCCTAATATTGTAAAACATCCATTTCTGACACAGTCCTTACTTTTCTTTCTTTCTTTATTATTATTATTATTTTGTTTTGTTTTGTTTTGTTTTACAAGACAATGGCCCTTTGTTTTGACAGACACAATTTAAATATTCTGGCACAAAAATTGTGAATCAGATTCAGACCAAGTAGTTGTAAACCACAAAAGCAGATGATAGAATGTGTTATTAAGTATTTATGAAGTAATCTGGGAGAATATGCAGCTGGTCCCCTGCTCCTTAATAGATGTAAAAGTTGCCAGTATATTTTGCTGATTGATTACATGAATTTTCTTGTTAGAGTGGTATATTAGAAAAGAGCACTATAATCACTTGATGCCTTTTCTCTGAAAAAAGAAACTATCTTTTTGGAATAAAATGAATGCCTGTTTATATACTAACAGCAGAAAAAGCATTTGTCATGGAGAAACTCTAGATAAATATTCAAATATATGTTATATGCTAGGACTTCTTAATTAAAGTTACCTCATGAAGATCTTTGTTTGAAATGAATTGTGTTGTCAGTAAGTCATTATATGGAAGTTGTACATCTTTGTTTTTTTTTTTTTCCCAAAGATATCAACTTGCTTTCCTGATGTACTACAGAAGCTCAAAGGAACTTATGACAAACAGAATTTACAAAGGTTCTTCGGTTACATTTACTTTGAAGCTGAGAATATGTCCAAAACATGTCAGTCCAGAATTGAAGAGTCTTGGAAAGTTCCAGTGACTATAAATAGAATTTCTAAATTGGAAATGTCATTTCAACCTTCTCTTCCACCTCGCTGCTGTGACTCTAATAATTGCTCTTGTTGCTTTAATTTCCTTTAGTACACCGTGACCATTTCTTGGGATTAGTGAGCCCTGTGTGATCTTTTTCAGTGATATTCAGCAGCACCTTAAGAGGATTATCTGGTAGGGAAAGAATCATACTCATCCTATGAATAATTTTGCATAGGTAGTCTTCAAAACCACGGGTTGACCTTCTGAGGCCCCCAGTAACGATGTTCTTTGTGAAGCCACTTCAGGGTTCACTCCAGTGGTCATTTTACACAGTGTCCTGGTATAATCTAAGTAGTCAGTGTCACGGTAAGCAGCCTACAACCACAATGGTAAACCATTCTGATGTTTAACTATGCAATTTAAATAACGATATGGAATTCAGGACCTTGAATGGAATTGTATTGGTCCATTTTCTGTTACTGTGGCAGAATACCTGAGACTGAGTAATTTGTAAAGAAGTTTATTTGGGCTCATGTTTCAGGGGCCTGAGAAGTCCAAGACTGGACACTAGCATCTTTTCTACTTCTAGTGAGGGACTCATGCTGCCTTAACTCATTGTGCAAAGTAAAGAGCAAGCAGGCATGTGCAGAAGAAAGGGGGTATATAAGAGCTGGATACTTTATAAAAATCTTCTCTTCTGACCATTAACAAACTCTCACAGGACTATTGTAATTCTTTCTTTCTTTCTTCCTCTCTTCCTTCCTTTCTTTTTTTTTTTTAGTAATTCTTTCTTAAAGGTGGTGCTCCCATGACCCAAATACCTCTTACAAGCCCTCCATTTATCAATACCATTACATTAGCAATTAAATTTCAATATGAGTGTTGGCAGGAACAAACCACATCCAGGCCATATCAGGGACCATAAAAACAATTAAGTGAAATCATTTCATTTAGCAAAGCAGCAAGAGAAGATAAATAACTTTCCCCAAACCACAGGGTTCTTTGGTTACTGAGCCCAGAATAGAACCAGAGGCTCCTATGTTCAAGGTCACTGCTAGACAGGCCACAGTTAATAGCTTTGACTGACACTAATAGAATAAATTGTGCCAGAAACAGTCTGCTATCATGACTATAGCACCAGTCTGAATATATAACAGAAACAACAAGTAAAATTTTAAAACACAGAGAAATAAGAATAGAAAATATTCATCATTCGTTTCTTGTCAGTCAACATTTTTATTCTGTAAGTACAGAAATATTCATTAATAATTCCTATATATACCTGCTAAACCCAACAGAAAACAAACCAAACAGCCAGTGTTTAGCTCTGTTGCCATGTATCTCTGAAAGAGAAGTGAGGACTTTTAAGTTCAATAATATGAAAGAATTTGTCTAAAAAGTCAGAGCTCAGTTACTTCACCTAGAAATGAATCCAGAGTATTATACATCCATGGGAAACGTGAAAATAAAAAATAATACAAGAGGCCAGGCATGGTGTTGTGCATCTATCATCCTAGGAACTTGGGAGACTGAGGCAGAAGGCTCAGATTTTCAAGACTAGCCTCAGCAACTTAGCAAGACCCTGTCTTTACAAAAAAAAAAAAAAAAAAAACAACTTAAAAAAAAAATAAAATAGGCTGGGGATGAAGCTAATTAGTTGAGCACCCCTGGGTTCAACTCCCAGTACTAAATTAATTAATTAATTAATTAATTAATTAATTAAAATAAATAAACAAGAAATAAAATATACTAATCTCTTTCCTCACAGCCTTATCAGTCAATGATTTTCTTCTTTACTGGGGATTGAAAGCCGGGGCATTTAACCACAGAGCCGCATCCGCAGCCCTTTTTAATCAACACTATCCAGCATTCTCTTCTTTATCTATCCAGCTTCAAATACATGTTTTTTCACCTAAGTATACCTGTTGCCTCCAAAGGCCAACCCTGGCTATTCTAGCACCTTCCTTGCTCTGCCGTCTTCTATTTTTGCATTCAGTTTATTCATTCAACAAATATTTCTGTCCAGTCACCTCATGAGTTCTTTCCCCTCAGTCCTAGTTACTCCTGAATGGGAAAAACTTATTTGACCCTAACTTCTTTTCAGGTTCTTTTTTGATTTCCAGGCAAACTGAATTCTATCCATGGAAAAGCACGATTATAACGGATTTCTTAATATCAAGGGGAAACTCAGAGACACTTTGCCCCTGAGCTACATCCCAGCATTTCAATTTATTTTATTTTGAGGCAGAGTCTTGCTAAGTTGCTTAGGGCCTCACTAAATTCCTGAGGCTGGTCTTGAACTTGCAAGTCTCCTGCCTCAGTTTCCCAAGTTGCTGGGATTATAGGCATGTGCCACCGTGTGCCTGGTTCAAAATATATTTTTAAAGCATATGCAAAATAATACAGGCAGTACAATTCCAAATTGTGAAAAAATATTCACATCTGTAAAGGAAATACATAAAGCATATACATACATATAGACAAAAAGAGACAGAAAGGGAGAAGGGCTTGCAGAGGGTAATAAAAATGTTGTGATCCTCCTGCCTCAACCTCCTGAGTCACTGGGATTACAGGCGTGTGCCACAGAGCCTAGCCAATGGTTTTCTTCTTTAGGTAAAGTTTTAGAATATTTTCAGAACTTGACGCATGAAAACAAGACCAAGTAAATTCAAATAATCTATTTAAATAATAACTATACACCACTAATTATCATATGTAGTTATAATTAAATATGTAGCTGTTTATATTCTGCTCCAAGTTCATCTGACAATATACAATCTGCACTCATTTATGATTGCCTCATACCATTTTAATTCTATAGACCTATGCACTCAGGAAAAATGCCAAACTCTGATTCTCTTCTTAAAATAACTTTATTTTCTCCTATTTCTTAGAAGATAACTTTACCCATTAGTACTATCCTCAGTGCAGCTTCCGCCACTGTTTGTTGGCCTGCAGAGATCTCCAGAATTCTTTCTGGATACTTCAGCTACCACGTCAGCAGGGGATTCCAAACACTCTTCTCCAGCCCTTGCCTTGAACATCACACCTCAAATTTAGCAGCTGAAAAATCAAGCTGGCCACTCCCTGCTCCCCTCTACTCAGTTCTCTTTCTAACCTTCCCTACCAAGTGCCAATGGCATTATTCATCTCCCAAAGAGGATCTTGATAATTTTCCTCTGCCCTGGGTATTCAGCAACATTCCATTCCTCTGTGGAGTATTTTTTTTCCCTATCCTTCTGTTTCCACTGCCACTCCCTCAGTTTGGTTCTTACCACTCTGTGCTTACTCTGTCCTTACTTTGCAGCCTCACCACTGAGCCTTCTACGCGCTGTCTCCAGAACACAAGTTGCTCCTTTTCTTGTTGCACAACTAGAAGGGTGCTAACAGTTTTTGTGGCATCACCTAAGAATGCCGAATTGGAGGTTCTACCCCACTCTATGTTTCAGCCTCTACATTTTAACAACATCCCCAGGTGATTCATTTGTTCAAAGATGTTAAAAAATCCCTGCTTTACTGTCACCATGAATCCCCCTCATTTAAAGGATCTTTTCTTCTCTAGTCAAACTTTCCAAGCTCAGGGCTGTCATCCTCCAAGTCTGCTCTTCTCCAGCTCGCCTACTCTCATCCTTCACAGAATGTCTGTCGCCATCTTCCTCTCACACTGAAGTTTCATAGTTTATTTTTGTTTCTCAGAACCTGTCAGCCTTCCCCAGCTAGTTTGCAATTGCCTGAGTAAAAACCTGATTTGCTTTCCCTTATATACCTGAAAAGGTAATAAATGTTTACAAAGCAAATACATTACTCAGTTTTCTATAATACATTATCATTAAAATGCCAAAAAAATCAAGAATTTTAAAAGGTGAAAGAGTGAAATGCCAGGTCATCCACAAGGAGAAACCAATCAGGAAAATAGCAGATTTCTCAAAAAAAGAAAAAGTCTAGAAGGGAATGGAATGAAAGAAAATAACACTCAACCTAAATTGCTATCTCTGCCAAAGCTATCCATAAAGCTTTGAGAGATATATAAAGACTTTTCAAGATAAGTATAAACTAAAGGAATTCATGATTACTAAGCCAACAAGAGCTGAATACAATTTCTTATCAACTATTAATGAAACTTTCTCCAACATAGATACTTAAGGCCACAAAGCAAGTCTCAGCAAATACCCACCCCCCCAAAAAAAGAAAGTTGAGATAATTCCCTGAGTTATCATATCATAATGGGATGAACTTAGTAATCAATAGAAAAAAACTTTAGGAACTATAAAAAAAAACTCATGGAGATTTAAAAATATACTTTTGAAGAATGAGTGGACCTTCAAAGAAATCAGAGGAAATTTTAAAAATTCTAACAATCAAGTGAAAATATAAATACAAAATACCAGAATCCCTGGGATACAACGTAAGCATTTCTAAGAGAAAAGTTTATAGCTATGAGTACCTGTATAAAAACATCAAAGAGAATCCAAATAAATGACTTAATGATATACCTCAATGTCTTAGAAAAACAACAAACCATTCCTAAAACAAGCAGAAGGAAATGAAGAGTAAAGATCGGAGCTCAAATAAATGATATTAATAATCAAAAAAAGAAAAAGATCAATGAAACAAAAGAGTTTTTTTTTGAAAAAGATGATCAAATTGAGAAAGCAAAATAATCAAAAGAAAGAGAATGCCCAACTAAATAAAATTAGGGACAAAGAAAAGGAAGATATTGCATCAGATAACACCAAAATCCAGAGGATTATTAGTGACTATTTTGAAAACTTATGTTACAATAAATTGGAGACTCTAGAAGAAATGAATATACTTCAAGACACATACAATCTACCTAAATTGAACCAAGATGCTTACTTAAACTAAAAAGTTTTTTCTCAGCAAGAGAAACAATAAGAGAGGTAAATAGGGAGCCTACATCCTGGGAACAAATTTTTACTCCTCACACTTCAGATAGAGCCCTAATATCCAGAGTATACAAAGAACTCAAAAAATTAGACAATAAGATAACAAATAACCCAGTCAACAAATGGGCCAAGGATCTAAACAGACACTTCTCAGAGGAGGATATACAATCAATCAACAAGTACATGAAAAAATGCTCACCATCTCTAGCAGTCAGAGAAATGCAAATCAAAACCACCCTAAGATACCATCTCACTCCAGTAAGATTGGCAGCCACTATGAAGTCAAACAACAACAAGTGCTGGCGAGAATGTGGAGAAAAGGGTACACTTGTACATTGCTGGTGGGACTGCAAATTGGTGAGGCCAATTTGGAAAGCAGTATGGAGATTCCTGGGAAAGCTGGGAATGGAACCACCATTTGACCCTGCTATTGCCCTTCTCGGACTATTCCCTGAAGACCTTAAAAGAGCATGCTACAGGGATACTGCCACATCCATGTTCATAGCAGCACAATTCACAATAGCTAGACTGTGGAACCAACCCAGATGCCCTTCAATAGATGAATGGATAAAAAAATGTGGTATTTATACACCATGGGATATTACACAGCACTAAAAAATGACAAAATCATGGAATTTGCAGGGAAATGGATGGCACTAGAGCAGATTATGCTTAGTGAAGCTAGCCAATCCCTAAAAAACAAATACCAAATGTCTTCTTTGATATAATGAGAGCAACTATGAACAGAGCATGGAGGAAGAACAGGAAGAAAAGATTAACATTAAACAGAGACATGAGATGGGAGGGAAAGGGAGAGAAAAGGGAAATTGCATGGAAATGAAGGGAGACCCTCATTGCTATACAAAATTACATATAAGAGGTTGTGAGGGGAATGGGAAAATAAACAAGGAGAGAAATGAATTACAGTAGATGGGTTAGAGAGAGAAGATGTGAGGGAAGGGGAGGGGGGATAGTAGGGGATAGGAAAGGTAGCAGAATACAACAATTACTAATAGGGCATTATGTAAAATTGTGGATGTGTAACCGACGTGATTCTGCAATCTGCATTTGGGGTAAAATTGGGAGTTCATAACCCACTTCAATCTAATGTATGAAATTTGATGTCAAGAGCTTTGTAATGTTGTGAACAACCAATTAAAAAAAAAAGATGATACAGCAAACCTGAATAGGCCAGTAACAAACAATGAGACTGAAGCAGTAATAAAATGCTTTCCAAAGAAAATCCCCAAACCAAAAGGATTCACTGCTGAGTTCTACAAAACTTTAAAGAACTAACAACAATGCTCCTCAGATTACTCCATGTAACAGAAATGGAGGGAACACTCCCAAACTTATTCTATGAAGCTAGTATTACCATGATACCAAAACCAGATAAACATACAGATCAATATCATTATATATATGCAAAAATGTTTATATTAGCAAGCCAAATTTAACATCTTTTTAAAAATACATATACCATGATTAAGCTGGTTTCATTTCAGGGATGAAATGATAGTTTGACATGTACAAATCAGTAAATGGGATACACTACATAAATAGAACCAAAGACAAAAATCACAGGATCATCTCAATGGATGCAGAGAGGGCCTTCGACATAATTCAACACTGCTTCATAATAAAAATTTTGAAGAAATTAGGAATAGAAGAAACTTACTTCAACCTAATAAAGACTAAATATGAAAAAACCAAAGACAACATTATATTGAATAGGGAAAAACTGAAATCATTTCATCTAAAATCAGAACAAGATAAGAATCTCTCCTTTTACCACTCGTATTGAATATAGTACTTGGAATTTTAGCCAGAGCAATTGGACAAGAAAAGGAAATAAAAGGCATACATATAAGAAAGAAAGATATCAAATTATCCCCTTTTGCAATGATATGACCCTATAATTAGAAGACCCAAAAACATGACCAGAATACTACTAGAATTAATAAATAAATCCAACAAAATAGCAGGATACAAAATCAACATACAAAACTCAATAGCTTTACTCTGTACCAATAATGAATTACTGAAAAAGAAACCAGGAATGGATAAAGAAAATGTGTTATACAGACACAATGGAGTTTTATTCTGCCACAAAGAAAAATGAAATCATGTCACTTGCAGGAAATATGGATGGAACGTGACACTATTTTGTTAAGTGAAATAAGTCAGTCAGAGGTTAATGCTCATATATTTTCTCTCATATGTGGAAGCTAGAGAATAAAGATAAAAAGAAAGGAGGGTGATCCCATGAAAAGCAAAGGTAAATTTGTAGAATAGAGGATGAAGAGCTAGGGATGGGTATCAGAGGGGAGGAGAAGGGGTGGGAGAAGGGAAGTACCAGGGAGGAATAGTGACCAAATTATGTTGTTATATTTTGTGTATGTACTAATATGTAACACCAAATCCCACCATTATTGTACACTATAATGCACCAATAAAAAAGAAGAAATCAGGAAAATAATTCCATTAACAATAACTTCAAGAAAAGGAACACTTAGGGATAATGTAACCAAAGAGGTAAAAGATCTCTGTAAAGAAAATTACAGAACACCGAAAAAATAAATTGAAGAAGACACTAGAAGATGGAGCAATCTCCCATGTTCATGAACAGGCAGAATTAATACAATTAAAATGCCCATATTATCAAAAGCAGTCTACAAATTCAATGCAATCCTCATCAAAATACCAATGACATTTTCTATAGAGAATAAACCGTCCTGAAATTCATATGAAAGAACTGAAAGACCTAGAATAGCTAAAGCAATTCTGAGTAAAAAAAAAATGCAATATTCAATTCCAAGTGATACTACTATTGTACTATAGTAATAAAGACAGCATGGTACCGACACAACAATAGACATGTAGATCAATGGAATAGAAGACAGAGCAAAACAGACACAGCTACATTCATACCATTCTCGACAAAGGCACTAAAATCACACATTGGAGAAGAGACACTTTCTTTAACACGTGGTGCTGAAAAAAAAATAGATATCTTTTGTAGAAGATTGAAACTGGATTCCTGTCTTTCATCCTGCACAAAAGCCCCTCAAAATGCATCAAAACCCTGGGAATAAAACCAGAAATTTTGCAATTGCCAGAAGAAAACATAGAGCCAACACTCCAACATACAGGCAAGTACTTCTTCAATGGGATTCCTAAAGCTTAGGAAATAATACCAAGAATCAATAAATGGGATGACATCAAATTAGAAAGCATCTACTTAGAAAAGGAAACCATTAGCAGCATGAAGAGAGAGCCTACAGAAAGGAAGAGAATCTTTGCCAGTTTTTCTTTCAACAGAGGATTAATATCCAGAATATACAAAGGACTCAAAAAACTCAATACCAAAAAAATTCAATAAATGAACAAATGAATTGAACAGACACTTCCCAAAAGAAGTATAAATGACCAAAAATTATATGAAAATATGTTCAACATCTTTAGCCATCAGGGAAATGTAAATCAAGACTACACTGAGATGTCATCTCACTCCAGTTAAAAAGGAAGTATTCAAGAGTAAAAATAACAATAAGTGCTGGTGAGGATGTGGATGTAAAAGGAACTGTATACACTGTTGGCAGGAACATAAATTAGTACAGCCACTAAAGAAATCAGTATGGAGATTCCCCAAAAGACAAGGAAAGGAACTACCGTATAATCAAGAGAACCCACTGCTCGGTATTTATTGAAAAGAATTAAAGCCGGCATGCTTTAGAGATGCATGTATCCCCATGTCTGCAAGAGCACAATTCACCATAGTCCAGTTGTGGAACCAGCCTACGTGTCTGTCCACAGATGAACGAATAAAGAAAATGGGGCAGATGAACACAATGGAATTTTATCCAGCCATAAAGAAGAATGAAATTGTGTCATTGGCAGGAAAATGGGTGGATAGGGAGAACATCATGTTAAGTGAAATAAGTCAGACTCAGAAAGGTAAGTGTTGTATAATTTCTCTCAAATATGGAAGCTGGAAAGAAAAGTAGGGAAGGGGCCCCCATGAAAATATAAGGGAAATAAATAGGAAAAAGGAATAGGAAGATGATTAAGATCAAGAGGAGAGGACAAGGGGAGGTATTGGGGAATTCAGATTCTGGTATGTGCCTGTATGAATATGCCACCATGAAACCTACTCTTCTGTATAACTGAGATGTAGCAACAAAATGAAATAAAAATACATACATGTATGTTAACCATGTTCTGCGCAGCAATTTATTTAACTGTCTCATGGTTCAGAAATATTTGATTTGATTTCATACCATACCTTATGTTCTTTCTTAAGCTTATTCTGTGCCTCGGAAGACTTAAGCTATACAATTATCTCTCTAAATAAAGTGGTGGGAACATTTTGACTTGTAAAAGATTCCCTTGAAATATCATCACTAAGGGCTGGGGATATAACTTAGTGTCAAGAGTGCTTACCTAGAAAGTGCAAGGCCCTGGGTTTGATATCCAGCAACAAAAAAACAATTTAAATAAATATAATTGCTAATAGTCATTGGTTGCCCTCCATGTTCCCGTTACTTTTTGATTTACTATAGACTTTGCTACTCAGCTTTGAAATATGTGCTATTATTTTCAAGCCCCATTTTGCATATGGAGAAAAGTGAGACATTAGGCTAATAATCCTGCCTAAGGTCTCACAGTGGTAAGTAGCAGAGCCAAACCACAAACTCATAATCACTCTAAACCACTAGATATACCATTTACTTGATTTGCCTATAAAGTTAACATGCACTGCTAATTCCAGTTAATCAAAATAACAGGCAAAATCCAGAGATATGAAGACTCATTACAGGATGCTTGTAAGACATTTGATCTCTTGAGAAATAAGTTACAAGGACTCAAGTTTTAGAATGTTATATTCCTCTTCTCCACCATTATTTTTGTATGCATGTGAACCATAACAAGATCTCCCATTGCCTTTATGGACAACTAAAGAGATAAATGGTAATCATTTTATTTAATAATCTGTTCTTATTTACACATGTGTCAAATTTCTCACCTTCAGACCACTGGATCTTCTACCAAAAAAAAGGGGAGTGGGGATTTCCTTCTCGTGAGAGGCCTGTATCAAACTAGCAACTTGTTGACTAAGGTTAATATCCTATAACAATGTTATGATTGCAAAGAAATCTAAAGAAACCCAAAAACTTAACAACAAAATTAAAGATGGTAATAAAAAAGTGCAAAGGTAGAATTGAACAATATCTTCACACCTAAAGCATTATGGAGGTAGCAACTTAGATTGATAATATATTCAACAAGATTTCAAAAGCCTCTCCATGGCCAGTGAAATTCCATAATATATGTTATTTCCATATAGAACACACCACAGCAGGAAATGGTAGGTTAGGAAATGCCAGGGCCTGGGGGCAGAAAAGCCAGAGACCAGTTTTAACTAGTTGTTAACCTGGGACAAGTTTTTAAATTTATAATATTTGTCTTTTAATCTGGGAAGTAAGAATAAAAGTTCCTGCTTGTAAGGCTATCTAAAAATAGTTTAAAAAAACAATGAAATTTTATTCAGCCACAAATAAAAACAAAATCATGCCATTTGCAGGAAAATGGATAGAACTTGAGACCATTATGTCAAGCAAAATAAGCCAAAGTCAGAAAGTCAAGGGTTATATATTTTCTCTCATCTGTGGAAGCAACAGAGAAAAAAATGAAAAGAAAGATAGGGAGTGATCACATGAAAAACAAAGGGAGGTCAACAGTTTAGAGGAAAGAGACCAGGGGATGGGAGGAGGGAAGGGAATAGAGAAGTGCCAGGGAGGGATATTGACCAAACTATATTGTTATATCGTGTCACATGTACCAATATGTGACAACAAATCCCATCATCATATACCTCTTTAATGCATCAATAATAAGTATGAAGGAAAAATTAAGTAAAATACATAAAAATAGCATAAGATCTGTCAATTTCTCAGTTCACTGTAGGTACTCAACATATCATATCTGGCATTAATGCTTCAGGCATCATAGTTGCCAACCACACTGCACTGCAAAGATTACACACGGGAGAAGGAGTGAACTTGAACCTGTATCTATACTAAACTTTGATAGATTGGGCCTCCTGTTATCTCAAAGAAAAATGCAATTAATAGATAGATAAAAAATTCTTTTTTTTTTTATTGGTTGTTCAAAACATTACAGAGCTCAAGACATATCATCTTTCATACATTCGACTCAATTGGGTTTTGAACTCCCCAAATACATAATACAGACTCACTTCTGTTACATACTCACATTTTTACATAATGGCATATTAGTGACTGTTGTATTCTGCTACCTTTCCTATCCCCTACTATCCCCCCTCCCCTCCCCTCCCCTCCCAACATCCCTCTCTACCTCCTCTGCTGTTGTTCAATTCTCTCCCCTTTTTTTCCCCCCACCCCCTTGCCCCTCATAACCTCTTATTATTTTGTGTATCACTGAAGGTCTCCTACCATTTCCATATGTTTTCTCTTCTCTCTTCCTTTCTCTCCCCCCATTCGTCTTAGTTTACTGTTAGTCTTTTCCTCATGCTCTTTCTTCCTGTTCTATTCTTAGTGGCTCTCTTTATATCAAAGAAGACATTTGACATTTGTTTTTTAGGGCTTGGCTAGCTTCACTTAGCATAATCTGCTCTAATGCCATCCATTTCCCTGCAAATTCTATGATTTTGTCGTTTCTTAGTGCTGCATAATACTCCATTGTGTATAGCTGCCACAATTTTTTTATCCACTCATCTATTGAAGGGCATCTAGTTTGGTTCCACAGTCTAGCTATTGTGAATTGTGCTGCTATAATCATTGATGTGGCCGTATCCGTATAGTGTGCTCTTTTAAGGTCCTCAGGGAATAGTCCAAGAAGGGCAATAGCGGGGTCAAATGGTGGATCCATTCCCAGCTTTCCCAGGAATCTCCATACTGCTTTCCAAATTGGCCTCACCATTTTGCAGTCCCACCAGCAGTGAACAAGTGTGCCCTTTTCCCCACATCCTCGCCAACACTTATTGTTGTTTGACTTCATAATGGCTGCCAATCTTACAGGAGTGAAATGGTATCTTAGGGTGGTTTTGATTTGCATTTCTCTGATTGCTAGAGATGTTGAGCATTTTCTCATGTGCTTGTGGATTGATTGTATGTCCTCCTCTGAGAAGTGTCTGTTCAGGTCCTTGGCCCATTTGTTGATTGGATTATTTGTTATCTTATTGTTTAATTTTTTGAGTTCTTTGTACATTCTGGATATTAGGGCTCTGTCTGAGGTGTGAGGGGTAAAAATTTGTTCCCAGGATGTAGGCTCTCTATTTACCTCTTTTACTGTTTCTCTTGCTGAGAAAAAACTTTTTAGTTTAAGTAGGTCCCATTTGTTTATTCTTGTCATTAACTCTTGGGCTACGGGCGTTCTATTAAGGAATTTGGAGCCCGACCCCACAATATGTAGATCGTAGCCAACTTTTCCTTCTATCAGACTCAGTGTCTCTGTTTTTATATCTAGCTCCTTGATCCATTTTGAGTTAACTTTTGTGGCTGGCGAGAGAAAGGGATTCAATTTCATTTTGTTGCATATGGATTTCCAATTTTCCCAGCACCATTTGTTGAAGATGCTATCCTTCCTCCATTGCATGTTTTTAGCCCCTTTATCAAATATAAGATAGTTGTAACTTTGTGGATTAGTCTCTGTGTCCTCTATTCTGTACCATTGGTCCACCTGCCTGTTTTGGTACCAGTACCATGCTGTTTTTGTTACTATTGCTTTGTAGTACAGTTTGAGCTCTGGTATCGCTATACCTCCAGATTCACACTTCCTGCTTAGAATTGCTTTTGCTATTCTGGGTCTTTTGTTTTTCCATATGAATTTCATGATTGCTTTATCTATTTCTACAAGAAATGTCTTTGGGATTCTGATTGGCATCGCATTAAACCTGTAGAGAACTTTGGGTAATATCGCCATTTTGATGATGTTAGTTCTGCCTATCCATGAACAGGGTACATTTTTCCATCTTCTGAGATCTTCTTCTATCTCTCTCTTTAAGGTTCTGTAGTTTTCATTGTATAAATCTTTCACCTCTTTTGTTAGGTTGATTCCCAAGTATCTTATTTTCTTTGAGGATATTGTGAATGGAGTGGTTTTCCTTATTTCCATTTCAGAGGTTTTGTTGCTGATATACAGGAATGCCTTTGATTTGTGCGTGTTGATTTTATATCCTGCCACTTTGCTGAATTCATTTATTAACTCTAGCAGCTTCTTTGTAGATCCTTTTGGGTCTGTTAAGTAAATTATCATGTCATCTGCAAATAGCGATAATTTAATTTCTTCTTTTCCTATTTTTATGCCTTTAATTTCTTTTGTCTGTCTAATTGCTCTGGCTAGTACTTCGAGAACTAAATTGAATAGAAGTGGTGATAGAGGACATCCCTGTCTTGTTCCAGATTTTAGGGGGAATGCCTTCAGTTTTTCTCCGTTTAGGATGATGCTAGCCTGAGGTTTAGCATATATAGCTTTTACAATGTTGAGGTAAGTTCCTGATATCCCTAGTTTTTCTAATGTTTTGAACATAAAGGGATGTTGTATTTTGTCAAATGCTTTTTCTGCATCTATCGAGATGATCATATGGTTCTTGTCTTTAAGCCTATTGATGTGGTGAATAGCATGTATTGATTTCCGTATATTGAACCAGCCTTGCATCCCAGGGATGAATCCTACTTGATCATGGTGCACAAGTTTTCTGATATGTTTTTGTATTCGATTCGCCAGAATTTTATTGAGAATTTTTGCATCCAAGTTCATTAGAGATATTGGTCTGTAGTTTTCTTTCTTTGAAGTGTCTTTGTCTGGTTTTGGGATCAGGGTGATGTTGGCCTCATAGAATGAATTTGGAAGAGCTCCTTCTTTTTCTATTTCTTGAAATAGTTTGAAAAGTATTGGTATTAGTTCTTCTTTGAAGGTTTTGTAGAACTCCGCTGTATACCCATCAGGTCCAGGGCTTTTCTTGGTTGGTAGACTTTGGATGGCTTCTTCTATTTCTTCCTTTGTTATTGGTCTGTTTAAATTGTGTGTGTCTTCCTGTCTCAATCTGGGCAAATCATATGCCTTAAGAAATTTATCGATATCCTCGCTATCTTCTATTTTATTAGAATATAGGGTTTCAAAATACTTTCTAATTATCTTCTGTATTTCTGTAGTGTCTGTTGTGATATTGCCTTTTTCATCCCGTATATTAGTAATTTGAGTTCTCTCTCTTCTTCTTTTTGTTAGCATAGCTAAGGGCTTGTCTATCTTATTTATTTTTTCAAAGAACCAACTTTTAGTTTTATCAATTTTTTCAATGGTTTTTTTTGTTTCAATTTCATTTATTTCTGCTCTAATTTTAATTATTTCTTGTCTTCTACTACAATTGCTGTTGTTTTGTTCTTCCTTTTCTAGGTTTTTGAGGTGTAGTGTGAGTTCATTTATTTGTTGTTTTTTTCTTTTTTTGATGAAAGAACTCCAGGATATGAATTTCCCTCTTAAAACTGCTTTCATTGTGTCCCATAGATTCCGGTATGTTGTGTCTGTATTATCATTTGACTCTAAGAATTTTTTTATCTCTTCCTTTATGTCTTCTGTAACCCATTGATCATTCAATAACATATTGTTCATTTTCCATGTGGTGTAGGATTTTTCCTTCCTTTTTTTATCATTGATTTCCAATTTCATTCCATTATGGTCAGATATGGTGCATGGTATTATCTCCACACTTTTATATTTACTAAGATTTGCCTTATGGCATAATATATGGTCTATTTTTGAGTAGGATCCATGTGCTGCTGAGAAGAACGTGTATCCACTTGATGATGGTTGGTATATTCTATATATGTCAGTTAGGTCTAGGTTATTGATTGTGCTGTTGAGTTCTATAGTTTCTTTATTCAGCTTTTGTCTAGAGGATCTGTCTAATGGCGAGAGCGGTGTGTTGAAGTCACCCGTAATTATTGTGTTATGGTCTATTTGACTCTTGAACTTGAGGAGCGTTTGTTTTATGTAGATTGCAGCTCCATTGTTTGGTGCATACAAATTGATAATTGTTATGTCTTGTTGGTGGATGGTCCCTTTTAACAGTATATAGTGTCCTTCTTTATCCTTCTTAATTAACTTAGGTTTGAAGTTGATTTTATTTGATATGAGTATGGCCACTCCTGCTTGCTTCCGAGGGCCATGTGAGTGGTATGATTTTTCCCAACCTTTTACCTTCAGCCTGTGTATGTCTTTTCCTATCATATGAGTCTCCTGAAGGCAGCATATTGTTGGATTTGTTTTTTTGATCCAGGTTGCTAGCCTATGTCTCTTGATTGGTGAGTTTAGGCCATTAACATTTAAAGTTACAATTGAGATATGATTTGTACTTCCAGTCATGCTTCTTTATTTATTTATTTTAGTTTGGCTAGTTTTACTTTTTTGGTTATTTTCCTCCTCCTTTACTGAGATACCTCTTGTTAGTTTTGGGCACTATTTTTCAATTCCTCTTCTTGTAGTATATTGCTCAGAATGCTTTGCAGTGCTGGTTTTCTTGCTGCAAATTCTTTTAGCTTTTGTTTATCGTGAAAGATTTTAATTTCGTTGTCAAATCTGAAGCTCAATTTTGCTGGATACAGTATTCTTGGTTGAAATCCATTATTTTTCAGCGTTTGAAATACATTGTTCCAGGATCTTCTCGCTTTCAAAGTCTGTGCTGAGAAATCAGTCGTTAACCTAATTGGTTTACCCCTGAATGTAATCTGTCTCTTTTCTCTGGTAGCTTTTAATATTCTCTCCTTGTCCTGTATGTTGGCTATCTTCATAATTATGTGTCTTGGAGTTGGTCTATTATAGTTTTGAATGTTTGGGGTCCTGTAGGCTTCCAGGATTTGGCAATCCATTCCATCTTTCATCTCTGGGAAGTTTTCTACAATTATTTCATTTAATATGCTGTCCATTCCTTTGGTTTGAATCTCTGTGCCTTCTTCTATCCCGATGACTCTCAAATTTGGTTTTTTAATGACATCCCATATCTCTTGAATAGATTGCTCATGGGATTTAAGCATCTTTTCTGTGTTGACTATACTCTTTTCAAGTTGATAAACCTTGTCTTCATTATCTGATGTTCTGACTTCTACTTGATCAAGTCTATTTGTAATATTCTCGTTTGAGTTTTTAATTTGGTTTATAGTCTCCTGCAATTCTAGGATTATAGTTTGATTCTTTTTTAAGATCTCTATCTCCTGGTAGAGCTCGTTCTTTGCCATTTGAATTTGTTTGTTTAATTCATTTTCAAAATATATTTTTATTGCTTGGACTTGCTGTCTCATGTCTTCTCTAATATTCCTTTCCATTTGAGTTAGGTATGCCTTGAGTTCTTTCCCTATCCCTGCTTCTGATGTTTCTATGTCCTCTTGTAGAATTAAGTTGTCTTGCATTGTTTGTACTCCTTTTTTCCCTTGTTTTCTCATGTTGTCCCCGTTGCTTTCCAGCTCTATTTGATTGTCATGTTTCTACTCTCTTCTATAGATTTGTTTTGGTTCTGTATTACTCTGATGCCTCTCCTTAGTGTTGTTAAATTATGCCTGCTGACGTGGATTCCACTGTGAAGGAAGATCCGACGTCCGAGCTCCAGTGACGACACTACTTTGCTATGACCGGCCCCAGTTCCTTGCCTGGGTATCCTGATGAGGTGGTGTGACTGGACTGTCTCTGTTTGATTTCAGCTCCCAGTCGCGGCAGGCAGGCGGTCTCTAGCCGCCCAGTATCACAGGCCGAGGGCGGGTGATCGGTCACCTGCGGCCAGGTGTTCTCCTACCGCCCAGCTATGCGGGCAGTGGGTGAACTGTCGCCGGCGGGCCTGCAATTTCCAGCTGCCCAGTCTCGAGGGCCTTGCCTCTAGCCTCCTGGTTTCTCCTGCTAGCCTTCTGTAGCTGCAGGGCAGGCCGCACGAATCAGTGGGCCTGGATCTCCGGGGTCCCACAGTTGGCGATTGGGATCCCAGGCACTCTGTCCTTTGGATTTTTCCTGCTTGCCCCTCCCCCAGCTCTAGCTAGACAGGTTTCCTTTTGGCTGCAGATGGGTAGGGGGGGTTGCAGGTCAGGTGCCTCTAGTTCCCCCCTAGTCTTTATGCAGGCTCACTCTGATTCTCCCTCCCCCGGCAAGCCTAGGAGAGAATTTATGCGAGTTCCCGATGTATGGGGGATGGGCTGAGTGCCACACACCTGTTTTGTTGTTGAGATCTGTCGGAGAATGGCGGTGGATATATCAGCTGTTCAAGATGCTGACTGCTGATTCCCTTGGTGAAGTGTCCGCTGTGGGGGATGGGACTGTACCGCTTCCTTCCCCGTCTAAACTCCCGAACTCAGCCCGGGGGTCAGTGCGGGCTTGGCTGGTGGGATTCCACCTGATCGCAGCCGAGCCTCTCCCTGCTTGCTAATTAATGGCTTCCCTGGGGCGCCACGCCTTCTGTAGCCGCAGGGCAGGCCGCACGAATCAGTGGGCCTGGATCTCCGGGGTCCCACAGTTGGCGATTGGGATCCCAGGCACTCTGTCCTTTGGATTTTCCTGCTTGCCCCCGATAAAAAATTCTTGAATAAAGCAACTGGCCACAACCATGAGTTCCCATTAACTATCATTAAAATGAACCAGTCTCAATGGCTTATCACGGCAGAGCAGAAAGAACTTAAATCCACAAGTTCTTCTCACTTCCTGAATCTTACGCTAGAAAAAGCTATTATCATGGTACTGAGATGACAATTTCTAAATCTCTTCTAAATTCCCTGTATCTTCTTTAAGAACTAAAGATATCTTACTAGTTGCCAGTTGTCATTGTCATCCAATCTTTTTTATTGGGACACATTAATTGTAGAGATTAGTGGGTTTCATGGTGGCATGTTCATACATGCACATACCATAATTTGACCACCTTCTCTCCCCCATATCTCCCTCTGCCCTCCCATTCTCCTTCCCCTGGTCCCTTCCTCTCTCCTATTCATCTCCCTTCTGTTCTCCTCCATATCTTTCTAGCTTCTACATTTTTTTGAGAAGACAGACAACAGTTGTCTTTCTGAGTCTGACTTATCTCTCTTAATATGGTGCTGTCCAGATCCACCCATTTTCCTGCAAATGGCATTAATTTTGTTCTTCTTTACTGATGAATAAAATTCTGTTGTGTATATATGCCAGATTTTCTCTATCCATTCATATGTTGACAGACACCTAGACTGGTTCCACAACTTGCTTGTGCCTCTATGTTGGATGCTGTCCCTATATTTTTTTCTGCCAGTTGCAAAGTTTCTGGTCTTATTCCTAGGGATTTGATCTCCAAAATTTAGAGATCAATGAGTCAAGCAATGCAAGCTTAAGGAACAACGTGGTAATTAGGGACAAATCCGTCCTGTCCAAGAGGCAGGCTTTGATTTTGCAGGTTCTGTGGGTTTTCAAGCCCTACTTTTTTCTAATAATAATATGTCCCATCTCAGAATTGGAACCAAGTGTCTTTCATATGTAGACTGGGACCCTCCATCACAAGCAGGGTTATGTCAGAGAAGGAATGGATACAGGCAGTTCTAGAGGCCCTAACTCTAAGGCATGTCACTTTATCGCTGTTCCTTCCTGACCCAAATTTTGGCTCTTATTCTTATTCCCATAATGTAGCCCCACCAAGTACCCCATTTCTGAAAACGGATCCCTAATGTGCTCTCTGTTACAGTGACTCAGACTCAAATATGTGCCCCTGACTCCATACTCTGAAGGGCAGTAAGCCCCTTTGCCCATTTGCTGACTTTGTTTGATACCCCAGCATCTTCCAGGATGTTCTATTCAATAAAAAGAAAAAAATTTCCTGCCCATCCCATTTTACTCAGAATCATTTAACTGAAGCAAAAGAGACCCACTTTTAATTACAATATGGACAGGAAATCTAATATGGGAGAGAGAACATAATGAGATTGAAGCATTAAACCTCGTATACTGTGACACCTAAATGAATTTGTACTGATGAGTTAAAAAGTAATACAGAACCAAATTATCCAATAATACTAAGTTCAAGAACCAAGTTAATTTATCATGATAAATGTCAGGAAAAAGAGTTACCTTTGGGGAGAGAGTCTTATTGATTGGAAAGGGCCCAAAAGGAACTTTGGGTTAATAAAAATGTGTTTTATCTCATGTTGGTCTGGTTAGTGATTATAGTTAAGATTTAAACTTTGAGCTATATATAAATTAAAATGAAAAAAAATAAGAAGATAGGCAACACTTGGAGAACTAATTATTCATTTTATCTGTTTCTGCTTTTCTGATATGATTGTCTTTAACTATGCAGGACAGATGAGCATCTACACACACAAAAAAAAAAAAATGGTGTTTTCTTCTATGAAAGTAGATATTCCTGCTTCTCACTGTCAAATCCTACTGATTATGGGTGGTAAAAATAAACAAAATTATTTATTATCAAAGAAAAAATTTTAAAAACATCTTTTCTATGATATAAAAGAAAAGGATAACTAGTAAGACAACAGGTAAGGGCAAACTAAACTCACCTATATTTTTGCAATTGAAAATTTGATGACATTAATTTGATTATAATACAGTGATATTGTTTTGCTCAACTGTCTATAGCAAAACATTGGTCAGTAAGAGAATGTTTTGGAATAAAATTATTACATTGCTATAGCCTCTTTATGTTCTTTTAATTTTCTCTTCATAATGATTTTGTGCTCTGCCTCAGGCTTTCAATGCTACTCATTCTTTATATTGAAAATTAAATATTGCCATTTAATCTAACATAATTTTTTGAGAATTTCTCTAAGTGCAAAAGAAAAATAACCAGTCATGAAATATATTGACTGACCATCATATAGAATTGCTGAAATTTCTTTGTAGGCATCATTCAGAAATAACTAAGATGTGACACCATGTTAAGTCAAAGTGAGACACTATTGAATAATAGTGTCTGAATGGAATTCTGATTGCCTGTGTAAACAACTCATCAATCTTGCCATCTTCTAGGGACATGAGGGGATAAAACTTCCTATTACCTGACATGAAATGAATACCAAAAAACATCCTATCATAATTTTTTGGTTTTCAAATACACTAAACAATTGAAAATCGAAATGAATTTCCACTTATTCTCAAAATTGGTTTTTGTGACAAGATGACAAGTTATATTTCGAGGATAACAAGCCATTGCTGGGCTTGGTGAACAATGTTCCAGCAATGATCAGATTTAATTTTTCAGGGTTTTATTCTCCCTCACCTCATCTCTCTCTAAAAAACAAAGTAATATTTAGTCCTAAAATGAAAATTTGGCACTGTATACATTTTGTTAAATTAGCAAATAAATTTAATCATAGAAATTCTATTTCCATGTGTTTTGTAAATTGGGGATATGAACAATTTCTCAAAGAAATTAAGGAGTAAGTTTGGTTTACAAAGCTAGAATAGAATGTTGTGTTCAATATAAACTCAGCAAATTTCCTGCATTAAAATATAAAATTATATAACCTAGCGTTTGTGATCTTTCTATTTCAATAAAGTACTTGTTACCCTACATGGTATTTGCTAATGTATTTCCACATTTAGATGATTGGCTCCTCAAAGAAAGGAGTATCTTTTATCTCTCTGTATTTCTAAGACCTATTGACCCAGTACATGCAGGATTCCCAACACATATCTGTTGGAATAAATGAATTAATTCTCCTTCCACTATTTTTTTCTATTGCAATATTTGATTCTCTCCTAATGTATTATAACTTCAGTTCTCATTCTTCTCACAATGTTTCTGATTCTAGCTTATTTTTAAAAGCATATTCCACAATATTCTTAGAGCCTAGAATCCACTGCTAATTGGTTCTGCTTTTAATTCTATACTAGTTTCATTTAATCTCTTGAATTGTTTTGTTGTTGTTATTGTTGTTGTGGCCTTTGAGTGTCCTTGAAATTGAAATCATTAAGTTAAAATGGCTTTCAAAAAAATATTAGTATGTGAGGACTGAATGGACTTCAGCCATTGTTTGGGGTCTACTTACTTATTTGCCATAAGAGGAAACAGATACCCATACAAAACAGGCAACTTGCCTCAAGATGCACATTATTTTTCTCAGTTCTGTCTTCCATTGACATTATAAACCAATTCTTCTATCAAAGAATTAGATTCATTGGAGAGATATGAAAGTAAGGATTAGACAGAATAAGAGAAGATATGCATATGGACCTTCCTTCACCAATTAGAAAAATGAGCAGCAACCACCTTTATGACAGGCTCAAGATGAGTCCACTATGTAACATAGTAATACCAACCGAATCCTTCAGAACCTAAAGTACAAGAAATTAATTCCTTAGTGCTCCAAAATGTTGACTATAGTAGAACTTGTGATTTCTCTCTTTTCTAAGTTTTCTATACTCATTATGCATTATTTTTATGACCAGTTAAAATAAAATTAGCTGTAATAGTCACAGGCCAATCTTTTCATTTCAGAATTCCCTATTAAAGGCAGGCATGTCCTTAGTAGGATGAAACTCCTGAGATTCACACTTTGTCCAGCAACTTGTCAACTAGGTCAGCTACCTGGAAGCATCCTCCACAGGAAACAGGATTCTAACTGGTGTAGAAATGTGAGAATGACCACACAAACCAAGAGGCTGACTAAGAAGGGGAAGAGAGGAGAAACAAAGAAAAGTCTGGTCCAGTTTAGAATTTGGTCTAAAGCAGGGTGTGGCAAACAACCAACACAGGAAAATTCAGCCACCACCTGCTCTTGTAAATAAATGCATTTCAAAACATTTGCATTCATTGTTTGTATATTGTCTATCCCTAGAGACCATAAGGCCTCCCCTTTCCGTGGGGCCTATGAAGTCACTGTCCATATAACTGGACACCTCCTCTAAGGCCTATTAAATGTCAAAGAGAATGCATGTCTCCGCGTGTGCATAAAGCACAATGACAAGTCAGGCACGGGGCACATGCCTGTAATTCCAGCGACTCCATAGGCTGAGGCAGGAGAATCACAAGTTTGAGGCTAGCCTCAGCAACTGGCTCTGCCTCAAAGTAAAATATAAAAAGGGCTGGGGATGGGAATGGGGTTGTGGCTCAGCAGTACAGTGCTCGCCTAGCATGTGTAAGGCACTGGGTTCCATCCTCAGCACCAAATGAAAATAGATAAATAAAATAAAGGTATTGTGTCTGACTACAACTAAAAAATTTTTTTAAAAAAGTGAGGCTGGGGATGTGTCTGTGTTCCAGCACCCTAGATTCAATCCCAGTACCAAAAACAAAACCAAAAAAGCACACGGATGTAGACCTTCGTTTACATGCATCTATTCCACATTTTCAATACCTTCTTTTCCTTGTAATGATAGCCTAACACACTAATATGAAGGTTTATGGAGCCAAAAAGAATAATATGTGACTTATTTACATCACAATGATGTTTACAAAAGAAAAGAATCCAGGAGTTTTTCTAAGAACATCACTACTTATAATTTCTACGTACATGTAAGTACTTGCATATTTATATAAAGTACTTATAAGGCTGCACCAGCTCATTCTGGAACATTTCAAAGAACTCAAGAAATAAATTAAGCTATTCTTTTGATTTTTGTATATATGGCTTATAAAATTGGACCCTTGTCCAATTCTCTGTTCATATTACAAATATGTCCATATACCTTTATGTCTCTGACTTTATTTTCAAAACTTGAAACCTATTCTCTTTTTTCCTCCCTTCCGTTTATTAAAATACGACTCTCCATTCAAGTCCTATGTCCCCTAGGAGGTGTGTGCTAAGGACTCTGGCCCACACAGAATTTCCCATGACTTCTATAGGACATAGAGTTAGTACTATGTAATTTAAAATTGCTAGGAGCCACAGCAAAGTATTATGATGCATGGCACCTTTGGTTAAGGTGACTGCCAGCTAGCCATTGAGATGATATGATTATGTTAAGATTTACATTCATATGGAAATTGGACTCCTGCTGTTCACCTCGGCCTGCTATGGGACTCATGTTACGGGACTCCCGGAGAGTTCCCATTGGTTGGGGAAGGATAGTAAGTGGGAATTCGCGGGGAGGTCCGGGCCCCCAGTTCCGGTAGAGACACACACGTGTATGGACCAGCTTGCTAGCTGGGTGCGCAGGGGACATTGGCGGCCTTTTTAAAAATAAAGTAGTAGTCTCTTAAAAGGTGACATTTCAGCAGAAACACTAAGAAGTAAGGGAGTAGGTCACAAAGTAATAGGAGGCAAGTTCTCTAGGATGAAGGAAGAATAGAAGGAGAGACCCTGAGGAAAGAGCATGCTTGGCTTGTTTAGTGGCACAGTAGGGTGAATATAGTTAACGATGTATACTTATCATAAATCATAAAAGTTTAAGGTAATGGATATTCTCAATACCCTCATTGGGCCATTGCCCAATTATATGTGAATCAAAATATCCCATGGTAGCTCATACATTTTCAAAAGTGAAAATTAAAAGAATTACTACTATATCTGGAATAAAAATAGCAGGTGTGAGGAGATGAGAATGGAGAGTTAATGAGGGCTTTGTCAGACTTAGTCTATCATCTACATGAGATGAAAGACCAGGAAAGGGATCTGAGCAGGGGAAATCCATGTTTTAGCAGGATCCCTCTGGGTGCTGCGATGGGAATAAGCAAGAGTGGTACCAGAGTAGAAGCCAAAAAACTAGGAGGCAAGAGGTGATTATGCTCAGACCAGGGTTACAGCAGAGGAGAAGTTGAGGCATGTTCAACTCCAGACACATTCTGAAGATAGAACCTAATAATTTTGCTGCAGGACCAGAGATGGTGTATAAGCCCCTGAGGACTGAGACATCAGAAATGCACCATTAAAAAAAAATGAGGTGGGAAAGACAAGAGGTGGAGGGTGAATGAGGAGCGATCAGTAGGAATTGGCTTCAGGATTGCATATGATAGAAAGCTCAAAATAGAGTGGAAAGTAGTTCAAAATACTACATCAGAAGTGTGGCTATGTTGAAGGCTTTGAACACATTTTCCAAAATGGCTTTAAAAGTAGACAACCAAACACATCCTTACTATGTATAAACAAATGTAGGAGAAGACTCCATTGAGCAACACATAATATAAAAAGCAAAAAATCATTCACGAACAAAACATTAACCCAAAAACTCTATTTTGCAAACTTCCTTCAAGACAGAAGAATAGACATGAAAAGTAAGACATACCATATTCTTGAATAGAAAGACTCACTATTGTAAAGACTCAATATTTTATTTCATTAATGTATAAATTTAACATGATACTAACAATAAAAACTATCAAGATTCTGTCTTCTGTGGAACTAAGCAATTTGAATATAAAGTATTTGGGAAGCATTTACATTCAAGAATAATCAGGAAGATTCTGAAAGGGAAGAGCAAAGAGAAAAAAATCTAGATTCACCAAAAATAGAACATATTACAATTTCTTCAAAATAAGAGTATGGTAATGATGTATGAACAAACAGAACAGAAAAGAAAATTCAGATATTGCATATGGAAAAATAGGATGTGATAAGTCTTATATGTATATAATCAAGGCAAAACAGTGAGGACAAATGAACATTTTAATAATGCATTGAAATAATAGAATCTGACTCCTCAAATCATTTATTAGGTTTAATACTAAAAGGATAAAAATATATGTTTGGGGCTGGGGATGCGGCTCAAGTGGTAGCGCGCTTGCCTGGCATGTGTGCAGCCCAGGTTCGATACTCAGCACCACATACAAACAAAGATGTTGTGTCTACTGAAAACTAAAAAATAAATATTAAAAATTCTCTCTCTCAAAAAAAATATATGTTTGAGAACAAAATCATAAAATCCATAGAAGAAAATGTGAATGGATTCTTTTATGATTTGGAACTGGCTAAAATTTTTCTAATTATGACTCAATTCTGCATCAAAAATGAAAAGTTTTGATAAAATGTACTACAAAAAAATTCTACGTAACCTTTTTATTATTATTAGAGCTTTATAGTTATATGTAGTGCTTGGGTTCGTCCCAACAAACTCAAATTGATTTCAGTTCATGGTCCCGCCTTTTCCTTCCCCCCTTTTCCCTGCTGACCTCCCTCCTGACCTCCCTCCCCTCTCATTCTCCTTACTCTACTCTACTAGACTTTCTTTCACTCCCCTAGTAATTTATATTTGTTTTTGTTATCTTATCCTCCTATCCCCCTTTCCTTTATTTTGCTCAAGCTTCTGCATATGAGAGAAAATATTCAACCTTTTTTTTTTGAGGGGGGATATACCAGGGATTGAACTCAGGGGCACTTAACCACTGAGCCGCATCCCCAGCCCCACATTGTATTTTATTTAGAGACAGGGTCTCACTGAGTTGCTTAGCACCTCGCCATTGCTGAGGCTGGCTTTGAACTCACAATTCTCCTGCCTCAGCCTCCAGAGACACTAGGATTACAGGTGTGCGGTGTGCGCATATTCGACCTCTGAGTTTCTGAATCTGGCTAATTTCACTTACCATGATATTCTCCAGTTCCATCCATTTACTGGTAAATGCCATAATTTCATTCTTCATGGCTAAGTAGAATATATATATATATATATATATATCTGTGTGTATACACACATATACATGAATGCATGAGTGTGTGTGTATATATATATATATATATATATATATATATATATATATATATATTTCAATCCATTCATCTATTGATAGGTAGGCATCTGTGTTGATTCCATAATTTAGCTATTATAAATTGTGCTGCTATAAACATTGAGGTGGCCATAACACTATAGTACACCAATTTTAGATCTTTGGGGAAAATACCAAAGAGTGGGATAGACAGATCATTCATCTGTGGTTTCATGCCTAGTTTTCTGAGAAATCTCCTCACTGCTTTCCAGAGCAGTTGTACTAGTCTGCAGTCCCACCAACAGTGTACAAGTACCTTTTTCCCCCCCCACAACCTCACCAGCATTTATTTTTGTTCATATTCTCCCCACCCCCTCTCTCTTTTGTACCAGGGATTGAACCCAGGGGTGCTTAACCACTGAGCATATATCCCCCAGTCTTTTCAATATTTTATCTAGAAAGTGTCTTGATAAGTTGCTTAGGGCGTCCCTAAGTTGCTGAGGCTGGCTTTGAAATCACAATCCTCTTTCCTCAGCCTCCCTAGTCGGTAGGATTACAGGCTTGCGCCACCACACCAGACTCTTGTCCATATTCTTGATCATTGCCATTCTGAATAGAGTGATATAAAATCTTAGTGCAGTTTTGATTTGCATTTCGCTGATTGCTAGAGATATCGAACATTTTTTCATATATTTATTGACCATTTGTGTTTCTTCTTTTGAAAAGTCTCTGTTTAGTTATTTTGTCCATTTACTGATTGTGTTATTTGTAGTTGTTGTTTTAGTGTTAAGTTTGTTTTGAGTTCTTTATATATTCTGGATCTTTAATCCTTTATTGGAGGGGTAGCTGGAAGCTCTCTCTTCACTCTCTGAATTGTTTCCTTTGCTGTGCAAAAGCTTTTTGGTTTAATCGCATCCCATTATTGGTTTTGGTTTTATTCCTTGCATTTTAGGGGTCTTGTTAAGAAAGTCAGTACCAGCACTCATATGATGAAGTGTGGATCCTATGTTTTCTTCTGGAAGTTGTAAAGTTGTGGTTTAATTCTGAAGTCTTTGATCCATTTCAATTTGAGTTTTGTGGGGAGGGTGAGAGAGAGAGGTCTAATTTCATTTTTCTACATACTGCTATCCAGTTTCAAAGGTGGTCTTTTCTCCAAGATATATTTTTGGTGCCTTTGTCAAATGTCAGGTATGTGGATTGGTCTCTCTGTCTTCTATTCTAGTTCATGTCCATATTTTATGCCAATATCATGTGGTCTTGCTACTTACTACAGCTTTGTAGTATAAATTCAGATTGGGTACTGTGATGCCTTCTGCTTTGCCTTTCTTGTTTACTGTTGCTTTGGATATTCTGGGCCTCTTACTCTTCCAAATGAATTTAAAAATTGTTTTTCTAATTCTTTGAAGAATGTCATCAGTATTTTTATGGGGATTGCGTTGAATCTGCCTGGTGCTTTTGGTAGTGTGGCCATTTTGATAATATTAATTCTGCTATCCAAGAACATGCAATGCCTTTTCATCTTCTAAGGTCATCTTTAATTTCTTTATTCAGTGTTCTATCATTTTCATTGTAGAGTTCTACTACCTCCTTGGTTAGATTAATGCCCAAGTATTTAATTTATTGAGGTTAATGTAAATGGGATGGTTTTCCTTATTTCTGCCTCAGCTGAACCACTGTTGCAGTGTAGGAAAGCTATTAATTTAGGGGTGTTTGATCTTGTATCCTGCTACATTGCTAAATTTATAAGCACTAGAAGTCTTTGGTGGAATATTTTGGGTCTTGTAGACATAAGATCATATTGTTGGTGAGCAAAAATAGTTCGACTTCTTATTTTCCTATCTGTACCCCCTTTGATTTCCGTTTCTTGCCTGATCTCTCTGGCTAATCTTTCAAGGACTATATTGAATAGGAGTAAGAATGGATAGCCTCAACTTGTTCCTAAATTTAGATAAAATGCTTTTACTTTTTCTCCATTTAATATGATGTTAGCTTTGTCATAAGTGACCTTTATGATGTTGAAGTTTAATAATGTTTTTCATCTCTGATCTTGTTGATTTCCTTTCTGATCCCTAGTTTCTCCAGTGTTTTGTTTTATTTTGAATTTTATTTTATTTTACCTTTTATAGATTTAAAGACATATACAATAGTGTCTCTTTTTTAATTTGTTCCTTTTAAATATGCATAACAGTAGAGTGTATTTTGACATATATACCTGGGAGTATAGGATTAAGATTCCATTCTTATGGTTGTACATAATGTTCTTCAGTGTTTTTAACATGAATGGGCACTGGATTTTATCAAATGCTTTTTCTGCATCTATTAAGATGATCATGTGATTTTTGTCCTTAATTCTGTTTAAGTGATGAATTATATCTATTGATTTGTGTATCTCGAATCATCATTGCATGACTAGAATGAAACCCACTTCTTTATAGTGTATTATCTTTTTGATGTGTTTTTTAATGCACTTTGCTAACATTTTATTAAGGATTTTTGCATCTATGTTCACCAGGGATATTGGTCTATAGTTTTCTTTCCTTCATTAATCTTTGTCTGGTTTTGTTATGGGGATTATACTAGCTTCTTAAAAAGTTCTTGGGAGTGTTCCCTCCCTTTCAATTTCATGGAATAATTTGAGAAAGTCTGGTTTTAGTTCCTCTGTAAAGGTCTAATAGAACTCAGAATCCATCAGGTCTTGGGCTTTTCTTTACTGAAAGGCTTTTAATTACTGTTTTAACTTTATAACCTGATATTGGTCTGTTCAGACTTGTCTAAAATGTGTCCAAAAATTTGTCAATGTATGCCAGCTTTTCCAGATAATTGGAGTATAAATTTTCCAAATAGATTCTGATAATCGTCTGGATTTCAGAAGGGTCTCTTTTGATATCTCCTTTTTCATCTCTGATCCTGTTGATTTGCTTCTTTTCACTCTTTCTTTTGGTTAGTTTTGCTAAGTGTTTGTAAATTTTGTTTATCTTTTCAAAGAAGCAACTCTTTGTATATTTATTTTGTGTATTATTTTCTTATTATCAATTTACTTGATTGTGGCTATGATCTTAACCATTTCTTCTCTTCTACTGGTTTGGGAGTTAATTCATTCTTTTTCTAAGGTCTAGAGGCAGAGCACAAGCTTACTTATTTGGGATCTCTCTAATTGTTTCATACAGGTGTTCAGTGCTATAAATAGTCCTATTAGAACTGCTTTCATACTGTCCCAGAGATATTGGTATGTTGTCTTTGTTCTCATTTGTTTCTAAGAATTTCTTGATTTCTATTGTCATTTCTTCTTTCATCCATTCTTCATTTAAGAGTATTGTTGAATCTCCATGTGTTTATGTGGTTTCTATTATTTTTCTTGCTGTTGATTTCTAGCTTCATTCCATTATGATCTGATAGGATAGGTGGGATGATATCAACTTTTTGGTGTTTGTTAAGATTTTCTTTGCAGCCTAGAATATTATCTACTTTGGAAAAGGTTTCAGGGGCAGCTGAAAAGAAGGTAAATTCAGCAGTTTGGGGTGAAATATTCTGTAGATGTCCATTAGGTCCATTTGCTTTAATAGTGTTGCTTAGGTTGGAGAGCTTTGACTTTATGTGTTGATGACCTGTTTCTTGGTGATAAGGGTGTATTGAAATCCCCCAGTATTATTGTGTTGGAGTCTATGTGGGATTTAATGTCATGGAGTATTTTTTTCCATGTAATTGGATGTGTTGAAACTTGTGGCATAAATGATTATTATCATTATGTTTAGGTGGGACTGATTAGGACATACCGTCAGTTCCCATTTTGTCCATTATAACCAGTTTGATGCACTCCCAAGGTACCGCTTCTGCAGCATTCTGTGAGGGAAGTTCCAGCAGGTGGTACTGAGGTCTAATCAGGCCTCCCTGGGCTTTGTGCCTTGGGACCTTCTTTGGAGAGATTAGATTGACCCTCCCCTAGAGCTAGATAGTAGCCAATCACTTCTGCAGGTCTCCTCTCAGGTGCCTCCCAAGAAATCCAATTGCAGAGTATGAGGGAGGGGGCAATCCTTCAATCATTGCTGCCCAGGAGTACAGCCTTCCTGGAATTAGTCCCTAAGTGTCTTCACCCCTGCACCCTCAGATTCTTGCCTACTTCTGCTGGTCCCAGGAGGCACTAGACACAAAGGCTCCGCTCTGCCCTTCTAACTCTGATTCCCCTTGAGTACAGTCTACTCCTTACCCATTTCTCTCACAGTCAGCCAAACTCAGTCTAGGTCCCCCAATAGGTGCCTGCCAAGATATGGTGGCTGTGTGTGTTCTGTTTTGTTGTTTTATTTTTCTCATCTCCTGGGTCCCACAGACACGGGGGGGTGGGACACTAGCTCCAACCTGGCCCCTACCTCAGCTCTCCATGGCCAGCTGAGATACAGAGCATGCGTTTTAAGTGCCAGTGCATAGGGCAGCCTCAGGGTCAGATAAGTCTAGGCAGGGTTTTTGATCTCAGTTTCTCCACACCAAGCCACTCCAAGGTGCAGCTTGGAATGCAACTTCCTCTACCCTTTGCCTGTGACAAATCCCCTCCAGCAGCCCCCTGCGGTGAGCTTTCTTCTTAGTCCATTGTCCCTAAGTTTCTGAGTCCCTAAGCTGGTTGGAGTGCCAAATATTAAATTTCAGTGACCTTGCTGAGAATCTATATACCCACTGCTTTGGTCTCACACCATGGTGCAGCTTAGAATGCCACTTCCTCTACTCTGCTGTCTTCTTCTAAACATCCCAAGTGTCTTTGGACCCCCAAAATAAATAAATAAGCAAATTAAAAGGACAGGAGACATATGGTTTTTAAATACAATAAAGACTAAAAATTAATATAAAAGTTACCTTTAAAAAATGAAAAAGTATTGCCATAATTTGAATCTGGAATTACTCCCCAAAATGTGTTAGAATTGTTCTCCAATGTGGCACTACTGGGAGTTGGTAAAACGCTTAAGAGTGGGGCCTATGAGAGGTCTTCAGATGATTAGGGGTGCAACTCTGAAGGGGATTTGGGACCTTGGCCCCCTTTTCTCTCTCTACCTCCCTTCCTGTCTTCTACCCTGGTCCACAAGCTGAACAGTTTTGCCATTTTGCTCGCATGCACTCCTGCCATGAAATACCCCCTCACCACAAGCCCAAAAGCAATGGAGCCAATTAATCATGAACTGAAACCTCCAAAACCATGAGCTTAAATAAAACAACCTCTTTCTCTTTATAAGTTAATTATGTCAAAGACAGACAGTTTCATTCAAAAAATGGGCAGCCCAAGAAAGTAATAAGAGAACAACTTTTTATGATCATGGCTAAATGAAGTTTTAAACAAAACCCCCACAATTCTTCAACTCTAGCTGACTCCCCCTTGTATTCTCCTGGTTGCAACTTGGTCCCTCACATGTCTCCCAATAGGGTAGGTTTATGGCTAAGTGGCTGTTCTGCAGCTTCAGATTCCTTAGATATTTATGCTATTGTTTTGTGAAATCACTCTTTGCTCCAAGGGAGCCATGCATTTGTTATGGGGACCCAGAACACTCCACGATTGGCAAGTGATGGCAGATCCCATCTGCTGCTGACATTGCCAAACTGTAATTGTCATCATCGCATCACTTCAGCTCCTCTTGACTAAATGCATTTCTAATTCCCCTCTTTGTCCCTTCTCCTATCTCCCCTGCTCCCAAAAGGATTAATTTCCTCCAACAACAATCTTGGAATTATCGTCTACTGTTCCCTCATGACCTGCACAGCAATGCACATTGATTATTTATGAATTGAAACACCTCCAAACACTGAATGGAACACTCAGTGTAATCCAGGTTTCACATCTGTACGGGGGGCGTAGGAAATCCTATCCCCTTCTGCTTCTTTGGGTGGTATGAGTGCAGCAGCCAGACCTAGCACTCCGCCAAGAGACACACTCACCTTGCTGATCATTTCATAGTTTACTGTCAAGGCATGAAAATCCCATCAAGAGCTTTTCAGAAAGTCTAAACATCCACCTAGGATTTTTGAATGAGGAAGGGTATTTGTTAAATGACCTTGCCTATCTTGAAGGTGATTGACAGTCTATAAAACTGAGTTGTCTTCACAATCTGAATCACAATCTGATTCATAATCCACCCCGTGTCTTTTGGTAGAGTCAGATAAAGTCGTCAGCTCATAGTAATCCATAAGTGGCTGCCTCAAATACTTTGTAGAATGCCGTATAAAGCACTTTTCTTCCAAAAAGTCTCAAGGAACTGCTCAGCACGGTCTGAAACATATCCTGACATTAGTATTCAAGTCAAATGTCACCTCTTCACTTGCAGGAAGACATAAAATATATTGATGGAAATTTTAAGCTCATTTCTCAGCCATGATTCACTTTATTAACGATGGAAAATCGATCATACCAGAAACTATAAATAGAAAATTCCCTTTCATGCTAGCCTTAGACCATCTCTAAGTGTAGATTTAAAATAAATAAATAAACTGAGACAACAAGCAAGGACGTTTTGGCCAGTCCCAGTTTTTAAAAATGACCAATGAAGCAAGAAAGACAATTGCAAAAGATTTGAGATTCCGCTGCTATTTGGAATTCTTAAAGATATATCCACTTTTCAGAAGTTAAATAGTTTTATCATCCATTCTGAGACCGTTTTCCATCAACATTTTATTTATTAACTTGGTGGCATACAAAGAAAATAATTAGAACATACCCCAAGATGTTAAAAATAACAGAAATTAGGTTGCAGTTACACTAGCAAAATACTCAAAACAATTAGAGGGAAAGAGCTTCAAGACAATCCTACTGAGAGTAACACAAACATTGTATAATTGTATGATGAGAGAATTCACAAACACCTAAGACGCAATCCAAACAGACCGGATGCAATGTCACAGTAATGACTTGAAAGTCATTGTATGTTCATAAACAGAAACAGCTCATCTGGTTGTCACTGATCTGCAGGAAGATTCTAGCAAAGTCACAATGGAGAGTTTGCAACCTAGAAATGGAAGAAATGAGAATTCCGCAATGCTTATGCAGCAATCTCCCAAGAGAAAAACACTAAATCCAGGGAAACAAACTACCCCCAGAGAAACCAAGACCATAGGTCTTGAGAGAGGCAGTTTTGGACTCTGCCTGGGTTTGAATCCAACCCCGTAACTCCCCAGCCCTGTAACCTTGGGAGAGTCACTTACACTCTGATTCTTCCATTTTCTCATCAACTTAGTGGAGAGGACATTTTGTAGGGAGCTGCTTTGTGGGATTACCGGCAGGATTTCTGAATGAATGAAAGTAAAGCTTTGCCAGGCAAAGTGGTGCACACCGGTAATCCCAGCTACTTGGGAGGCTGAGGTGGACGATCGAAAGTGGGAGGCCAGCCTGGGCAATTTATGGAGATCCTGTCTCAAAAACTAAAAAATGACTGGAGATGTAGCTCAAAGGTAGAGCACCCCTGGGTTTAATCCCCAGTTCCAATTAAAAAAAAAGGAGAAGAAAAGTATTTATAAGGTGCCTGTCGTAATGATTAGTTAACACTGTCATATATTATTATAACTCCACCATGGATCGAGGATGATTTGAAATCTCTAAGGTTGCCTACCTCCCTTTGCTGTTGTTCCATGTGTACCAAACAACCTCTCAATTATTAATTTGGTCTCACAGGTATCATGATGCTACAAAAAAAGGTACCTTGAATGATGTTATGAATATTTCTCCTCATCTTCCTTGACTCCATTGTGAATTGATAAATTGGCAGTCTGCTTCCCATATTTTAGTCTTGTATAGAAGTGATTCACATAAGGCCAGCCTCTCTCATGCTGCTTATCTTCAGGAGTCTGACAAAGCCAGGTCTTGGAATCTACAAAATTCATCAACATAATGTCTCCTGGTGAGAACTTCACACCTTCGCATCTTCTCCTGAGGGTACCCAGACTGACAAATTTCCCTTTTCCTATCCACAATGTCAACTAGAGTATCCATGCACTGGAATAAATAAACATTGTTTACCTGTTATTTTGAGTTTTGTTAATTATAATTTAAGGCTGAGGAGTTTGATTCTTAAGATTCAACTTAATTTAAATACAAATGGATGATTTACATCTTTTGTATCAAACAAATTATAACTGATTTATCATCTTAAAAACAGACACTTCAAGAGCTGATTTAATCAATTAATGTGACTTTTTAACAAGATTAATCCTGACCAAGCAAATTGAAATAAAGTAAAGAAGGGCAGATGGAGTTGTAGCCTCTTTTTTTAAAAAAAAAAAATGTATTTTCTTAAGGCTGAGGTTGTGGCTCAGTGGTAGAGCACTTGCCTGGCATGGGTTTGGTTCTCAGCCCTGCATAGAAATAAATAAAATTAAGGTTCAATGACAACCAAAAAAAAAATTTTTTTTAATCTGTTTTCTTAAGAAGTGAATCCTCAACAATTCCTTCAGTTTTTCTATACTTAAATACTTTCACAATGGTATTCCTTTGGGAATCCAGCAAATACAAGTAAAATGATGTTTATCAAAAGAATAAATCTTTCTAAAGTGTGCTACACATTTTAGGCAAAGAAAAAATAAAGTCTGCTGAACATAATTTAATGCTTCTTGATGGATCAAGAATTGTTATTGGGAACATTAATTATTGTGCTATATTGCTCACTCTGGGATAGTGATATATGGACTTGATTATTCTCCCTCTGAATTTCTCCCAACAGTTGAGCTGTTTTATTTATTTATTTTCTTTCTCTTTCAACCTCATGCCTGATATTTCCTGTCTTCTGTTTATCTTCAGTCCTTTTTAGAATCCTTTTTAGTTTTTATATAGGGAAAGGAACACAGACTGGAGTCAAAACATAAATCCTTCTTTTCTCCAACTTACTTCTGAATCAAACTGAGATTTTTTAAAAAACATGGATAAATGAATAATCAAATATCACTTTTAATATGAACATCATTGATATCTTGAAACTGAACCAAGAATCTGGCAGACTTACCCTCCATCACCAGGCTGTGTCCCAGGTCATGATGTTATAAAAGATATGTTCTAAAGGGGCAGGCCAGATGGCTGCTTCCTGTAGGAGTTAGTTGAAATAAAGAAAGAAAGAGAGAGAGAGAGAGAGAGAGAGAGAGAGGTGGGGAAGGGAGGAAGAAAGAAGGAGAAGGAAGAGGAGGAGGGGGAAGAGGAGGAGTAGGAGAAGAAGGTTGAAGTCTTAGTTCCTGAATTAACTGAGAACTTCTAGAGGAGTGAGAATATAGACAATCCAGGAACATAATACCAATAAACATCCTCATATAGGGGTCAATTAGCAATGTGATAGCAAGTTCTGCTCCTATAGAGCCAAACAGATGAAGTTAGGAATCTCAATTCCTATAACCATATAAGAATGACCTTGGAAAATTAAGAAATCTCACTAATCCTCGATTTCTTTGTCATTAAGTGGAAAAAAAAACTCATAATGTCTATTTCAATGAGTTTTTACAAGGATCAAATTAAATAATATATGGCACAATAAAGATACTTCAGCACTGTAGAATGCCTTCACTCTTTCCAAATTACCATTTCCCTTCTTACCTCCTCTTCATGCCTGGCTTTGGCACCAGTGAGACATGATATTAGTAACTTCTGCATATTAATGAAAGTGTATCTCTCTGTCAGTGATTGATCAGTACCACAGCTGTCTTAGCTTTGGCTATTCTTGGCTGTGCTCAGCATGCCTTGCCCTCAAAGACTTTTTCAGTTCTGCATTACTTGGAGACTGTTCAAGGATTTACTATTACTGGGCAGCTCATAGCAGAATTCCTTAGACATTGCTTTTTACGTATCACAAAAAGCATTAGTTAATTGCCTAAGTTTACAAAGATCCAAAGTATGATTCCCTACTTTTCTAAGAGCTTGCAACATAATTTAAAAGTAACTCTCACAATTGTTGAAACCCCAAAATGTTTGTGATGGGCATCATGGTTAGGACAGCTAAAGGAAATGATCAAAAGCAACAGCAAAAGTTTATTGTCCTGCATCTATAACGGAAGGGTAAGAAAAGGATCTGAGTTCAATATGCAAGTTCAATATCATAAATATCACATCCCCCCAAAAAAGAAACCTAATAGAAATCCATGTTCATAGAGTAAAAATTAATAAAGAAACAACACAGTATTTTAGTTTCTAGCATTAGGTGAACTTGGCAACTTGAAGAAAATTTGCAGAGTCCTTAAACAGGACAACAGCTCCTAGGAAGAGGCCAGAACAATCCAAGTGAAAAGTCAAGCTCTTCACTCTAAGGACTGAGATGCAGAGTCAAGTTCCAGGTTTCAAGCAGAGTTGGTCCAAAGAAAAGAAGAAATGGTCATTTGAACACACCAGCCACACTTAGAGTGAGTTAGGTTCTGAAGTATATAGTCCAGTCCACAGTGACTCCAGGAACCACCAGCCACCTGAAGTGGTTGGCTATTTCCCAGGCAATGGAGACTTTTTGAATCTGGAAAGAGACATGATTCATACATTCAAAATTCATTCATACATACACGCATTTATTCACCCATGCTAAAACTCTCCATTCTTAGAATCTCTTTGATCCCTTTTATTCACTTTATTCCCAGAACATGGAGTGACATATTATCTGATTAATTAATTTGCAAAGAACAAATGGGCAGACTTGGCTCAGCTCTGCCTGTTTCTCTTTGGGAAATGAGAGGAGCAGGCCATATGCTTCTCCCACTTTGCTGTGACCTACAACTTATCCACTAGTTATAATAAAGTTGTCTTCTTGTATTTACTCTTTGCTTTGTTTCTCAACTTTGTCATAATTTTTGAAGGAAAGAAATGAACTAAATGAGTACTAAATGTTCCACACTATACTGGGCACTAAATACATAATTTATCAACTCCATTGTCCTGCATAGAATTCATGATCCCATTAAGTTTGAGCTACAATCTGAAAGGTCTGAAATTTGAATCAATAAGGGTGTAAGTATTCCAAGAAGAAGGCTGTGAGCCAAAATCAAGATCTCCTTTAACTTGGTAGAGTTCCTGTTGTAACTGGAAATTGGTCATAAGATTTACTGGGGAAGCAAGAGATTGGCTTTCTGTTCTTAGAGTGGATAGGAGACTAAAATGATCTCTGTCTTTTACCATGTAAATATGTGCCCGTGCTTTTTATTTAGGATACTTTCAGTTATGCCTATAATGCCAAAATTGAACCTCTAAGGTAAATAAAATATCCTAATTCTCTAGGATCTGAGCACTTCCCTAGCTTTTATAGTCCAACCCGAATTGTTCCCAAATCCCTTGAGAGTCTTCACTGTGAATAGAATTCTCTTTTTCTATGAGATGGTAAATGGTTTGCCTATGGCTTTAGCTATTTATAAATTCTCTCTGCTCCAAGTGTTTGCCCTAAGACTATGCAGACACTGTGCTATCTTTTAAAGAATTTAACCTTTATTTTAATTAATTTATTTTTTTTTAATGTGGTGATGAGGATCGAACCCAGTGCCTCACCCTTGCTAGGCAAGCATCTATCACTGAGCTATAACCTCCAGCCATCTTTTCTTGTTATGCTTTCTCTCGTTCTGCCAGACTGTGGTCATGGTTTCTCATATATTCCAACTCAGTCAAGGATTCCATAGTTTCCCAACTCCAAGGAAGGCTGTATAGCTCTCTTGGGGTCTGGGGTCTGGCTCAAGTCCTCCTTGATCAAAGGTTCCCCTTATGCACTAAAAAATAATAGAAATAATTTCTAAGGCCACCTCAGTGAAATCAATAGAATTTTATGTTGACTCCAGTATTCATGATGTAGTGGAAAGAGTCCAGGGCTTTAAACTTAGACAAGTCTGAGTTCGGATACCGGCTCCCCAGATGTGATAGGTCTAGTCATTTGAGGCATAACACCTCTTCTACCTTCCTCTTATACAATGTCTTGCCTTAAAAGCCATGTCTCCTAGATTCCCTTGCCACTAAATTTAGGATGTGCTTTAGGATCTACCAACATGAAATACTCAAGGGAGATTTAGAAAATAGCAGGGTCCAGAAACCACCTATGAAGTTTCTACTATTTCTGCTGGATATATACAGTCATAGGGATTTAGTTTTCCTGAAATAGCATTAGCAGAAGTCACAGTGGACAGTAACCTAGTAGTATTAAGAGGCAAGAAGCAGGTTATCCATCTCTCTGGTATAGGCAAAGCAGGCTCAGCTTAACTCTGGAGCACACAGGTCTGATGGTGGACTCTAAAGCTCCTATCACAGCTAAGACGGTGTGGTTCTAGAGCAGCAATTGGCATCATGAAGCTAATGTCACAGAGGTTGGGGGTGCCCCTGCCTGAATAGCTCTGTGTCGGTACATAGAAATTATTCCTTGAAGTTCAGGGTAGGGACTGACTGCTGCTCCAGATCTTTCCATAATTTTATAAGCACCCAATTTCTTGAATTAAATCCTTTTCATTTAAAATAAGATTGATTTCTGTCCTCTGCAACTGAACACTCACAAGTGATTTTCTCTCTCAAATCCATTTTTCTCATGTGAAAATACATAAAATAACCCTTATCTTGTAGGGGAATTGTGTTTGTGCTACTTAGTGGTAATTCATTTTATTGCTGCTAGTACAGTCAGTTAACGTACGTGGGTAAAGCTAAAGACCTTCTTTTGAGTCTTCAGAATCATGGACAGGTCTGACTTTTGCCAAAGTCAGTGTACCACACCCCAAACAAATCTTGCTACTTTCTTCAAGATTAAAGACTCTCCTCTGATCAGCTCAGGCCACCTTCTATCCCAGGTAGCTGATACCAAGAAAGATTTCAGCCCTCTGATGAAATTAGCTGCTTCTTTCTCCAACCATACTATACACTATACAATACAATAACCATAATAGTCTAACAAGAGTTAGAAACTTACATAATTGGAAGTTCATTTCCCTACAAAGTGTGTTTGTTACTCATCCTTGAGTGAGCCTGATATATACCAGGTACTGAATATTTTTAAATAAATAAATAGACACATGTATGAATGAGCCCACTATATTAAAAGTTTCTTTGAGTCTTTACATGATTATTTCCTGCCATTATTTTAACATTTTTCCAAGTTCAAAGAAGAAAGTAATTAATCCTATGGCATGTGTTATAATTAAAGGTACACTGTTTGTCTTCTTTCTTTTTGAGATTTAATTCCTTCAATGAAATGCAATGGCTTAATCCAATCACAGCATCCTTCATATAGGAAATTTTCAGGGGTATTTATCCAGCAAGTTCAGCTCATTCATAATACCTTGAAGCAATAAAGAGATATTTTAAATAAGTTCCTAGGTTAGGTACTCTAATCAATATGAGATCACACACACACACACACACACACACACACACATACACACACGTGCATTAATCTAAAAGCTAACTTTGTTAAATTGCTTTATGTAATACATTATCCTAAAGTTCCAAAATCTCTAATCCTCTTTGACTTGATACATGTAAGAAGGTAAAAGGAATGCTTTTGGGAAGATTTCTAAGATTGGGAGTGTTAATATACCTGAGAACCAGCATATAAGTTCAAAATCACAACTGCCAAACAAATTTCCAAACTATTACCTCAAAAATCATCTTCTAGTACTACATTACAATGAAATAATCATTGTAAAGTCTTGTGGACACAACAGAGTACAAGGTAAGAACTTAATAGGAATTAAAGGGTTTATTTTTTACATCAAGTTTTTATGCGTGGTAGTTTGTTCCAGTGATCCTAAGAAATCTCTTCTCAGTATGTGATTTAAAGAATGTGCTATATTTAAATTCCTGAAAATATATTTATGGTCCTCTAGATAGAAACTACTATTAGCTGGACATGGTGGCACACACCTGTAATCCCAGCTGCTAGGAAGGCTGAGACAAAAGGATCACAAGTTCAAAGCCAGCCTCAGCAATTTATCAAGGCACTAAGCAACTTAGCAAGACCCTATCTCAAAATAAAACATAAAAAGGGCTGAGGATGAGGACCAGAGGTTAAGTAACCCTGGGTTCAATCACTGATACAATAAAGAAGAAAGAGGGGGAGGGAGAGGGAGAGGAAGAGGAGGAGAAGGAAGAGGGAAAAGAAAATACTATTATAAAACAGTTAGATTTCACTTTTGTTTGTACATAGCACTTAATTATATTAAAGAGAGTCCAGGGATGCTACACATCAAATGTAATGATTGTTATCTCTGAATTATAGGTTACAGAATTGTTTTTCCTTTTTTCTTTGTGGTCATTGGTATCTTGTAAATATTCTAAAATGAGCACGTGCAAGAATTTTAAAATATATGTGAGAGCTTGCTTGATCCTTCTTATTTTTCTTGTCTTCTATCTGATCTCTCTGAGCACTCACCTGAAAATTGCTCTGCTGTCATTTGTCACTCACACCACCCCCACTGCAAAGACTCCTTGTATATAATGAACACTGATGCTAATTACCTGTGCATAAATTTGGAAAACTCCGTCATCCTAAAGACATATCACATCAACACAAGCAGCTCTTTTGTGTCTTCCTACGCTTGTATAATCTCTTCTGGGCCCTCTAAATTAAGACATCCTCAAGCATTTTACTTAAAGATTGCCTCTATAAAAATTAAATACTTTCATACTTCTGCAATTGGGCTGAAAACATGCGTTGGTACATTGGTACGTGAGTAGCTAGATACACTCACTAAAAACTGAGGACCCGGTTTATTACTACCTACTACCAAATCAAGACCCAGTTCATTACTTCCAAATAATATTCTAAAAAAACTACAAACTAATCAAAGAGGACAAATAAATGCAATTTCTGTTCAAATCTTCCTGGGATAAAGCAAATCCCACCATCTAGACAAAAGTAAAACTACTCCCACATTTCGATTCATTTTTCTACAGTTTAATGAAGATGGCCTACTTTGTCTTTGGAGATCTCTAAGTACTACTAAATATATTCTCTTACTTGCCCCTCATAATAACCCTGCAAGGAAAACATAAAAACAGTCTCTCTGCAGTACAGAAGGCTGAGCAGAGAAAACTGGTCAGGTACTGGAAGAGGTACTCCTCAGTGCCTCTTCAAGAACTAGTGAGCTCAAGTGTCTGGATGTGCATCGTGCTAGTGCTGGCAGACAGGTAGGAAGCTCACAATTTCATCCCAAAGGGCACAAATCCAGTAGTTTAGCACAGGAGAGTTCACCCTGCTTGACCTAGAAGTCCCCTTTAAAGTAATCTAGTCCAAACTACCTCCCCTTATAGATAAGAATGCAGAAGACTAGACTTTTTCCCATAAACAGTTCAAAGCATTGTCTTTTTTAATCCTAGTGTCTTCCTTCCTCAATCAACTGTGCCCTTCCAGAATGAATTATTTCCTCTGGAGGCTTAGGAAATAGATGGAGTAAATTCCACTGAATCCCTCTGTAAATGGTGAGTAGTTTATCTGGTTGTCAGGTCTTTCCTTTTAAAGGTCACTCTTCCTTGCTAAGAAATTTTCTGATGTTCTTGTTAAAAGTAAACTGAGTTGTTGAGAGAAGGAGGAAGATAATGCAATTGTGCATGGATGCTTTTTCTCTGTAGTTTTTTTATTTTCAGATTTTGACATATAGATGTATATACATGTAGATATATACATATATGTACATATGCATATAAGTATCAGTTGATTGCAAGACAATATGAAAACTATGACAAAATAAATAAAATAAATAGAACCTGGGATAAATGGTAAATAATATTTATCAACATCATATTGTATACAACATGCTTGCCCTGTAGATACCATTGTAATTTCTAATCTAGAAAAGGTCATTTTCAAAGTTGTTTTTAACCTAAATACCAGACAGACTATCCTTGCTCTGATCTTTCTTGTATTATTCACAACCAGGAAACTTCTTGCCCGGAAAGGACCTGAACATAAGGTGATTGACCTAATAGAATAAACACGAGCCCAGGGTGAATGGGCAGATAAAATGATAACTAAAATATTAACGATTTAATACCAGGAAACTGTTCTAAGAGATTCGATGTATTAATTTTTTTACCCTCACAACAGTGCTCTGAGCTAAGTGTTACTTCAGATGATAGGAAATTGCACCCTAATGAGAAAAAAAAAAAACAGGTCTTTGGAGGTCACAAATAAATGAAGACAAACACAATCAATGGACATGGGACATGCTCTGGATGAGACAGAAGGTCACAGTACGCTGAGGGCCAGGAAGCAAGGCAGAGAAAAGGTAAACACACCCACACATGCCATGCTCATGTCCCATTTATGTACCCGCCTAGGATGTGACAGAGTGCCTGCCAGAGAGTAAATACCAAATAAAAGAAGATTTGGATGAAAAACAGAGTGGTGACAAAGGGGCACACGTGACCCAATGATCAGAGAAACTAAGGTGGGACTTTCAAGGTCACCTGATAACAGCCATCCACCCACCCCAGCTCTGCATTCACCCTATCTATGCTTAAAGATTTCTAGAAAATGAGAAAAGAAAGAAACATAGAAAAAGTACCCCCCACACACGTATTAACACTTGTCTAAGTTGCTTTCAGATTCCAGCCCCGTTATTCCCATTCCATAGATGAGAAAAGCGAAACCTAAAAAGATTAAATAACCCACGCAAGTTTACACTGTTAATACAGCTACCTGGATTTGAACCTAGGTGTTCAAACTTCGAAACCAGCATTCTTCCCTCCAAAGCAAACTTTGCTCTTACCACAGAGTGCAATGTGTACTCAAGGAACATGAAAATGTACAGGGTTCACTGAAAATGATCATAATTCCATTATGTCTGTCTAAAATTTAAATCACTTCAAATAGCAAAAATATGAATTTAGCAATATTGATTTGAGACATGAAAACTGAAACTCTACATCCAAATGCTTTAACATCCCCCAATTCTAGTTATTTTTAAATATCTGGATTTAATTTCTTTAACAACAATAAAACATTGTTACGTCACTGGACTATCAAAATATTTACTTTCTGCCTTCTGGTCCTCATCTTAAGGATTTTACAAGTAAAAGAGGGTAGGAAAATATGTAGGCATATAAACTCAACAATCTTGGCCTGAGTCACACCTCCCAGAGGTAGGGCACCCTCCAGAGGTAGCATATTTCCCATTAATATGCTCTCTTAGCTATCGTTTTGAGAAGAGAAATCTAAGTTTTTCATATATCACATCCTGTGAGGCAATAGAAACTGTTCAAATTATCTGAACACTCAACAGAAGCTATTAAAAGATTACAAATATTGATTAATCCTTCCCATAAATAGCAGTAACCAAAATTTAACAAAGTTCATGTTTTTTCTCTTGCCATACTTTAAGTGAATCAAAAAAATGATATGGTTCTCCCAGTGACTAATGAACTAGAAGCAGCTTTCACCATGACCTGGAGGGCTAAAGAGGACATGATCTGAAAGGTTTCTTAGAAATCAAGGGGTAACCTTTTGCTGTCCTGAGCTACATGTTACCATAGACTAATCATTCTGACTCCTGTAGAAGCAACAGGAAAAAAAGGTAGATTTTTCTAGCAACCATTCCTATAGAACTAATCTTTTGGAGAAAAGATTTTAAGAGATGAATATTTCACATCTTTACCACACAGCACAACAGAATTGACCTTTTTCAGAATGACTATCTTTTTTTTTAAAGGGAAGGGTCATTTTAGGATTGATTTAGACACAATATCCCCCACTTGATTGCAGTTGATTGAATTCTGCAAGTTGAAATGTCTTATGTTTTGAGTTGACTGTTCTTCAGGCATATTTTTCTGTCTAGACATAACCTAAATGGCAGACAGCAAGAAGTTCTGTAAATACCAGTTGTATCTGCAAATTCAAAGGCAGCCTTGAGCCACACATCTGTCATTTCTATCAAATTTAACATGGAGAGTATGTCAATCTCAGCCTCCCTGAGTCCTATTCAACATGGAGCTCTGAAGAACTTCATCAGGGAAAAAGTAATTACCTTCAGTCTTTGTGTCAATACTAACCAAATCTATAAGAATATTTAGCACCTTTTCTTCTCCAGGAGGTAAAGTGAGAAATCAGTCAAGTGTCTGTAGCACGAGCTCCCAGAGAAATTATAACCCCAGCCCCCAAATATCCGCAACATCCATAGGTGTGTGCATGCTATAAGACTGAATCGAATTTTGTTTATCTGGAGCCCTAGAAATTTATCCTTGATAGGCCCTTCTCCCTATTCTGGAGCTTTCCATTACTGCCTGATATCCTGCATCATAACCTTTTAACCAGAACTGTACTAGCCTGCCTTTAGTATTGTGGGATTTTCCGCTGCTCTGATATCCTCCTACCATGTAAAGTAACGTGATGATAATGAAATCAGTGTTACAACTCACTGAACAAGATGACTTAATTGCTGTGCCAGTCAAAACAAAAAGGCTAATCCATACATTCTTTATTCATCATTAAAGTGAACAAGAATTCCCAGCTCTAAGAGTGTTGATTGGGTTGACTCTAATAAAATCTGTACCAGCAAGCACCCTCTAATACAGTAGTCATGGAAAGAGCATTTATTATATTTTTCATAGAAATAATAACATTATGGGTCATTCCTCTTCTCCCCTGCCATACACAAAAAGTCTTTTCCCTCATTTGTCTCCTCTATATCTTTTGCTGTTTGATGGCAAGCAAGAAAATTTAATGTCCTCTATATTCAGCAAGAAATCATAGAAATGGGAGCCTATTCGAGCCTCTGATACCTATTGCTGTGTTCTCTGTAGCCCTTCTAACATCCAAGAAGCACTCTATAAATTCAGCAGGGTGTAATGGAGCTAGAGGACTACTTACCACATTCACTAAATTAAATATTTATATACCCCCTATGCAAACAAGATCTATAGCACCCGCTCTCAGGCAGCGACATGATATATATGTATATTCACCTACAGCTTCAGCTTTATGAACTGTATTCCTTAGAGATCCCAGCAATTCCAATAACTAGGTAGACAGTCAATAATTACTTTCATCTTTCTCCTTTTATTTACTCTTTAAGAGATTCATTAAGTTGAGGAATGACAGCATTGCTTCGCTAAGCCGTTTTGATTGCTTTCCTAATTCATTTATCATGACCTTTGGAACTATTAGTTTGGTTTTCACCTTCCAGTCATCCACAATCTTGTTTTATGAAAACTAATTTCTGCATTCTCCCTGGTTCTTTTCACATGGCCCTTTTGGCCTACATTTTATTTAACAGAAATGACATATGGTAGAATTTTTCTTTTATAAAGACACCCAAGTGTGTAATATGCACGGGCACCAACAGTCACTATGTGTGTTTAAAATTGGTATTGGATCACTCTCAAAGCTTTTTATATGTCTATATTTACCTTAAGACTCAAATCCCTCCACAAAGGTGAGAACTGAGGGAAGAAGGATAGAGAAGAGTGATTAATGCAGGAGCACACATCACAGACCAGGCACAGGGCTAGGTACCCTCATACACCATGTCACCTAATCCTCACAGCAACCTGAAACATAGGCAATATAGCACTTGTGTCAGAGATAAAGAAATCATGGCTCCAAAAGAAATACTGATTTGCCAAATTCTTCCCGTGAGCAGTGGGCTTGACTAACTACACTAAGGGGCTGGGTGCCTTGTCCTGATGACTGTTTCCATCTCTGCTGTTATCCCTTAGTATCTAAGGGTACATTATATGCTTGACATGCAAGTCATTTGCATGAGATAAAGGTAAAATTCCACATTGCTTACTTTGCTCTCTTTCCTTAACTTTTCCTTAGAGGAGACCTTTAGGTAAATTCTGTTTTTCCTTCCCTGGGAGAGGGGTAAAGGGATAGAACTCAGGAACCAACACTGAGCCACACCCCAGCCCTATTTTGTATTTTATTTAGAGATAGGATCTCACTCAGTTGCCTAGAGCCTTGCTTTTGCTGAAGCCGGCTTTGAACTCCTAATCCTCCTGTCTCAGCCTCCAAAGCCACTGGGATTACAGGCATGAGCCATGGCACCTAGTTAAACTCTTATTCTCTTATATTGAATACTGATATTTGGGGTGCTAACTGTGCAGAGAACTCATTTTGCAGCTGCCTTAAAGTAGAACTCTAATTATTAAAACACAGGCTACCAGACATAGTAGTACATACTTATAATTCCAGCAATTCAGGAGACTAAGTAAGAGACCACGAGTTCAAGGCCAGCCCCTGCAACTTAGCAAGTTCCTATTTCAATGAAAAAAATTAAAAGAACTGGAGATGCAGCTTGGTGGTTCAATCCCCAGGACCGTTAAAAGCACAGATGCTTTTGGAAAGATGCTGTCAAGAGAATTAAAAGACAAGGCACAGACTAGAAGATATTTGAACAAGACATAACTGTCTTGTTATGTCTTGATAATATATATACAAAGAACTCTTAAAACTCAGCAATAAGAAAAAGAACAACCCAACTTAGAAAACAGACAAAAGATCTGAAGAGAAGCTTCACTAATGAACATACATAGGTAGCAAAAAAAAAGTATATGAAGAAAGTGTTCCAAATTATATGTCATCAGGGAAATGCAAATTAAAATGTGCTACAACCACACACCTATTAAAATATCCCCAATATAAAACAATGACAACAACAAATGCTTGTGAGGATATTGAACTACATGAGCATCTCTTTCATGGATGATGTGAATGCAAAATGGTAGTCATTTTGGAAGACCCTTTGTAAGTTCTCTTACAAAACAAAACCAATACAAACCAAAGTTCCTTCATTCTTCCCTATCCCCTGACCCCATTATGGATCAGCATCCACTTATCAGAGAAAACATTCAGCTTTTTGTTTTTTAGGATGAGAAGGATGGTAGAATGAGACAGACACTATTACCCAATATACACGTATGACTACACTCCTGGAATGACTCTGCCGCAGGGACAGACAGAGGAATGAGAAGTTGTGCTCCATTTGTGTACGATATGTCAAAATGCATTCTACTGTAAAATTAATTAATTACTTCTAAAAAAACCTAAATCTACTCTTACCACATAATCCAGCAATCATGTTCCTTGAAATTTACCCAAATGACTTGAAAGCTTTGTTCACACACACACACACACACACACACACACACACAAAACACACACATACACACACACTCAAAAAAATCTGCACACAGATGTTCATAGTAGTTTGCTTTTTGGTTTTTGGGTTTTTTGTTTGTACTGGGGAATTAGGGATTGAACACAGGGGCAATTTACCAATGAGTGACATCCTCAGCCCTTCTAATTTTTTAAAATTTTAAACAGAATTTTACTAAGTTGCCCAGGCTGGCCTTCAACTTCCTCCTGCATCAGCCTCTAGAGTTGCTGTGATTAGAGGTATGTGCCACTGCACCTGGCACAGAAGCTTTGCTCATGCTTGGAAGCAATCAAGATGCCCTCCTCTAGTAGGTGAATGGATCGATTGACTATGACACATCCATGTGATGTAATAGCATTTTGCATTGAAAAGAAATGGACCATTAAGCCTTGAAAAGACATGGAGGAACCTTAAATGCATATTACTGAGTTAAAGAAGTGAATCTGAAAAGACTAAATACTATATGATTCCAACTATATGATGTTCTAGAAATGGGAAAACTAATGGAGACAATAACCACTGCAAGGTTTTGAGGACAAGGAATGAATTGATAGGTGGTGCAAAGAGGAGTTTGAAGACAACAAAACCATCGTGCATTATATTATCATGATGGATACATGCCACTATACGTTTGTCCAAACTCAGAATGTACAACAGCAAGAGTGAACACCAGTGGCAGTTGTGGACTTCCAGGACAATAATGTGTCAGCACAGGCTACCGGTAGTAACAAATGTACCATCGTGGTGGGGGGATATTGACAAATGGGGAGGCTGCTCATGTGCTCAGGAAGGGAGTAGATCGGAAATACACCTTCATGAAAGAGCTTTATAAACTAAAGTCTATCAGAAAAATAAGGTTTTATGCGATGTTTCAGAGTAAACTAGACATACAGGTGGGAAAAATATAATAAGATGTCACACACAAAAATGAATTCCATATAAAGACTCAAATATAAAAAAGGAAGCCCTTAACATTTTAAGAAGAAAATATTCAATAACATCTTTGTGATACTGGGATAAGTATCAAAAGAGGGATTTCTTTAACATAACAACGAATAATACAAACCGTTAAAATATGGTTAGAAATATAACCATATTACAGAAGATTTCAAAAGGCCAAATATGCTGTAAACACACAAAATGCAAGAGAGAAAGATATGTGTGTGGTTCACAAGAAATTACTATTCAGAATATATAAATCAATTAGAAATGGACAAATGGACAATCAGCCCAACCCAATATATATATATATAAATATATAAATATATATATGTGTGTGTGTGTGTGTGTGTGTGTGTGTGTAAATAATGTAAATAGGAAAATTCACAGAAGAAACTTCAATGATCAATAAAGTCAAAAGGTAAAAAAGGATTCTTGGCAGTACTAAAAAACAGGGGAAAATAAATATCAAAAAACAAATAAATTAATTAAGTAAATGACATCCATTTCCAGTAACGACCAAATAACCCACTATTTCAAATGAATTGAATATTTTCTGAGAAAAACCATGAAGTTTATTGAAATTTGTAAAGGGTATCTTCTTAAAGACTTTTCTTAAGAAAAAAATAAAATAGTGAGGAAATGTGATCCAAAACTTAAGAGAAGAGAAAATCTGGGCAGGTAGCCCAACTCAACTCAATAAAAATAACTAGCTTTAAAAAATACACTTAATAAAAAACAGTAAGTGATTGATAAACAAAGGTGTCTAACCTCCCTAACAATCAGAGAAATTCAAATTAAAACTTTAATGAGATACCACACCCACCATATGTATCAAAAAAACTCTTTAAACCATAATGTTGAATAAAAGAGAAAGTTAATGAATGTATATATAGTGTCTTACAAATTAGGTAAGATTTTTAAATACACTAAATGTGTCTATATATTTTATGTATGCATATTTATATAATAAATCTATAAATATATATCCCCCTTCAGGTCAGTCATATGCCTGAGAAGGAAAATGGGAAATGGGATGTACAGGGGTACTGTATGAGTTAAGATTTTTTAATTGGGGAAAAAAAACAGATATCAATTCTATCTAAATTTGTATGTTTAGAAAAAGAACTAATTATTTTGGAGAGTTGATGAAAGTCTCTGCAAAGACTCAAGAACCAGGCTTAAACACTACAAGCAAAACAAAACCAAAAAAGTCCCCAACTATAACCTAAAGCTAGTTCAGTCAAGGCAACATTCCTGCAGCTATCTGCAAAGGAGATGGCAAAACTTAAACCACCAACATCAGGAGAGCTGGTGTTTGAATGCCACTGCTGGAACCTTGGACTCTTCTGCTCTGGAAACTATGAAGGCACCTGTACCTTGCATAACAGATTTAATGTGGCACTTGGTGCTTTGAGCCACTATCTTCAAAGTCTAACTAAAAACCAGCTGAGGTTGCACCTGATTGGCACAGGCTGTGTACAGGGGAGGCTGGAAAGTGTCTGAAAACTGGACTAGGAATAGACAAATTTCCCAGGCACAGCAAGGTGTTGTGATAGATAGCAAAAAATGGCTGCAAGATTACCCCCATTTTTTGTATCATGATTTAAAGTTCCTACAATTACATGGTGGAGTCCACTTCTGTATCCCTCAAGTTTCGGATCAGTCATGTGATTTGCTTTGGCCAATAGTGGGATATTAGCAAATCTGGTGTAAGCAGATGCCTGAAAGAAGTTTATGCATTACAGCTTGCCCTCTCTTGCAGTTTTTGGAAACTTTCCAGCCGCTACCAGGTAAATAATCCAAAGCAGCCTGCTGGATAGTAAGTTTAATAGAAGTGAGTTACCAACATTGTTCTTGCTGACAATCAGTCAACTTCCAGACATGTAAGGCCATCCAACCAATCACAAATGCATGAATGAACCAAACTGATATAACTCAGAACAGAGATGAGTCATTCACACTGAGCCCAATACAAATTTCTTACAGAATTGTGAATGAATGGGCAGCTGTTTTATGCTCTTAAGTCTTGAGGTGGTTTGTTACACAGAAAAAGCTTACTTTCACAAAGTTCAAAACTACTTGGAAGCCAGGGGAAATTTTACAAATATCCACTGTATCTCATGCTCTGAGACTGCCAAAAAACACACCCTTCCTTGATACTGAAATTCACACAATAACAATGGTTTTACCTAAAACACTAAAGTCATTCCTCATAACATTAACAGAAAGGCTAATATTATTGGATATATATCCAGTTTTATCCAGGATCTCTGGGCATCTTTTCTCCATTAGGTTTATAATTATTAATTTTCATATTCTTAAACCTGTGATTAAATGACAATGATAACAACCAGTCATGATGTGGGAGAGGAAGCAAATTAAATAAGCAAATACATATGCACATGTGTACATACGTATGTGTACATATACCTCACACAAAAGTAGTGTGCATTCTGAGTCCTTGTTTCTGCAACTAGTCATGAGACTAGAGTTGGTATTTGTGATTTTTTTTTCTTTCACCACCTATTACATTTTCCCTTTACCCTTATCAGTCCTTCAACTATATGCAATGGGACGAATCAAGCCTTCATCTTGAGACTTTTGAGCCTTTCACTGCCCTTCCTGTGTGAAGCTGATTATGCAGCTATTACAATCGATCACAGTGCTATCAGGAAGCATTCCAAAAACCTTAGATTACATTGTTTACCACCCTTTTTCTCATTGTATACTAGAAATTCTTTTTCCCCATAATAAATGTAGTCAATTATCCCAACTAACAGTATAAAATTGTATTTTACCTATTTTTCCAAAGTGACTGGGAAGCAAGAGTAGATTCCAGTTCATTGACATTGTTTCACATATGAACAGTTCAAAGCATTCTCTTGGATTCTAAAACCATAGACCTGCAAAGCTTAGAGTTGTAGGGAACTTTAAAAAATATGTGAGTGAATCATGACATATGATGCTATGACATATCACTTCATTTTTAACCCTTAATTCCTAAATCTACATATTCTAACTATAAAAGAAAACAGCATTATCTGTTGCTAGTTCAGAATACTCAGTTTCTCATAATCGGCTAAATATCTGATGGCATATATGGTAAAGTTAGAGAATGCCATGATAATTAGCCTCTGGCACTGTTTCCTTATTGTAAACTGAGTCCATTGATCAAAATCAGTGCTTTGTGGGATAGCTTCGTTGTACCAGCCCATTCTGCATTGTTATAATAAAGTGCCAGAGGGAGACTGTGAAGGAAAAGAGGTTTATTTAGCTCAGTTTGCAAGCTCTGGCAAGGGCCCTGTGGCAGGTGGCAGAAACAGGTGCTGGAGGAAGGGTCACATCCTGATACAGAAAGTCACAATGAGATTCAGGGGTTGGACTTGGGCTTTTATAACAAGCCACTCTCATGAGAACTCACTCCAGGAGACCCTTGCTCCCTTCCCAGGGCAGTGCTCTCAATAACCTAAAGACCACCCATGAGACCCCTCCCCTTTCAGATCTGTACCACCTGTCACACTGAAGCACTAAGCTCCAACCCATGTAACTGAGGGGACACCCAACATCCAAACCATAGTATGTCCACCCATGCTGATGTCTCAGGAGATGGTAAGCTAAAGTAAACTCAGGTTCAAAATATATGTCTACAACCAGGAGGAAACAAAAATTACCTCCAATTATGTAAAGAATCCAGTATAATGAACATTCCCTGGGTATGATAATATTGGGTTCTCAGAGTTGACTGATTTTTAAAAATTGGATAATCAGCATGATATAAACCTGATAAGCCATGGTCCATATTATTGTTTTCATTGTAATTACCAACCCTGCCACTATAGCCCTTTGTTCAATAGCATATTGATCAAGTGTCTAAATGGAAAATAGACAAATGACATTCAAAGGACCAGTCATTTTTATCCTACTCAGTGGGTGATCCAGAGAAGAAATGGTCTCAGATATTCTGACACTATACACCTATTCCAAGAACTCTAAATATATGACTCTTCCCCAAACTTCCCTCCCCCAAACAATTCTCTAATCTTTCCTCTTTTACTATGACCATTTTGACAAATCACCAGCCACTGCCATGAATCAATGCATATTCTCACTTCTGCATATCATTCATTCAAAAAAATAAACAATGAAATGTTTCCGTCAAAATTGTACCCGCTGGTTATATTTTCTTCCTCTACTTCATCTTAAAATGATCCACAGGTGACACAATAAGGTTATAGAAGTTTACTTCTACATAATACCATCATATCATATAGAGTCTCCTTTAAACAGGGCTTTATTTATTTCTTCCATATTAAAATACTCTAAAACAACTTCCATTTGGGTTAAGGAAGCATTGATAGCGCTGGCAATGTAAGCTGCCTGTCCCTGGAATTGGTGCATTAAGGGCTTTCTCTACTCTGATACTGAATACAACACATGCCTTTGACAGTGAAGTTCAATTAGGTGTGCTTATGAATCAAGCAATAATGCATGATAGGTGGGGTAAGCCATGCAACCAGTTGATGTGCTATTAAGATTTAGATATTAAGTGTTCCCCAAAACCTCATGTGTGGGACAATGCAAGAAAGTTCAGAGGTGAAATGACTAGGTAATGAGACCCTTAAACCAGTGAGTGAATTAATCCCCTGACAGGGATTAACTGAATGGTAACCGAAGGCTGGTAGGGTGTGGTTACAGAAGGTGGGTCACTGGGGGCCATCTTTGGGATATATATTTAGTGAGCTAAGCTTATTCTCTCTATGCTTCCTGATGTGATGTCCTGGGCCACTTTACTTTGTCACACTCCTCTGCCATGATGTACTGCTTCATCTCAAGCCCCAGAGAATGGAGCTGGCCATCTATGAACTGAGACCTCTGAAACCATGAGCCCTTAAATAAACTTTTATTGCTCTAAAATTGTTCTTGTCAGATCTTTTTTAGTCACAACAGCAAAAAGGCTGACTAAAATATGTATATGGAGTGTTATTATCTAAATGGTCCAATAGCAAGAAAAAGCATCTTTTCAAACGAAGAATAGTTACTTACCAAAACAAGACGTAGCTTTCCATAAAAATCCTGTGACCTTCACTGTAATCTGTGTATTAGGTCTAGAAACTGGCTCCATTCAGTATCCAAATCTTACAGGGGGATATTTTCAACACCATTAAATCAGCTAATTAATAAAAGTAAAGTGGCAAAGATGTTTGGAATGTAGCCTAGATACACTGGAGTACCTTCCCAGCTCTGGCCTCTGACTACTCAAAATTGGCAGCTCTTTAGGTCATCAATTAAATGTGTTAAATTAGTCAAACTAAATGTGAGATGATGATTGATTGATTGAGTGATTATAGACGCATAAATCTACAGAGGCCCATGTCTTAACTCTGTAGGAACCTTTGGAAGAAAATCCAAAAGAAGAATGCAATTCCAGAAATTTCACCGATGGGGCAGCCCACCTAGATAGTGGAAATTATCTTTTATTTTCTGACAGAAATGTGTCTTGAAAGTAAGACAACTTTGTTTCCTGTTTTTCAAGTACTGTAATGGTTGGGATATGAGGTGTTCCCCAAAAGTTCCTGTCAATGCAGGAATATTTACAGTAAAATGACTAGATTATGAGACCTGTAACCTAACAAGTCCTTCCTAGTTTGAATGGACTGAATGGGTGGTAACTTTAGGCAGATGGAATGTGGCTACAGGAAGTGGGTCACTGAGAGGTGGCCCAGAAGGGTGTATCTTCTCTGTGACCCCTTCCCCCTCCCTCTCTCTCTCTGCTTCCTGACCCCTACATGCACAAAATAGTTTCCTCCACTGGGCCCTTCCTCCATGATGTGCAGACTCCCCATCAGGCCCAGAGCCAAGGAGTCAGACATCTATGAACTGAGACCTCTGAAACCATGAACCCCCAAATAAACTTTTCCTCCTTTAAGCTGTTCTTGTCAGATATTTGGTCACAGCAACATGAAAGCTGACTAAAACAGGTACTACAAATGTGATGGCATCAATGTAGTGAGCCTGTATGAAGCTTTATTAGGAAAGGGAGATTATTAAGGTTTCTCCAGAACTAAATTGCGACACAGAATCATAGCCTTAATGTAATCCCTGAGGTGAACCAGTAGAGGCATCCTGCCTGCTCTCCTAAAAGAAAAAAGAAACAATTCATTTTGTTCTAGCTTGTGACATAGAATTCCATTTGTGAGATCCGTAGATGTGTATCAGGGCCCAAGAATCAAATGCTGATTTCTTCAAGGAAAAAGCAAAACAAAACTCTAGAACAAGAACTGCCATTGGAGTATTTGATTAAGGTTAGGATAAGCCACTTTTTTTTTTCCCTCCAAAACCTATCTATCTTCTAAACAAGACAAAAAAGGAAATGTAATGAGTCTCTTTTTAATTCATTGATAACAGTATATACAACTGAATATTATAGCATTGCTAGTGTTTACTACTTGGGGAGACACAGAGCTCCAGAGACTTCCATTTAACTTTCTATATAAAGAGCCCCCGGTGAATGAGTCATGAGGAAAGTCTGGAGATTTTTCCAGTGTATATTCCATTTATAGTCTCAAGATGGATGACAACAAGGTGAATTTCAATTTACTCTAGACTCCTTTTGGGATTTCATCTGTTACCTGATCCTACTAGACACAAACTGATCAGTGTTCCATAAAATTCTGCTTTCCCAGGGAATATGTTCAATTCTATAAACTCTTCATTTCAGTCTAGAGAGTTTCATTTTCCCAGAAATTGCCATGGACATTTTTGGGAAAGGGCTAAGAAGAAACTTCTGTTAATAAGGTAAGATACTTCTTCAAGGTGTAGGGCCAATCCTTTCTTCAGGAGCTCCATGTATGTCAATGGACCCAACTCTGAACGTTTCTATCACTGTTCACCAAGTAAGGTTCCTATACACCAGACTGATTTTTTTTTTAAATAAAGATTTCATAGAACCTAAGTGGGAGCCTACTTCTTTTGTCCTTTTCTCAGATACAGATAAAGATTGATGCAGGTCAGAACGTTCTGGTTACCTCTGATGCCTATTTTGATGATGTATATTTTGGATCTTAAATGTCCCCCAAAGGGTCCATGCATTAAAGACTTGATCCCAAGGATGATGCTATTGAGAGGTAGTGGAAACTTCAAGAGGTGGGCCCTAGTGGGAGGTTTTAAGGTCACTGGGGGTATGCCCGCAAAGGGAATTTTGGTACCACATCCTCTCTCTCTCTCTCTCTCTCTCTCTCTCTCTCTCTCTCTCTCTCTCCTGGCCACAAAGTGAGCAATCTCTCTCGATCAAGTGCTCCTTCCATGATATGCTGCTTATCCACAGGTCTAAAAGCAGTGGAGGCTAGGGATGTGGCTCAGTGGTAGAGTGCTTGCCTAGCATGCATGAGGCACTGGGTTTGATTCTCAGCACCATAAATAAATAAATAAACAAATAAATAAAATAAAAGCAATGGGGTCCATTAGACCTCCCTCCTTTTATAATCTAGTTATCACAGTTACTTGTTATAGTAACAGAAAGCTGGATAACACAGATAACTACAGGAGGTTACTAAAGTGCTCTTACATGCTTGACCTCTGCTACCCTGACATTCCATATCCCACTGAAATCAAGGAACTCATTTCAACTGTCGCACTTCTTCCAAGTTTTCTTGCTCTATGGAGAAGTATTCCAATGATTTTCAAAGAGGCAGGAGCACCTCTTCACAGGCCTTGTTTTGGTTTGTATTGGTGCATTGTAGTTTTACATAATAATGGCATTCATCGTGATATATTCATACGTATGCAATGCACAATTTGGCCTGTTTTATTCTATTGTACAACCCCTTTCACTTTTCCTCTCCTCTCTTCAATTCCCCTTCCTCTAGTCTACTGGTCTCTCTTCTATTTTCTTGAGGTCCCTTTTCTTTCCATTTTTTTCTTAGTTTCCAGACATGAGAGAAAACATTGACTTTCTGGATCTGGCTAATCTTAGCATAATGTCTCCAGTTCCATTCATTTTCCTGCAAATGACATAATTCCATTCTTCTTTATGCCTGAATAAAATTCCATTGTGTGTAAATACCACATTTTTCTTTATCCAGTCATTTGTTGATGGACACATAGTTTGGTTCCATAATTTGGCCATTATAAATCACGCTGTCATAAACGTAGGTACACATGTATCAAAAAAAAAATAGATGCTCCATGAATTTGCATAACTCTTTTGCACAGAGACCATGCTAATCTTCTCTGTATTGTTCCAATTTTACTATCCGTGCTGTCAAAGTGAGCACTCAAAGATGGTTGACAGACTGTTGGTTTCTCAGTAAACAGAGTGAGAGTATGGATAAAAAAGAGGGATAAAAAATAATTTTAGATAGAGCCACACTTACTGATAGAGGTGAACTTACTAAAGATCCTGGATTCAGCAAATTAGCTAGAGCAGTTGGAAGTGGTTCTAATTGTTGGTGTTGTTAATTGATTTTAAAAACTGGATTAATTTATGGCTTGAACTACAGCAAGCCCAGATGCTAGAAAATCTCTGGTATTATATCCCCTCCTTGATTTCACACATACTTTAAATGTATCCTCTATAAATGCAAAGAAATCTTTAACTTTCTGTGTGACATTTCATTTCTTTATGAGAAATAATTCTGAATATGGCAAAACATTAATACATGTTAAATCTCCTTATGTTTTTCTGCATATTTGCAATTTTTATGAGCTCTCCACCCCCTTCCAGGTCCTGGTTGGAGGGCTTTTCTCCCAGCAGTAACAGAACATCAGTGTTCCTCATCCTGCCACCAGATACCTATTGTTGAGAAAAAGCCCAGGAAAGCATAACTGAAAAATGGCAGCTCCCTTCTTCCTGAGGTAGAGCATTGTTAACCATCAACACACACAGCAGGATTACCAGGAGGACAGCAGAGAAATAAATGAGCAGAAAAAAAATAACCAAAGAAATAATGGCTGGAAACTTCCCAAATGTATTGAAAAACAATAACCAATTCATAGAACAAAGTATTTGTCTTAGGCACAGCACTGTGATAACTATTGCCTGGCTCATGGGTTGCACTCCAGAGAGACAAACTGAGAGGACATCAGGCCAATTCCCATCTCCTCCACCAACCTCTCAGCTCCTTTAGCAGGAAAGTCAAGAAAGAGAAGCTGGCCACAGATATACTCACAGCTCTGGTTCAGAGTTTGTCGGGGGAAGAATCAAGCTCTAAAACAGAGAGCTGCTAATCTTTTCCTAAAGGAACTGACTTTATTTTCAACAGAACAGGGATAAAGTCATGCCTAAGAGTACTTGCAAGAACAGTGGGGGTCCTGGTAAAAGGCAAATGGGCCAGACTTATGAATTTAACAAAGATGCAGCTAATATTGTTGGCCAGGAATTTTCAGGAGAAAATCAGGAATAAGACAACTATAGGGAATGCTCCTGCAGTCAGAATACATATGAAGCAGTGACTTCACAAATTGTTCTTTCAAAGGCGATAGAATTTGATTTTATTGTTTATAGAGCCGCTCATATGCCGGGACATTGTTGAAAACATTAGAGCAATCTGCTTACAAATAAATGGTGACATTTAATATTTGGGCACAGAGAAAAAGAGGAAGTGAACCCACCCACTATCATGCCATGGTGACTATGGGACTACTCAAGTTCACCTATGTACAGAACAACATCAGGAATTTAACAGACATCACTACAATAATCTGGCCAGTCATTAAACCAATAGAAAAGGATGCCATGGAGGCAGGGAGACGAGTACCAAATTGCTGTCATATGTTATGAAAAGTGTCCAATTTCTAACAAAATAGAAGTAGGAGGTGTGCAAAGAGACTTGAAAGTATTCTTTACACATGAGAAAAAAAATAGTAGTTAACAGAAATTGCCTATAAGAGAACCAGATGTTACGTTGATTAGAAAATGACTTCAAAATAATGGTTAAAAACAGATTCACAAAAGTAAAAGCAACCAGGATTAAAGAGACAAAAGAAAGTATGATGACAATGTTGCATTCAATAGAGACTATTAATAAACATAGAAAATATAAGAAAGAAGCAAACTGAATTCTGAATAGCAAAAGTGACATAACTGAAATTTAAACATTACTAGAAGGCTCTTTATCAGATTGAAATAAGAAGAACAAAGAATTAAGAAACTTGAAGATAGATTAATGAGACCTCACAAGCCAAAAATCAGAGGGAAATTCTTTTTAATTAACAGAGCCTCTGGGATGTAGGACACCATTGAATGCATCAATATACACTTAATGGGATTACCAGGAGGAAAAGAGGGAGAGAAATGAACAGGAAATTTACTCAAAGTAATGATGGCTGGAAACAAATTAGATAACTCGGAAGGAATAAACAAAATCCCTAGAAAGACACAAACTAATAAGATGAACTCAAGAAGAAATAAGCAATCTGAATCAAGTTATAATGAGTGAAAGATTGAATTAGTAACAAAAAAAGATTACCCACAAAGAAAAGCCAAGCCCCAGATGGCTTCACTGTTGTATTATATTAAACATTTAAAGATTGAATACCAATTTTTCATGAGCTTTTCAAAAATAGAAGAGGAAACACTTCTCAACTCATTGTATGAAGCAATTATTTCTCTGATACCCAAACCAGACCAAGACATCCAGAGAAAGGGAGAAAGCCATAAATCTGGATGCAAAACCTTCAACATAATGCTAACCGAAAAAAAATACAGTAGCATATGGAAAGAATTGTACACCATGACCAAGTGGAACTTATCACAAAGATTCAAGGCTGGTTTGATATCTGAAAACTAACAAGACAATCACTACAGAGCTAAAAAAAAAAAAATTTCCTAACCCCACCCAATCTTGATCACTAACCTACTTTGCATTCCTTCGTCAATACATCGTCCACACAACAAATATTGATCTGCTCTGTAACTTAACAGCTTTCCTTCCCCCCACCCCCGAGTTGTTTTCTTCCTTCCATTTTATTTCTATTCAATGAGAATGAATACCTATCTTTTTTCATAGACCTACAGTTGAATACATGACTATAAGTTCATTATCTTGACTTCCCATTTTGAACATCCTTACCATCACAGAAAACCTTTCCAGATTTGTACAGTTACACTCTCTCTAAAAGTAAAAGGTTAACACTCAAAATTCAACAACCAATGATATATGAATATATTACCAGTGCAACTCCACATCATGTACCACCATAAGAATGGGAAGTTATTTTCCATGTATGTATAATAAGTCAAAATACACTCTACTGTCGTGTATCTTTTTTTTAAGTTACATTCAGCAACCTAAAGTACTCCTTTCATCTCTAAAGTACTCCTTTTTCCCAGAGCAAGCAGCATCTCAGAATCTGCACTTGAAAAGAATATAAGAGAAAGATGATATAATATTTCTACAATAGTCATCATGGTTTATTTAGTTTCTAATAAAAATGATTTTATGCTTAGCATTGAGGCTGTCATTCAAAAATATTTGTTATATGAATACTAAGTGTAGAATTCTATACCAAACTCCCTAAAGAATTCAATATATAGTAAAGGGATATAAACTGGGAAGTAAAGGACTCAGTCTGACAGGTATCACTCTCAGATGTAGTCACAGAGTTGTGATGCTATTTGGGCCAGGTCATGTACTCTATCTTTCAATTCCCTTTTCTAAAAGGGAAGGATTGTCCATTTCAGGGATGACAACGAAGTTTCTTCTCAAGTGCCAAATCCAGTTGATTGGTAATGATGCCTTGAGTTCTGGGAAGAAATATGAATCCCAGTACAGGTTCAGTGATAAGAATCCCGTGTTCAATTTGGGATGTGCATCATGATCATAAGTTAGAGAAGTTTTCAAAGAGTATGTAAGCTATTTGCCATCTCTAAACTATTTAGATGTACAGACTAATCAATTTTTTAATAAAAAATATCTGATTCCTCATGCTCTACATTCTAACAATACATATTATGATAATAAAATTATGAGTATTTGCTTTCCTCTATTTAATTTTCCTTCAATTATTGGTTTTTAAGGGTATAACACTTTTGCAAACAATCAAGAACATGTAGAATATTATTTTAATAATATATTCAATATTTAATTTAAAGCACCTATTGACTTTAATTATCCGAGGGAACAAAAAATTAAGGCAAAGGTCATATGTGTTGAAGGATGATCCCAGGGGATATGAATGCTCATTTTCTGAATTCAAATTATCATTGTATGTCTCACCTTAAAGTTATCAAATTTCTCCATTTTTTTCCTGTATTTCTAGAATAGTACTTTATTTAAAGTTCACATTTATATAAATAATTTGGCTATTAATATCAACTGTAACTATTTTATGCTTTTATATATATATATATTGCTTATATATTTATATTTATATATTTTATATATATTCTTCAATTTGGATACTAAAATACCAAATAGTTTTTCATCAATCAAATCAAGTAGAAAATTTTAGTCTATTTAATACTGCAGACATCAGCCAAACATAAGCCACCTAGGATTATGAGTCCCCTTAAGGGATTGTCCAAGTTACACTGGTTTAGTAAGTCATTACTAATTTCTTATGTTCCCAAGTCAGACCATACTATTCTTTTAAAGATTACCTTATCCCTTTCTTCTTCCAGAAATCTAAGCATTATAGTATTTTTCTTTGTCTATTAAAATAACAATGTATTTTTTTATTTTTTTAATGAGAAAGGATCTGTATATACATTTTGCCAGTAATATATGAATTATTTATTGACTCAAACAAAAGAAATTAATTTAAAATATTTATTTATTTTACATGAAAACTCAGTAGATATATTGATCTGGCAAATCTGAGGGAGGAGTCTAATAATCAAAAACTTTCTATTTTTTTGTGCATATTGCCCTAATTGACTTTCCATTTTCAGTGCCTTAGCTCTTTTATCAATGAGTTATAAATGTATTATTTACATGCCATTCATTGCAACTGTGGTTGAAATAACCATGTATAGAGGTTTCATTTTGCTCATTGCACCAAAAAACAAAAGTGAGAACTCAGAGATAACCTTCTCTCAATTCTTCTGACAAGCACAAGAATCAAACAGGGCTATTCCAAAGTCTTTTCCAAATTGGTGTCAGTTACTTAATTTAAAATATACAATGAATAAGCTGCAGGTGGTGGTGCACATATTTAATCCCAGCTGCTCAGGAGGATAAGGGAGGAGGATCACAAGTTCAAGGCCAGTTTCAGCAATTTAGGAAGGCCCTAATAACTTAGCAAGACCCTGCCTCAAGTAAAAAATTTAAAAATGGGCCAGGGTTGTGACTCAGTGGTTAAGCACCCCTGGGTTTAATCACTGGTATTAAAAAATGATATATAAAATGCATATTGAAGATATATATATAACATGTCCTTCAAGATGGCAGAATAGAGGAGATTGTGCCCCTAGCTGCTCCTTGGCATAAAATCCAGAAAGTAGACAGGCAGCTTCCCCACAAGTTAGGTGAACAAAAAAAGGAGGAGGGCTTTACTGAAATTTAAAATCGGACATTCAAAGAAGACCAGGGTCACAGGAGGTTGGATATAATAAAATAAGGAAAAATTACCTAGCAGCAAAGCCCCTGCCCTAGCCAGGCTGGAAGCTCCAGCTGAGGCCATCCCTCCATGAGTAGAGTAGAATAAGAGAAGTAAAGGAACTTCCATCTGGGGGAGGCCCAAGACATAGGAGTGTCTAGAAACCAAGGACATTGCCCAACAAACCTGAATGATACACTGCACAATATCCATGGGTGGGGAAAGAAGCCGCCATTTCTCCAGGCCAGGTGCAGAGGACAAAGGAAGGAACCATATTATAGCTGCAGGGTGGGGGTTGCCGCTGAGGGAGCCAATTCCTGGCAAATACAGGCCTAGTAAACACATGCTGCATGATATAGGGTGTGCTTAAGTGACCAGGAGAAAGTCAAACATGAAGACAGGTTCACACAGGGACAACTAATCATAGAAACCCATCCAGCTCTATCTATGCCTCCCCTTTCAATCCAATGGGTTGCAGGACCTGCTGGAGAGACACATCTGGCCAGAATCTCAGAAGGGCATGGGTGGAAGAGATTGTTTGGAGACTGAACCCAAGACCAGGAAATGTGGGGTCTGCAGGTGATGTAGGGAACTAAGAACTGGATCCCCAACCACATGAGTAGAATGTAGGGGTGATCCCTGGGGTAAAGTCCTTCACTGTGAGCCAGCAAGTACTGGTTGCTGGAGGTACACTGATTTAAAATCTCCAGACCAATTTGCATTCAGCGAAAAGCTTGGAGCCCACCTAAACCTGAACTCTGCCTCCAGGAACTCTGCCTATACAGGATTAGCTTCCAGCAATCTAGAGGGTAGCACATCACACTCCAGAAGCTGCTGAGGAGCTAAGAATATTTTGAACTCCAATAGAAGGGATTCTTTGACTTTTCTTCAAGACTTTTTTGTTTGTTTTTCTTTCTCTTTTTAATTCTTTTTCTCTGTTTAATTGTGACCTTGATGGTACATATTTGCATATTTGGATTTTTTCGCATATTAGTATTTTTGAAGCCAGGTATTTTTCATGGATTAGTTTTTCTGTGAACTAGCATGCTTGATTAGTATATTTTACTTTGGTTTTATATTCTTTTTAATTTTTTTAGATTTTTACTTTATATTTTTTCTCCTACCTGTTTCTCTTGATTCTCTCTTTACTTCCCCTAACAGCCAATCTCAATTATTCTCTTTCATTCTTTTTTTAAAATAATTTTTATATCTTTATTTTATTTATTGATTTTTATGTGGTGCTGAGGATCAAACACAGGTCCTTGTCTGTGCTAGGTGAGCGCTCTACCACTAAGCCACAACCCACCCCAGCCCCTCTCTTTACTCTCTTTAACTCTTACTTTAACCTTTTATTTCTGTCTTCTCTCCTTCTCCCTCATAATCATCACATCCTATATCATTTCTTTCTCTCCCTGTCCATCATTTAAAGTTGTAAACCCCTTTGTAAACTTGCTGTATTTACTGTAGGCAATAAACTGATCATATCATTTCTGTTTATTGTGATAATTAACATTGTAGATATCATAGTAGAACTATTTGGTTTAAAGCTGTATATTATTTGCATTGGTTGTTGTTATTATTTGTCTCCCCTAGACAGTGAAGTACTGGAAAACTTTAGGAACACTACTAAGTCCACAGGATAGAAACTCCACTGCCTCAGATCCATACTGTTAGATGGATAACACACAAACAACATGAAAAAGCAAGGGAATAAATCACCCCAAACAAACCAAGACACTCCAATAACAGAATCCATCAACACCACAATGGAAGAAATGTCAGAGAACGTGTTTACAACGTAGATAGTTAAACTGATCTACAAAATAAAGAACAGTATAAGGAATGAAATCAGAGAGAAAATACAGGAAGTGAAAGATCACTTCAACACAAGAGCAGAGATTCTGGGGGGCAAAATGCAGAGAGCCTCAAAATGAAGGAAACAATTAACCAATTAAAACTACGATAGAAAGCATCACCAATAGACTAAAACATTTAGAAGACAGAACCTCAAGCAATTCTATGTTTGAAGACAAAATATAGAATCTTGAAAAAAGAATTATAGAGTTGACCACAGAGAGAAGATGTTAAGAAACCATGAACAAGACTCCCAAGAATTATGGGATAACATGAAAAGACCAAATTTAAGATTTATCAGGATAGATGAAGATATAAATCAAAGGAATGCACAATATTTTCAATGAAATTATATCAGAAAATTTCCCAAATCTAAAGAATGAAATAGAAAATCAAATAAAAGAGGCTTATAGTGTTGGGAAACGTATAAACGGCAGCTGCACCCCAGAGAAAAACCCCAACATGGCACCTAACGACTTCTTCTTCCTACCTTCCCCTTTTCTGCAGTGGCACGAAAAGTTCCCGCCCATGTAAACTCTCCCACCAGCGTCAATTTCAAATCTCACTGGCGGGGAACCTTAGCCCCAATAAGAACTAATTCCTGGGCTCCGGAGCTGATATCTGGAAGAACTTGCCAATAAACGGGTGGCCTGCCATTTATCTAAGCCCTACCATCTCCCCTTAGTTCTATATAAGCACACAGCCTTTTGCAATAAAATTGGAATTCTCCCGGTGAAGTGTCTTTGCGTGGGGAATTCTTTCATATAGGACCCCAAAATATAAAAAATTACCCACAGACACATACACATTATAATGAGAATGACTAACATACAGAAAAGATAGAATTTTAAAGACTGCAAGAGAAACATTACAGATTACATATAGGGGGAAATCAATTTGGATCTCAGCTGATTTCTCAACAGAAAAGCTCAAGACCAGACAGATTCTCAGTCAACTTCTACAAAACCCTCAAAGAAGAATTTAACACCAATACTTCTCAAATTATTCCATGAAATAGAAAAGGAGGAAACCCTTCCAAATTAATTCTATGAAGCTAGTATCACCCTGCCACCAAAACCAAACAAAGACACATCAAGGAAAGAAAGCTTCAGACCAATATCCATAATGAACATAAATGCAAAACTTCTCAATAAAATCTGGCAAATCACATACAAATACATGTTGAAAAGATAGTGGGCCTTGATCAAGTGGGGTTCATCCAGGGATGCAGGGTTGGTTCAACATACAGAAATCAATAAATGTAATTCATTACATCAATAGATTTAAAGACAAGAATTAGATAATCATTTCAATAGATGCAGAAAAAGCATTTGACAGAATACAGCACTTCTTCAATATTCAAAACACTAAAAAAAAAACTAGGGTAATAGGAACATACCTCAATATTGTAAAAGCTATATATACTAAACCCAGGGACAACATCATTCTAAATGGAGAAAAATTGAAGGCATTCCCTCTGAGAACTGGAACAAGGCAAGGATGCCCTCTTTCACTACTTTTATTTAACATTGCCCTTGAAACTCTAACCAGAGCAATTAGAAGAAAGAAATTAAAAGGATACGAATAAAAAAAAAAGCAGAACTCAAACTATCTCTATTTGCCGATGACATGACTCAATATTTAGAAGATCCAAAAATTCCACCAGAAAAATTCTAGAATAAGTGAATTCAGCAAAGCAACAGGGTATAAAATTAGTATCCATAAATTAAATGCAATCCTATACATCAGTGAGTAATCTACTAAAAGAGAAATTAGGAAAATGATCCCATTCACAGTAGCCTCAAAAAAATAATAACATATTCGAGATTCAATCTAAAAAAATAGGTGAAAGACCACAACAATGAAAGCTGCAGAACACTAAACAAAGAAATTGAAGAAGACCTTAGAAGATGGAAAGACCTCCCATGCTCCTGGATAGGCAGAATTAATGTTGTCCAAAAGGCCACACTATCAAAAAGCACTATACAGATTTAATGCAATTCCTATTAAAATCCCAACAACATTCTTCATAGAAATAGAAAAAGCAATCATGAAATTCATTTGAAAAACAAAGAGACCCAGAGTAGCCAAAGCAATCTTCAGCAAGAAGAGTAAAGGAGGAGGAAACCCAATACTACACCTTAAATTATACTACAGTGCTATAGTAACAGCATGGTATTGGCGCCAAAACAGATAATGTAGACGAATGGTGTAGAATAGAAGATATAGAGAAAAAAACCACATAAATACAGTTATCTCATTATTATTATTATCTCCCATCATTACAGTCCCAGGAACTAAACTTTTAACACATGGCCCTTTGGGGCACATTCCAGAATCAAACCATAGTATTAACCAAACCAACAGAAAAAGACATTCTCCTTTTTAATGTTTATATATTAACCCCTGAGAAGTACTCCAAATGTAGGATGTGTGTTATGTGCTCACAACAGGTCAGTCACTGTCTCCTGCAATGAAGCACTATGGTTACTTCCCTTCTGTGTGCTCTCCCATTGCCCTTTTAAATCACATCTACATATTCTTTGATATGCCTCCTCTCAAAAGAAAGAATTTAATCTTTCCCCCTTGGGTGATTGTGGTGAGCCGTGTTAGCGGACCGTGGTCGCCATTACAAGATGGCGCTGATAAGCGCCGTGGCCTGTGATAAACAACTCCTTGTTTTGGGAGAGTTGGCACGTAGCTGTAAAACACCCTATGAGAAAGATTCACGTGGCAGTTGTGCATTGGGGCTTGATGTGCTTTATCAAGGCTGGGGCGCTCGGGTGAAGTGGTAGAAGTAGAAGTAGAGGTAGAAGTAGTGGTAGGAGTAGAAGTAGTAGTAGCAGTAGTAGTAGTAGGAGGAGGAGGAGGAGGAGGAGGAGAAGCTTCCAGAGACACATAATTAAAGGCCTGAATAAACTGCTGAAAGAAGAATCCTGTGTCGTGTCCTCCTTGCTGGCGAGGGGTCGCGCCAGGTGATGCTATACTTAGTGACACACTTCTGATGAGTAGAATATGGAAAAATGATGTGATGTTGCTTCTGGTATTGGGTTATAAAAAGACTGTGGCTCCTGTCCTGGGTACTCTCTCCCCTCAGATCACTCACTTTGGAAGGGAAGCTAGCTGCCATGTTACAAGGACTCAGGCATCAGGCATAGCATGACAGATAAACTTAAATTTCAGAAAACTACATATAATTTTTAGTATAAGTATATATCAAATGTAATAGTTTAAGACCCTTCATGGATGCCTGGGATTGTGGATAGTACCAAACTCTATAAATATTATGTTTTTTCTATACAAACACACATAAATATAAATGTCTTTTCATGTTAACTAGGCACTTATCATAAACTTCAGTGATAACTTGCAATTTGAAGAGTGATAACAAACTAGCTGAATTTATTTCTTACTTTATAATTTCATGGATAGAAATTTTGATATTACCCCATATTTTAGTAACCTCAGCATATGATTTTTCTTCTTTCCTCATTGAGAACTTTTATCTCTTTGCTTAAAGGAAGCATTTTTCCAGCTTCTCTTTAGCATTTCCAAACTTCCAGAAAAACCGTTCTTGTGACTTGGGGGCCATTATTAGGTAAAATAGGGGTTACTTGAATACCAACCCACAATCTGGTAACTGAGATGGCTACTAGACGACTAACAGACAGGTACCATATATAGTGAGGATACACTGGGAAAAGGATAATCCACATCCCAGGTGGGGTTGAGCAGGACATTTCTAGATTTCATCATGCTACTCACACAGCACACAAGTTAAAATTTATGAATTGCTATTTCTAGAATTTTCAATTTAATATTGTTTGGACCACAGTTGACACAGGTAACTAAAACCACACAAGGTGAAACTGTGGGTATGACTACTGTGTGTGTGTGTGTGTGTGTGTGTGTGTGTGTGTATAGATAGATAGATAGATAGATAGATAGATAGATAGATAGATAGATGATAGATAGATAGATAGATATAGAGATAGAGAAAAATCTCCATAGATCCAAATAGAGAAGAAGTGGCCAAGACTAAAATATTTCACTTAATACTATTCTTTCTTGCACGGATTCTGTGCATTTTCAGAAATTTTTGACATTCTTTTTTAAAATATCTTCATTTTTGTTCACACCCCAAAGCTGTAAAACTATTTTATGATGATCTCCTCAGGCTTTCAAATATATATATTTTTCACACTATGAAAATTCAAAAAGAAATTTTCCCTGCAGAAGGGATTTCTGAGATAAGCAGGTATAAGAAAGAAAGGTCAGAACATGTAGGAGAGGGGGTGAAGGGAGTTATCTCAGCAAAATTACAGGCTTGAAGAGGAGGAGCCTTATGCATCTTCAGTCAGTGAGCAGGAAATTTGTTACTGCACGTGGCACTAACAATGAGTCCATCCTGTACCCATCCATTCAAAATCTGATAACAGACATAAACTTGAAAGACCTTTCTCTCATTACAAGGTCCTTTTTGTTACAAATTGTAAAATAATCAGGAAAAATGAAGTCAGATTGCCTGACTAGGCTGTGTTGGTTGGACGTGCTGAACTGGGCTAGAATTTAATTACATCTAAGTGACAGTAACCTTTCTCATCCCAATTTGACTTTGTGTTTTCTGGTTTCTATTTCTCTAGTGAAGAAAAATAATATTCTCAAAATTCACAAGATAGACTATCTAATAATTTGTTTGGATACTGGTTGGAATATTGAAAACTTCTTTAATTTCTCTAATGATTTGCTTTTATTTTTTTCTAGCTTGGTATCTTCTAATATCTTTTACCAGATTTTGCTATTTTTTCCTCTATAGTTTTGAAGCCCACTTGACTATCAATTAGTTTGACCCTGTCTGAAAAAAATGGTAAGTCCTACGCGATCTGGAGTAGTTGGTAACATCACAAATCTAAGAGCCAAAATTGGTGAGATAATACTGGCAGAAAAAAAATATATACGTGAGACTTCCAAAACATCAAACATTAGAGTCCTTACATCTTACTTCTTTTCTCAAGAAATTAGAACTAAGTGACATATTCCTTCCTGAAGCACTCCCACCTGTACACACAAACACACTTGTACATATTGGCCTTCTTCTAATCCTTCACATCTCAGGTTCTGAGACAGATGCAAAACCTGGGTGGTACATTAAACCTGATTTCAGAACCCTACAAACAAATATTCACAATAAAAAGCACAGCAAGGAGAAAGTCCATTTAGACCAACAAAGTGCAAATTTATGTTCATTTGAAAATATCAGAAATGCTTTCATGATAAATGTGGCACTTGAAGTAATATTGAAGAGTACAAATAAAGAGAGATATCAGTAGAGGAGGTTATGCCAGACACAAGGAAAAGCACATGCAAAGATAATGAGGAAAGAAAGATTGGTATACTCAGAAAAAGTATAGAGAATTGGTTTGGGCCAAGACATAAAGAATGGGTGAGGAGGGAGAAGGATCAGATCCATTCAGTGGTATTCTGTGAATTCTATGGAGGTTTTTGTGTTTCATCCTGTCAACTCCAAAGAGCTACCACCTACTATTTAAGCAAAGCAGTGATGTGAACTGTGCTGAAGAATTTGGTTCTTATTCTACGGAGGAGGAAGAGGAGGAGGAGGAAGAGGAGGAGGAGGAGGAGGAAGAGGAGGAGGAAGAGGAGGAGGAGGAGGAAGAGGAGGAGGAGGAGGAAGAGGAGGAGGAGGAGGAGGAGGAGGAAGAGGAGGAGGAGGAGAAAGTAGAGGAGGAGGAGGAGGAGGAGAAAGAAAGAAAGAAGGAAGGAAGGAAGGAAAGAAAGAAAGAAAAAAAGAAAAAACCAACCTCTAACCACTACCTTCCCAGTAAGAATTGCAAGAGTCCCTGCAGGGCTTCAAAGAATAATCACTTTTTAAAGTACATTTGCATGATTATCAAGAATACAAATAATGAGGATGTGGGGAAAAGGGCACACTCATACACTGCTCATAGGACTGCAAATTGGTGCAACCAATCTGGAAAACAATATGGAGATTCCTCAGAAAACTTGGAATGAAACCACCATTTGACCCAGTTATCCCACTCTTCAGCATATATCCAAAAGACTTAAAATCAGCATATTATAGTGACAGGGCCACATCAATGTTCATAGCACCTCAATTCACAATAGCTAAGCTATGGAACCAACCTAGGTACCCTTCAACAGATGAATGGATAAAGAAAATGTAGTACATATACACAAAGAAAAATGAAATTATAGCATTTGCTAGTAAATGGATGGAACTGGAGACTATTGTGCTAAGTGAAATAAGCCAATCCCAAAAATCCAAAGGCGGAATGTTCTCTCTGATATGCAGATACTGACTCACAATAGGCCAGGGTGGAGGGGTTCACCAGATTGGACAGAAAAGAATGGGAGAAGGGAGGAGAGATGGGAATAGAAAAGATTGTCAAGTGAATCAGATATAACTTTTCTATGTTCATATGTGAATATCCAACCAGTGTAACCACATCATGTACAACCACAAGAATGGGAAGTTAAACTCCATATATGTATGATATGTCAAAATACATCCTACTGTCATGTATAACTAAAAAGAACAAATTGCTTAAAAGTGCATTGGCATGTATTTTCCCCTTTTATCTTCATGGAGACTCTGGCTCTATTATGTGGTAGATGTATGACCTTGGGCAAGACACTTAAAACAGGGTCACTATCTGTAGCATGGTAATAATAGTAGTAGGCACTACTTCATGTGTTTAAAGTTTAAATAATACAATGTACCTACTGCATAGTAAGCTTTCAATACATATTAGCTTTACAGTTAACATTGTTATTGTTTTACAATAAATGAAAATGAAACTGGGGAAAGGTAAATGACTTGTTCAAGGTAACTGAACTAGGAAGCACAGGAGTTAAATCCAACTGCAAGCCATTGGCATAATCTTTCTATGGTGCAAAGCAGATCATGCTACTAGAGAAACATTAGGTAAATTAGAGGTCTGAAAATGGCAAATTGATTAAATAAATTGTGTACATCCTTGTCATGAGACATTCTACAAACCAATTATAGTGTTGTAAAAGAATTGTTTTTCCTCTAACCTGGAAAGATAATCAAATTCTATTAATTTTTTGTATTTTGTAACACCTCTTATTAAGAGAAAAACTATATTGGAATTTCTAAACTGTAAACAATCAAGAACTGAAATGTCAAAGGAATCACATTAATGATCATATACAGACAATAACTCTTACATTGTCCTTTTGCCTCCATACAATAAATGTAGATATTTCAGCAAAATTGAGTCCTTACTAAGCAAACATTTTGTATATACTGTCTTCTCTTTATCTTTCTCTGCCTTTATCTTCTGTTTGACTTTCAGCAATTCTGCCTGGATGGCTTTATCTTCTGGTGCTATCTCCAGAGCTTTCTTAAGATCAGCCAATGCCTGATTCTATTCTTTTAATCCCTGCCTTCCTTGAGCACTGTGATACAGTGCTTTGGTATTTGATGGGCCCATTTTAAGAGCCTCTAAACAACTGTCAATTGCTCCCTGGAAGCAATTTTTACTTTACAAGCACCAATGTTCAGTACACAGCTTAAGGTTATAGATTGCAGCCTGGATCTACCTGCTTTCTCAATAACAGCCTTTGAACTATCCACATATGTTTAAACCTTTGCTAATTTTTTAATGGTCATATCCCAGTGTTGGGATTTGGAAAAAAAAAAAGTATATCCAATGTTTTTTAAGTGTTCTATTATTAATAAAATTTTATCTACATCTTTTTAGTCTACATCTATATTCTTAGGGAAATCTGGATGACTATAGCCAGAGCTTCTTTTAGGAATATTCCCCAAACATCCCCCTTTTCAGTTCTCCACATTCTGCAATAACACATAATGTGGAGGGTTTTTCACCTTTCACTTCTATATTTTCCAGTATCTTTGCCATACCTACTCTTTTAAGTACTTAACCCAACACCGCATTTTACATCCAAATGAGGGGTTGGACCTTGGTGATAAAGAACTGAGAACCATTTGTATAGCTATCTGTATTTGCCATGTTCAGTAAACCTTCCTGAGCATGCTTATAGTAGAAATTGTTATCTTCAAAGATTTTACCATAAATACTTTTTCCACCTGTCCCATTCTGATTTGAGAAGTCTCCACTCTGAACCATAAATTCCTTAATAATTCAATGAAAAGGACATACTTTGAAATAAAGAGGTTTCCCAGTGATGGGTCCAATGCCTTTTTCTCCTGTACACAATGCACGAAATTTTTCTGCAGTTTTGGGTACAATATCCACAAACAATTGTAAGACAATTCAGCCAATTTGCTCCTCTCTGATGTTCACATCAAAGAAGACTCATGGGTTCCTGGGACTGGAAGCTTTAGCTTGGGGGATGGGTACAACATCTTGATTTGCAGGCATGTTTAGAAGCCGGACCCACAAACCTGGTGCACCATCTGCAGCTCGAACTTCTCTGGCTATCATTATATATTTTTAAAGTTAAAAGTATGAACTAAGATATTTTTAATTTTAAAAAGATGAAAAATAAGGGGGAAATTCCTTAACAGATGCACACAACCAAGGCTTTCTGTGCACTGAAAGAGTGAGAGTGAATTTTTCTTTTTACTGTGCTCACTTTTCTACACTTTCATGTATCTAGACTGACTATGTCTTGTTTCAAAATATATCTTTTAAGCTCCCACTCCTTCCTTCCAAGTAAAAACCTTACTCTCGATTGCACACCCATCTTGATTCCTGATATATATGGTCCCCTTTTTTAAGGTCATATATCCAGCCAAGGAATAGACCTTAGCAGAACATGTGATTTGCCCAAAGCAGATTATGTTACTGTCTGTGCAACTCAAGGAGGCCCTAAGCAAATTATCAAGACCCTGTTTCAAAATAAAAAAAATAAAAAGGGCTGGGGATGTAGCTTAGCAGTAAAGCATAGCTGGTTTCAATCCCTGGTACAAAAAAAAAAAACATTGTCAACAGTAAATCAATTGTTTGACTATTACAAATAGCTGTTATTAACATGGATGTACAAAGATCTCTTCAAATGTCTCCTTTCAATTTTTTAATATATATGTCCAGAAGTGGATTTGTTAGATCCGATACCATTTTTTACAAAGACTACCTTTTCCCTTGTAAATAATTTTTGTTACCCCTGCTGAAAATAAATTACCACACATACAAAGGTTTATTTCTGAGCTTTTTTTGTTCTATATTTCAAGGATCTATCTGTCTATTTTTATGCTAGTAAAACTGATTTGATTACATTAGTTTGTAGTACGTGTTAAAATCATGAAGTATGAGAATCCCAACTTTCTTCTTCTCCAAGATTTTTATTTCTTATCTAGGTCTCTTGAAATTCCATATGAACTTTAGGGTGGATTTTTCCCCTATATTTAAAAAAAAATCTTAATGGAATTTATGAAGATTTCTTTAATCTACAGATGGCTTGGGTAGTATTTACATCTAGTATTTAATCTACTAATTCAAGAATAGAGAATGCCATTCTACTAATTGAAATCTTCTTCAATTTTTCTAATGATTTTTTTTCTCTTTGTGCTTTATAATATCTATTACTTGATTTTGCATTTTTCCTTTGTAGTATTTTTAAGGACCTCTTGACAATGACTTATCTTGATCTTATTTGATACATAAAATGTACATTTTTGGAGCTCTTCAATATAGAAGATAAGGAGTAATATGTTATGGTTGATCCTAGGTAGTTCAGTAGTTTGGAATAATTGGTGATACCATGAATTTAATGGCTCAAATTGGTGAAATAATGCTTATGTAATGATGGTAGAGTGTGTGTGTGTGTATGTGTGTGTGTGTGTGTGTGTGTGTGTGTGTGTGTGTATTCTGAAAAAGCAGACCTCAGAGTCCTCACCTCTTATCTGTTTTGTTAATGGCTTTGTCTTTTTTGTGTGAAATGTGATTTATAGCTTTGACAGAGTGACTAGTAGAGCATGAGATGAGATTATCCCATGATAGATAGATAGATATGGAAACATAATATTTTAAAATTTCTTTAGGCTTACATTTGAGTATAACCTATTTATATATTATCATTCACCTTCACACATTTTTCAGTAATATCCCCTGAGAACCCATATACCTGAATGTTTTTTCTCTGTATTTATTCCCTACAGGGGTCATGAACACAGAAGAGAGCATCCAGTAGCAGCTTTTACAAGGATTTAGAAACTAAGAGCCAGCACACAATAAGTCATGCATGCGTGAGAATATCCAGTGCCCTATGAGATATCCTAGTGAATAAAAAAGAACTGTCTTCTAGTGAAGACAATCTGAATTGAGCTGAATTTTGATCTCTAGTACTGAAATTTTAAATTACAGAAATATTCAAATAGTTTGGAGCAGTAACAACAAAATGGAGAGGCTACACTGAAGCCAAGTCAAAATTAAGAGTAAGCAGAAACTACCACTCTCATAGGCTCAGTATCTAGCAGCAGTAATCAGTGCTAGTAGGTGTAATCAGAGCTGAGGGTAGAAAGGAGGACGCCATTATGAAAAGAACCACTTAAGAGTAAATGCAGTCATATCACTCACTTAAAATGGCTCTTAAGGATCTTCTGAATAAAGTTTAACCTTCTGTGGCATCCACCATGATCTGCCCCAACTCTACCTCTGTCTCACAGCTCTTATCCCCATGCCCATTACCCCAGAGTCCTATGGTCCACCACACTAAACTATGTACAGTTCCTAGGGTGGACCGTGCTCTCTCAGTTCTTGGCTATTGGACATGCTGTGTCTATTCAGAAACTCCCACCTCTGCCTTCTTCTAATAAGCAACTCCTACCCAACATTAAGGGTTCACAACTACACTGGAAATTCCTCCATTGGGGTCCTTTCATGCTTTATCATTTTATTTATTTGACACTCCTGTAGTGAACCTCAACTTCCTTGAGGACTGTCTACCCTTTTAACCCCAGGGTTAGCCCAGTGCCTGACACATAGCAGCAGCTCAGCATATGTTTGTTAAATGAACTCAGTATTTATTTAATTAAAATTCAGACCTTCAAATTGAACTTTAAAAGACAATTCCAGGGCTGGGGTTGTGGCTCAGTGGCAGAATGAGTGCTTGAGTGAGGCACTGGGTTCAATCCTTAGCACCGCATATAAATAAATAAAATAAAGATCCATTGACAATTAAAAAAAATATTTTAAAAAGAAAAAGAAAATTTCAATATATGCAGCTTAGAAAAGAATGGAAATGTAGTAATGGCAAACTATGAATGAATGAAGTAGAATTCTGGATGCAGTTGTTACACAAGTCAGAGAATTACTTCAACCAAATGATGCAATTCATAAAAAGGCAGTATCTCCACAAGGATTATGAATCCCACTCCATCCAGTCTGAATTGTTTCTCCCCAAACCCCTCACCTCTCTTGCAACGCTTCCTAATGGGGTTATCATCTCTCCTGGTGGGTTTACCTACAACTCTGGGAGTTCTTTGAAAGGAATAACCATGTCTTTCTACCTTCTTTCCATGTTAAATGAATGAACAAACAAACAAAAGGAAGTCATAAATCTTTTTGCACTAAATAATATGACACCAAACTATAGAAAGTAAAAACCATTACAAATGAAAGTAGAAACGGCAGTTATGAAATCATGAGATATTTTAACATACCACTATCAATCTTTGACATATCAAGGCAATAAAAGATAAAGAAGGGCATAGAAGAATTGAACTACATAACAAGGTTACATTAATATATACTGAACTTTGTAACCCCAGAAATAGAAAACACTTTCATAAGTCAAACGTTTACAAAAATGGATCCTGACTAGGCCACAAAGAAAACAACTTACTGCCCAAGGCACAAATAACACAGAACAAGTTCCTGAAGGAAATGCACAAACAAAAAAGAAGGAAAAAGGTAAAAGAGAGAACTAAGAGAAGTTTCAAAACATTAATTTATACTTGGAATGTAAATTATGTTTTCTTAAGTGATTTAAAATGCCGTGGCAAAAAAAAGACCATTTAAAGGCGAGGAAAATCATCATAAAAGCAAGTTGATGGGTATAATTAAACTTACATAAATCAAAAACTCAGCAGACAAAATTAAATGGTAAAAAACAAACTCTTAAAAAAATGTTTTCCAGAAACATTCAAATATTAACATCCTCAAAAACAAAGATCTTTCTTAAACCTTCAAGAAAAAATACTAATACTACTATTTTAATGGCAAATGATAGTAATATACAATTCAATAATAATGAAATAAAAGGGGCTAAATAAATATTTAAATAGTTCAGTATAACTAAGAAAGAAGCACAATCTAAAACAAAATATTGTGCTTTGGGTTTATTGTCTTGCTTCTTTGATGCTCATTTTCAGTGCTAATAAGGTTTCAGTGAAAGACATACTCTAGCAATCTGTTAAGACTCTGTTAATTTGCCCAATCATTATGGAAAGCAATTTAGAAGCCTTTTACAATGGTCTTTTAAAGGTTGACCAGAGGAAATAGCCAGACCAAGGAAACAGTCATAATTTCATCCTCATATTTATGCATAAAATATTATTTTCTAGCACTATTTATAACAGAATTTCTTTAATGTCTAACAAGAGGGAAATAGTAAAATATATTGTGTATATCTAATGCAACATTTTGAAGTCATTGAAATTACAACTATAAAGATTTTAATGGCATAAAATTTTTATGATTGTTTCAATCGGGTTACTATATATTGTCCTTAGGCAATCAAATGTTATTTCCCATTATAATATAGCCCAAAGGTTAGTTCTATGGGTTGACTGCAGTTCTCTAGATTAACAAATATTTGGTGAGGTTTCTGGAAAAAATGACAAGTCCAAATGGACTCCTTTATCTGCCTGGCCCTGTGTTCTCCACAGGAGCCTGTCTATAGGGTTACTTAGACATCCTCAGAGAATGGTAATAGGAATCCAAGAAAAAATGCTTCAAGAAACAAAAGTTCAAGTTACAGATTTCTTGAAGCCTAGCCTCAGAAGTTATAGCATCACTTCTGCTGATGTTTTATTGAGAAGAACAAATCCTATGGGCAGCCTGGTTTAAAGGAATGGGGAAACAGATTGCATCACTCAGTGGGAGGATTGGCAGAGTCTATGACCAATTCAATCCATCACAGCAGGAAAAAATTAAGTGAACATCAAAGGAATATATATAGTATGTATATTTTATATATGTATATATACATATCTATATATAATCATATACATTTTATATTTTTTTATGAATAGAATAAAACATACAGTTATCCCTCAGTATCCATGGAGGGGGGGAGTTGGTTCCAAGAACCCTCTAGATAATAAAATCTGCAGTTGCTCAAATCACTTATAAAATTGCCAAATCAGGCATGGTGGCGCACACCTATAATCCCAGCTCCCTGGGACGCTGAGGCAGAAGGACAAGGAGCTTGAGACCAGCCTCAGCAATTTAGCAAGGCCCTAAGCAACTTAGAAATTCCCTGTCTCAAAACTAAACAATAAAAAGGGTTGGGATATGGTCAATGATAAAGCACCCCTGGGTTCAGTCCCCAGTATCAAAAGAAAAAAATTCTCTCTCTCTCTCTCTCTCTCTCTCTCTCTCTCTCTCTCTCTCTCTCTCTCTCTCTCTCTCTCTCTCTTCTCACACACACACGCACACACACACACATACACACACACACATAATTGCCAAGACTTTGTGTATACCCTATGTAATCCTCTCATATAATTTAAATCATTTCTACATTGCTTATAATACTTAATACAATGTAAATGTTCTGTAAATAGCTGTTACACTTCACTGTTTGGGACATTAAAAAGACTAGAAGCAAAATGCTAATAAGGATTATCTGTAGGTAGTGGAAGAGGCATGGTTGGCATGTTTATAACTTTCTTCTTTAAAGTTTTCTGTTTTTTTTCAAAGTTATAGGAATGGATCACCTTTAAATTGGAACATGAGTGTTTTATAAGTATTTTATTCCCACATAGAAACACTTAGAGCAATTTCCTACAAAAGGCTACAAAACACTAAAGAAAATTGAATCAGAAATGGAGGAAGGCAAACATCAAATTGAAAAGCAAAAAGTTGGGTGGGGGATAGCACCAGGTAGTGTGTGTATTATTCTTTTCTTGACTGTACAAACTATTAAGACATTTGAATCATCAAACATTTCATAGCAGATTTATGACAACATTGAACAAATAGGTGACTGATTGTCACGTCATTGTAAGAAAGTTACAAAATAAATATGTTTCTGCCTCCAAAAAAAAGGAAACAATGTTCCTGTTTCCACTTTTCAGCCAACATAAACTACATAAGAAGCCTTGAGATCGGAACTAATAAAAATTGAAAAATTTTAGAGTGTGTACTATCACAAAACTTAAAAAAATGAAACAGACATGCTCAGAAATATACAATGCTACTTTTATTCCTGCTAGTCTACAATTTTATAAAGTTTAAACAAGAATTTTTTACCAAAAATATAGCATTTAGTGCTATACCAAATTTTTTTTATAAATTAATAATATATCATGATTCTGAAGGTAACATCAGATGATAGAGAAACACTAAGAAGAAAAAGTATGCATTTCTCTTATTCAATCCTTCAGATAGAAATTAGTTTCAAGGATTTAGATTTAATAGTTTAGCTATCTTGTCAAGGCTTGTCAGAAGAAACCAGTTTTCATCTTTGCATCCTGACTGTCAGAAAGTCTGGAAATATTCTTGGCTTATACCCCAAATCATACATTTGCAAAAAGAATTCTCCCAACAAGGATTTCATGGTCCAGCACAATTTGATAAGGAGAAATAATAGGAAAGCATTAGCCAAAAAAAAATGTACTGTTTCAGACAGGCACCTATTGAGTTTCAAAATATCACCCTTCCCAATTCAAGGATTTCTGCTGATAGACACATACCCAAAGAAGCCTCTTTTCTCATAGCCTGAGATTTCCCACCCCAGACACTGAGGGATTCCCACCTCCATTCCACAGGTGAATTCTTACCTGCCTTTCTCAATACACCTACATATGCCATGGTGATCCCTTCTTATAACAAAGATAATGATATTTACCGTGCAGAAGATATTTGTGATAGGAAATGATTTTGAAATCATGACACATAAACTCTTTCTTTGGGTCATTTTTCATACAAATAAGACCAATTAGGTAGCAATGGCTCCTTTGGGTCTAAGTAAATGCATACAATATTCAATACTTTTCTACAAAAATATTTTAGATTCAGTTGTACTGTTTCACAGTCCATTACATATTTCTTTAGACTAAGAAGAATTTCGGCCTCTTTAAGCACTAATGAGACCTCAAGAGATTATTCTAAGATACCTCTAAATCCTCCCCTACTGTGTTATCTCTTGCTTATATACTGTTCTCTTATCTTCATTAAGCTTCAAAGATATTTTTTTAATAATTGTTTTCATTGCCCATGAGTTCTGAGTGTATTGGGCTAAAAGATTAAAAAAAAAGTGTAACTTTGTTTTTGTTATTTGTTTGACTTAGGGATTTACTTTGGACTTTCGAATTATATAGTTTTCATGACCTAATGGTTGTTTTATCTCACTGAAGTTCAAATTTTTATCATCTTATTACATCACTGAAGGAGGAAATTGGTGTGTGTTGGGTGCTATTTTGTTTAATGAAGTGGTTCGATGATACTAAAAAATAGAACTGAAAATTAAAAGTTGATGGCTTTTTTTTTCAGTGCTGGTGATCAAACACCCAGGGCCTCAGGCTTGTGAGGCAACTGCTCTGTCACAGAGCCACATTGCCAACTTGATGACACGTTTAAATAAATCCATTAATAAATATTCCTCCAAGTTCTCTATGGCACCAGGATGTTCTACCAGGTTCTGTTACACATTTCTCATCTGATCCACACGTCCATATATTCTTGTTTATTACATAAAGGGGAATTGTGGCCAACTAAAACAAAAGACAAGGATAAATGGAGAAGCAATGGCTTTGTAATATGATCTGAACTTGGATCTGTGTGAAGATAAGCCAAAGACTCAAACAGAAGCTGCTGGAAGTTTCTCATCATGCTAAGTGTTAGGACTTTCTCCATCTTTGCTTCCTTCCTCCATCTTTTTTTCTTCTTTGCCCAAAATGATGAATTTACTGAACCAAAAATGTCTACTACTAAGAACACCCCATTCCCATATTCAAGGAATAATGTTTCTCCTGTGTTCCACTTGAAGTGGGATGTTACATAAGTTTTTCAAGAGCTATAACTTTGTGGTAGGAAAGACTCCTTCATTTCCCAGGACTATGGATACCAAAATAAGAACATGTTCAAAATGAGCTCATTTTAGTGTTATAGAAAGCAATAGAAATAAAAGGTAATTCCAATTTCCTATAATGATCCTATTGTCTGCCACACAAATTTTATTATACTGCTTTTCATGGGTTTTCATTTTTTTTTAAATACAAATCATCTTATTTTCACAGAAGCCACATTTCCTTATCTTTAGACATCAAAATAAAAAGTTACATTTGAAAGAATTTCTGCATGTTCCTTAGTGAAATGTAAACTTCTGCTTTTCTATTTGATTAATAATACCATATGTAAAGTACATGAAAATATCTGTCTTACCTTGAAGTGCTAGAGTTTTTACAAGATTAGAAATAGAAATATGATTTTTTAAAATGTCACTTTGACGATTTCTTCTGTATTCCTATGTAAGCTACACCAAAGCGATACCAAATTTTTAGCCAAAATTACTCTACAAAAAGTTATGTATTATCATTACAGTCTTTGTAAACAAAGTACCTCTTTCTAGAGGAACTCAGAGTAGTTCATCAACTCTGAGGTTTATCTCACAGCTCTCTTTTGAGATAGGGGCTCTATTTTCACTACAAAGAATTTTATTCCAGTCTGTCCAAAATATACATGTGTATATGTTTATTCCTCTCCATTTCAGTGCTTTCCTATTGAAGTGTTCAATGCACTTACTCCCACCATAACTCAAGATGAGAGGTCTTCTCATTATGTGTATGCTGAAAGGTTTTAAAATATATATCTTCAAATCAGAATGTCTAGCATTCTGCTATAGAATCTCTATTATTTAAAAAAACTCCTAAAATAATTTAGTCCTAAAATAAAGAGTTTAGCAAAGGTTATATAAATCATTGCTGTTTTAGTTTTTGGTTTGCATTTGCTTTTATCAGTTACACTCAAATGTTAGTTCTAGTTCACTTAAAATTCAATGGTTTGACTTAATTGTTTCAGATGGGGCATTATGAAATTAGGAATTTTCTGCCCATACATTTATTCCTTGATATTCATAATATTTTATAATGTAAATCCATTATAATATCAAGGAACTTAACTCTTTAAGTAATCCTTTGTTAAACAGGGATTATTATATCACTATAGGTGAGAAAAATCAAAGTTCAGAAAAGATTAAGTACTACCAAAGTCACATTTCCTACACCTGCAATTACGCAGTGCCTAGTAAATAATAAATAGTGTGATTTTTTTTTAAAGCATGAAATTCAAGAAGTAAAATACACATTCTCAAGATGGTAGAACAGAGACTTCCGCACTAGTGTACTCCTCCATAGGATAGAAACAAAGTAACAGGTGTGCAACTGCTCATGCAGGTGAGGGGCTATGAGTGTGCACTGGAAACCAACCGCACATAACATGAAATTTGATGGATTCCAGAGAATTCAAAAACAAGAAGGGTGGATACTCAGCTTCAGACCCCTGGCACCTGGATTGGGGAAGAGGATTCTCTCCTCCAAGAGGGTAAAGGTGAGAGACAGTAACAGTGTGGTGCACAAGGCTGCACCTTGGAGACAGAGAGCTTAAATACATAGGTGACTCTAGATAACAGGTGAGCTTCAGGGAAGAGATTCACTGCTTCTCTCAAAAGACCTCAGGATGCTATAGCTAGAGGCCTGTGTGAGAAGGGTCTTATGGTTAGGGGTTAAATTGTTCTGGGCATCAGAAAACTCAGCATAATCACATCCCAGGGTCCTCAGGGACACCTTCTGCACTGACTTGGCAGGCAGCAGCTGGGACTCAAGGGAGCATCTCCAACACAAGCCTTCTAAGAGGTACGTGTGCTGCCAGGAACACAGGCTGCAACAGGGAAGGGAGGAGAATGGACAGTGATTCAGCAACCCTTCCATCTGGGCCAAGAAGTGACCAGTCTTCTATTGTTCCCCATGGAGGCCAGGTCTAAGGGCCCCAGGATTGAGGATAGTAAATCACTTCATTCCTGCCAAAATTCAATGATTCAACTGTTCTTGCCACCCTTGGAAGCATTCTGGGAATCTACCCTGTCTTGGACATTTGCCACACTCCTGGGTACACAATCTAAAAACTTCTGGAGCAGTCCACACTCAGACAAAATTCAGTAGGTAATAAGGGCTCGCTATGGCTCTCACATTCAGCACACCCCTGGCACACCATCTAAAACCTTCTTGCGAAGGGCTGGGGATATAGCTCAAGCGGTAACGTGCTCGCCTGGCATACACTGGTCGCTAGGTTCCATCCTCAGCACCACATAAAATAAAAATGTTGGGTCTACCGAAAACTGAGAAATAAATATTTTTTAAAAATTCTCTCTCTCTTCTCTCTTTAAATAGGAGTTTTTTCCTCTTCTCTCTTTTCTGATTTGTTTCCCCTTTGCCTCCTTTTACCTATATATAATTTCTCCCTCTTTGTTCTCCTTTTATTTTACTTTATTTTTATTCTTCTTTATTATCTCTCTCTCCCTCTCCCTTTTTCTGGTGCTAGGGATCAAGTCCAGGGCTCCACTCATTTAGGGAAGGTGTTCTGCCTCCAATCTCCAATTATATCTCAGATGAGAAGAAGGAAACTCAGCTCCCTCCAAAAGCCAATCCCAGAAGAACCCTCAAAGACACTTCTACTTAAAGAAAAGGGGAACATAAGCTCCTAGCCATTTTGAGTCCCTTTATCATGATTGGAGCAGCCAATATCAGAATCAATTTCAAGTAACAGAGCCAATTTCAACAGTGTAAACAACTTAATGGGACTTCCACTCCCGTTAAGGAGTAACCACAGAAGGTAAACCCCCAATAGTTCTGTGGTCTATCACACCAGTATAGATGATCAGAGGGTCTTCACTCTTGTGAGACCTACAGAGAAAGCAAGCACCTCCCCAAGCTCTGATATATTAAACATTGTGTGAAAACCCATGAACCACACCTAAAGAAATCATTGTGGTGCACAAAGCTGCACCTTGGAGACAGAGAGCTTAAATACATAGGTGACTAGAGGTAACAAGTGAGCTTCAGGGAAGGAAGAGATTTACTCTTTCTCTCAAAAGACCCTCAGGGTGCTATAGCTGGGAGCCAGCAAGAGAAGGGTCTTATTGTTAGGGACTAAATTGCTCTGGGCATCAGAAAACCCATCATTAGGAAGATTACACTATGAAGCCAAATTAGGATTAAACTCAATACTATACCACAAACTGGTACCCCAAGATGAATCAGCAAGAGAAGGCCACTTGTTAAGAAGCCCATCACATAAAAGGGAAAGAGATATCTGCCCCAACATATTTGTGCACAAATCTCAGCACAGAAACACAAGAAATGTGAAAAAAGGCAATATAATACCTCCTAAAGTTCATAATTCTATATTAACAGATCCCAAAGATATCAGAGAGGATGAAAATACAAGACATATTTTTTAAATATTAATGAATTCCAAGAGAAAAAAGAAAAACAATTGAGTGAATCAAGGAAAACAATGCAAAATCTGAATGAGAAATTCAATAGATAGATTTGCTTTAATTAGCTTTTTCCGCTGCTGTGACAGGAGGGCTCATGCCTTCAGAGATCTCAGTCCACAGAGGGCCAGCACCATGCCTCAGGGCTCCAGGTGAAGTTGAACATCATGGCGGAAGAGTGCAGTGAAATGAAGCAGCTCACATGATGACCCAAAATGAGAGAGGATCCATTTTCCAGATACAAATATATACCCTGTAGCCATGGCCCCAATGAACCACTTCCTCCAGCCACATCCCAACCTGCCTCCAGTTAATCCCATCAGGGCTTAATTCACTGATCAGGTTGAGGCTATAACCAAGTTATTTCTCCTGCAAACCTTCTTGCATTGTCTCACATGTGATCTTTTTCCAAAATAGATCCTATAATAGGCCATAGTTTTAAAAATATTGAAATAGTTTCTTGCATCTTATGAGAGCATAATAGAATCAACAGCAAGAAAAACTACATAAATTATACAAATTTATGATAATTGAAAAAATATAGTTTTAGATGAATAGTGGGATGATTGATGAAATCAGGAAAGATTCAAATGAAAATTAAAGCACAATACACCAGAACCTGAGGGACAGAACAAAGGCAATTATAAGAGGGAAGTTCATAACTATAAGTGCCTACATTAGAAAAGCAGATCTCAAATGAATGGCCTAATGATGCATCTCATGGTTTTGAAAAACCAAGAAGAAATTAAACCCAAAATCAGCACAAGGAAAATAATAATAAAGATCAGAGCAGAAATAAATGAAATAGAGGTTAAAAGAATAATACAAAGACTAGAGGAAGCAGAGTGGGCTCTTAGAAAAAGTAAACAAGATTTAGTAAACCTTTAGCTAAACTAACATAATAATAAATGTTTGCAAGGATGTGGGGGAAAACAACACTCATACATTGTTGGTAGGACTGCAAATCACTCTGGAAAGCAGTATGGAGATTCCTCAAGAAAAGCTAGGAATGGAACCACCATATGATCCAGCTATTTCACTCCGCAGTATTTATCCGAAAGATTTCAAATCGGCATACTATAGTGATGCCGACACATCAATGTTTATAGCAGCACAATTCACAGCAACCAAGCTATGGTACTAACCTAGATGCCCTTCAAGAGATGAACAAAGAAAATGTGGTATATATACGCAATTAATATATTCCACCTCACCACACACGCTTGCCTAACATGTGTGAAGCACTGGATTCAATCCTCAGCACCCCAACAGAATGGCTATTATTTTAAAAAGTGAAATAAAATAAACAACAAATGCTGGCAAAGATGCAAAAGAAAAGGGAACCTTTATATAGTGTTGGAGTGAATGTAAATTAGTACCGCCATTATGGAAAACAGTATAAAGGTTCCTCAAAAAAATTAAAAATAGAACTACCATATGCTCCAACTATACAACTCCTGGGTATTTATCCCAAGGAAATTAAGGGAGGAGAGAGATGGAGAAAGAGAGAGAAACCTGTACACCAATGCTTGTTGCAGTACTACTCATAATCGCCAAAACATGGAATCAGCCCAGGTACCCATTAACAAATGAGTAAATAAAGAAAATGTGGTATATGGACACATGGAGTATTATTCAGATATATGGAAGAATGAAATCATGCCATTTGCAGGAAAATGGATGGATAGAACAATCAAATTAGGTAAATAAAAAGAAGCAAAAAGACAAGTATTGCATGTTATCTCTCAAGTATGAAAACTAAAGGGGGAAAAAGACTCAAAATAAAAGGGGGACTCTTAGGTAAAGGGAAGGAGGAGAGTCGGAAGGGCAAGAGAGAGTAGAATGGACGGTAGACATGATCAAAGCACAATTATGTACATATGGAAATGTCACAGTGACAACTTTTCCAATGAATATACATTGACAATTATGAAAAAAAGGTAAAATATACAACTTTTGTCCATGAGGAGCACATTATAGTTCTGAGTAACAGAAATATTAGAAAGAAAATACAGATAACAACTTTCAGGATTTGTAACCAGTATATGTTCATCTGGTATGAGGTGATTAAGGAAGACCTGAAGAAGTAGAAGTTTTCTCTTGGTTTGCAAGAGGCAATTATAGTTGGCCTTCCATAGTTGCAAGTCCCACAACCATGGATACAACCAACTGTGGATCAAAAATATTCAGAGGGCTGGGGTTGTGGCTCAGTGGTACAGTGCTTGCCTAGCATGTGTGAGGCACTGGGTTTGATCCTCAGCACCACATAAAAAGAAATAAATAAAACAAAGGTATTGTGTCCATCTACAACCAAAAAAAATTTTAAATATTCATATATTCATAAAAAAAATACATCCTAAGCAATACAGTGTAACAATTATTTACTTAGCATTTTGGTATCTACCAGGAGATCCCGGAACCAATCCTTCAAATACACAGAGATGGTTTTACTGCTTTGTTTCAGTTTAGTTAATAAGAGTATTAAAACTGTGTTTTAATCATTTTTCAGTGTGATGTTTTCTCATATGTCATTTTTTTCAGAGAAAGATGCTTGGTTTCAAGGTCATTAAATGAAGCCTCAACCATAAACAACTTCTTCAGACAATTTATAAGATCTCCACAGAGTACGTTTTGTTAGTTAGGGGATGCTGAACAGTTCAGAAAACAAGAAAAAAACATTTATCTCTACCTCAAGACTTGGTATCAACCTATTACCCTAGATTGCCCTCTTCTGGTAGCTAGCTCTGGAGAGAGAAAGCCAGACCAATACTCTGTTGATGCCTCTCCAGCTTCAAGGCCTTGGATTTCATTATGTGTGGCACTTCCTGAAAGTAACTAAATAATATTCACAAAATGTGTAGTTAGCAGGGAGCGATGGCACAGGCCCCAAATTCCAAGGCTCAGAAGGCTGATTTAGGAGGATCACAAGTTTGAGGCCAGCCTCAATAACTAAGCAAGGCCCTAAGCAACTTAGTGAGACCCTATCTCAAAATAAAAAATAAAAAGGGCTGGGGATGTGGCTTAGTGGTTAAGTACTCTAGCTTCAATCTCCAGTAGCAAAAAAATAAAATAAAATAAAAAATGAATCTCATAGTTAGGATGAAAACTTTATAATTCTTCTTCTTCAGATTATTGTCACTTTCAGATGACAGAAGGCAGAGTCAGATTTCCTCATTTCCTCTTTTCTAGAAATTCAGTGAGCATCAGTTTACTCTATCTGCATACTGGTTTATCAACAAAACTTGTGGACATCTTCCTTTGGAGATGTTGTACAAACCACTAACTTGCTATGTGGGTTCCTGAAAGTTTGTGAAGCTTTGGTCTATCCTGCAAAACAGAGACAATGTCATATTCATCACCACTCTCCAACTCCTAGGGGGGACAGATCAGTGTTTATATTATTATTATTATTATTATTGTTTCAAGTCTATCGTAGATCAAGATGTGGTTCCACTATGCATGTGCAGTACATAGTCGATAACACACAAACTGATCTATACCCAATCAATGGGACAAGGCAATCCATCTCAAGCCAAAGGTCATGGCAATGTCAAATTGCTACAGAATTTTCCAAATGCTTTTGGCTTTGGAGGGTTTTTGATTTGTTTTTGTCTTTCTGTTTTCTTTTTCTTTTGTTTTTGGCTTTTGATGTTTGGTTATTTTTTGTTTCTGTTTATTCTGTAACAAGAGTACATGGACATTGACCCTTAGTATAAAACTGACCACCAGAGGAGTTACTTCCATTGCTGTTGCTTAACAGGAGCCTTCAGTTTAACTGTATTTTCTTCTGTCACTGAGTTTTCTAGTTCACTTCTTGGATGTTACTCTCTACTTCCTTCTACATACAGCATATGTCCAAAGATGACATTTCTGATAAGGCTTTGTTTTAAAACTGAAAGACTGATCTTATTTTAAGAGATAAAGTCTCTGCCCCAAATTTGAAGCTAGGTAATTCGTGTCTATGCCTTGGAAATATCTTAAAGAATGAAATTCACACCTATAGTAACAACTTAAATGATCAATTTAAATCACATACAACTTATTCAAAAGTCAAAATATTTAATATAACACAGAATAACAGAGGCAATTGTGGAATATATAGTCCTAAAAGTTTGCTTCTTTTAAGAATCCTTACAGAGTATCATAATGTAAACAGAGAGGAAGAGACAATTTTTAAACAATCAGAGAAAGGGCAATGAAAAGCAACATCTAATGCAGTGTTCCCTTGCTGGGTATAGTGTGAATGTTGTAATCCCAGCAATTTGGGAGGCTGAGACAGGAGGAGGATCGCAAGTTCATAGCCAGCCTTGGCAATTTAGTGATACCCTAAGCAACTCAATAGACCTTATCTCTAAATAAAATATTTTAAAAGGCCGGGGGTGTGGCTCAGTGGTTAAGCGCTCCTGGGTTCAGTCCTCAGTACCAAAACTAAATTAATGTTATCTTGCCTGTCACTAACTTGATAGAGATGGAGGAGGATGGTGGGAGAAGGTGGCAGTTTTCTGACTTAACTGCCTTAAATCCTCCTCATGGGAGAAGCTAGAGCAAAATAAGGGGAAAGGGTGGAGGGGGTCAGATATTATAAACATAGAGGAAGTCAGTGCAGTAGGAGGAGATGGAGAAGGAGGAAGGAGGGACTGGAAAGGGGAGGAAGTGAAGACTGAATTTAACAAAATCACACCCTGTGCATGTATAAATGCAAACAGTGAATCCCACCGTTATGGGTATCTATAAAGCACCAATCAAAAATAAACAAGTGTGTGAAAGGAACACTAGTAGAGTAGAGAAGGAGAATAGAGAAAAGTACAAGGGGAGGTAAAGGTGGAGCCACCGGGGACTGAAATCAAAGACCATGCATGTATGATTTTGTCAAAACAAACCCAGCTATTGTGTATAACTGTGACACAGTGACAAAAGAAAAAGAAAAACATCCTCATGTCGAATGAGGCTATAGAAGATCCTAGATGGCAACTCTGAGAGGTAGTGGCAAGTACATTACTACTCCCTCCAGCACGTCTTCATAGAAACAAATTTTCAGAGACTCCCTTGAATCTTAGGCTGAAGTCAGCTTTCTCTGCTTCATCAAGAATCAAGAATCAGAAAGTACTGGAAGAACCTTATGTTCACCGGCATGCACCCAAAGGGAATTCCAAATTAACATATCATTAGTAAAAATTACAAAGAAAGATTCCAAATATCCACTCTAATGAGAAATGAAGAATAAAAACACAACAGGGGGCTGGAGTTATGTCTCGGTGGTAGAGTGCTCGCCTAGCATGTGCGAGGCCTTAGGTTCAACCCTCAGCACCACATAGAAAAATAAATAAATAAAATGAAGGTATTGTGTTCAACTACAACTAAAATACACACACACACAACAGGATTAAGGAGGATATAAGAGCCTTTGTGTGGGAGGTATTATAACTGAAAGATTTCATATTTATTCCACCAGAAGTTATTCTTTAATATTACCTTTCAAGGTCAGACCTGTACAAAAGACACAAATCAGAGAATTTTTTTTTTCAGGCTCTCAGATCATCTCTCCTATTCTGAATACTGAGATTTTAGGATGGAGAAAAAATAAAGACACTTCCTTGGAAGAATATTTTTCCTGATTTCTGGATCATTCCCTCCTGAAACATCCCTGATTCTTCTATGGGACCTGGTTCACTTGTCATCATTGTTAACTTCTTTTGTTTCCTAACCATAAAGATAAAACAGACCTGTAGGAACCTTGGGCTGAACTTGCATCAAACCCCACTGGAAATTTATAATATTACAAAATAAATCCTGAAATACAGGCTTAAAAGTATAGACAGTTCTATGAAGCTCAAGTTTCCTTTTTCTTTTCCTTCTTTCCTACAACCAGCCCTTAAGCATCCATCTCTTGTTTTATTTATACAGACTTTCAACACTTTTTGCTACATTTAAAACATAGAAATCGAGCCAGAAGACAGCTTAAGGTATTTTATGGATCTATACTTTGCCTTCAGAAAAGCAAGTATCCATTATCAAAAAAAATGGTTGTTTCAATATTCCCTTCTATAACAGGTTAAGGGACAAAGAAAAACTATGGCTTTTCTCTCTCGTTTGGTACGGGGGATTGAACTCATGGGTACTCGACCATTAAGCCACATCCCAGCCCTATTTTGCATTTTATTTAGAGACAGGGTCTCACCTTGCTTTTGCTGAGGCTGGCTTTGAACTCTCAATCCTCCTGCCTCAGCTTGCCCAGCCGCTGGGATTACAGGCATGCACCACTGTGCCAGCTCTGGCTCTTCTTATTAGTAATAAGGAGAGACTTGTCTGAATATGCACTGCTCCTTATTATATGTCCACTGAAATTCACCAAAAAAATCCATCTTATGGCCCTTGTTCTTCCCTTTACAATCTTGACTTGCACTTCCAAGCTCAGAACTAGGCATCAGGTTAATCAGATTCTGCTGTTCACTAGCTCTGTGATTTCTCAGAATCTCAGTTTCCTCCTGATTAAAAAAGAACTAAGGAGTAAAATGTGCACCTCGAAATTTTATCAAAATTGAATAAGAAAGAGAATAAAACAGAACTTTGTTAGTTGCATGTTAATACACAACATGAAGTGTTCTGAAACTCTGATAAAATGTTCTGAGACAACAAGCAGACAGCTCAGGCCCTACCCTGGGAGGGGATTGATAATCCCAGAGGAGGCTAAGTGTTTTGGCCAAGTTCACACATCCAGGGTAGAAGGAGCAGTGTAACCTTGGGCCAGTTATTATCTTCTGCAAGTCTCTTGCTCTGACAGACAACTTGGGGCATGGCTGTGTGTCTTGCAGTGAGCTCCCTTTGGAGGAGCAGATTTCCAGAAGAAGGTCACCAGGATGCACATCTGTCCTGTGTCCTTCTGTGTCCTGAGCTGCAGGTGATTGCTTCAGGATAGAATTCTGACCACAGTAGTCAATCACATTCTGTCACCTGTTATTTTAACTTAGGAACCCAGAGAGGAAGAGCCTGGGAATTGCTATAACTGAGCATCCTCTGTGACAAGCACTCCAGAGGGAAGGTCCATGAACTACTGCTGTCAAGTTTTTTGAACTTTCCCAAATCCTTTTTTCCAAAGTCAACTCTTCCTCACATTCACACTGTAACCCAATTTTCCGTTTTTTCTTAGATCAATTACTTTCTTCTTCTAAGGACACTGGTCCTATCAGATTGGGCCCCACCTTTATGATCTTATTTAACCTTAATTACCTCCTTAAAGGACTTATCTCCAATAAGTCCTTTAAGGAGGTAATTAAGGTTAACATCATCAATTCATTTTTTCCAAGATTGAAAAAAAAAGTCCATGGAGAAAGGATAGTCTTTTTCAACAAATACTGCTGTACCAATTGGATATCCATAACCAAAGATCAGGAAAAAAAAAGAACTTCAATCCATACATTGCACCGTATACAAAAATTAACTCAAAATGAATTACAGACCTAAATGTAAGACCTAAAAATATAAAACTTGCAAAGGCACTATTAATAACAAGATAAGTAACAGGCAGGAAGAATAAATCCACAAATCACATATCTGATAAACAAGTTATATCTAGAATATATATAAAGAACTCTCAAAATTCAATAAGAAAACAAATAATCATATTTTTCAATAAGAAAAAAGATTTGAATACATATGACACCAACAAAGATATATGAATGTCAAACGTAGGAAAAGGTGCTCAATATCATTAGTCACTAGGGAAAGATAAATTAAGATCACAATGGGAAATTACTGTACCGCTATCAGAATGGCTAATTGTTGGAAGCTGCCACATAGAAGCTGAGCGCCCCCCAGCTTTGATAGATGGAAATGCGGAGACTGGTTTCCACTGTGCACAGGAGCTGGTGAATCCCCAATGCAGCTCAGCAGGGGAGGAAGACCTTAGGAGTGGGCTGCCTTCTTGCTCCTCTGTAATACTAGCCCTTACCTTTTGGGATGGAATGTTCTATTGAATGGCTCCCCTCAATAAATAGGACTTCAGAACCTGCTCCTCCCTCTCTTGTGTCCGCCTCTCTTGCTTCCCTTGTGGGAGCTGGGGCTGAGGAGTCGTCACTGACCAAGAAAAAGGTATTTTCTTTGTCTTTATATGATTATTTTGTGCCAACCCAATTCACCTGGAGTGGCCCTAACTGATTTAGTCAGTGTTGCAGCAGCTAATTTTTTTTACATATATTTTAATTAGTACATTACAATTGTATATAATGATGGGATTTGTTCTTACATATTTCTATGCACAGAGTAAAACCATATAATTTGGCTAGTGTCATTCCCCAGTATTTCCCCTTTCTCTTCCCTCCTCTTTCCCCTGGTCCATTTCCTCTACTCTACTGATCTCCCTTTGATGTTCATGATCTCCCCCCACCACACACACACACACCCCTTTTTCTTTCCTTTGTCAGTTTCCACATGTTAGAAAAAACATACAATCCTTGACTATCTGAATTTGGCTTACCTCATTTAACATAATGTTCTCAAGTTCTATCTGTTTTCCTGAAAATTTGATAATTTCATTTTTTTTTCTTTATGGCTGAATAAAACTCCATTTTGTTGGTCCATTCATGCATTGATGGACACTTAGCATGGTTCCATAGCTGTTGTGAATTGTGCTGCTAAAATATGATGATTTTAGTTTCTTAGGATAAATACCGAGGAGTGGTTTACGGTGGTCCCATTCCTACCTATTCTTTTGAGGAAACTCTGCACTGATTTCCATAGTGATTCCAGTATACTGAATTCCATAATGATTTTACTAATTTAAAATTCCACCAACAGTGTAAAAGTGGGGTTTTTTTTCTCCACATCCTCTCTAGCATTCACTATTTAGATGGCTAAAATTTTTTAAGCAGCAATCAGGATGCTAGTGGGAATGGGACATCACTCTATTCGACTTACTGTCTACCCAGCATCTGATTCAGTGTCTGGCACGCCCCCCAGAGACTGTCCTTAATTGAATGTTAAGATAAAAGGGAAAAGTTCCAGCAAAGTAGGTATTATCATCAATATCAAATGCTGCATGAATGTAGGAAGAATAAAGAGCAAAATCTCCAATTAGTCCATTTTTGCCCTTGTGGGTCATGTTTTGGTTATATTATTAAAGAAATTTGAATTAGCTCAATGTCACAAAGCATTTCACCTATGTGGCCAGAGCTAGGTACATGATCCAAGCCTGGCCAATTAAAGTCAGACCTGGGCCCTTGTCTGGGATCTAGGCACTCTCTTTTCATTGAAATTGGTAAAATGCAAGTTTGGATTTAATACTGGCCATCTTTGCTCCTACATGGAGAGCTCCTGTTTGAGAAGGAAGACACACATTAAGAGCAGGCAAGAGAGGGAAAGGGGGGAAATCTAGACCTGCCTGAAACAAACGTAAATCCTGCATTTTTCAGATTCATGACCCATGACCATATTTACTTAAGACAGTTCAAGTTTGTTTCCCTTATTATCACTAAACAGTTCAGATTAGTGAAATTACTTCTTCTGGAGCAACTTCAGTATAAGAAAAATGGAATTCCCAACATTTATCCGTAGTTACTATGAGGAATAAAATAATAATAGACATACTTGGTTAGCCCAGTGCCCAGTGAATATGAATGTAAGTGTAATGAGACTAGTAACCAGACTACAGCAGGTGGAAGAAAAAAAATAGAAGATGAGGATAGAAATGGGTATGAGTGATTTTTCAAGTGTTTTTTTCCATAAAGAAAGAAGAGCTAAAAAAAAAAAAAAAAAAAAGAAAGAAGAGCTAACAGAAGATTTGCAGGCAAGGAAGTTTTAAGTGGAAGTTCTCTTCTTGTGATATTCCATTGAGTTTGTTGACAAAAATTTAGTTTATCATGTTCAGTCAATACTAAATTTAATTTTGGTTGTTTACCTAACACTCTCAGATTCTTAATTATTATTGCTCCGAGGCTTGCTGATCTTATAAAATTTTATTACTTACTTTAAGGGAATATATGAGAAAAGCACACAGAATGTTTACGAATTAGACCTTTGGTTTGAAGAAACTTTAATGAAACTTTCTCCCTTTCTTTATAATTAGTGAAATCTCCTCTAGATGATGCTGCTATTGGCCAATTTTTCTCTAATACCCCTGAAGATGAACTTATTTTATTCTAACATGCATTATTCTTTGGCAACCAAAATGATCACATTAGAACAATATCAAATTGTCATTCTACTTTCATGAATCTAAAATGCAATGTTTGGTTTTTGGTTAATAGGCATGGAATAGGATGGTAAACATGCCTCAAAGCTATATGGATGGTACCATCCCGAGTGTTGTTTCTTTTTCATGAAGTGTTAATTATCTATGGATCAAGGTTATTTAGCTATTCCTTCTAAAGTTGCATTATTTGAATTTTAATAATGAACTCTTTAATGCACAGTCTTGATTCAAAGTGCTAACATACTGATGGTATAACTTGTGGTATTATATTAGAAACAAAATAATGTTGATTTCAACCAAACTAATGTTAAATGCTGCTCCAATTACCAATAAGAAAATGTCTTTTTCTATCACTATTATTTTCCAGTGGGAATTGTCAGGAAAAGTGGCAAGTATCAAAGTCTGAACCATTTAAACAGAGCTACCATAACCAAATTTTCTTTCCCATAATACCAAGAATTACAGTAGCATAACTGAAAAATATTGCCACCGTGACAGATAATTGAATCTCCTTTCTATGAACACCTAGTAAAACATATCTAGATCATATTAAAGTTGACTAACATTTGTATCTCTCATTGCTCACACAATGCTTTACATAAAATATCTCATTTGATCTTGCTCATCTCCATGAAATAAGTCCTTTCACAGGTGTGAGAAAGTGAAAGTTTAGACATTTATTGACATCTAAAATGCAGAGTTGCAAAGAAATGAAATAGAATTCAAACACATCATCCAACTCAGAACTTCATTTCCAGTACTCTACACACACACACACACACACACACACACACACACACATATGTGTGTGTGTGTGTGTGTGTGTGTGTGTGTGTGTGTGTATAATTTCTCCTAGCAAGAAACAGAATGAAGTTCTCTGGTACAAGTTTAAAATAGCAAAAATGAGAATAACATAAATTCTTCAAATCAGATCAAGCTTCATATTGATCTCTTGCCTTTCACAGTCAAGGCTGAGCTTTCACAAACTTCTTTTAAATTTTGGTTCTGTTTAAGAAAACCAAAACCTCCCAAGGACATTCATCTGACCCCATGGCTCAGGGCATCTTCCAGAGCATATGGACAGAACACGTCCCTCTTTGACCTCCAGTGTCTGGGAACATGAACTGAGACTGCTTACCTCCTGCTAAGCACTTGAAACCAACTGGGCTACAACCTTTGCTACAACCAGCAGGTTCTCCTGCTTGGATTACTCTTTTAATGAACAGAGCCAGATGGTGGCCAGTGAGTTTACCAGACAACAGGAGCTTCCTTTTCACAAAAGAAATACTGACTTCTTTTCTGTACTTTCCTATAAGCTCATACAGTATTTTTTGTATATGGAGCCCTTGAGAGATTCTAAAAATGGGTTTCATCCCAAAAGACGTCTTATGGGTGTATATCCTCTTATTATTACAAGTGTGTATATTTTGTCTCAACTAGACAACACAAATTTTAAACTCCATGGACTTAGGATTATATCTCCCACCTCTGTTCCCACTAAGCTGCCTCTGTCAGCTTTGCTCGGAGGCACTTGAAGATCTTGGCTAATTGTGCTAGTTACTGTGCAGCCTGAGTTGCTGGAAGATCTTTTACTGAAGGAATGTGAAATCTAAGAGATCATGTTGATTTAAATGTATGAATCAAAGGAATTCAGTAGAGAAGATGTTTTGCAAATGCACACGGGTTATTAGCATTCATATATTGTGAACATTCACACTATGTTCATATAAAGCTTTGATTTTTTTTCTATTTTGAGACTGTAAATAAACTATTCCATTTATAACCATTTAGGTTGAAAGAAGCAAAGGGTATTAGCAGCAGGTCTAAGACATGATGCATGTTACAGATAGGAGTTTGAGCTGGGTGCAGTGGTGCACACTTGTAATCCCAGCAGCTCAAGAGGGTGAGGCAGTAGCTCGCAAGTTCAAAGCCAACCTCAGCAAAAGCAAAGCGCTAAGCAACTCAGTGAGAACTGTCTCTAAATAAAATACCAAATAGGGCTGGGGATGTGGCTCAGTGGTCGAGTGCCCCTGAGTTCAAGCCCCGTTCTGCACCCCCATACCTCAAAAAAAAAAAAAAAGATAGGAGTTTGAGAGAAAGAGAAAAGGAAAAGGAAGCAGGATTAATGAAGGATTCTATAAACTTTAAATGAGGCCAAGGGAAAAGCTCAAAGACCCAAGTAAGATTGTCACTTTCTCGTCATTAATGTGTTCTAGGTTGGACTTTATAAAATTGGCGTTTCTCATAATAAAGTCATATCTACTCATCAATTATTCAGCAAGTATATTTAAACACCTTCCAGTGAACACAGAATATTGACAGAAGGATTCAATTGATAAGACCATATAAAAAGGTTATTCCAAATGTAAAGGGAGTTGAGTAATAAGTTCTTGTGAAGACAATAATTCTAAAGTAAATATTGGAAAGTAGTGTAAAGTTTCCTCCCATCAACCCATTTGAAAATTAGTACCCTATTAAAAGGAAAAATTCTCTGCCAAGATGATTTGAGCATTAGAAGTGTTACTTAAATTTCTTACTTCAATCACACACACACACACACACACACACACACACACACCCTTATATAAATATAATTTAGAGTTGGACATCATGGCACACACCTGTCTGTAATCCCAATGTCTTGGGAGGCTGAGGCAGGAGGATCATGTGTTTTGAAGACAGTCTCAGCAACTTAGCAAGACCCTCTCTCAAAACAGAGATACATGGGCTGGGGGTGTGGCTCAAGCGGTAGCGTGCTCACCTGGCATGCGTGCAGCCCAGGTTCGATCCTCAGCACTACATACAAACAAAGATGTTGTGTCCACCAAAAACTAAAAAATAAATATTAAAATTCTCTCTCTCTCTCTCTCCTCTCTCTCTTAAAAAAAGTTAAAAAAAAACAGAGATACAAAAAGGGCTAAGAATATATGCATGTAGTTTAGTTGTAGAGCACCCCAGGGCTAACTCTCCACTACTACAAAAAAAAAAGTAATAATTCAGGACGATTTCATTTCTATTACTAATTTATGTTCCTTGAACCCTGTTTCTATAGTGACTAAATAAGATCCATATTTATTTACCCATTTCTAAATGACTAGATTTTTTATTGTATGGTTCATTTTCACCTTTTGCCTTTTGAATACTGACCAAAGGAACATGTAGCCTAATTTGGCAAAATATTCATATTTTGAGAAACTAACAATTAGGCTTAAATTGAATGTGTATGCATATAATTCATATTTTGATACATCAGTTTCATTTTGAATAACAAGTGTTCTGTAAAAGCTGAGAAAAGACTTGCTTTATTAAATTTTCTTCTTTTCTTTACTGATTTGGGACTCTTTTGTTGTTGTTATTTTTGTTGCATTGCCAGGGATCTAATCCAGGGCAACACCCATGCCAGGCAAATGCTGTACCACTGAGTCACACGCTCAGCCAAGATTTTGAACTCTAAAATTGTGTGACGTCTAGTCCTCATAAACACAGTATATGGAACCCCAGGATACTGTGGCATGTTCTCTAATACAGATATTTTATCTTTACAAAAATCTCTTTTATTCAATGATCTAACTTTTTTATCCTTTATGTTGATTTTTAACTGATACATAAAAATTGTACCTATTAATGGAGTACCAGATAAAGTTTCTATACATGTATTACATAATGTTTAAGTTAGGTTAAACCTGCAGGGCATGGTGGCTCATGCCTGTAATCCCAGCGGCTCACAAGCCTGAGGCAGGAGAATCAAGAGTTCAAAGTCAGCTTTAGCAATTTAGCAAGGCACTAAGCAACTCAGCAAGATCCTGTCTCTGAATAAAATATATATTTTTTCTTAAAAGGGCTGGGGATTAGCTCAGTGGTTAAGCATCCCTGGGTTCAATCCCCACTACCAAAAAAAATCAGACTAAACTTGTTTCCTCAAACATTTATCATTTCTTCATGGCAAAACCTTTCAAAGTCCTACTAACCTTTTGAAATATACAGTACATTAGCATTATCTATAATCATTCTACTGTGGATCAACATAGCAGAATTTATTACTCCTGTTTTACAGTAGGGCCCTAGTTTTTCCAGCCTCTGGTAACCACCATTCTATCTGTGACCTCATAGGAGGTCAACATTTTTAGGTGAGATCCTGCCATACTTGTCTTTCTGTGCTGGCTGATTTCACCTAACATAATGATCTCCAGGCCCATCCATGCTGTTGCCAATAACATAATTTCATTTTTTATGGCTCAATAATATTCCACTGTGCACGTGTACCACATTTCTTTATCCATTCATCAGTTGATTGACACTTAAGGTTGTTTCCATTTCTTGGTTATCATGAATAGGATTGCAATGAACATGAGACTGCAGATATCTCTTCAACATCCTGATTTTACTTCCTTTGAATACACATAATGGGATTGCTCAATCATATGGTTCTTATGTTCTTGTTGAGTATTTTGGTCTCAGCAATGAAAAGCTAATGAGACAAGTTGAGATTTCCTTCCTGCAGAACTACTAAACTTTGGACAAGAACAATAAGAGTCAGTGGCCTTCTTCCCTAGCACCCCTAGCCAGGCACAGCAGCACACACCTGTAATCCCAGGAGGCTGAGGAAGGAGGATCCCAAGTTCAAAGCCAGCCTCAGCAATGGCGAAGCACTAAGCAACTCAATGAGACCCTGTCTCTAAATAAAATACAAAATAGGGCTGGGGATGTGGCTCAGTGGTTGAGTGCCCCTGAGTTCAATCCCCTGTACCAAAAAAAAAAAAAAGAAGAAGAAGAAAGAAAGCAAGGTGCACCCCTTTCCCACACCCCTTTCTGACTTGGGAACTGCCACATGCATATGAAAGACCTAAGCAATGTAGGCAGAAATTAAAAGCCAAACTAGACAAATTTAGAATATGCTCCCAAACACAGAAAGAGATTGCTTGACAAAGGACAAGACTATACTGGCTAGGAATATTTGAACATAATATTTTCCAATATTATTGGCTAATTTCTAATCTATACAGACTTAGACTTTCTAGGGCAACCCCAATGACATCAGGATAAAATTTTTAAATTAATTAAAAATTGAGCAATTAAAACTTCAAAAGCAGCTGGCCACAGTGGCACATGCCTGTAATCCAATTGGGAGGCTGAGACAGAAGAATCTCAAGTCTGAGATAGCCTCAGCAACTTACTAAGACACTGTCTCAAAATAAAAAAATAAAAAGGGTGAGGAGATGGTTCCATGGTAGAGTGACCTGGAATAGATACTCAATACCAAAAAAAAAAAAAAATAGAAACCATGAAGCAGGGGTAAAAAAACAAATTAATTAGGGGTGGGGAGAGGGGATGGGGGCAGGAAAGATGGTGTTCATGGACATCATTACCCGAGGTACATGTATGATGACACATATGATGTGATGCCACATCATGTAAAACAAGAGAAATGAAAAGTTGTGCTGCAATTGTGCACAATGAATCAAAATGTATTCTGCTGTCACATATACTTAATTAAAATAAATTAATTAATTTTAAAAACAAATTAGTTTAAATTTAAAAGCCTCATCTGCCCACCAAGAATTCTATTTACAGAAAAATTATCCTTAAAAACAACAAAAAAGAAATTAAAGGATTCCCTAAGGAAACAAAAATTGAGATAATTTGTTGATAAAACATGTAATACTTATAATAAATTCTTAAGAAATTCCTTCCATCCAAAAGAAAATGTTATTAGTAACGTGAATGAAGAAGAGAAATATTTTCTTGTATCTTTGGATAAATATAAAATAGTGATTGTGACTTTAATTATTTGGATTTCTTTAGTATGTACAAAAGTGCTTAAAGCCAAAGTTATAACCCAATATTCTTAGATTTATTACAGATATCAACACAATGCATATGAAAATAGCAGCTCAAAGAAAGGTTAATATCTTTTACTGAAATCAGTGTCTACCTCATTCGGAAATTGTAAACAATAAAAATGCACACTTTCAACACTAGAGAAAAACTTTTAATTGAAAATATGCAATTAAGCCAGGCACAGTAGCACACACCTGTAATCCCAGCGGCTCAGGAGGCTGAGGCAGGAGAATCACAAGTTCAAAGCCAGCCTCAGCAACTTAGCAAGGTCCTAAGCAACTCAGTGAAACCCTGTTTCTAAATAAAATACAAAATAGGGCTGGGGATGTGGCTCAGTGGTTGAATGTCCCTGAGTTCAATCACTGGTAGCCCTCCAACAAAGAAAAAAAATATGCAATAAAAATTAATTGAGAAAATATAATGGAATATCAAATATTTTTATTTAACACAGACAAGACAGTTGAGGAGTAACAGTTGATGAAAAAAGACATAAATCATATAGAAAACAAACAACAAAATGATATGTATAATATAAGCCTATAGTAAATGTATTAAGTTGAAATTGTATTAAATGTGAATACTCTAAATGAACAGGCAGAGACTGACAAATCTAATTAGAAAAAAAATTAAGATCCAACTATATACTATCTATAAAAACACCTTTCAAAGATACAATAGGATCAACTTGAAGAGATAGAAGAGATCTTTTGTAACATGAAACGATATTGTATTGACGTTAGTGTAAATTTAATACATTAGTATTAGATATTAGTAAAAATACATGTGCACTTGTCAGATCCTCAAAATTTATAAAACAAAAAATGAGACAACTAAAAAAAGAGATAATTTCACAATTACGGTTGTTGTTATACTTATTTCTCATTTGTTGAAAGATCAAATCAAAGTCAGTAAAAATGTAGATTGCCAGCCTATTTCACTTTACTGAAATATACAGAATATTTAACCCCCAAATAGAAGAATATCCATTCTCTTAGAAAAATGACCAACCATCTATTAGGCCATAATTGAAAGACTTTTGAAATGATACAAAGAATGTCTTCAGAAACCAATGAATTTAAGTTAGAAATCAAAGAGAGAGAGTGTAAATGGGAAATCCCAAAAATATATGGAAAATGAAAAAAATCCAATAGGTTAAGAAAATATAAAAAATAAAATTTAAAAATGTAAAATAAATAACAGTAAAAACACATACCAAATTGACTAGATAGGGTACTTAGAGATTTATAAATTTAAATGCTTTGATTAGAAAGGAAGCATATCTAAAATTTAAAATCCATTTCTACTTTGAGAAGCTAAAAGACCAAGTTATATACAGAGTGAGTAGAAAGCAAAAAATAAAAAATCAGAGTGAAAACAGTAAAATACAAAATAGAAAAGTAATGGTGAAAATCAGATAAAAAATGGCTCTTTAAGAAGTTCAAAAGAATTTATAAATTTTAACTAAAAGGAGAAAAAAAGAGAAAGAGAAGACTAAAACTGCCAAAAAAAAAAGAAAGGAAGAATATTTATTGACACCAAAATCCTTTATTAAATATCAGCACACCAAATCCAGGAATACATGAAAAGGAATATACACCTTGACCAAGTAGGGATTTTCCCAGGAATGCAAGGTTGACTGGACACTTGAAAAACAATTAATGTGGTATACCATATTAAGAAATATTTTTTTAAAAAAAGCAATCTTCTTAGTTGATGTAAAAAATACCTTTTAAAAAATCAACATCTTTTCAAGATAAGAGATTTCAGTAAATTTATAAGAAAAAATCCTCAACATGACAAAAGAGATGTGGAAAACATAGAGCTAATATCATACTTAATGGTAAGAAACTGAATGCAATCCCTTGAAGTTTGGGAACAAGGGAATATTGTCTGCCTCATCAGGTTGGAGATAACGTATTGTATAGGTAGGTAATCCTAAGGAATCTATAGATTTAAAAATTGCTGAAGGGGCTGGAGATGTGGCTCAGTGGTAGTGCACTTGTCTGGCATGTGTGAGGCACTGGATTCTATTCTCAGCACCACATATAAATAATTAAAATAAAGGTCTATCAACAACTAAGAAAAAAATTTTAAATTGCTGGAAATAGCCAGGCACAGTGGGGCACGCTTGTAATTCCAGTGGCTGGGAGGCTGAGGCAGGAGGATTTCGAGTTCAAAGCCATTCTCAGCAAAATCAAGACACTAAGCAACTTAGGGAGACCCTGTCTCTAAATAAAAAATACAAAATAGGACTGGGGATGTGCCTCAGTGGTCAAGTGGCCCTGAATTCAATCCCTGGTACCCAAAAAATACAAACAAAATTGCTGGAAATAATAAGCAAATCTAGAAGATCATATAATGCAATATTAATTCACAAAAATAAATTAAATACCTTTATGAAAGCATGAACATACAAATAAGAAAGCAATTAGCCAAAGCATCAAAAAAATGGTTTAGGAATAAATTAAACAGAAGAAGTTTAAAACTAAGCCCTGAAAACTATAAAACATGTTTTTATAGTTTCATTGAGAGAATTTAAAGATCTCAATAAAAGGAGAAATGTTCCATGTTCATAGATTAGAAGACTTAACATTGTTACAATGGCATTCTCAAAAACCAGTGGATATTCTCATGAAAAATGAATGAATCAAAATGTTACCTCATTGTAGATCCTTTTTTTTTCTACATACCATATACCAAATTAACTCAATTTGTAAGAACTTATTGTAAGAACTAAACAATAAATGTTGTGAAAGAACACAAGAGTAGTTAAGCAAAGATATCTTAGATGTGATACCAAAGGCATGACCTATGACATAAAAAATTAGAAACAAATTATACTTCCTCAAATTTTAAAACTCTTGAAAATATGGAGAAAAAATAAAACTTCAGGAAGAAAATAAAGAAACAAACTACAGAATGGGAAAAATAATTGCAAATCATATGTCTAACAGTTTTTATATACAGAATATATTTAAGAAAAAAACCTTTTGCAACTAAATAAGAAAATAACAATAACAAATAAATGAGTGAAACAGATGAATTACATTTCACCAAAGAAATATGACATATGGATAGGTAATAAACAAATGAAGAGACTCTTAACATCATTAGCAATTGCATTTTAAAAAATGCATATTAAAGTAACAACGATATACCACTATACATAAACATTAGAATACCTATTATCAGAAAGTCTGGCAATATCAACTGTTGGCAATGATGTTGAGAAATTAAAACCATAATATTTTGCTGGTGAGAATGCAAAATGTTATAGCCTCTTTAGAAAACAGTTCGATTTTTTTTTCTTTTTTGGTTGTTGCTGGGACTTTATTTTTATTTATTTATTTAAATGCAGTGCTGAGAATCTAACCCAGTGCCTCACACATGCTAGGCAAGTGCTTTACCACTGAGCTACAACCCCAGCCATCAATAGTTTCTTGTAAAAGTTTAAAGCACAAATGTGCCATCTAACCCAACAATTCAACTTCTAGGTATCTATCCAAGAGCAATAAGAATGTCTGTCTTCACAAAGACTTTTACATGAATACTCAATAGCCTAATTACACATAATAACCACAAACTGGAAGCAATGCAAATGTGTATCAATTTCTGAATGGATAAATAAATTGTAATGCTAAGTAATAAAAAACAATGTCCTGTTAGAAGAATAAACCTTGAAAGATCCTGAAGACAACCTATTATATGATTCTATTTAAATCATAAATTTAGAAATTTTATTTTTTAAAAAATGAGACTAAGAGCCCATAAGAAGTTGACTGGTGTAGGGGTGGGAGCAGTAATTGATCACAAATGTTAACAAGGGAACTTTTTATCCTAAAACTGACTTTGAATTTGAATTGGATGTTTTCAATGATTGAGTCATGAAGTTCAGAAAATATACCTCAATAGAGCTACTTTTAAAAATACTTTTCAATTGAAAAAAAGCTATAGTGAGAAGGAAGAAGAAAACTTCTTCTATAAATTTAATATAAGTACAAAATAAATTCAATATTTCTTGAAAATCATTACTAACCAAATATATAACTGACTAATTATTCCAGGAAAATGTTGGCAGTTAGATAGTTTCACTTATTTTTCTTCTGTAAGAACTCATCTGGTATTTTTAGTCAGCTTTTTTGCTGCTGGGACTAAAAGACCTGACCAGCACAATTTTAGAGGAGGAAAAGTTTATTTAGGGGCTCACAGTTTCAGAGGTCTCAGTCCATAGACTGCAGGCTCCATTCCTTGGGGCTTAAGGTGAGGCAGAACACCATGGCAAGAGGCTTACATGATGATCAAACAGCAGAGAGATTGACCTTGCTTGCCAAATATAAATATATACCCCAAAGCCACGCCTCCAATGGCCCACCTCCTCTAGCCACACCCCAGCTGCTTCCAGTTACCACTCAATTAATCCTATCAGGTGATTAATTCACTGATTAGTTTAAGGCTCTCACAACTCAATTGTTTCCTCTCTGAACCCTCTTGCATTGTCTCACAGATGAGTTTTTGGGGGACACCACAATCCAAACAATAACATCTGGTTTACTGGTATATTCAATCATTAAAATGGCAAGCCTATATCATTTTATTTTGCTGAAATAGACTGTATATCTTTTAAGTTTTTCATACAATTCAAATGAACTACAGTTAAACACAACTTGTTGAGTTTAAGAGGTGGTTTAAAACAACAGAAAATACAAGGAATAGCAATAGAAATTATTTACATATCGCTAGCTTTGTATGGGAAATATTTCACCTTATATTTCAAGGCCGTCAGAATCAAATTCATTCAACTCAAATATTTTATCTTCATATCAGACATCAACTCCTGATCCTAATCAACAAAAGTATAGAAATGTCATTTCCTACCAACTGGAAAATGAAAATTCTTGACTGTGCTTCAATTGCCCAGTATGTGCTGGGTGTCCAGGGGCTGATGGTTCATGCTTCATATTTACTTCTCTTCCAGAATTGCAAAGCAGGGGAATGGGCAATGACTGCACAAAGATGTTAGTTAAGTAAGAAAGCATGGGATGCAGGCTTTTACAAGCATGTTCAACTGCTGTATTACAAACCTTAGATCAGTATAAATACCATCTATGATGCTAAATACAAGGAAGTGGAAGAACTTGCTAGAATGTTAGCAGTGTGTTTAAATAAATAATGCAAGAAAATTCAAATTTACCTATTCTTTGCATGTGTCATAAACTAAGTTGTGGCTATATACATCAGGTAGTCTGCTAAAAACCTGAATTACTTGACCTTTTTGACAGTCTAAGGTCTCTGTCATCTGTATTTAGTTTGCATGGACCACAAAGGGAGTTAGTATAATAAAGGGGGAAAGGGCCAGAATTAAAAATCTGCTTTCCCTAGGTCCTTTAGATGAAAATCATTTATCACTGACTAGGACCTCAAAATTACTAAGAAATCTCATTCATTTCATGGTAGAGAAACCCAATTCCTAAAAGACAGATAATGTAATACATCTTGTGTTTATAGTAACTTCAAAAATCACAGAAACGTATGATGGACATAAACAAGTTTCTCAAGTCATTGCATTATATATCCATTGCCTCACTAACATCTTTTAGGTCAGTGACAGTGAAACTTTGGATTATTTCTTTTACCTCATTGATGAGTAACAGAGTGAAGCAAAATGTCACTCCAGTGGCACCAGGAGAAAAGTGTACCCATTACCGCCTGCTGCTTTGAGTTCTGCTGCCACTGGTTAATTGGTATGACCCCACCCGTCTAAACTTAGGAGTTCATCATTCTCAACCCAAGTACTAGTGTTAGAGCCATTTTAGGATGCTGAGATTTGAGAATTGGGGATTGTTTATTACCAGAGCATCATAACCTAGTTGACTCTAGCTGATGCACTCTCTTTTTAAAGAGACTATATATATTTTTTTTTCTAGTAACCCTATTCTGAAGGACTTACACATAATAAACTGTGAACAGGAACCAAGTCAGTTATGTCTTCCAAATAAACCGTGGTGATCAATGAAGCATTAAATGTCACCGCTAAATCATCCTCACTCCAACACCAGTACTATCATCCCCAGCTCAGAACATGAAAGGTTAGAATACTTAAATATTCTCAAAAGCTCAGTGAAGGACTTGGATACAGTCTCCTAACTTTTCATGAATACCTACATCTATGCCAACTGCTTTGTATACTTTTGCAATAATGTCAGTTCAAACAATGAGACACACCCAACTACACTTCTCCGAAATTCCCAAACATCTTTTCAATCAGTAAGAGTCTTTTCAGAGAATTGTTTTCTCTTTTTCCTTCAACTTTATTTGAAAGAACACTCCACAAGAAATGGTTGGGGGTGGCTGTTGTCTGGGTTTTGCGAGGGCTGATTTGGCCATCATGCAACAAAAATTTGTCATCATTTTTATATGTGCTTCTTGCAATCTAGCATTGAGTCAATAGGTACCAAAGTACTAAACACAGAGCTTGAGCATTTCATAGTTATATCAAACAAAAGAATACAACAACAAAGAACGATTTCTTTCTTTGTGCTCATTTAGACAAACCTGTTCAATGTAGAATAAGCATTTTCTTCATGACTTTTACATTGCATGACTTTAAGAGCTTTCTGTATTAATAATTTTTTTAAAGTTTTTATTATTTATTTATTTATTTATTTTTATTGGATGTTCAAAACATTACAAAGCTCTTGATATATCATATTTCATACATTAGATTCAAGTGGGTTATGAACTCCCATTTTTACCCCAAATACTGATTGCAAAATCACATCGGTTACACATCCACAATTTTACATAATGCCCTATTAGTAACTGTTGTATTCTGCTACCTTTCCTATCCTCTACTATCCCCCCTCCTCTCCCCTCCCATCTTCTCTCTCTACCCCATCTACTGTAATTCATTTCCCTCCTTGTTTATTATCCCATTCCCCTCACAACCTCTTATATGTAATTTTGTATAACAACGAGGGTCTCCCTCCAAAATGGTTTTCAATTGCTCCACAATAAAAACTTTTTGAGCTTTATTTTCAAATCTATCTAAACCTCACAAGTGAAAGACTATACACCGAAGCTAAATGAAACCAGCTCATTGAAGGTCACAGTTAGAACCCTGAACCTCTAATTGTTCAATGTTTCTTTCTCTCTGAAACCACAGTGATCAGATAGAGGAATTTCAACACTATGATTTGAATGATAATCACTATTCTATTTGGTGAATTATATAAATTTCTGTAGATCGGCAACCAAGGTCAGCAACCAAGGTCTGTCTGTAGTATTTCAGACAGAGAGAAAATATAAAAGAATTCTGGAATATGTTTTTAAGTTTAGAAAACTGTACATTTATAATCTGTAAAAATAAAACAAAACCCCAATAATTTTTTTAAATATCCAGTATTTCCTATAGAGAATTATCTATGTTTCTTTGAGGATCTTATATTAAAGAATTCCTTCCTGTTTTTAAATAAATTTTAGGCAAATCTTCCGCATTTCCATTAGAAACCATCTTTCATTCCACCAACATTCAATTAAAAAGAAATGATTACTCCAACACCAGTACTATTATCCCCAGCTCAGAACATGAAAGGTCAGAATACTTAAAAGCTCAATGAACGACTTTAAGATTTGGATACATCTTAAAGTATCCAAATCTAACTCCAAATTGTGTTTGTTTTTATTTACATAAATCAAAAATGATTCCAAGTAAGCTCTTGCTCTTCAAGGTTTATATTCAATTTCACAAGCTGTTTTTCTCCTCTGATAATATTTATACCTATCTTAAACATACACTTCATTATTCCCTTTTCCTATAGTTTAGGAATCTACAATTATGATTATTAGAAGAGTTTTATTTTTCAATCATCCCTTATTATAAACTGCCATTAACACATTCATTTCTGAGGATTTCTTTTAAAAAAATATATTTTTAGATGAACACAATACCTTTTTGCTTATTTTTATGTGGTGCTAAGACTTGTATCCAGAGGCTCACACATGCTAGGCAAGTGCTCTACCACTGAGCTACAACCCCAGCCCTCAGTATTCCTCTTTAATTTCCCTTGACCAGAGCAATCATGTTTTAAGTGAGATAATCCTCTTTTATTAATATTTTGACAATCAGCTAGTGCTCAGTTTCAATGTCACAGATGGTCTTATATTCCACATATAATGCCACAGTCTGGCTGGGCACAATTCAGGATCCACTTGTCAAAAGAAACGAACTTTATTTTTAGAACCACACACGCCAAGCACACAGCTCCTCAGGAAAAACCTTCAGAGCCCAACTGCCACCACCGGCTTCCCACAAGCCTCTCAACCTCCCCCACTCCTCCTGCTCTTGAGGCTGATTGGCTGGGTCGCATGAGCAGAGCAAAAAAAAGTCCCCCAATGAGCAGCTCCGTGGTCTGAAAGGGTGGGGAAACAGCCCAATGAGCATCACCGCAGAGGAGCCAATCAGTTGGCAGCTAGAAGTTTGCTGGGGCCACTGTGAGCCAATCATCAACTGGCAGCTGGAAGTTTGCTGGGGCCCCAGTTGCTGGGGCCCCTTCGGCTGTGGCTCTCAACATATCTCACATCTTGCAATCAAGTTTCAAGTTGAGCACACATTTTTCTATACTGGATTATACTGGAAAGAGTTAGTAAGTTCACTTATTAGAACCCTGACTTCCGGGCATTGGTTATTGCAAAATAAGGAGTTTCCACACATACCCCAGCCTTTCTCTCTCATTCTTTCCATATCCCCATACACCTGTCCCTGTTGAATCTCATCTTGTAATTGATTACAATAGCCCAATAAAGAAGGGGCAGTCCAGGCAAAATGAGAGAAGTCCAGGAAAAAAAAAATAGCAAAGTCTACATTTCAGTGGATCTCAGCTGATAGAAAATATTGATAAGTAATGTATGGATGCCACAACCATGTATCAGAGTAAAAGCTATTAATATTCAGCAAAAATCTAAATCTGTTTATTGTTATATGTGAAGTGTCTCTGTGTGCATAGAACAGAGATATACAAGGGGACAAAGAAAGAGAGGAAAGAAAATGCATGGCAGAAAGCCAAAGGCCATTTTCCTTCTTAGAGATGATCTCTCCCATAGGATCAGAGCTGGAAGGTTTGAGGAAACAGATATTTCCCCACCAGCCCATGTCACCTACAGGAGGGGTTCCAATAATGAAGGGTGCTCTGGAACGGCTGTAGCAGCGACAGCATTATTGTCCATGCTAAAGCTGTGTGGTTACAGATTATTCTTAGTGGTCTACTCCTTCTTTTTAATTTAATTTTGTGGCACTGTGTACATGAGAGAAAATGGATGATAGAAGGATCAGATCTTTAAAAGCCTGACATTCACTGAATATAAACAAAGGATTTCTGTCAGTATCTATCGGTAGTGCTATGGGAATTAAAAGAAAAAAAAAAAACCTTGGCAGCCAGAGCATATATTTCAGGAAACAAGAAGCAGCTTTGCAACCAAACCCTCCTTGATCAACTTTTAAATTAATATTTTATGTGACAGGGAAGTACCATCTCCTCCCCATCCCCATCTAAGGATGGGGATGGGGAGGAGATGGTACTTTTATTTAACAGCTTTTATTTAAATATTTACTTTTATTTAACAGCTGTCCCCCAAGAGACCAGCTGGGACCTCAGCCTAAAGGTATAGGAATTTCCCTGGCTATTGTCTATCAAAGCCTTCTCTCATAGCAGTAGTTATAAACTGGCAGATGTGGAGCAAAATAAATTCAATTCAGAGTTTTTCCCCTAACTTATATGTTTTTCCCCTAACCTATATTTTTCCCCCAACCTATATTTTTCTAAGGAAAATAGCCTGTTTTTCAGTACAGTAGTCTCTATTATTTGTGGAGAATACATTCCAAAACTCCCAGTGGATGACTGAAACTGTAGATGGTATGAAATCCTATATATACTGTGTTTTTTTTCCTGTATCAAATCCTAGACACACTGTGTTTTATTTCCTATTCATACATATCTATGATAAAGTTTAGTTTATAGTCACTGTAATGTATTAGCAATAATAACATAATAAAAAGAATATTATAACAATCAACTAAAATGATAGTTATGTGAATATGGTCTCTCTCAAAATATCTTATTGTATTGGATTCAACCTTAATGTGATGGTGTGAGATGATACTTAAAGAAAACTCTTCATAGTTTCTTTTTGGAATGTATGAATTGCCAGTATCCCTTCTCTTGCATTCCGGAACCATTATGAATTAAAATAATGGTTGCTTGAACACAGACATTGGAACACTGTGATAGTGTATCTGATAAGCAAGACAACCACTAAGTGTCTCCTGGGTGGATAGCATATACAGCATGGATACACGGGAGGGCTCACATTCCAAGCAGAATATAGCAGGGTAGCACAAAATTTCTTCATGATCCTTAGAATGGCATTCAACTTAAAACTTATGAATGGTCTATTCTGGAATTTATCATTTAATATCTTTGGATCATAGTTAATCACAGGTAACTTAAACCAAGGAAAAGGAAACTGCAGATACAGGGAGATGTCTGTCAAGCCAAGCTGGAAAATGTTCTATTGATTTATCAGTCTCAACAAACACAGAGAAAAAGACACTTAACCTCACAAGGTCCCAGGGACCTGCCCAGAAGGGTTTTTGAAGCAACTATCAGAGTAGGTTTCCACATTTAGGATGAAGAATGAAGAAGGCAAGTGGCCCAGGATCCTTGGACGGCTCCATTCTCGGCAGTCCCCTGCACTCCTCAGGCTGACACATGCTTTCACATCACTAGCCTTTGCCATTGTGCTCAAACTGACAAGCCTAAAACCTGTCTTCTTCCCCAGAAGTCCTGACAGCCTGACTTACATAGGTTACTTAGAGCTGCTTGATAGTTCCTTTGGGAGACAAAATATAAAGAACACAAAGGGGAAAGTTGCAGCATTAAAAATCTCATTTTGTTTTCTCAACCATCAGAGCCTGACCTCCCAGAGTAAGGTTGGATAGAAGAAATAATCAAAGACAAAATTATTAGAAATGAGGTAGACAGGGAAAAAGAAGAAAGAGGCTGTCTAAAAGAAAAAAATGTATCTATCACCTCTTCAAAGAATCTAATAAATGCCCTTCAAGAATCACTAAAGCAGAAAGGAAATGTATACCCTGAGTTCTCGTTGGCTAATATTTAATGTTTGCTTAGCTCCCTCCACAAGCTTGATGCTATTATGTAACAATTCGAGGAAAGAATGATGCTTGATACTGCTGCTCATAATATATTGATTAAATTATGTCCTGACCCAGTTAGGACAATAGTTGGAAAATATTATTGTGAATTTTTTTTAAGTTGAGAGAAGATAGATTACTCAGAGGCATTGATCATTGCACTAGGCTTTCTTTTATTATTCCTATAACATGAAGCCTTTATAGAGATGAGTTACCAAAAAAGACCTTTTCATGTGACAAAAACCATTTTCAGCCAATTAAATTGGAATCTTCCAGAAGAGACAATCTGAATAAAGAAAGGAAACAAAGGACCAGACAGAATATAACAGAGAAGATAGGAAGACACAGAATTTAAAAACAGAGTTTAAAAACTGGGTAACAGCTGGAGGCATATGTCAGTGGTAAAGCACTTACTCAGCTCAGCTTATACAAACCCTGGATCTGATCCCCAGCCAAGAAAAAAAGAAAGGGAGGGAGGGTAGATGACTAAGAGAGAAATAAAACTGCAATTAATAAAGAAATGAGAAAGTAAAATATTTTAAATGACTTATTAAAAAGAGGAGAAAATACATGGAGAATGTTACAAAGTCAAAAAGAAACTAAAATGTACAAAATTAAATTTAATTTGAAAAAAGTTTGTTTTTTTATTTATTTTTTTCCCTATTTCAATGATAACACATGCCCTTTGTTAAAAAAGTAAAAAAGTAGAAAATGCATCAAAGAAAAAATTCATAACCCCCAAAGCCAAAGCCAGATGCAATGAATAGTCTAATGCATGCATTTCCTTCTGTATTTTAAAATCATTTATACAATTGTAAAACTATCATACTTAAAATTTATATTTGACTCATATCCCTCAAGACTCTAACATAGATATTTTCTCATATTATTAGAAATACTATGTAAATGGCTTTGTTTTATAATATTTATTATACAGATATACTACAGTTTAAATGTTTTTCTTCAATTTAGAGGTATTTATATAATTTTTGCCATTATAAAGCATTCAAGCATTGATTTTTTTGAACCATATTTTAGGTTCTATCTTTAGGCTGGATACCCTTAGGCCATATTATTATATCACAGGGCTCACTTGTTAAAGTTCTATTTACATGTGACTAAATTGTGTAAGCTTCTAATATATACTACCAAGATATCAGTCAAATCCTCACTGTCAATTATTTTAAGTAACTATATATAATTCTTCTTTTTAAAACTTCCTTGTATATCTTACCAGTTCATTCTTCCATGTAAAAATTCAGGAAAATGAATGTGACCCACTTTAATTAGAATTTATATATATATATATATATATATATATATATGATATTCTAAAAAATTAATATCATTCTAATGTTCATCCTTTCTACAGATATATATATTCTTCCCAAGTTTATGTGTGAATTTAATTCCATCTCAATCAAATATAACAAAGATTATGTAATCTACTTCATGTTTGTGTGTGTGTATGTATGTGTGTATGCATGTGTGGCACTGCAGATTGAACCTAAGGGTGCTCTACCACTGAACTACATTCCCAGCCTTTTTTTTTTTTAACTTTGAGACAGGGTCTCATTAAATTGCCCAGGCTGAGGGTGATCCTTCTGCCTAGCTGGGATTATAGGTGTATACCACCAAGACCAGCAATATTTTTTTATTATGAAGGGAATCACATATTGAGATATTTTTATAAATAATTATTGTTAGTGTTATGCTTTGGATCTGGAAGGTCCACTGAAATCTGGTGTGTTCCCAAGTGGGTCTTTTGAGAAGTAATTGGATCATGAGGGCTCTGACATCATCAGTGAACTAATTCATTGATGGCTGAATGGATTATTGGGATATGAGACCTAGTTGGAGCAATCAGGTCACTGGGGGCATAGCCTTATGGGCTATATCTTGTCCCCTGGTCCCTTCCTCCTCAACCCTTCACTCTCTCTGCTTCTTGGCTACCATGAACTAAGCAGCTTTATTCCACCACTCCTTTCTAATACGATGTTCTGACTCCAAAGCAATGGAGCCAAGTGACCATGAACTGAATCCTCTGAAACTGTGAGCCAAAATAAATCTTTGCTCCTCTAAGTTGCTTTTCTCAGCTATTTGTCACAGTAACAAAAAGCTAACTAACACACCTAAAAAGAACAATTGTTGCAAAATACTCACCCTACCCTATATGTGACCCTAAAGTCACATATTAACATTTTATCATTATAGTAATGTAAGAATACTTCTTCACTATCCTCTCTGAAAATATAGACAGTGGCTAGAAGTTATACATGTAAACAAAGTGGGAGTAGGGAGTGTAATAAGAACGGCCATCCTTCTCCTGAAGAAAATCACACATGTAAAAAGCATTAGATCCCTGATGAAGGAGTTTAAAAGAACATAAAGACACCAAAAGCAGTCATAATCCAATTAAGAGACAATTTTCCCTCAGGCTTTTCATTGATTTTTATTTCCTAACTTATCACCTCCTATTGTTTTTCACTCTTTCCTGGTTCACTCTTCTTCCTCAAACAAACTAGGCTCTGGACTCAGTTCTTCTAGAAGGTATAGCTTCAAGATGCCACCCAGGCCTTGGGCCTCAGTTTCATAAGAATTAAAGATTTGGACAAAATGATCACTTCAGTTCTATAATTTATAAGTGTTGGGGCTTATTTGTGGTATTGAGGGGGGAAAGATGACATGTTCTACACACTGTATTGATTTTGCTTGAAGACAAAACTTTTAATACTTGTTTTTCAAGTCAATTGAATACACATAAATGTATATTCACTGTCTTATACAAAGCAAAAAATCAAATGTCCTGAAATCTGACTATTAACTATGGCATGTTGATTTGTTATTTTTATATCATAAGAATTACGAGACCAAATAAAATGTACATTGCTCTGTTTTTTAATGTTTTTGTTTTTTCATTCTGATATGTGGCAGATTGAACACACATATATGCCTTTTCTCTCTTGCAAAGTCCCACTAAAAGAACCATCAATGGGATTTATTATTTTAATCATGAACTTATAAGGACAAAGAGACTTGGAAGCAATGGCACAAGTTAGGTGGGTATAAGGGATGAATAGGTGGTGCACATATTTTCAGGACAGTGACCACTACTCTGTATGATACTATAAGAGCAGATACATGGCATTATACATTTATCCAAACCCACAGAATATACCACTCTAAGAGTGAATAATAATGTCACTATAGATTTTGCATGATAATGATGTCTCAATGTGGGCTCATCAATTATAACAAATGTACCACTTTGGTCGGGGATGTTGATAATGGGAAAGACATGTGAGGGGGCAGAGAATATATGGGGAAATCTGTGTACCTTCTACTCAATGTTGCTATGAACTTAACCCACTTTAAGAAATAAAATATATTTTCTTAAAAAAAAAAAGGCAACATTGGGCTGGGGATATGGCTCAAGCGGTAGCGCGCTCACCTGGCATGCGTGCGGCCCAGGTTCGATCCTCAGTACCACATACAAACAAAGATGTTGTGTCTGCCGAGAACTAAAAAAATTAATATTAAAAAATAATTCTCTCTCTCCCTCTCTCTCTCTTCTCTCTCTTTAAAAAAAAGGCAACATTTTAAAAGATACAAAGTAGATGGATGAATGATTATTTACTTTGCAAGACTGGGGGAAAAAAACTGAATCTTAAGTCATCGACCAAAAAAACTGAGCATAAACCTAATTTTCCAACTAGAACCTTCAAAAGTCTCAAAAATAAGCAGCTCCAGAAAAATTCTGGGTTTGGAAGTGAAAAAAATGGAAAAGTTTCAAAATTTGATTAGAAATCCCCCCAAATAAGTTCCACTGCTTTGCTACTCTTAGGCATTGCCATTCCTTCACCCCAGGGAAAAGTAAAGCAGGTGAACCTTGGACCAGGACACCAAGCACAGTTGAAGTCAGGGCTATCAGACTGAAGGAGGATTGAAAGTCAGACTAAATGTTGAAACCCCAACCCTCTTCCCTGCCTAAGCTTCCGGGATACTGGAACAATCTGACCAACAATCTAACCAAATATCATTAAATATAATGATATTTGTGCATATCCACAGAGAATTGCTCATCAGCCCAGTCGATGGTGAAGTCCATTGTCAGCAATTTCTGCACGTGCGATAAGTTTCTTAGTGCACCACAATGGAATGCTAATTCACAGACAAGAATCAGAAGACACTGCAAGAACTCTAGGTTTTAGGGGAAAGAAAAGGCAAAGAGAAAAGGAAACTTAAAATAAATAGAGACTACTCAAAAAAAAAGAATGTTTTTAATGTATTATTAGTATTCTCAGAAAAGAATTTTGTCTCAATAAATGTTGGACATAATACTACTGAGGAGAAACTTTCAGAGAGGAAAAAGGGGTTTTGAGAAATGTTTTGAATGATAGAAATGAAAGACCCAACAGAATGAATGTTTGATAAATATGAGTAACTCCAGGCTGTATGAAGACATAAAGATTGCAGTAAAGGTAAAGAAATGGGTAATTATAAAAGCTAGTATTATTGTCACCTTGGTTTGGAACTCCACATTTTCCTTTCTACATAATTTAAGAAACTAAATGCACTGAAAAATAGACAACTACTAGTTTGTGATTTTGAGCACATAATGTATAAAGATGTAATTTTGTGATAACAATTGTCAAAACAGTAGGAATAGACCCATAAAGGAGCAGAGTCTCTATGTGCTATTGAAATGAAGATGGCACAAACTCATGTTAGTTATAATTTAAGATGTTAAATGCAATCCTGATGGTAACCACGAAGAAAATAGCTATGGAACATACACAAAAGGAAGTGATACAGAAATTAAAATGTTTTGCTACCAAAAAAAAAAATCAATTAAACACCAAAAAAAGACAGTAATGCAGGAAATTTTAAAAAACGTAAAACAAACAGAAAACAAATAGCAAAATGACAGAAGTTGGTCCTTTTTTACTGGTAGTTACAATAAACAAATGAATTAAACTCTCCAATCAAAAGATAGAGATCAACAGAGTGGACTTAAAAAAATACCCATAATCCAATCATATGCTATCTAGGAGACTCACTTTAGGTCTGAAAATATAAATAGGTTAAAAAGGAAAGTTAAGCAAAAGACAGTGGGGAATACTAATATAAATCACACTCTTTTTTTAAAAAAATCATATATATATATATATATATATATATATATTAGATCGACATAAAAACTTTATTTTATTTATTCATATTTATGCAATTGGTGCTGAGGATCAAATCCAGTGCCTCACACATGGAAGGCAAGCATTCTATCATTGAGCCACAACCCCAGCCTCAATAACACCCTCTTAAACAAGGAACAATGGAAGAAATCACAATGGAAATTAGAAACTACTTAGACATAAATGAAACTGAATATACAACATATCAAAACTTATGAGACACAGCCAAAGCACTACTAAGGGAGAAATTTATAGCTATTAATGGTTACATTAAAAAACAAGAAATATCTCAAATCAACAATGTAACCTTACAATTGATGGAGCTTAAAAAAAGAGAAGGAGGAGCAGGAGGGGGAGGAGAAGAAGAAGGAGGAGGAGGAGGAGGAGGAGGAGGAGGAGGAGAAACTAAACCCAAAGCCAGTAGAATGAAGAAAATAATAAAGATTGGAATAAGGAACCACTCGAGACAAATCAACGAAACTGAAAACTAGCTCTTTGAAAAAAAGATCAACAAAAATGACAAACTTTTAGCTACCTTGACAAAGAAAAAAAAGGAGAGAAAACCCAAATCATTAAAATCAGAAATGAGAAAGCAAGGGAATGTTGGTTTTAATTATAAGTTTTGTGTAAATATTAATCAACTGTGTGCATATTAACTTTGAAACTAAAAAATTGAAAAGAACAAGTACAAAGAATATTTTTTTTCATATGCATTAAACTAATTCCACCTTAATGTGAATTCTGGAGAAATTTTTATTATTCTGGTACTTTCCCAATTAACAAAAATGTAAGAGGCAGAGGTCTATAGGAGAATATTAGTATTTAATATGTAAGATGACACTAAGAAATGTTTCAGATTAGCGAATGTTCTTTTAGGCTTTTGGGGACACATGATTGAATTCATTCAACAGGTATTTATTGAGTTAGTATTTATTGGAAGCTAGGAAATAGAGTCAAGAAATTTTTATAAGACTTATTTTACCCTTCCAGTACTTAATGTTCATTCCAGATGACATCATTAAGTTTAATATCCATCCAATGTATACAGACTATCAATTATGGTAGTCCTATGAAACAGACTTCTTGGTGCTAATAATGCATAAAACAGTAAGCCTGACTCAGGAGAGTGGGCAGGTGTTTTCCAGAAATCCCAGTTGAAGAAAAATCTCATGTCTGGGTTTTAATTAGACAACCCATTGGGTACTGGGAAGGGGGAAGGGAATATTGCAGAACTTCATTTGTAAAGATCATCTAGTCTGCAACATGAAAAATGCATTGAAGGAACACACTGTAAAAACAAGGAGTCCTTGTAGGAGGTCAATCAAAGATAAATACAGATTGCTTGTATGCAAACAAACAAGGACCTCAAGTAATTAACACACTCCATCTTATTTTTATTACCCCCAGAGTTTTCAAGTTATCTTAAAATTCTCCAAAATGTGTTTTACCTCCTACACCCATGAAGAGATTCTCCTCTTATTTTTATAACAACATTTGTCAACCAGTGGGTGTTTAACCATTTAGGTTCAATCATCAGAAATGGGTAATAACACTAATGATGGAAAAAGCCAGGCTGGCCTCTAGTCTATGTCTTAGATTGGGAGTTGCTGTGCTGCTTGATAGAAGCTTTGGTGGCTGTTTGTTTCCACCTCAGGCCCTAAGATGTATGTTGCCCTGCAACTGAGCAATGTGTTATTTTTGTGCTTTTTTATTGCTTTTTTAAAAAAAATAAATGACAGTGGAATGCATTACAATTCTTATTACACATATACAGCACAATTTTTCATATCTCTGGTTGTATATAAAGCATGTTGTCACCAGTTTGTGTCTTCATAAATGTACTTTGGATAATGATGTCTATCACATTGCACCATCCTTGCTAATCCCATGCCCCCTTCTTTTCCCTCCCACCCCTCTGTCCTATCTGGAATTCATTTATTCCTCCCATGCTCCCCCTCCCTACCCCACTATGAGTCAGCCTCCTTACATCAGAGAAAACATTCATTTGTTTTTTGGGGATTGGCTAACTTCACTTAGCATTATCTTCTCCAACACCATCCATTTACCTGCAAATGCCATGATTTAATTCTCTTTTATTGCTGAGTAATATTCCATTGTGTTTATATGGCAGAGGTTGTTTTTTTTTTAATCCATTCATCTACTGAAGGGCATCTAGGTTGGCTCCACAGTTTAGCTATTGTGAATTGTGCTTCTATAAACATTGATGTGGCTGAGTCCCTGTAGTATGCTAATTTTAAGTCTTTTGGTATAGACTGAGGACAGGATAGTAATTCATCACATCAATAGACTTAAAGATAAGAATCATATGATCATCTCAATAGATGCAGAAAAAGCATTTGACAAAATACAGCACTTCTTCGTGTTCAAAACACTAGAAAAACTAGGGATAACATTGTAAAGGCTATCTATGCTAAGCCTCAAGCTAACATCATTCTAAATGGAGAAAAATTAAAGGCATTCCCTCTAAAAAGTGGAACAAGACAGGGATGCCCTCTTTCACCACTTCTATTCAACATAGTTCTTGAAACACTGGCCAGAGCAATTAGGAAAATGAAAGAAATCAAAGGGATATGTATAGGAAAAGAAGAACTTAAATTAGCAATATTTGCTGACAATATGATTCTATACCTAGAAGACCCAAAAAAGCTCCACCAGAAAACTTCCAGAAATAGTAAATGAATTCAGCAAAGTAGCAGGATACAAAATCAACACGCATAAATCAAAGGCATTTCTGTATATCAGTGACAAAGCCTCTGAGAAGGAAATGAGGAAAACTACCCCATTCACAATATCCTCAAAAAAAAAAAAGATACTTGGGAATCAACTTAACAAAAGAGGTGAAGGATCTATACAATGAAAACTACAGAATTCTAAAGAGAGAAATCAAAGAAGACCTTAGAAGATGGAAAGATCTACCTTGCTCTTGGATAGGCAGAATCAATATTATCAAAATGACCATACTACCAAAAGAACTTTAAAGATTTAATTCAATTCCAATCAAAATCCCAAAGGCATTCCTCATAGAAATAGAAAAGGCAATCATGAAATTCATATTTTCGTGCTTTATTTGTGACATATCTTATCTAAAAGAACCACTGTGTTATGCTGTATAACACAAACCACTAGACTGATATCAGTTTCTTCTATTTCCTGAGAATAAGTGATCACATTGGAAAAGAGGAGATATTTCATCATTTGGACACTTTTGACAACTGTAAAAATCAGACTTCCTGCACGAAGGCTCATCCTGCATGATGATTCTTCTCTCAAGTCATATTTTCATTTACCTTAAGTGCAAGTTCACACACAGACTTGATTCATAGACTCATCTGCTCTATTATTAAAAAACTCAAAATATCCAAGATACTTTGAATTCTTTTTTTTTAACAGAGAAATGTATAAAACAGGCACACAATAAATTAACATTCCTGACAAAATTGCTACTCTGCTCGGTATATTTTCCATTTGCTACCCTCAATTCCTTTAATATACAAATTCATTGCATCCTTTTTCATTTCAGATTCATCTTTCAGACTTGTACTCTATAGTTACACATTTTCCTCTAAGTCTTCAATAGCCTCTCAGTGTGTTTCATTTATTTTTTATTACCATACCTAAAAAAAATATTCACGTATCTTTCACCACAAGTAAATGACAATGTTAAGATTCTTTATACTCTCAATATTGCAGAAGACTCGTGATCCCCGATTAACTTGCTTACAACCCACCAAGTTTCCTATTTGATTTAAAAGAACGAAGCATTTGACCTCAACATAGGCAAGAAAATATCAGAATGTATCATTTCTGACAGACCTTCAACTTTACTTTGTTGTTACCTTTCACCAACAGGTACAAAGTAGTTAAAAATTAAACATTTCTTATAACTCAGCAATAGATCCACTATACAATCTTACAAGGGGTAAAAAGGTCACTTGTACAGCCAAAACCAGAACATTCATTCTTTTAAGGAGAATCACATTATTAATGAAAAAATTTGTTCATATACGCTGTAAAATCATTTAAAATATTTTCTCAGGTTGGTACCCTGATACCCAAATTACATTCCAAAAGCTAAAACATTATTTTAAGTATCTGTTTGTATGCTGGATTGACTGGATTATGCTCTACTAAAATAATAACCAAGAATGGCTAATCTCAGTGGAATAAATTGTAAGACATTTTTTAAATTTCCAAGCTTTCTGCCTTAATAATTACTTAAATTTTGGTCCATGCATAACGTAGGCATTTAATCCAGCTATTAACTCATTTATTCTGTTGCCTGTCTCCTTCTCAAAGCCTTCTTATAACCAATCACTAATCCTATACATTCTTTGTGCATTTACTAAAAAACAATAGCAGGGCACAGTACCTAATTGTTCTTTATTTTTGTTACTATTACCCTTTCATTCTTCATTAAGATACAGCTTTCTTGAAGTCATGGTACAAGCCTTTACATTGTTTTCTGATATCCTAGTCGTTAATAGAAAAGATCCCTTGCATGATTTACACTTGTCTTCATTACAGAATGACTCAATCCCTACTGGCTCTACCCTGGAAATTCTGCACCTGTGAATAGGTTAAGTAGCTCTGTCGTTGTTAGATGTGTTAGCTCCAAAAGAAAGTCTCAAACTGCTAAAGCAAAAAAAAAAAAAAAAAAAAAAAAACAGTCTTTACCATTTATTTAAATGGAAAGTCCAAACCAAGCAGTGACTTCAAATATGGTTTTATTCCATATTTAGGTAATATTACCTCTTTTCTTTACATACATTCTTGGGTTCCTTGCACAGATTCCTTCAACTTTTTAGATCCCAACACACACAGCCCAATGCTAAGGGGAGAGAGTCCAATGAAAGCTCAAACCAAAGTCTTTGAGTCTTCTTGTTTGTTTGTTGTTTTGCTGTACTAGGGATTGAACCCAAAGGCGCTTTGCCACAGAGGTAGCTCCTTTTTATTTCCCAGTCTTATTTATTTATTTATTTATTTGTTTGTTTGTTTGTTTGTTTGTTTGTTTGTTTATAGACAGAATCTCTCTAAATTGCCCAGGCTGTCCTTAAACTTGTGATCCTCCTGCCTCAGCCTCCCAAGTGGCTGGGATTATAGGTATGCACATTGCACCCAGCCGGCTGAGCTTCTTAACTGAAATCAGCCAAATTGGCAGGTGCTGATGGCATAAGTAAAGGCTTTTGCTTTGGATATAAGAAATAGAGACAGCTCCAAACCAAAGCTTGCTGGCCAGAGGAAAGGCAGAAGGGTCTGTAGGCAAAACTGTGGTCAAGGGAATTTGGACAAGGAGAAACAAAACCAATCCACCAGCCACTTGTGGGATTGAGTCCACTTATGACTTTCAGGTAATTTGTTACTAATTCTCCTAGCAATATTTTGAAATTTCAAAAAACAAAAATGTTTTCAATATTTCCTAGCAATAATTTGGTCAGAAGAGTAGAAGACTTCTGTGCCTTCCATGAGATGCTGGCATGAGGTTCCCCAGTGACAAGCACATCCACAGCACTCTCAAAATCCAGATTTGTTCATCCAGAAATAACTTCCAAGTTTGTGTAACATAAAAATGATAGACATACAACAGCATATCTACACTTCCACTGACCCTTAATATTTTCTTCTCCCACTCCTAATGAACAGTCACATAATTTTTTCATTCTTGTTTTTTACATTCTCACTATTATGAAGCCATAGATAAATACCTTCTCATAATTTATAGACTAATATTTTTCACCAATTGTCTCAAATTCTTTTTTTAGTTAATATTAATTTTTATTGAATGAGTGTTCTCAATAGTATATTTGCAAGTTTATAAGACATCAGAAATGTATTAATGTAGCAAATACCAACATCATTCTTAAGAGGAATTGGAAATATTTCCTTGATGTTATTTTCAGTTATTTTTATCCTTTTTAAGATGATATTAAAGCCCGTATGGCAAAGGGGAACATGTTACAAGTCTGTTGTTAATGTCCTCCTTGTACCTTGACACTTTTCTTAAGATCTTTCCTTTTAGCACTTTCAAACCAAGTAACCATGGTCATCAGTGTTACTGCCTTTTTCTCTCTTGTAAACACTTGAGAAATATGTTAAATGTCATTCTATCATTTTCTCTCCATCTTGCTTCCCTTTAAATATTTTGGTAAGGGGAAAAAAAAGTGTTCCCAGAATTTTTGTTTCCTCTTGTTTGGGTTTTTTTTTTTTAATTTGAGAGGTTTTTTTTTTCTTTCATCAATTTCTTCTCATGTTTACTTCTGTTCATTAAAAAAAAATTAAAAGTTGACTTTTTTCCATTCAAAGTTCTGTCCGATTTTTACTTGTTCTTTCTTCTTTCCCTTAAGGCATACTTAGTACCTTCTTAAAGATGCCTTCTCCAAACAATTCTTCAAAGGACTAGAATAATTTTTAAACCTAAAGACAATGATTTTATATACCCTAGAGATTAGAGCTCTACCTGATGAAAAAAAAAAGATATGATTTTAAATTTCTTTTATTTTTCACCCACATGCAAATTGATGTACAGTCATGAAATAAAATATTCTTCAACTTGTCAATATTTTCATATGCCTATACCATGAGTCCCAAAATAGTTTTTTAAAGTGCTGGATATTTTTAATCTATTGATTTTAATTAAATTTACTTTAGGTTATCAGGAAGAGAGAAAGGAGAAATAGATTTAAAAAAATCATGAACATGCTTTTTATACCAGGTCTTGGGGGAAAAGAAAAAAACTAATAAGCCACCTCCACAGTGAATTTCTAGTGAGTCATTAACTGGGGATTTGTTGCCTTGGTTACTGAGCCAGGTAGAGATTCCAGTAAAAAAGCAATGTGACCTATGAGCTCAGGAAACCAAAGAAGTAAAATTTCTGCATGATGATATTTGCAGTTACTAAGAAAAAAAAATGAATGTTGAGTTAAGAAGGAAAAAGATTTTCCTGATTTTTTACTCAATGTCAAAGACATATACCCACACACACTTTTAATAATAACATCTCAGAGTTTTCTTGTGAAATGTTATAAGATACAGACCAGTTTCCAATATTTGAGAAATCTCCCATCCTAGTAAACAAAGCACTCTACTTAGGAGTGGTGAATGGGCATTCCATTGGTAGAGAATATTTTGATGACAATAGTTTATAAGACAAGCATAAAGAAAGCAAAATAACTGAAAAGATTTTCCAGGCAAAATAGTCTATAGCTTTTCCATTACACTATCTCAAAAATAAAAACCACATAAATATTGGCACTAAATCTATAACTAAAGGCAAAATCAAGAAGCAGAATTTAAAGGCATAACTTTAATTATCATCATTTTAGGCTGAAACTACTTTTTTTCCCAATTTGTTTATTTGTTTGTGGTACTAGGAATTGAACACCACACTTCTCACCAGGTGCTTTACCACTGAGCTACACCTTCAGTCCTTTTTATTCTGTTTGGAGACAGGGTCTCACTAAGTTGGCCAGGCTGGCCTTGAACTTGTGATCCTCCTGCCTCGGCCTCATGAGTAGCTGGAATTACAGGTGGTGCACCTTGAAATTGGTTTTATTACTAAACTCAAGAACATCTTGAAGATGTTCATGGTTTACTAACCACAGTCTTGAGATGGCAAAGATTACAGCATCTGTGATGTTACTTCTTTTCTGTTCCTCTCAGGAACCTTGATTAATAAATACAAGTATCCAAGTCCCAGCCTCCCCACTTTGGGCCAGTACTCCAAGCCATTCCAGTTAACCCAAAAACTAGGATCCAGTAATAGAAAGTAAAAGACTGACAAAGTCACTAATGCCTCATAGATAAGAATAGGGCATCTGATAAAAAAAAAAAAAAAGTAGAGTCTTCATCTCTACCAACAGAACTGATAACCAGACAGCAAAACCATCAGAACAGGGACTTTTACTCCAATAAAGCTGTAGGAGCCTCAGTTCCCTCAAAAGCCATGCATGGGAATAATTGTAGGTGCCCCAGATGATCGATTTTTATAAAAATTAGTGAGACAACACGAACAAAGCTTCTAGCTCAATAATCACTAGATCCTTCCTTTCCTCCTAGTTCTCATCTGTACCTCTCTGACCTCTATTCTTATTTCAAAGGTCAGAGTTTCTAAAATGCTCAACGTTGGTATTTTCAAATTTGGCATACTTTCTACACACATTCTCTAAATGCTATTTTTTTAGATGCAATATTGCTATTGGTTATTGATCTGGATCCCTCCTTCAATCTGCAAAAACAAATACTTTGAAATAAAACTAGAAATGAAAGGTAAAAGAGCAGGCTTAATATTTAGGTCAAAGTATATGTTCCTAAAACACATACATTGAATGTAGCACGTGGTGCTCACACCAGATCAGACTGCTTCAGACACCAAGCATTCATGATCAAGATATATCCTCCACTGCAAACTACCCTGAGCTGACAATCTTCCCATCATTCTCTCACCTGTGATCTTTTTCACCACCATTAATCCAATTTGGGAAATACTTATAGTACTCTATTTGAACTCAGCACTGGACTAAGAGTTAAGTAAGATGAATGTTCACCCTCTGGGGTTTATTGCAAATACAATAGAAGGTGCTGAGATCTGCTTTTTTCCCAATTTGGCTTTATTTGAACTTCTTTTTATGAACGTAACGGGCTTTCCACCTTTATTTTCTATCAAAGCTCTTAGATGCTTATTTGTTGATATTTATTTAGCCCTTACCTTCCAGAGACAGCCAAAGCCTAAGACATTTAAATAGACTGTACAGATTACCCGAGTTCATTTTTAATCAAAATTATCTTAGCGGTAGTGATAACAAAATGGCAAAAATACCCCTAGGGCTTTTAACTATCTGCTTATTCAAAACTTTCTTTTTCTGGCTTTCTCCATGATTCGAATAGTGTATTATATTTAATATACAGGGGATGATTTTTAAATACTTTCCAGTAAGATCAAAGACAGTATGATAATCATATTTGAAGGGCACTTTACAGAGAATATTTTTATTCTATGCTTCTCCCTAGTTTCATGAAGAAGTCTGTGACAGGGACCTAAGTTTTTAGCCTTCTTTATGTCAGGTACTGGAGGAAGTATAACAAAAAACATGACATAGTTCCTGCTTTCAAGGGTTTTACAGTCTCCCAAAAGAAATAAGCATGTAAACAAGGCATTATTATGTCCATGTATCCAAGTTTCCCTAGAAAAAATAGCCTGAGGCAGGATAAAGCTCTGGAGATTTATTTGGGGCATACAATTCCAGGGCAGCAAGACTAAGAAAGCTGTTGGTAAAGTTGGGAGGGTGGAAAGCAATGCAAAGGCTGGCAACTGCTTCACAATGAACCTAGAAGAAACACAGCCCCTCACTGGGAGGGCACTTGTTCAACTACTTAGATGTTTTCAGACAGCATCAGCACAGAAACCAAAGTCCACAGAAAGAAAGAGAAGATGTTCCCTCTCTTGTCCTCTATTTCCTTCCCATTGGTTAACGCTGACCCCGGGAATGCTCTGCCCGTCAACTTGCACCACCAAGCTCCTGGGTAGCTCCTGCACAGGCAGATGTGGCTGGTGGTTCTGCACAGAGCTACCTGCCAGGGAGGAAGTGGAAGCAGCTCCAATGGCTGGGGCAGACCAAGCCAAAGGACTGTGAACAGGCACATTCAATGCATCAGGCACAAACAGAAGGCAACAAAGTCAGGACAAAGTGTTGGAACAGCCCAGACAGGGTACCACTGAGGGAAACCGATCTGGAAGTGAAAAAGCAAACTGATGAGATTATATTTTCCATTGAAAGATTATATGTGTATTATTTACATTATGGAAGCCAACCTATAGCCTGATAGTTCTTGGAAAAGTCCACATTGTTCAGTCTAAGACCTATACTAATGAGTTGGCTATATTTCTCCAATAAGAAATCTCAGCCCATCTTGGGGCAGTGGGTTTTACAAAGCATGTGATTCAGAACCCATAAACCCATTTACTGTGAATCTGTCAAAAAATGTCAGAGTCGGCTTCCAGTGGTAGAAATGAATAGCTGACTCGTTTCATTTTCTGAGACAGGTAGTCCTCACTCTTCATTGTGACTTGCCCTCGAGAACTCTTTATTCTTTCCTGGAGAAGTTCCTTCAGAAGAGGAGATATCAAAGTCAAATACAGGATGATAACTAGTCCAACTAGGATTTTTAGCTTTATGCCTGTACAATTTAATGCAAATGGTACTTTTAAAATTCAGGTGCTCCATGTAGGCTCTGACAAGAATTCTATTCATGAATACATTAGGACCTTTTCTTATCCTATGCACATTGACATTTAAGTATATTAGCAAAAAAGTTTAAATAGCGATATCAACTTTATTAATTCAGTACAAATTGTTTCATTCTGAGCACCTATCTATATTCTCCATAGGAAACATATATTATTAGATTTTTTTAAGTCTCAATTTTAATTCTTTTCAGGCTACTCATACTATACTTATTAGGCACCAATATGCTTTGCACTGTTCTAGACATTGTAAGGTGTTCCCGACAAAACGAATTGCACCCTTTATAGAGCTCACTGCTTGGTTAGGAGACAATCTAGAGTCAGAATCTCAAGGATGGAAGTTCCTACAGAGATCTGTCAAGGTCAATATTTACTCCTGCAACCATTAGTGATGTAATTGGGCCACACCAAGTAAACAAAAGACTATTGTTCTAACAGTTTGAGAAAAATGAATGTGTTTGAGAAATCAAAAATTGATAAAGGAGTTAATAAATGAGCTGCAGCCTGAAGAATGCCCAGACCTTAACTGCATAAAGCAGAAAGGGAAAGAACTACCCAGTTGTAGGCAAAGAACATAAGCAAAGGAACCCAGAAACAAAGGAGAACATCGAGTCCTGTGACAATGTGGGGAAATAAGAAACAGTCTGGCAAAGCAGAGGGAACTGGCTGAGGAGGAAGAAGAAATAAAACAGGTAGGATGAGAGGGGGAATGTGATGATGCAAACTGTTTCTTTTTTCATGGCATATGGAAAATTCCATCTATCAACACTTCATATTTCTATGGCTTTTATTAACAAAATTGTCCATAACCTTCTATTATATTCTTGGGACTTTTAATTTCATAAATGTCCTCTGAGTTGCTAGAGTCTAGGAAGTGATTTTGATTCTAGATTTTTGTGACATGAACATCGTCATGCCCAATGATACACGGTAAATCCCATCGATAATATTATGGAAAATCTTTAATAAAATATGTATAGTTTATGGCAAACCCCCAGCCACAAAAGACTTTGGACATAATTATTGTTTTTCAGATATGATTTGTTCTGGGATTGGATGACATACTAAAGCAACCTTTTTCTATTAACTGGAAAAAAATATGATGATGGTAAGGCCTTGGCCACGCCAGCTCTTGGCCTGATAACACATTGATAAATAGAATCCCAAAGTGTGCATCAATGGCAAAGCAAGAATTTCCATTAGTGTTGATGGATAGACCCCGGTGTGCTGACATGGCCTCTCCTTCAACCTCCTGCTATCAAAGGCAGGAGCCCATTAGCTCTCCACTCCCTACACCTGACCACTGAAATCTGAGCCTAGTTCCTTAAAGAGTGAGGAAATAGTAAGAACTTTGATCCATTAGTTCCCCAGACTCTTCATTTCTTGCTTTCCTTGAACATCTTGTTTGCCGATTCAGTAGTAAACTCTGGTGAATAGAAACTAAGCCGTATCTGAGCTATTTTCACTAGACTTTAAAGTTGGATTAGAATGCCTGTCTTTTCACAAGTTCCACTGTGCTTCTTGAGACTGATTGATGTTTTTGAATGCTAATATCATTTCTCTTAAATAAATACTATTTTTTTCAGCTGCTATGTACCAAACTGAACTAGACAAAGAAAAACCTGAAGATTCATAAGAAATATGCAGCTCTGCCTTAAAGGAACTTGGAGTCTACTGCAGAAGACAAGACAAATGAAATGTGCTTCGTAGTGACTTGTATTGGGTCCAGTGGGAACTCAGAGGGGCACCTGGGAACAGAAGGGCTGAGGGAAGCAAGAAGAAGGGGTGACACTTGATCTAAGCTGCAGCATGAATAACTGAAAGAAAATGGGGACAGAAGATACTGAAGAGGGAAGAGCATAAAACAAGAAGACAATAACCAGTGTGGGGGGGGGGGGTGCGCGTGCACGCACGCACGCACACACACTTACAAGTTGAAGGGAAAGAAAGAAGAAACAATGTGCTTTCTCTAATGCATAAAATGTAAGGCAGGGTAGGCAGACCATGAAGTCTCGTATGACCCACCAAGGATTTTGAGTTTTGTCTCATGGCTGATGAGTCTTTCAAGGTTTGGTACAAATAAGTAACATAGTTAGATTTGTTACCTTCTTGTCAATAAGTTACTTGGGTAGAAGAACTCAATAATAGTTTTACCTAAATCTTGACAAAAAGGAAGGGAGATTTACAGATAAATTCTGGCACACGATGTCTTTTCCAAAAATTAGTTCCATTCCTTTCCTCCGTGTGTGTGCACAGGTGCATACACTAGAGGGACAGATTAATCTGTATATTATAGTTTCTATAGCAATACCTGTAAGACTTGTAATAATGTCCATGTTTAACTGGGTTATGCAGCAAAGATTACAATGACACCTACGGCTGTATGATAATTCCGAGAGCATATGAGCCCAGAAGCAATACATGGAAGGAAGGACCTCAACCAGCATATCTCAGAGAATAGTAAGCTATAAATTGCTACTAACACAGAAATTGACCCTGCTAATAGATAATTCATTCAATGATAAAATCTTCACAATATTAATAACATTCAATGTCTGCCCAGTCCAAGGTCTAAATATAACAATCCCTAGAGGAGTTTTCTTAGCCAGGGACCATGAGTAGGCTTAAAAGTACTCACTGGGGGGCTGGGGCTGTAGCTCAGTAGTAGAGCGCTTGCCTAGCACATGTAAGGCACAGGGTTCAATCCTCAGCAGCCCCACATTAAAAAAATAAAATAAAAGTACTCATTGGGAATGACTCAGCCTACACTCAGACCAAAAAATATGTTAATATAAATAACAAGTTACTGAAACTGATGCTCAAGTCCACTGAATACACTGGCAAACACACATAGTGTGACTGATAGAACACAGGCTCAGTTGGGATTCTTCTAGGACCATTTTCCTGGGTGGCCCCTGGGTACTGAATCTCTCTTATATTACCTTACAGTGTGACCATCTAGCATATAGAACTATTCAAAGTTCTTCTTAACCTGTTGATTCATACTGACACTCTGCTTTGTCCTAATATACTTTGAACAAAGCTTGCAGCCTGCTCTGCTCCCTAACTCTTGGAATAGCTATTATCTGCCTGCTGGTCCAGGCAGCTCTAACATGAACTTTATGTGCAGGAGACTCTGCTGTGACAGCTGCATTCTCTCTGGGGTGCTGGGGCTTGGAGGAAGGTTTATTCTGCTCCTTTGCCAGGAAGAGTGTCCAAGGTATTGGGGCTCCAGCTATAAACAGACCTACAAGGCATATACCTCTCACACTTCCTGCCTTAAGCATTCTGTCTCTGAAGCAGAAAACTCAAAGGCAATACTGCAAATGTTATACTTATTGCCCTCAATTTTCTCAACTACCTGCTCAGTGTGACATATTTGACCTTACTATCAAAAATTATGGTATTTTAAATGAATCACTAAAGAATTCGGCTTTAGACACCATTCTCCAGCTTTTCCAGGAGAAGAGACATGGTTCAACACACCTAATCTTGGAACCTTTGGCAGTATGCCTCATGCCTCTAACCTCTATTTTACCAGAGGCCAAAACAACTTAGAATAGTCTTAATTCTAATCAATCCCACTAAGATAACAGGTCATGAATTCAACCATATCCTAAGTACTAAGCTTGCATATATAGGTCTTTGTATTTTATATGTTTTCTATACCAGGGCAAATTTCCTGGTTATCCAGTTTGATTTGGGATTCTTGTCTTTAAAATTCTGCATTAATTAATAACTATCTAAAAAGTTATATCTGTCATTGTTCAGTTGAGAAACAGATCAGGTTGCTTAATAATGAAGTACAGTTTGCTCCACATATCTACCTTTTCTGACCAGATATTCAGAGGACAGAGTTGTATTGCTATTCTGGTAAGATGTCTAGGTAGGACCGTCACATAGTCTGATGGGGAGAAAGAAGAGGTACTTATCTCCCAAAACCCAAAGTCAAGAGATCAAACTCTATACAACACTGAAAATCTTCAACTTCCAACAAAATTTTGTGACATTCCTGGCACTTCATGAGTTGCAGAAATATCTATTTAAGTGTTGCTAAACAATCCACCACTCCAGACTTAGAGGCTTGGGTAAGAATGGTACCAGTTCTTTAGCATCTTAACGGTAGAGTTCTAGTACTATAAAAGAACACTTCTTTTTTATGAAGTCTGGCCTTGAACTGCTTCAAACTTTCTCTGTGACATTGCCAATGAATCACCCTCTGAATCGCTGCTTCTGACTCCTGTAAATAGAGATGCTAATAAAACCTGATCCATCTTCCTCATGGTGATATTGGGATGCTGATCAGTGCATATAGAAATACTTCAAAAAAAAACCATATAACATAATGTAACAGCATCGGCATTACTGCATAGTACAAAATGAGTTGCCAGCTGAGTGAGAGGATGTGTTGAGACACAGGGTAAATGAAAGACAGTGGAGCAACACTGAGAAATTACCTCTTCTTCTACTCCCTGTCTGACTTTGGTCCTCCCTCTCAAAGACAAAAACTACTAAAGCAAACCTTAAAATAGACACACAAATGCACCCTATCTGGCTATCACAGAAAGTTCTAACAAGGTCTGAAAGAGCGAATGTGTCTTTGTTGTTATAAAAGATTCCGGCACCATCTGTTTATCTCTTCTAACTGTCTCATTTTGCAGAAGAGGAAATCAAGGCTCATGGAAGTAAAGCAACAGGCCTAGAACTACATGACTTGTTAGAGACACAGATAGAAGTGGAATCCAAGTGCCCGGACTGCTGCTCAGTGTTTTCTCCACTACGTTCATATCCTGGACCTTCCATAGTTCCTGTATCAACTTTGAAATAGATAACTGAATGAGTAACGAATTGGTTTATTCATGTAATCAACAAATAATTATTAAACGTTTACTATAGGCCAGACATATTTAAGTTGCCAGAGATGTAATAATAAGAATGACATACAAATCTCCTGCCTTCGTGGAGTATATTTTCTGAAAGGAAAGACCAAAAAATAAAGGAATTTCTAAGGAAAATAAATTAACAAAGCAAGGAAGAAAGGAAATAAAATTTCTAAATAGGGAAGTCAGGGAAGATTTATTTCAAGAAAAGACCTGAAGGAAGTGAGACACCTAGTCATGCAAAGACATGGGGAATAAGCATTCCAGACAGACAGAAGAGCAAGGGCAAAGGTCCCAGGGTAGTAGTTCCTGATATGTTCACGGAATAGCAGGAAGACTGTGTGGCAGGTGTGAGTTAATGATGAGTGTTAGTGAAGTCAGAGAAGTTTGACAGAAGACAAGTTTACAGAGGGCTTTGTAGTTCATGGTAAGTACTGCAAGTGAGTAAGATAGGAAGCCTCAGAGGAATAACATAACTAGATTCCATTTTAACAGAGAAGTGAAGAAGACAAGGACAGGAGGAGCAAGATGGGTTATCATAACCCAAGGAATAGATATAGTGGTTTGGGCCAGGGGGGTAGAACTGGGGTGGTCCATGGTAGAATGAATGGAATGTGCTGACCAACAAGATGCAAGGTATGAGAGAAAGAGATGTCAAGTGTGAGGCCAAAGGCTTGGCCAGGAACAACCAGAACGACAGTTTTCATTTATTGAGAGGAGAAAGAATAAGGGAGATGGTAGTCTGGAAAAAGAGTGGGAGCTCCACTGAACATGCGTGTGAGGAGCTCGTTGGACCTCCATGAAGAGGCATGGACTGGATGGTTCAATATGTAAGTGTGGAGTCCAGAGAAAAGATGGTAGCCAAAGATAGAGAATGAAGAGTTAGGCAAATAGAAGGTCTATACAGCCATGGGAAGGGGCAAAATCCCCTAGAGAGAGAAGAGGCTCAGGCACTGAGCCCCAGTGTTCTCCAACATTTAAACAAGAAGCTGTACAGCAAAAATACCAGGGAACTAGAAGCCCAATAAAATAATTACGATCCACTCTCTACCTGCACTCTGAGCCTCCTTCTATGCCTAAAATCTTGTTCCATTTTATTAGCTTGTTTTTGTTCAAAGTTGTATGACCCAAACTCATTATTTATTTTTTCAGTCTTTATTTCAAAGGACTTATGATAGTTTTCAAAACCCAAATTCCCTCCCACTCTCGGAAAGAAAAGATTTGCTGCCTCAATTACATCTGAAAGAATACGCCCCGGGCTCTTATGGCACTTTTGAATGGGGTGATCCAGAAACAAGGATAAGGTATTTATTGTCAAAGACATTGTTATAAAAGTGTCTAGTTTCTCCAGATGGATATTTGAAGGAAGAAATGGTCATTTGTATGTTTGCATTTATTGTGTGTGTGTGGGTGTGTGTGGGTGTGTGTGTACGTACATGGGTAATAGGTACTTACCAGGTGCCAGTCATTCTGTTAAACACCTTGCAGACACGTTATCTCAATGTCCTTGCAATGATCCCAAGAGATAAATACTATTATCTACATTTCAGAGAGGAGAAAAATGAGGCTTTAGGATGTTAAATAACTTTTCAATTCAAATCTAATTCAAATCCAACTTCCACAACTTGGGGACCAACTTGGTTTTGCCTAGAAGCACAGAGCTTTGCCCTAATTATGTCCTATAACAGGAGAGATCCATCCTCCAAAGCTCCAGCGCCTGTCACTTGATATTGTACCCTTTCTCTCTGAACTGTGGCCCATGCATATGCATGTGTTCTAGTGAGATGAATTCAAATCGTTTTTTTTTCGTTTTGAAGTGGCAAAGCCTCTGTTGAGAAGCATTGCCATTTGAGCTCATCCTCTTTTTCTCCATATTTTCATTACAGCATTATAATTGTACATAGTGGGGGGATTCGTTGTTACATATTCATACATGCACATAATATAACAATATAATCTGACCAAAATAATTTTGAACTCATTCTTAATTGCACATCATCAAACAATTTTCTGTATCAAAAAACTAACATATTTCTTCAACTATTTCTGACTCTTACATTCTATCAATGGCACTCTGGTTTTGACATCCTTTTGTATTGGGGGAAAAAAATCTGGGTTTTTTTTTGTTTGTAATAATTTTTTTGGAAGATATTTTTATGAAAGCCCAAATGAAATCAAGTTTGCTATAAAAGAAAATAATGAAAATGAAGAGCTTGAAGACCTAAGCTCCTGGAAATATTATCTTATAAAGCTATTAAAACCCAGTTTTCTTCATGCTGAGAATTCCAGAAGAACAGAGATGAAAAACAGGTGCTGACAGTGACTTGGGAGGCTGAGGTTGTTCAAAGCCAGCCTCAGCACTTTAGTGAGGCTAGGCCTTAGCGACTTAGTAAGACCCTGTCTCAAAAGGAAAAATAAAAAGGGCTGTGGATTTAGCTCAGTGCTTGAGTACTTCTGGGTTCAATGTCCAGTACCAAAAATAAAAAACAGGTTCCGAGCACTAAATTAAACTAGATGCCTAACTAGTCTAATGGGCTGATGTTTAGACCTGAGGCAGAAAGAGTGCAGTTATAAACCTCAAGATTACTTCTCCTCTTTCTCTTCCTCCTTCTCCTCCTTCTTTTTCTTCATGGAGGAAGATTTGGATTTTTGTTTTCTTTATTCATTTATACACAAAAACTAATTTTAGCCTTAAATCTAAAGCTTAGACTACATATTTAATAATTCAATTCACTAATTAGAACACCAGGACTCATTCCCATTTAGAAATTGATGAATACTTAAAGCACATTTTAAAAACCCAATACATTTTGCAAAATTTCCACACACACTAGCAAATATATTTTTATAAAATAATCCTAGTAATAAGTAGAGTCTACATTATTCCCATTTCAGTACACATGAGGAAATGCAGAAAACCAAGCGACCCTCTCTAGAGCACACAGATGCGAGGCATCACAGAGCAAGAAACACAACCAAGGTTTTAACATCTAAATCCCATCTTCTTTCAGTGAGTTGCTTGTCCTTGTTGTAGGGCTGCCCAGATATTGGTGATGACCCACTGTCTCCCCACTCACCGTCAACCATCTGTGGAGAAATGAGTTAGGAGAAGTCTGGAGTAGAATGGTGGTTATAAGAGAATGGGAAGGGCAGGATGGAGGAAGATTGGGGAGAAGTCAGCCAACAGGAAAAACATCACAGGTAGACTGGAAAATAAGTTCTAGTGTTCTATTGCACAGTATGTGACTATAGTTAACAGTAATGGCGCTAGGGATGTCGCTCAGGGGGTAGAGTACTTGCCTAGTATGCACAAGGCCTTGAGTTTGACCCTGATACTGCAAAAAAAAATGTTTTTAATTAAAAATATATATTTTCATAATAGCTTGAAGAGAGGTTTTTGCATGCACTTGTCATAAAGAAATTATAAAAGGATGAGATAATAGTTATGCTACTTATCCTGGGTTAGCTCTCATTACACTACGTATACATGTAATAAAACATCAATCACATTATACCCCATAAATAAAGTATAATGATTATATGTCAATTTAAAATTTTATAACATTAAGTTGTACCTCTTAAAAATAAATAATTAAATAGGTTAAGAGAATGGAAAAATGCTCTATTTGCCAACTCTCCCTTAGTGTGTATGCTAGTCATTGTGGCAAAATAACTGAATAAAGTAAGTTAAAGGATCAAAGATTTATTTTGGCTCATATTTTCAAAGGTTTCAGTCCATGACTGGCTGATTCAATTGTCTCTGAGCCTCATGGCAGAAGGGTGTGGCTGAGGAAAGTTGCTCATGTCCTGGCAGCCAGGAAGTGGCAGGGGTGCTCAGCTACAAGCTACAGTCGCCCCTTGAGACTACATGCCTCCAAGAACCCACTCTTCCAACTAAGTTTCCATAATTTCCCAGTAATCCATTCAGCTATGTGTTAGTCCATTGATGAGGTCCAGAGCCCTCATGATCCAATCACTTCCCAAGAAGCCCCATCCCTGAACATTCCTACACTGGGGACCAAGTCTTCAACTTATGAGCCTTTGGGAGACATGCCAGGTCCAAACTAGAGCAATGTGTTAATCAGCTTTCTGTCACTATAACAAATACCTGAGATAATGGACTTCTAAGGGAAAAGGTTCATTTTGGTTCACAGTTTCCAATCCATGGGCCTATCATGTTTCAACCTCTAGTGTGGGGTAGGGGACTCATAATGATGGAGCAACTCTCTTCACCTTATAGCCAGTAAACAAAAGAAATATGAAGAGATTGGAGTCCCACAGTCCCCTTTGAAGACATACTCCCAATAGCTAAAACCTCCCACTGGACCCCATCTCTTACAATTTCCACCTGGATACCAAAACTTTAATTCATGGGCCTTTGGGAGATATTTAAAAATCCAAACTTCAGCAATCAGTACATGGATATAAAAAACACTTTAACAGTTTGTTCTAAACTGCTAGAACAGTTTTTTCCTGTGGAACACTAGCCCTACATGAGGTTGCACATAGGTTTTGTGATCACATTTCCTAGCACATCTTCAACGTGCTAATAATGTACACCATGCTTTTCCTAACAAGGGCTATAATAGTAAATGTATTCCAAGTAAAGTTCACCATAGAACTCATTTTATAAAGTACCTGAATAGAAAAATGCACTATGAATGCTCTTCAGGGTCTTTATGGATCCTTGTAACTCCCCCAAATCTGGAAAATTGTCCTAGGGAACAGCTTTCATAGCTTAAGATCACCATGTAAGACAACTTAGTAGTAAACTTAAAGAATTCACTCATCCAAAATTTGGTAGAGAAAAAAAAATACAGATTTAGAAAGACCTCAGAATGAAATTTATGAAGGGTATATTTATCATAGCTACTGAAAGAAACTAGAAGTAGATGTCAGATTAGTCATTTAGCCTGTTTCCAATCCGTCCCTCTGTGCCATTATTGAGATAGTGTTCCAGGTTGTAAGACCCAGGCCCCACCCAGGATGACACCTCATGGGTTCCTAACTCAAATTTATTTCAGGATGGCATCTAACACTGTATTCACTCCTCTTAATGATAATAAGATGAACTCAAGGCTTTAAAGTAATTGTGTTTAAATTTAGGCTAATCTACATTTATAGTCTTTCCAATTTCAATATATTTTTTGAACAAATGCCTATTATTTATTCTTTATTTCCCTTCAGTGATAAACTGCACTAGAAAGTGAAATTTTGTGTCCAGATGCCCACTGGACAGCTCTATTTGGATATGCTGGTGATATGTGAAATATTTCAATCCCCAAATTAAATTTTAGATTCCCCTCATTTTTCTACTTCAAACCAGCTTTTAATTTTCTCCATTTATCATTTTATATATCTCTGAAGCATTTCCAGAACTTTTGATTTACTTTATATCTAACACAAGTCTTGAGTTTCCATCTGCACATAATGACAGCTTCTTAACTGGACCACTGCCTTATATCTCCAATGGCAATCAACTCTATGAACAGCTTTTTAAACAACAATCACTCTCAAATACCAACATCTACAAATCATTCACTCCTTACAAGAACTATCTTACCCTGAATAATTGTGAAATTGGCTGGATCTTTTGCATGGCATGATGTGGCCATGGGACAAGCAATGAACCAAACTCATTACCAAAGCATCATACTATGTAAATTATCCATCCAATGTGATGTCTTTCCTATTCTTCTCCTACATTGCCTACTGTCCTTTGCAATTTCTTACAGTATTTCAGAGACACTTAACCACCACCCAGCACATTCAGTACTCTGAAAAAGCAAGAACATTTTATTCTCTCCTCTTGAATTTCTCTTAAATTTTACGCACACACACATAACATACACACACAGAGAGTAGGTTCTCAGGGTTTGATAAGTTCATTTCAAATGATAAAAGATTCAAAATTATGTCATAACAGAGTGCAAGATGAAAACCTTAAGCATTTTCATTGGATTTAAGATTATATTTGAGGGGGCTGGGGTTGTGGTTCAGTGGTAGAGTGCTTGCCTCGCACATGCAAGGCCCTGGGTTCAATCCTCAGCACCACATAAAAATAAATAAATAAATAAAGGTATTGTGTCCAACTACAACAACAACAACAACAACAACAAAGAAGATTACATGTGACCTTTCAAACTACCTGCTCATTCTACCGTGGTACATCCTTTAAATTTTCTATGGAAGAGCAGCACAATGAGACTTTGAAGCACCAATTCTGAAGTCAGATTGTCTGGATCCAAACTTCAGAAATACCATGTACTGTCATAAGTATTTAGACAAGCTAAATAAACTCTCTGTGCCTTGATTTCCTGAACCAGGAAGTAAGTGGTAATGTATCTACTTCATAAACTTTTTTTGAGGACAGAATATAAAGTACTTACCATGGTACTTGAGACAAAGTAAGTATTGAGCAAGTATTAGCTTTTATTATTGAAGTAGTTTGACCCTAAAACAGAAATTTAAGTGTGTGTGTACAGATAGTGTTTTAGTCAGCCTTTTTGCCCCTGTGACTACAACACCAACAAGAACAATATTGGAGGAGGAAAAGTTTATTTGAGGGCTCACTATTTCAGAGGTCTTTGTCCATAGAGGCTGGCTCCATTCCTTGGGGCTCAAGGTGAGGTGGACATCATTCTGAAGAACGTGACAGAGAGAAGCAGCTCACATGATGATCAGAAAGCCAACAGAGAGGCACTCCACTCTCCAGATACAAGCTATATACCCCATAACCATGCCCCCAATGAACCACTTCCTCTAGCCACGCCCACCTGCCTCCAGTTACCACTCAGTTAATCCCATTAATTCATCAATTAAGTTAAGGCTATAACCCAATCATTTCTCCTCCAAACCTTCTTGCATTGTCTCACACATGAGCATTTGGGGGGATACCTCAAATCCAAACTATGATTGATGATAGATAGATAGATATTGTAAAATCCATAGCCTTCTTCTTCAGTGAAGATATAAAGCAAATCAGATAGTTGGAACATTTATAATCCCACTGGGAAAATAATTAAAAATTAGAACTAAGACATAGGGTCTAGGATGAAAGAAAGGTTTAAAAAGCAACCACATTCCATTTATCACTCTCATCAAAGATTTGTGACACTTTAAAAGGCTTATGAAAGAGGCCTAATGAGACATTTTAGAAAAGTTGGGTTCTCAATGGTGTGTTTCTTATGAAATTCTGATTTTATTTCATTGATAGCAATCTTTCAGCCACCTAGGAATTTTAATTTTGTTGAAATCACAAAGAAATTGTACAAAGGTCCCTTCCTTTCAGACCAGAAATTAAGAGTAAGAGAAAGTGAGTTTTCACTATTTTCCAAGTAGGTTATTCTATTCAGAGCCAGTAGCATACCTTTTTTAAAAAATTATTTTTTTAGATATTGATGGACCTTTATTTTATTCATTTATTTATATACAGTTCTGAGAATCCAACCCAGTGCCTCACACACTCTAGGCAAGGACCCTACCACTGAGCCACAACTCCAGCCCCCAAATGCATACCTTTTTATATCACCCTGTTAAAAGCATGTTTTGGGTTTTTTTGTAAAGTAGCAATAAAGTATGCAATTACTAACAATAATATTGTGGCCAAACGATAGAATGTCAATGACACACAGATTCCAACAATAGTCTTTTTATATAATAAACATACCTGCATTTGGATTTGGATTTAACAACACAAAACTTTATGTGGATTGATGCTTTCCTCCATGCTTTAAGAATGCATCACAAATGCAGAGAAGGGACCAAGGGAAAAGACACTTTCAGAGACGTTGCAGATCCCTTTCACAGAAGTAGAAGACAAAGAAAAGCCACCTGGTAGCTTTTTCTTTGCACAGAAGAATGTCTTATAGCACAATTCCAGAGTTGAAGCAGAGGGAAGATTTTGATTCACAACATTTTCAAGTGCCAGACCACAATGCAGACTTAGTTCTGTCCCCAAGTCTTCAAAAATTTTCCTTAACCTCTCACTGCAGACTTCTGCAGTGAGAAGTCTGAGCACTACACAATGAGGGTGTTAATGTTCTGCTAGAAAATCCCTAGCTTCCAAGAATAGCAGGGCAAATTCTCCAAAAAAGCAGAGGTACCCTCAGGACAGAACTCACTTGCACATCTATTTCAGCTCAACCTTCTGACCCACAAGAGACTTTTTCCTTCCAGGGGTTTCTACAGCAGGGGCTTTCAAATTGCTAATTTTGGTATTTATTTAAATCAGTCTTGCACTGATACCTAATTGAATGACATCTGCTCAGAAAAACTGTAAACTTTCATATCAAGGGAGGTCTCTAGGATATCCCTTCAGAGCCTAACAAATGCATTATTAAATCAATACTGAATGAGTAAGTTACTTACTAAGAAAAGAAAAAGGAAAAAAAAATCTTAAGTAACACAGAATCCCTCACTATGTTTATGTGTGGCTATAAAATATTTTCTGTGTTCATCTCTGGTAAATGAGACAACTTTAAATGGTTTAAGTTCATCCATTCAATACTTAGTGCCTGCCCTTTGAGGGAAGGAACACAACTGAAAGTACAGCTAAGAACAGGTCACTAGGACCCTTATAAGTCATGATGAGGAGTAGGAGTTTATCTTTTGTGGATAGGAAAGGCACTGAGTAATTTTTTTTTTTGCAGGGTATAAAATAGGCAATTTTGTTTCATAGCTAAAACGCTCAGAGGACAATGCAAAAGATGGATTTGAGAGGCAAGACTAGAAGTAGGAATAGGCACAAGACACCAGGAGAAAAAATAACAGGAACTTCACTTAGGGAAACAGTCCTAAGGATGAGGATCTGAGAACAGACAAAAGATACAAAAGTAGGAACTACTTTTTGCTACCTTGGAAAGAGGGTAGGAAAAACCTAACCATTCAAGGACAACTCTCAGGTGATTAACATATACACTGAAAATGCCATATTTCGGGGGGGGTGAGTTTTAAATGAAATACAATATTTGTACTTATTTATGAGATACAGCATTATGAATCAATACATGTATACAACGTGTAATGATCAAATCAGGGTAACTAGTATTTCCATCTCCTTGAATTTTAATTATCTTTACCTTATAATCTGCAAGAGGTCCTGGATAAACTGTGGTGTTTATCCCACCTCTAATACTAGGTACATGCTCAAGAACATAGTAGCTACTTATAGTATATAGGCCTATATACTGTTAGATCCATTTTATGTATACACATACATATTAGATAAAGTTTACTGTAATAAAAATTTCTGTAATAAAATACACATGTAAAAAAAAATGGGGTGGACCTGCGACCGCCGACAGAACAGGCCCAGCAGCCTGTGGAGGGGCAGAGCCACCCCAGCGCCTGCAGGGTAGGCAGACCTGCAACCCATCAGCAGAACAGGCCCAGAAACCCGCGGAGGGGCAGAGCCTCCCCCGAGCCAATCCACAAAACTACAACTATCTTATATTTGATAAAGGGGCTAAAAGCATGAAATGGAGAAAGAATAGCATCTTCAACAAATGGTGCTGGGAAAACTGGAAATCCATATGCAACAAAATGAAACTGAATCCCTTTCTCTCGCCATGCACAAAAGTTAACTCAAAATGGATCAAGGAGCTTGATATCAAATTAGAGATAAGGCATCTGATACAAGAAAAAGTTGGCTACGATCTACACACTGTGGGGTCGGGCTCCAAATTCCTCAATAGAACACCCATAGCACAAGAGTTAATAACTAGAATCAACTAATGGGACTTACTCAAACTAAAAAGTTTTTTCTCAGCAAAAGAAACAATAAGAGAGGTAAATAGGGAGCCTACATCCTGGGAACAAATCTTTACTCCTCACACTTCAGATAGAGCCCTAATATCCAGAGTATACAAAGAACTCAAAAAATTAAACAATAAGATAACGAATAACCCAATCAACAAATGGGCCAAGGACCTGAACAGACACTTCTCAGAGGAGGACATACAATAAGTACATGAAAAAATGCTCACCATCTCTAGCAGTCAGAGAAATGCAAATCAAAACCACCCTAAGATACCATCTCACTCCAGTAAGATTGGCAGCCATTATGAAGTCAAACAACAACAAGTGCTGGCGAAGATGTGGGGAAAAGGGTACGCTTGTACATTGCTGGTGGGACTGCAAATTGGTGTGGCCAATTTGGAAAGCAGTATGGAGATTTCTTGGAAAGCTGGGAATGGAACCACCATTTGACCCAGCTATTCCCCTTCTCGGTCTATTCCCTAAAGACCTAAAAAGAGCATGCTACAGGGACACTGCTACATCCATGTTCATAGCAGCACAATTCACAATAGCAAGACTGTGGAACCAACCTAGACGCCCTTCAATAGACGAATGGATAAAAAAAAAAATGTGGCATTTATACACAATGGAGTATTACTCTGCATTAATAAATGACAAAATCATAGAATTTGCAGGGAAATGGATGGCATTAGAGCAGATTATGCTAAGTGAAGCTAGCCAATCCCTAAAAAACAAATGCCAAATGTTTTATTTGATATAAGGAGAGTAACTAAGAACAGAGTTGGGAGGAAGAACATGAGAAGAAGATTAACATTAAACAGGGGTAAGAGGTGGGAGGGAAAAGGAAAGAGAAGGGAAATTGCATGGAAATGGAAGGAGACCCTCATGGTTATACAAAATTACATACAAGAGGAAGTGAGGGGAAAGGGGAAAAAACAAGGGGGGAGAAATTAATTACAGTAGAGGGGGTAGAGAGAGAAGACGGGAGGGGAGGGGATGGGGGATAGTAGAGGATAAGAAAGGCAGCAGAATACAACAGACACTAGTATAGCAATATGTAAAACAGTGGATGTGTAACTGATGTGATGCTGCAATCTGTATACAGGGTAAAAATGGGAGTTCATAACCCACTTGAATCAAAGTGTGAAATATGATATGTCAAGAACTATGTAATGTTTTGAACAACCAACAATAAAAATTAAAGAAAAATAAATAAATAAACAAATAAATAAAAGGAAAAAAAGAAAAATGAATAAACCAAAATTGCATTTCATAAAATAAACGATAGGGGTTTTTTTTAACCTTTGTTTTGTTTATTTATTTTTATGTGTTGCTGAGGATCAAACCCAGGACTTTGATTTGTTAGTCGAGCACTCTCCCACTTAGCCACAACCCCAATACTAACTGTTAGTTTTTGAGCTGTGCCTTCACAGGAATCAAATAAAAATTGGAAATCAGACCTATCTCCACGAAGAAAAAGTCAAAGCTTGTTTTCAAGTACCAAGCTGTTAGCTACAGACAGAAAGCTTTATTTTCCTTTACAACAAGTTCATAAAGGCATGATGACCACAAGGTCTGTGAAATGCCATCAGTCTTGACTTAAGATTCTTCTTGGTAATAGGAAACAATATCATTCTCTTGGTTTTTTGTGAGGTTAAGTGTAAAGGTAATATCAGATTTGATCTCATGTAAATGCAATAGTATTTAATATACGAATCCTTAATAACTTTGTTTTCTTACAGATTAATAAGAGTTTTTATCAGTCAAGGTCCCAATAGGTAATAGATAGTCAATTCACAACAGGCTAACTGGAACAAAGTTTATTTGTGGAGATTAATGAGAAAGGCATTGCTATGGGGAACCACAAGACGTAGAAGAGTCACCCAGGGCTGGTTGCCTGATTGCCACCATCCATATCCCAGAATGAAGGAAGGAAGGCAGTGATTTCCAGAATCTGGAGAGACAGTTAAGTAAAGAAAGGTCCTTTGAGGTGACAAGAGGCCTTCTGTTAAGGACCGAGTCAACTCCACCATAACTAAAAATAAAAACAGGCAAAGAGTCAACACTTCCTCCTTCCCTCTGGTCTCTTACCAGGGCTCCCTATTGGTCAAACCCATCTGAAGACAGAAGGCATGGAAGGAAGCCCATTGTTGCAGGACGTGCAGGTCAGCCCCCGCCCAGGCAGAAGCAGTGGGAAAAGGTGGACCGTGGGTCTAGAGCAGAAGATACCAGCTTACAGTTACTCACCTGAGTTTCTCTATCCAGAAAAGACTACCTTCATCTATTTAGTGTTTAAAATGGTTTTCATCTCCTCCCTCTTGTAGAAGATAATTTTTTCCTAAGTGTACATTAAATTTCTAGGTATGCAGCTATCCACCAGCCCCAGGTCCCATGTCAACATGTCAGCAGATAACCTAAGAGAACACTGGGGTAGCAAGTCACAGAAAGTGCAAAGTGAAATGCCCAGGGAAATAGTAAATGAATATTTTAAGAATTATACTAGAAAATATTTAGAATTTCTTAGAAATTATTTAGGATTCAGGGTTGGTTTTATGATTTGTGTGGCATACATAGTCACGCAAGCACATATGAGGACCTTTGGGTTTTATCTTCTTTTGGAGATTTAAAATCTGTCTGTGGACTTGGACTTCATCAGCCTCCTTTTTTGGGGGAGGGGAGTACCAGGGATTGAACTTAAGGGCACTCCACCACTGAGCCACATCCTCAGCCCTATTTTGTATTTTATTTAGAGACAGGATCTCACTGAGTTGCTTAGCACCTCTCTTTTTGCTGAGGCTGACTTTGAACTAACTCATGATCCTCCTGTCTCAGCCTCCCGAGGTGCTGGGATTAAAGGCGAGCTCCAGCGCGCCGGCTCATCAGCTCTTTTTATCTAATTAACTAGACATTTCCACAAAAAGTACTATTTCAATCTGAAAAGTATCATTTTTTTTTTTTTTTTGCTCTTTCCACTACTTACCAACAATACAAATTTTTTTTCTTGTCTTATAGGTCCATTTATCACCATAAATCCAAAGGGATTAGATTTCCATCTAGCATTTTCTAGAACCACTTTACATGTTAAATACAGAGCACTACAGCAACAAAATACACAAGTAACATTGGGAAAAATGGTAAGAGGTGGTCATTGCTTTTATTTTTTTTTTTTAATACAGCATTGTTTTCAAGGAAGGGATTCAGAAAAGCACTCTTAAGTGTGAGTGAATTAGGATATGCGTGAGATTGGGATCCAAGTTGTGTCCTACACTGTGTACCATCATGAATATAAAGCAGATTTTTAAAGGCACTGGAGTCTCCTGATGAATGTTTTGAAACTTAGGGTAAAGGCATTAAAATCTATGGGGCCGCAAGGATTCTAAATAGGGCCAGATTGGCAAGGACTCTAAAATCAACCCCTGAATATAGTTATTTTATTTATTCATCTATTTACTGGGGTTTTTACATCCTACCTTCTTCCCAAAATAAATAAAATTCTTCACTGTTGTTTTGTCCATGCTTTTTTGGATCTTTCCTTGAATTAGGAACCGACAGCTTAGATCACGTTCTATCCGAGCAATGAAATCACAGCCCAGCCTCTTGTTATTTAAGGACCAGGATTCGCTCACCAGAGGTGAGGCTGACTGAGTGAAAGAGCCTGATTTATATCAGTGCACTGCCAGCAGGACAGGGCTCACAGCCCCTGCCTCCCACTGGGAATGAGATCTATAAAGGAAGCTAAGCCCCTATTTTCCCACCAGGGCACTCATCCTACAGTGTCAACTTACAGAATTTTCAAAAGCAGCACTTCAATGGGTAAAACAAGAAGGTTTCTCAAACATCTTTGGATTATTACTAGTTAAAGGATAAGAACAATAAGAAATACAGGTTCGTGGTAGGAGAATCTTACACAAATAATAGGTACAGGGGGGAAAAAAAGACGTTGTTACTTTGAACCTGATATCACAAATGCCATTCAGAAAACAGTTGTGTTTGGTTAAACTTGCATTTGAAATGCCAAGTTTAAAATGTTCATCTCATTCACTCGTTCATGAGACTTTTATAATCCACCTATTTATATACTGATGTTCTTTGTCATAATGGTACTAGTTTTAAACATCCAATCTTCTTTCTAGAAGCTGTACTGCCCAATGTCTGTTTTAACAGGTCTTCTACTACACTGAATGTTAAATATTTCAAATATTATCTTGGGCACAAATATTGTCAAAGTACCTTTTGTGAAAGATGCATATCAACCTTCTAGTTAGCATGTAGAAAAATGTTAAAGAATACTGCTCTGGCTGAGCATGATGGCCTTCACCGGTCGATTCTCCTTGATTCAGAAGGCTGAGGCAGGAGAATCGCAAGTTCAAGAGACTTAGAGACTCAAGCCTTCACAAGCCTCAAAGACTTAATGAGACCCTGCCTCAAAAATTTAAAAAATTTAGAAGTCTGAGGATGTAGCACAGTGGAGGCGCACCCCTGGCTTCAATCCCCAATGCAAAAAAAAAGAAAAGAATATTGTCCCTGCCTTAAGAAGAAAACAGAAAATAAGCTAAAAAGCATGCTTTGCTTTAAAGTCATCAAAGCACCATGGACACAAGCAAAAGGGAGTGTTTCTTTTCCAGGTGAGTAAAGATTAGCAACAGCCTAATGATAGCTTTCCCACCCCAGGGTCTTACCTGTGGATACTAGAGGAGATAGGAGAGATGATCTGCTATAAGCAGTTCTTTGTTGAGACAAGAAGAAAACCAACAAAAGTGTATGATTGTGTGGACTAGAGAAGTGATATAAAATCTAGAGGGACCCCAGATAAAGTACCAGTCTTACTGATCCCACAGTTGTTCCCAACTCTTGCTGAGTAAATAATTTGAGCTGAGATCATAAGCTTCTAGTTCCTGAGTCACATATCCCTGCTTAAGGGTGGAAGTGAGCTTATCCTTAAGAAATTTAAAAGCAGAAGTGATCTGGAATTACTAACCCAACTCAACTCTAATAAAATCAAAAATACCAACCCTTTACCTAGTTTCCTGACCAAAGAAAAGACATCTCTACTATGGGAAAAAAAAAAAAAAAACAAAGAAGTCTAGGTGCTGGGGTTGTGGCTCAGTGCTAGAGCACTTGCCTAGCACACACGAGGCACTGGGTTGGAGCCTCAGCACCACATAAAAATAAATAAATAAAATAAAAGTATTATGTCTATGTACAACTAAAAAAGTTGTTTTGGGTTTTTTTTTTTTTTGAAAGTCTATTTCAAGGACTAGGGTTGTGCCTCAGTGGTAGAGTGCTTGCCTAGCATGGGAGGGTTGGGGCGGCAGAGGCATTGGGTTTGATTCACAGCAACATGTATAAATAAATAAATAAATAAATATCAACAACTAACAAAAATTTTTTTTTAAAAAAAGTCTAATTCAAGCTTTATTCTTTTTTTTACAGTAATAATAAGTATATAACCAAAAAAGTTGAGACATAGGCTAAGGCTCAAAAATGTAGGGGGGGAACTAGGCATGGTTGGTGCAAACCCACAATCCTAGCTGCTCAGGAGGCTGAGGCAGAAGGATCACAAGTTCAAGGCCAGCCTCAGCCACTTAGTGAGATCCTCTCTCAAAATAAATAATTAAAAAGTGCCAAGGATGATGCTCAGTGGTGGAACACCCTTGGGTTCAATCCTTGGTACCACATACACGCACACACAAATGTAGGCAAAAGGCAATAGGTGCAGACTTGCAGCTGGCTAAAATGTTGATTTAACCCATTTTTTCCCAGAGTTGGAATTTGAAATAGCTATTATAAGTATTTTTAAAAATACATAAAAACATGGACAAAATGAATAATCAGATAAAGATTTTAGTGAAGAGATGGAAGCTGTGAAGAAAACAAACTGGAAATAATAGAAATTAAAAACTGAAATAAAGAATTCATCATATGGGCTTCAAAACAGAGAGGACATAGAATAATAATCATCGAACTTGTAGACAAGTTCAATTACCATGAAAAACACCAGGTCTGAAAAACAAGGAGATAAAATAATTAGAAACAAATAATACCAAGTTACCAGAGACTTATGAAAGAAAACACACGCAGAATTGGAAGAAAACAGAATATGAGAGAAGAAATATGAAAAGATATTGGAAATTTTTTTAATTTGTGAAAATCATCAACCCAAAGATTCCTAGGCTTAACAAATATCATTCCAAACAAATATAAATAATACTATACCAAGGACTTATAATTAAGCTATGGAAACAATATATATAAATTGTTTACAAAGTACAAATATATATAATTCTATATATAATTTGCTTTCAAATATATAAAAATACATTTATAATTTATATTTAAATTTTATATATAATTTATATTTATTATTTATAATATACATTTATAATTATATGTATATAAAATTTGAAAATATAAATTGAAAAGCCTAAAAGCAGCTAGATGAAGAGAGACATATATGGAGAGAAAATCAACAGCAATATGAGAATAGCAGAAACTTCTCACCAGAAACAATGGAAGCCAGAATAACATGTTCAAAGGACTGAAAGAAAAATAATCAACCTATAATCTTATATCCTACAGAAATAAAAATGAAAGACATTTTTCATACAAAAAAAAAGAATCATCATCATCATCAGTTCCTCACCTCAAAAATTACTAAAGGAGCCAGGTGCAGTGGCACATGGTTGTAATCCCAGGGGCTCCAGAGGCTGAGGCAGGAGCATCTTGAGTTCAAAGCCAGCCTCAACAGTTTAGCAAGGCACTGATTAATTTAGCAAAATCCTAACTCAAAATAAAATATATAAAGGGCTGAGGATGAGTTTTAGTGGTTAAATGCCCCTAGGTTCAATTCCAAATTCAGAAAAAAAAAATTACTAAAAGAAGTTCTTCAAACTGCAAAATAATGATTCTAGATGAAAACAGATTTGCAGAAGTGGTTTCTATGTGGATAATTATAAAAGACTATATGTGGGGCTGGGGATGTGGTTCAGGTGGTAGCGTGCTCGCCTGGCATGCATGCGAAACAAAGATGTTGTGTCCACCGAAAACTAAAAAGTAAATATTAAAATTCCCTCTCTCTCTCTCTCTCCCTCTCTCTTAAAAAAAAAAAAGACTATATGTAACTTTTTTTAAGTTCTTGTTGAACACTTCTTTGTATGCATGTGTGGTGCTGGGGACAGAACACAGGGCCTCCTGAATGCTGGGCAGGTTCTCTGCTATTGAGCTACATCCCCAGCCTCTGTATTTAACATCTTTATGGAAAATTGATTAAAGCAAAAAAAAAGTTAACAATGTAATGTACAACTTCTAACAACATAGAAGAATATATGATATTCAGAGCACAAATGATGAGAGTGAGCTCAATGGTGTATACTTGTATAAACTTCCTGCATTGTTTGTAAAATGTTTCAATATTAGAATAGATTGTGAGACATTAAAGATGCATTTTGTAATTCTGAGAGTAACAACTGATTCAACAAACAAGTATATATAAAAAGCCAACAAGGCAAAAAAAAATTTAAGTAAACAATTGATTTAGTTCTAAAAGGCAGAAAAAGAGAACAAAAAATAATAGGATCCTGGCAACCTTGAACTTCCCAGCCTCCAAAACCATGAGTGAATTAATTTCTGTTGATTGTAAATTATCAGTCTGTCATAACAGCACAAAACAGACAAAGATCATAATCTTACCCAGTCTCCTGGCTTTAAAAAAAAAAAAGCATCTAGGCTGTAATGATTCCAAAAGGTACAACTCCAGCCTACACTCTTCCTTAAACTGGCTCTATTTTGATATCTAACAGGCAAACTTAACATATCCAAGAATGAGTTCTTGATTTTTTTTTCAAATTGCTCTTCCTAAAAGCTTTCCAACCTCAGTAAATAGCAATTCTACACTTCAGTTGCTTAAATCAAATTCCTTGATTTAAGAGTCATCCTTGCTTTATGGATTATCTCGATTCTTCTCTTTATCTTACACTCTGAATTTGCTCCATTAGCAAATCCAGTCTATGCTACCTTCAATCTATATCCAGATCCAACCACTTCTTAACCTTCTCTGCCTCCGTCACTCCAGTTTAAGAAATCATCCTCTTTCCCATATTATTATTAGAAGGGCTTCCTAACTGGCCTCCCAGCCTCACCCTTTGACTCTGCTGTACACACTAACGCCATCAGTGACCCTTTCCCATTTTAACTCACATCATGTTGCTCTGCCTGAAATCCTCCACAGCTTCCCACCCCAACCCAAATCAAAGCCAAAGCCTTCACAATCATTTCAAGGCTCCACACAATCTAGTCCCCTCTCTCTCTCCCCGATCTCAACCCCATCTTATTTAACTCACCAGTGCCTTCTTGTTCTCCAAACACACCAGCTTTACTGTCACCTAAATTCTTGCAGGAATTTCTCCCTCAAATATCCTTATGGTTTTATTATTTCTTTTCCATCTTTGCTCATAAATTACCTTCCTAGTGAAGATTTGTCTGGCTACACTATCTAAAATTTCAATTTCCCCCCAAACATTGTCTGTTTCCTTCTCTTACTTCCTCTTTAGTGTTTATCACCATCTACCCTAATGTAGATATTATTCATGTATCTTGTGAAAGTACTTTTGTGATTGTGTGTGCAGTGAGGATTGAACCCAAGGCACTGGGGTTTGAACCCTAGTTCACGCTAGGTAAACACAACTAAGCAACAATCCTAACCCTAGCACCAATTTTTTCCATATTTTTTATTGGTACATTATTTTTATTGGTAAATAATGGTATGATTTGTTGCTACAGATTCCTACATGCACATAATAAACAATATAATTTGTTCAATATCATTCCTCAGTATTTCCCCTTTCCCTCTCCTCCTCCTGCCCCTTTTTCACTACTCTACTGATCTCCTTTTAATTTTTATGAAATCCCTGGCCCTCTGATCTTTGTTTCCTATTTCCCCCTCTAACTAAATTTTACATATGAGAAAACATTTGACACCTTGCCCTTCTCAGTTTCACTTATTTCACTTAACATAATAATCTTTAGTTCTATCCATTTTTCTGCAGATGACATCATTTTTTTTAACCAGGGATTAAACTCAGGGATGCTCTACCACTGAGGCCATCCCCAGACCTATCTAGTGTTTTATTTAGAGGCAGGATCTCACTAAGTTGCTTAGGGCCCCAATAAGTTGCTTAGGGCCTCACTAAGTTGCTAAGGCTGACTTTGAACTTGCGATCTTCCTATCTCTGCCTCCCAAGCTCCTGGGATTACAGTTATGTGCCTCAAGTCTGGCTCATTTTTCTTTATGAGCGAATAAAACTCCATTGTCTTTGTATACCACATTTTTTTTATTCATTCATCTGTCGATGGACACCTAGGCTGCTTTCATAGTTTGGCTATTGTGAATTGCCTAGCACCATTTTTAATGCTTCATTTGCTATCCTAATTGAAACAGTGCATAGTTTAGTATATTTGTTAATAACAAATAAATATTTTAAACAACAAATATTTTAAATAACAAATAAATATATTAACAAATAAATATTTGGTAAATGCATGTGTAGAACATTCAGTTTTCTAGTTGAAATCAGACCTAAAGATAGACTCCACACTTGCACAGAATCATGAGATTTCCTAGGTAATGCCCACTTAAATCCCCCAAAACACAGTGACTACCATGTACAAGAATATAGATATGATATTATAGTGCTAAGCACATCGTACATGCTAATTGAATCTTCAAAACAATCCTGTAGTTGTCATTATCCAATCTTATAAATGAGGAAATTAATTAATTAAAGCTTAGAGAGTTTTACTAAATAGCATAAAGTCTCAGAGATGGCATGATACTATGCCAAAATCAGAATTTGAATATAGCTGGACTGCATCACTGTGTCACACATAAAACAAAATCATGTTATATAAAGTGATCATAAAGCCAAAAAATACAAGCCTTTTCAATGTTAGTATTTTTTATAAATAACTCATTTTTTTATTTCTCATCTGTGTCACAAATCTACTAATATTCCACATAAACCATATTCTTTTTCATTATTTTCTGCCATAAGTTACTAATTTCAGAGGAAACTTGAGATTTTTAAAGGGAGAAATCTGTATTTCCTCATTAGTTAATTTGATTAATTTTTTTATTATACTTTTGTATTACCAGGTACGACAGACCCATTTCACACTTGGGCTGTGGTAAAAACAACATTATTTTAATGTATTGAAACAGACCAAGAAGAAAGGAATAAATATGGTCAAGATTTGTATACATTAGAAACTTTTCTTTAGGGGCTGGGGCTGTGGCTCAGCCGTAGAGCATTCACCTAGCACATGCGAGGTGCTGGGTTTGATCTTCAGCACCACATAAAAATAAATAAATAAAGTTATTGTGTCCAACTGCAACTAAAAAACAAATTTTTTTAAAAAACTGTTCTTCAGATAGCCTCTTCAACAATGGTGCTGGGGAAACTGGAAATCCATATTCAGCAAAATGAAATTAAACCTCTATCTCTCATTGTGCACAAAACTCAATTCAAAGTTGATCAAGGACCTAGGAATTGAACCAGAGATTCTAAACCTAATAGAAGAAAAAGTAGGCCCAAATATTTATCATGTTGGATTAGGACCTGACTTCCTTAACGAGACTCCTAAAGCACAAAAAATGAAATCAAGGATCAATAAATAAAATGGATTCAAACTAAAAAGCTTCTTCTTAAGAAAAGAACAATCAATGAGGTGAAGAGATAGCCTACAATGTGTTGGGAGCAAATTTTTACCACACGCACATCAGATGGAACATTAATCTCCAGGATATATAAAGAACTTAAAAAAAAAACATAACACCAAAAAAAAAAAACTAATCAATCAATAAATGGACTAAAGAACTGTACAGACACTTCTCAGAAGAAGATATACAAATCATTGACAAATATATGAAAAAATGTTCAACATCTCTAGTAATTAGAGAAATGCAAATCGAAACCACTCTAAGATCTCATCTCACTCCAGTCAGAATGTCAGCTATTAGGCATACAAACAACAATAAGTGTTGGTGAGGATGTGGGAAAAAGGTACACTCATACACTGCTGGTGGGACTGCAAATTGGTGCAGCCAATTTGGAAAGCAGTATGGAGATTTCTTGAAAAATTGGGAATGGAACCACTATTTGACCCAGCTATCCCTCTCCTCGGTCTATACCCAAAGGACCTAAAAAGCAGCATACTACAGGGACACAGCCACATCAATGTTTATAGCAGCACAATTCACAATAGCTAAACTGTGGAGCCAATCTAGATGCCCTTCAATAGATGAACGGATTTTTTTAAATGTGGCATATATACACGTGGAATTTTACTCAGCAATTAAAGAGAATAAAATCATGGCATTTGCAGGTAAATGGTTGGAGTTAGTGAAGATAATGCTAAGTGAAGTTAGCTAATCCCAAAAACCCAAATGCCAAATGTTTTCTTTGACATAAGGAGGCTGATTCATAGTGGAATAGGGAGAGGAAGTGTGGGAGGAATAGACAAACTCTAGATAGGGCAGAGGACTTGGAGGAGAAGGAAGGGGGCATGGGGTAATTAATGATGGTGGAATATGGTGATCATTATTATCCAAAGTACAGGTAAGAAGACACGAATTGGTGTGAATATACTATGTATCCAACCAGAGATATGATAAATTGTGTTCTATATATGTAATAAGAATTGTAATGCATTCTGCTGTCATGTATAGATAAATAAATTAATTAATTAAATAATATAAACAACAACAACAAAAAAACTACTCTAAGATTTCATCTCACACTAGTCAGAATGGCAGTAATCAAGAATACAAGCAACAAATATTAGTGAAGATGTGGGGGGAAAGGCATTCATACATTGCTGGTGGGACTGAAAATTGGTGCCACCAATCTGGAAAGCAGTATGGAGATCCCTTAGAATATTTGGAATGGAAATACCATTTGGCCCAGCTATCCCACTCCTCAGTCTATACCCAAAGGACTTAAAACCAACATACTACAGTGAGGCAGCCACATCAGTGTTTAAAGCAGCACAATTCACAATAGCTAAACTGTGGAATAAACCTTGATGCCCTTCAATAGATGAATGGATAAAGAAATTGTAGTATATATACACAATGGAGTATTATTCAGCATTAAAAGAGAATAAAATTATAGCATTTGCAGATAAATGGATGGAGTTGGAGAATATCATGCTAAGTGAAATAAACCAATCCCAAAAAAACCAGGGGCCCAATGTTTTCTCTGTAAATGGATGCTAATCCATAATGGGGGTGGGTCATGGGATGAGTGGAGAAATTTTGGATGGGGCAAAGACAAGGGAGGGAGGGGGGATGGGGTAAGAAAGATGGTAGAATGAGATGGACATCATTACTCTAGATACATGTTTGATTGCATGAATGGTGTGACCCTACTTCATGTACAACCAGAGATGTGAAAAATTGTGCTCCATTTGTATACAATGAATCGAAGAACTTTCTGCTATAATGTGTAACAGATAAGAACTAATAAAAACTTTAAAATTTTTTAAAATAAAAAAAACTTTTCTTCAGTAATACACATCTCCCTTTTTTTAGTCATTGGTAAATTAAAGGACCTACTAGCAAAAACAATTACAATAAAATTATTCTAATTAGATCATCAGTGTGTACATATATTTTATGCTTCTATACTCTAATTATTCTTATTTTGTATCTTATTATTTCTATTTTGTATTCTTATTTTGTATATTATTATTCCTATTTTGTATATACTGAAAATGCTGCTTCCATTTTGAACCTATTCATAAGTCATCTGAAATGTACTTGTCTTTTAACTCCAAACAAAAAATAAACTAATGTATTCTATTATATGAGCTTTCATACAATATCTATTGCAATTGATAAGAAAAGAAAGCTTTCATTTTTTAACCTCTTTGGGCTCTATGCAATTGTTCATCAGAACTGCACAAGCATGGAAAACAAGAATTAGAGGATTCATTCAGTCAAAAAAAAAAATTTAAGTAGGATTAAAACAAGAAGAAATGGTGTAAACACGTTTCAGCTACTGAGCCCATGCTCAATTTCTAATCTTTGTAGGTAGAGCAACCACTTAGTATTTTAAGTGTGTTCTAAGAATAAATAAATATTATTAATATTATAATAAATATTATATGTTAATAAATATTACATTGATGGTCTGATGCTCTATGTCAGCTCAAGGACATGGAAAAACATTTCGATTGAATGCACATCAGCGAAGTAATCGGCATTTACTTCTGTTTCTTCTATTTGCAACTCATGAATAATTTCTGATTCTAATGATGATAAATCCCCTTCTAATAAGAGTAGCTACAGACTTAGATTTACAGTTAATCACATGAGGAAGTATTTAAGTAAGCTGAAATGTGAATATGCTACAAAGGCAACTGTTGTCCATGTATTTCTTTTAGCAAAGAAAAAAAGATGAAAGATGTTTTGAAAAAACAAGCATTAATTTTACAAGTAGAGCAAAAGAAGCAAATGATGATAAAAGGAAAGCTCTGAAAATCCACAAAATAAAAACAAAACTCCTTTGGTTTTCTCTCAAATGATATGAATGTTGTCTTTCTTTTTTTTAAGATACAGTTGAATATGCAATAGTTAGAAGAATGGACTAGAATTATAATGCTGAAATAGAAATCATTAAATGTGAAGAAGAAGCTGAAGAACAATATGTATTCATGAATTCTCTTACCAAAAAAAAACTTTTAACAAAACTGATATATTAATATGTATATATAAATGCCCAGGGAAACATTTGGAAGAATGTTTTACACCCAACTGTAAAAATGGCTTCCTCTAGGAGAAATTAATGATTGGGGTGAGGGGATGGAAGTTTGATGTTTATTCTGGGTAATTCTGGGTTGTTAAAATTTTCAAAAACAATTCTAATATTACTTGCCAACTTACATAAGAAGAACAAGTAAATAAATGGATAAATATGTATGCACAACCATTTCTTGAGTGGAATCTAGAGCAGAAGGCTAGAAATCACAGAGGCTAGATTGCAGGCAGGATGTAGAGCTATCTGGAAACCAGTCCTACCCCTATCCTAACCAAACATGTCACTTAATGGATTATCAAATCCAAATCTATGGACTTCCAGGTCTCATTGGTAAAATAAAGAGATTAAATTCAGTTGATATTATCAGCTCCTTCCTTTGTGTTTATAAGTTTACCATAAAAAGGAATTTTCTAAGTCAATAAAATTCTTCAAGTTTCTGCTTCCTTCAGAATAGTTTTCCCTCTCTAATCAAAGCTTATTATCACTTCCATAGTTCAAAACGTCTCAACTTTATAAACATACTCATAACATGTACTTATACATAATTAAATGTCCTTCTGGAGGAAATCAAGACCAAGGTCATCTTCTATACTCCTCCACATCCTTATGTAGTATTTCAATGTTATTAAAGTACTTTAAGGACATAAAATCATTTTAACACATTAAATGTGATTAAAGTATATTAATAACTTGAAGTCCTAGCTTTGTTACTAAATTTGAGGAGGTAACCATAATAAAATTATGCTTACCTTTATTCACCCTTATTCTGTTTAAACCCCAACCAGTGTGTTGGAACTCAATTCTGGCATAGGGTACAGACTCCACAAGATGAAGGACATGATCCACAACAAGACAATCCTCAATTCATACCAACTGGCTACAAATCTGAAAGGTTCTCACAATCCCACTAATGAATGATAATTCACTAGAATGACTCACAAAACTCCAGATGGGAAACTCAGGAGAGCATTACATCTGTAATAGGATTTTTTAAATGAAGGATGCTACTCGGGAATAACCAAATGAAGAGACACAAGGTAAAGTCTGGCAGGGTCTTGAACACAGAGTTTCTGTGCCCTGTCTTCATGGATTGAGGGCACATCACCCTCCTCATCACATCAATGTGTCCATCAGCCACAAACCACATTGAGTTTCGATATTCAGTTTTTCTTGAAATTTCATTACATAACGATAATTAATTAAGTAATTGGCCATGTGATGGAACTCAATCTTTACAGCACATCCCTCCTCAAAGGTTGAGCTGACTCAGTGATCCAAGCCTCTTATCAGATGGGTGGTATTCCTGGTGATCGGCACCCATCCTGAAGCTAACTAGGAGCCCACCATGAGTTACCTCATTCAGATAAACTAAGATATCATTCAAGAGACTCAGGAATAGCTAAGATACTTTTATTACTTGGAAAGTTTTGAAGTCTTTAGAGGGTCTGTGCTAGTAGCCTAGGATCAAAATCAGACACATTTTTAATACACAACAAATACAACCCTATAGGAGAAAATACTTATGTTTGACAACTTCAGCATTTTTATGCTATCACTATATCAAACTTCCACCAACATAGCATCCTTGATTACCTATCCCACTAATTCAGCAACTTTCAGCAAACAGTTTACATTTCATATTTGTGTTTCTGTATCTCTCTATAATCCCAAGAGGCAGGACAGCATTGTGTCTCGGTGACATTAGCTCCACAGTTAAATTACTAGGATTCAGACCCAGTGCTCTACTATATTTTAGTTCTTTTTTTTTTATTGGTTGTTCACAACATTACAAAGCTCTTGACATATCATACTTCGAACAATAGTTTCAAGTGAGTTATGAATTCCCATTTTTACCCCAAATACAGATTGCAGAATCACATAGGTTACACATTCACATTTTTACATAATGCCATACTAGTGACTGATGTATTCTGCTACCTTTCCTATCCTCTACTATCCCCCTCCCCCCCATCTTCTCTTTCTATCCCATCTACTGTAATTCATTTCTCTCCTTATTTTTCTTCCAATTCCCCTCACAACCTCTTTTATGTAGTTTTTTATAACAATGAGGGTCTCTTTCCATTTCCATGCAATTCCACTTTTCTCTCTCTTTCCCTCCCATCTCGTGCCTCTGTTTAATGTCAATCTTTTCTTCCTGCTCTTCCTCCCTACTCTATTCTTAGTTGCTCTCATTATATCAAAGAAGACATTTGGTATTTGTTTTTTAGGGATTGGCTAGCTTCACTGAGCATAATCTGCTCTAATGCCATCCATTTCCCTGCAAATTCCATGATTTTGTCATTTTTTAGTGCTGCGTAATACTCCATAGTGTATAAATGCCACATTTTTTTAATCCATTCATCCATTGAAGGGCATCTGGGTTGGTTCCACAGTCTAGCTATTGTGAATTGTGCTGCTGTGAACATCGATGTGGCAGTATCCCTGTAGTACGCTCTTTTAAGGTCTTCAGGGAATAGACCAAGAAGGGCAATAACTGGGTCAAATGGTGGTTCCATTCCTAGCTTTCCCAGGAATCTCCATACTGCTTTCCAAATTGGCCGAACCAATTTGCAGTCCCACCAGCAATGTATAAGAGTACCCTTTTCCCCACATCCTGGCCAGCACTTGTTATTATTTGACTTCATAATGGCTGCCAATCTTACTGGAGTGAGATGGTATCTTAGGGTAGTTTTGATTTGCATTTCTCTGACTGCTAGAGATGGTGAGCATTTTTTCATGTATCTGTTGATTGATTGTATGTCCTCCTCTGGGAAGTGTCTGTTCAGGTCCTTGGCCCATTTGTTGATTGGGTTATTTGTTGTCTTATTGTCTAATTTTTTGAGTTCTTTGTAAACTCTGGATATTAAGGCTCTATCTGAAGTGTGGGGGGTAAAAATTTGTTCCCATGATGTAGGCTCCCGATTTACTTCTCTTATTGTTTCTCTTGCTGTGAAAAAACTTTTTAGTTTAAGTAAGTCCCATTTGTTGATTCTTGCTATTAACTCTTGTGCTATGGGTGTCCTGTTAAGGAATTTGGAGCCTGATCCCACAATATGTAGATCATAGCCAACTTTTTCTTCTATCATACACAGAGTCTCTGATTTGATATCAAGGTCCTTGATCCATTTTGAGCTAATTTTTGTGCATGGTGAGAGGAGGGTATTCAGTTTCATTTTGTTGCATATGGATTTCCAGTTTTCCCAACACCATTTGTTGAAGATGCTATCCTTCCTCCATTGCATGCTTTTAGCCCCTTTATCGAATATAAGATAGTTGTAACTTTGTGGATTAGTCTCTGTATCCTCTATTCTGTACCATTGGTCCACCCGCCTGTTTTGGTACCAGTACCATGCTGTTTTTGTTACTATTGCTCTGTAGTATAGTTTGAAATCTGGTATTGCTATACCACCTGATTCACACTTCCTGCTTAGAATTGCTTTTGCTATTCTGGGTCTTTTATTTTTCCATATGAATTTCATGATTGCTTTATCTATTTCTACAAGAAATGCCATTGGGATTTTGATTGGCATTGCATTAAACCTATAGAGAACTTTTGGTAATATCGCCATTTTGATGATGTTAGTTCTGCCTATCCATGAACAGGGTATATTTTTCCATCTTCTAAGATCTTCTTCTACTTCTCTTTTTAGGGATCTGTAGTTTTCATTGTATAAATCTTTCACCTCTTTTGCTAGGTTGATTCCCAAGTATTTTATTTTTTTTGAGGATATTGTGAATGGAGTGGTTTTCCTTATTTCCATTTCAGAGATTTTGTTGCTGATATACAGAAATGCCTTTGATTTGTGTGTGTTGATTTTATATCCTGCCACTTTGCTGAATTCATTTATTAGTTCTAGTAGTTTTTTTGTAGACCCTTTTGGGTCTTCTAGCTATAGAATCATGTCATCTGCAAATAGTGATAATTTAAGTTCTTCCTTTCCAATTTTTATGCCTTTAATTTCTTTCGTTTGTCTAATTGCTCTGGCCAGTGTTTCGAGAACTATATTGAATAGAAGTGGTGATAGAGGGCATCCCTGTCTTGTTCCTGATTTTAAGGGGAATGCCTTCAATTTTTCTCCATTCAGAATGATGCTAGCCTGGGGCTTAGCGTAAATAGCTTTTACAATATCAAGGTAAGTTCCTGTTATCCCTAGTTTTTCTAATGTTTTGAACATAAAGGGATGCTGTACTTTGTCGAATGCTTTTTCTGCATCTATCGAGATGATCATATGGTTCTTATCTTTAAGTCTATTGATATGGTGAATAACATTTATTGATTTCCGTATATTGAACCATCCCTGCATCCCAGGGATGAATCCTACTTGATCATGGTGCACAATTTTTTTGATGTGTCTTTGTATCCAATTCGCCAGAATTTTATTGAGGATTTTTGCATCTAGGTTCATCAGAGATATTGGTCTGTAGTTTTCTTTCTTTGATGTGTCTTTGTCTGGTTTCGGAATCAATGTGATGTTGGCCTCATAGAATGAATTTGGAAGGACTCCCTCTTTTTCTATTTCCTGGAATAACTTGAAAAGTATTGGTATTAATTATTCTTTAAAGGTTTTGTAAAACTCCGCTGTATACCCATCCGGTCCTGGGCTTTTCTTGGTTGGTAGTCTTTTGATTACTTCTTCAATTTCATCCATTGATATTGGTCTGTTCAAATCGTGTGTGTCCTCCTGACTCAGTCTGGGCAAATCATATGTCTTAAGAAATTTATTGATGTCTTCACTATCTTCTATTTTATTGGAATATAGGTTTTCAAAATAGTTTCTAATTGTCTTCTGTATTTCTGTGGCGTCTGTTGTGATATTGCCTTTTTCATCCCTTATGTTAGTAATTTGAGTTCTCTCTCTTCTTATCTTCGTTAGCATGGCTAAAGGTTTGTCAATCTTGTTTATTTTTTCAAAGAACCAACTTTTAGTTTTGTTAATTTTTTCGATAGTTTCTTTTGTTTCAATTTCATTGATTTCCGCTCTGATTTTAATTATTTCTTGCTTTCTGCTGCATTTGCTATTGTTTTGCTCTTCCTTTTCTAGGGCTTTGAGATGAAGTGTGAGCTCATTTATTTGTTGGTTTTTCCTTTTTTTGAGGAATGACCTCCAGGCGATGAATTTCCCTCTTAAAACTGCTTTCATTGTGTCCCATAGATTCTGATAGGTTGTGTCTGCATTTTCATTTATCTCTAAGAATTTTTTGATTTCCTCCTTTATGTCTTCTGTAACCCTTTGATCATTCAGTAACATATTGTTCATTTTCCATGTGATATTGGATTTTCCCTTCTTTCTTTTATCATTAATTTCCAGTTTCAATCCATTATGATCAGATAAAATGCATGGTATAATCTCTACCCCTTTATATTTATTAAGGGTTGCCCTATGGCATAATATATGGTCTATTTTTGAGAAGGATCCATGTGCTGCTGAGAAAAAAGTATATCCATTCGATGATGGTTGGTATATTCTATATATGTCAGTTAAGTCTAGGTTATTGATTGTGGTATTGAGGTCTATAGTTTCTTTATTCAACTTTTGCTTGGAGGATCTGTCCAATGGTGAGAGAGGTGTGTTGAAGTCACCCATAATTATTGTGTTGTGGTCTATTTGATTCTTGAACTTGAGGAGAATTTGTTTTATAAACTTCGAAGCGCCATTATTTGGTGCATAAATATTGATAATTGTTATGTCTTGTTGTTTAATGGTTCCTTTTAACAGTATATAATGTCCTTCCTTATCCCTTTGGATTAACTTAGTCTTGAAGTCGATTTTATTCGATATGAGGATGGCCACCCCTGCTTGCTTGCGAGGAGCGTGTGCGTGGTATATTTTTTCCCAACCTTTCACCTTCAGCCTGTGTATGTCTTTTCCAGTCAGGTGAGTCTCCTGGAGACAGCATATTGTTGGATTTGTTTTTTTGATCCATGTTACCAGCCTATGTCGCTTTATTGGAGTGTTTAAACCATTAATGTTTAGAGTTACTATTGATATATGGTTTGTACTTCCAGCCATATTTTATTATTTATCTCTTTTTTTTTTTTAATTGCGTTTGTTTCACCATGATTAGTTTTCCCCCCTCCGTCTGTCTTTACTGAGGTACTTCCCACTGTTGGCTTTGGTTATTGTTTTCCGTTTCTTCCTTGTGAAGTGTTTTGCTCAAGATGCTTTGCAACGCTGGTTTTCTGGCTGCAAATTCTTTTAGTTTTTGTTTATCGTGAAAGATTTTTATTTCGTTGTCGTATCTGAAGCTTAATTTTGCTGGGTACAGAATTCTTGGTTGGCATCCATTGTCTTTCAGTGTTTGAAATACGTTATTCCAGGATCTTCTCGCTTTCAGCGTCTGAGTTGAAAAGTCCGTTGTTAACCTTATTGGTTTACCCCTGAATGTAATCTTTCTCTTTTATCTTGTAGCTTTTAATATTTTCTCTTTGTTCTGTATATTGGATATCTTCATAACAATGTGTCTTGGCGTTGGTCTACTGTGATTTTGTATGTTCGGTGTCCTGTATGCATCTACAATTTGTATATCTGTTTCCTTTTTTAATTCTGGAAAGTTTTCTGTGATTATTTCATCTAGTAGATTACTCATTCCCCTTGTTTGAATCTCTATCCCTTCCTCTATCCCAATGACTCTTAAATTTGGTTTTTTTATATTATCACATATCTCTTGTATGCTTCTCTCATGATTTTTAACCAGCCTATATGAGATGGCTAGCCTCTTTTCCAGATGATATATTTTGTCTTCATTATCTGATGTTCTAGCTTCTACTTGCTCCACTCTATTAATGATACTCTCATTTGAGTTTTTAATTTGGTTTATAGTTTCCTTCATTTCTAAGATTATGGTTTGATTCTTTTTTATAGTCTCTATCTCCTGATAAAGATGCTTAACTTCTTCCTTTATCTGTTTGTGTAATACATTCTCAATGTGTTCTTTCGCTGCTTGAATTTGCTGTCTTGTATCCTCTTTAAGGTTCCGTTCCATCTGTCTCAGGTGTTCCATGAGTTCTTTATATGACCATTTTTCTGGTGGTTCTATATCCTCCTGAATATTTAGGCTGCCCTGCATTGTTTGCACTCCTTTTCTTCCTTGCTTTTTCATGCTGTTCATATTGTTTCTTGTTCTGTTTGACTGCTGAGTTACTGTTTACTCCTATAAATATATTTGAAGCTTGGGAGGAAAGGTATTAGAAGGGATGGGTAGAAGTCACTAAAGAGAATAAGAGTAAGCAGGTAGAATTCAAGGAAGGGGGAATAAGAAAATTAAAAAGAGATGTAAAGACAGGAGAAAAGAAGGATAGAAAAAAATAGAAGATTAAAAGGGATTTAAAGAAAAATAATAATAGTAGAAATGGAAAATGAGATTTAAAAAATAGAATAAAATAAAATAAGATGGATTAAAAAACATTTAAAAAGACAGCAAAAAAAAAAAATTTTATAAATGCAGTCCTAGAGTTCGATTAACTGCTCTTCCAGTGGGTGGAGCTATGCCCACCGGGCCAAGTTTCTCCTCTCAGTAGGCGGGAGTCAATCACTGTGCAGCGGTACTTCCTCCCGGATTGGGCGGGTCTCCATTCCTGCTGTTCGTTGTGTGGGCGGGGCCTTTTGCAGAGCTGGTCAGGGGTCGTTTGCAGCACTGGGTTGGCAGGTGGAGGGTGGTCGTCTGCAGCTCTCAAACCACCAGAGGAGGTTCACAGAGTCGGGCCCTTGGGGCCGGGCAGGCAGCGCCTGCTCCCCCACTCACTGCAAGGGTGTAGGCAGCGGCCGCTTGGCGGTAACCAGCGGCGGTTCACAGAGCTGGTCTGCGGGGGCCCAAGCAGCCAAGCAGGCAGCGCCGGCTCCCACGTTCACTGCACCGTGTGAGCAGCGGCCGGCTGAGGTTCACCAAGCCAGCCCGGGGGGAGGGGGAGGGACAGGCAGACAGCCAGCAACGGCTCCCAAGTTCGATGCTACGTGTGGGCGGTTCACAAAGCCGGGCTGCGGGGGCCCAGGCAGGCCGCTCCTGCTCCTAAACTCGCTGCAGCGTGTGGGCGGCGGTCGGCTTGGGTTGACAGGGCCCGCCGCGGGGGTCCAGGCAGGCAGCAATGGTTCCCAAGAACAATGCAGCCTGTGGCCTGCGTCGGCTGCGATTCACAGAGCCAGCTCGCGGGGACCCAGGGAGGCAACGACCGTTCCCACGAATGCTGCAGTGTGTGGGCAGCGGTCAGCTTGGGTTCACAGAGCCTGCCCGCGGGGGTCCAGGCGGTTAGTGTCCGCTCCTATGCTCACTGCAATGTGTAGGCAGCGGCCATTCGGCGGCCCCGGCGGGACTGTGCCCCTGCTCTGGGTTGCCGAGATTCAGTATTTTGTGACAATCTGACACCTCCTATTAAACTTACTAGTTCCAGGAAGGTCTCCTTTCAGAGGAAATTTGCTTGAAGTTTCCCAGCAGGACGCATGTGGGTGTATTAATGAGTCTCTCTGATCCCCTTACCACGGAGGCATTGTATATGCTGCCTCTTCGCTGGCAGCCATGTTCTTCAGGCTATATTTTAGTTCTTAAACAAATTACTCTACCTTTCTTATACCTCTGTTTCTCCATATGTAAAATGAGAAGTGAAAATTACATTTACATATAAGTCAGTTAATATATGTAAAAAGTGTTTAGGATGGTTATGGCACTCAATAAAGGTCATTTTTATTGTTATTATCTTAAAGGAATTTGTGAATGCTATTTACCAAATGTTTTATCTTGGCACATAAAGCTTAATTATTAACCAAGTTATCTTTGAAGTTAAAAATCCTATTCCAAAGCAAAATACAATTTCATTCCAAAAATAAGGGGGTTCAACTAAATAACATGAAGTTCATTTCCACCTCTGAAACATTAAATAACTGCCTCCTTATCACCTAAAAGAATTACAACTCTGTAGTCTAACTGGCATGACCTCCTTATACATCCCCTTAATTTCTTTGATATTGACAACTCATTGCAAGTGATCTTGTCAGAATTCTAGGGTGGCAATTCAGAATTGATTTATCAGGATGATTATTCAAAGTATGAAGAAGGAGCCTCTGCCAATACATCTCTAACAGTCTCCATTTCAGGACTGTGGTATCTATCAAAGTTTGAGGATATACTTAGATCTGCAGATCTACAACAAAGAGGCAAAAATGCTATTTTCTCTATAAAAGAAAGTCTACCTGATTCTCTCCCTACTTTGGAGCAGGGTCGAAGCAGCCATTTGCCAAACTCATCTTTCATTATTAAGCAATACTCCTCTTTGTCTTTATTCATCTTTTTTTAATTTTTCTGTCTGCAACTGTTTCACAGCACTTGATATGATAGATCATAAGATTTTATTAAAACCCATTTAGAATTTCTAACATCCTGCCATCTCTTTGCCTCTGATCATTTCTTATTATTTCACCCATAGGCTAAAACCCCACAAGTTATATCTCAATAGGAGAAAATTAAATCAAACCATTTCTCCACTTCTATAGATCAATAGTTGGAAAATAAAAATAATACTTGGTTTTAGTTTCTCTGAAAAGCTAACATTTAATTGCTAAGAGCCCTGCCTCTTTAGCATTAAGCTTGCATGGTTCACATCCAGATGATTAATAAGTAATCATTTCCTTTGGGTATGTATCTATGTTTCAGCATATCTGCAATTATGTGTTCCATTCAGAATGTCTCAAAGTCATAACAGAGCAAAGCAATAAGAATAAATAAAGAAGAAGTTTGGGGGAAAATAAATGAAAAAATATCTTAATTAAACATAAAAATAAAGAGAAAATGAGGGCAAAATATAATATTTAAGAATGCAATCTTATGCTGGAAGGATGCTATCTGATTTATACATCTTCACTTCAGACATCTTCTTCACCAAAATGTGCATGTAGCTAAAATGCTGAAATTTGGGCTGCATGAGAAGAGAGCTGCGTGGATTCATATCTGGTTGATGTGCATGAAGTACTCACAGTGATGAATAATGAGTAAATATCCATTACAGGAAGGATTTCTGTGCCATAAGATGGTCATACAGGAAGAAACTGGAATCCTTGCACATTGCTGGTGAGAATACAAAATGGTGCAGCTGCCATGGAAAACAGTATGGCAATTCATCAGGGGAAATAAAAACCAGAATTCCCATAGGAACATTATCTAGCATTGCACTTCTGGATATACACACAAAAGTATTGAAAGCAGGTTCTCAAATAGATATTTGTATACTGGTGTTCACAGAAGAATGTTCCACAATAACCAAAAAGTGGAAACAATCCAAGCATCCATTGATGGTAAGATGGTGGCTGCCAAGAACTGTGGGAAGATGGTGATGGAGAGTTAGTGTCTGATGGGCATAGATTTCAGGTGGAGAAGATGGAAAATTCTGGAGATGGAGGATAATGATGTTTGCACATATTAGGTGAGTGTATTTAATGCCACAAAATATGAAATGATTAAAATAGTAAATTTTATTTTATGTGTTTTTACCACAATAAGAAAATATGGGATCATAGTCCCTAAAAACCACCATTTTATTTTCTATCTCTATGAATTTGACTCATATAAATGGAATTATGTATTATTGGTCCTTTTGTTTCTGGTTTATTCCACTTGTCTGGAACAGCATATACTATATGAATACATATTATACTGTTTTTTAATGTACCTAAACTACTATTATTATTAAAAACTCTATTTCTAATATTGCCTTTTATAAAAGAATAGAGCAAAAAATAAGTTTATCTCTGAACTAAGTGGGTATGTCTGTGGCTAAAGTCTATACTTTTGAATTTTATTGCTAAAAATCTTACAAAATTCAGAACTTTTAAGAGTAAAAATAGAAATATCATCCTAAAGGCAACCATCTATTTAGCATGGAGAAATTAGCATGGAGATTCCTCAAAAATCTAAAAATAGAACTATCATATGATCCAGCATCAGTCCTGAGTATTTATCCAAAGGAAATAAAGTCAGCATACAAAAGAGGTGCTTGAATAACTAAATGAATTATGGAATCAGCCTGGATGTCTGTCAACCAATGAATGGATTTTAAAAATGTACATATACACAATGGAGTATTATTCAGCCATAAAGGAAAAATGAAATCATGTCATTTGCAGGAAAATGGATAGAAATGGAGATTATCTGATTTAAACAAACAAACAAAAAAAAAGCCAGACACAGGAACAATTAGGAAAGTGGAAAACTATGTGGGGGGTGAGGAGGTGGGGAGTATGGGGGGATATGAGGGAAGAGGAGAGGAAGAGAAGGTACGAATACAATTAAATGTGTGAATACAATTAAAACATGATTGTATGCATGTATGGAAATGTAACAGTGGAACCCATTAATTTGTACAAGTAATATAATCTGATATTTAAACATGTTATTCCTTGTTGAAAGAAAAATACTTTCTTCTAGGTTGCTTTCAGGGCCCTTTTAGATGTTAAGAATGTGCTTATGCAAATAAAACAGAAATGTGACAAGTGGCTGAAGGACCTAAACCAAAGCTATGGGTGGAAGCTGATGATTGGCTCACAGCACCCCCAGCAACATCTAGCTGATTGGCTCCTCTGCAGTGATGTTCATTGGGGGACTTCTTTGGCTCCGCCCATGCGACCCAGCCAATCAGCCTCAAGAGCAGGAGGATTGTGGGAGTGGGAGAGGCTTGTGTTTGTGTGAGAGAGGCTTATGGGAAGCCGGTGGTGGCAGTTGGGCTCTGAGGGTTTTTCCTGAGGAGCTGTTTTGTTTGGCCCGCGTGGTTCTAAAAATAAAGTTTGTTTCTTTTGACAAGTGGCTCCTGAATTGTGCCCAGCCAGATTGCAGCATGGAGTCTTGGAAGGAAGGAGAAAAATCAAGTAAGTTTGGCTGGACTACAGAGATGAGAAGGCAGGGGAAATGTAACTACTAATTTACAGTCCTGAGGTAGGAACAAAGGCAGGGCTTAAGAGGTTTTGTTTTGGGGGGGATCCATAGACATATAAGAACAGCTATAGACAGCAAGAAGTAGAGTCCTTGGAAGAAGATGAGGTCTGGATTAGAAGGTGTGTTTACATTTCAGTGTCATGCCAGACAGGACAGTCCCCTAGCACTGTGTACCCATGACTATAGATTACAAAGCCCACAGAAACTGCAAAAACCTCATTGGGTTTATAGGCAGGAAACACTGAAAGAAACAGAGAAAATAATTTCTTTTTATATTTTCTCTAAAGACATACTTAAAATATAAAGGAAAAAAATCTTTCTCTAATGTAACAAAATGGATCTTCTATGACCTTATAAGGTGATTAAGTCTATTGGTGCTGATCAGCAAGGTGACACTTAATTACATGGTGCTTTTCATTTTCTAAGTGCTTTACAAGTACTGTATTAACTAATTAACGACAGAAAACCTGATGTTTCTTTGAAAAGACTGCTGTTGCTACTTTTTTTCACCTTTTAGATGAACTTCTTTTTTTTTTTTTTTGGATCTTCAGATACAACATGCACACAATGGGTGATATTTAAACTGTTCAAACTAATGATTATGGCAAGCAGTTCATTTTCCGGGTACTTCCAGAGTTGAATTACAATTAAAAAGGATGTAGGCAAGCTATCAAAAAAGAGAAACGGCTCCACTCTGGCTCATAAAAGACCATCTGGTAAGAACAAATGGGCCTTCTAAATGATGAAGGGGATGCAACATGAAGATGCTTACTGTTGGCCAATGGCTTCCACATCCTCTAGAAACAGATGGCATGAGGTACCTAGCCCACCTGAAGAGTGAAAATGGAGATTTTCTTCTTTATCTCTAACAGTTTTAAAATTAGTGATCACCAAGCTCTTGTCAAAAGAACACTGGAGCTGGGAATATAGCTCAGTGGTAGTGTGCATAACTAGCATGTGTGAAGCCTGGGTTTGATCCCCAGGGCTGGGGTAGGGGGCAGGGAGAGTAATGGGATAATAATGCATTTATTATCAGTGTATTCCCTTTGAAAAAATCAAATGTTTGGGTTTCATGCAAAAGTCTCTTAAGGAACTTTTAAGAATGTGCATTTAATAATGTGCATTATTAGATCATTTAAGGATGTGCATTAGGATGTCACTCAGAAACTATTCATTCCATTCCACAAAAATAATTTATATTAAGTGCCTAACATAAGCAAAGTCCTCCAAGAAAGGTGGGCCTTGTTTAGAGTCAGGGTGGTCATCTCTCCAATCACAACTCAAGAGCTGGGAGGTTATCATATCTACGTGTTCTCCCCTTTCTCTGCCCATAGAAACCTTGTCTGCTAAGGCCAGGTTCAGACCCTCAGTCCAGAGGAGAACAGAATGAGACACCAAAACAACCTGTAGCCTCAGTTCAGCTCTGCAGATACAACTCGAGCAGTACAGACTTAGGAAGCTTATCCACCTCCTCTGGACCTCTGTTTCCTCATATGTAAAATGAAAATGATAATATTTTGATGATTGAATAGTTAATTTCCAGAGAAAGTGCTAATGGTTTTGTTCCTCTGATTTTGTAAAATGCTTTTCCATTTCTTACGTTGCTAACGTGGTTCCTTCTGCTGAAATGGCTGAGGTTTCTGGACCAGCCAGAAACTAGCCATTAATTATAATTAACAACTTCTGTGCACACTTAAGGTAAATATTAAATAAAATAATATAAGAAAAAAATCTCTCCCCAGTGCTATAGTGTATATGCTATATAAGATTTGGAGTGTGGTAGACTGACAGAAATCCTGATTATGGCAATTAGTGAGTAGGAGCCATGTATCATGCCTTACTGACCTCCTGTGGCATTGTTCAGAATGTGCACATAAGCCTATATTAAATTTTTGTTTACTGATATTGACTTACTAGACAGTCAAGAAAAATATACATGTGTACAGGCATGAGTGCGCACGTGCGCGCACACACACTTTATTTTCCTCCCTCCAGATATACTGAAATTAGCAATTTCTAGCATAGGCTTAGAGATCTTCCTGGGTAAAATTAATCCCCAAAATTACTAGAGAAAGAAGTTAACTTTAATGCCTTCATTTCTAATGTTCACATATCATCAACTCCAAAAATCAGTTCCTATGGGTAGTATTGGACTTATTTATCTTATAACCTGAGCTTTAAGAATACAGATGTGGTAAGCTCTAGATACCTAATAGTTTTCAGTGTATCTCAGGTTATTTATAAATTACGCCAATTCAAATATCTGAGGACTATTCTTCCTGATCTCTGTTTGTGTGCCCTTTAATAATTTAGTCCAAAGGTCAAAAAGGCAATGATTGTGATTCTAGTAAATATTTTCTTAGAATGGTTCTTTTATTTCTTCACTCTTCCCAGTCATCCTTTAATCAAAATGAGACCTGAGCAAATATGCACAAATTCCAATTTGTTCTATCCAGACAAATTTTAAATCCCTCTTGCCTATTTCTAACTTTGTTATTTATATTTATGATATAATATTAGCTATATTTATATACATCTAGAAAAGAGCAATTGCAAAAATTTATCAAGAATTCTCTTCAGAAAACTGTTCTCATAATAAGCACAAATTGTTAACATCTATCACCATATGATATAATCATATAAAAGCCTTTTCTAGCCTCATCCCCATAAGGTACCTCTCTATTACATTATGATGATAAATGGCAAAATGTTTTGCATGACACTTAGCCATTACAGAATTCTACAGGGAATGCTAGACTGCTACCAGAGCTTTTTTATAAGAAACTACAGCTCAAAGTCAGCATCATATTCTTAAATCAACTGATCTTTTTCTTTTGCAATATTTATTCCCAGCAAAACAATTTACAACTAAATACAACCATATCATAAGATGAACATAAACAGAGACAGGGAGTAAATACACAGGTATAGGCTGGAAGAGATGATGGCTAAGTTCAGCTTGAAGATGAATGTAATGCTTTGTTTTAGGTGAGGAAAGTAATGATATTTTATCCTGTAATTCAGTAAATTCGCAATTATACCTGATGATTTGATATGAGTAGTTAGGATTCAGAGATAACGCCCAAATTTACATTATCTGAGTGTTAAATCCCAGTCATCCTTTACTACTTTAAAGAAGTATTACCTCTGGGTAAATACGAATGTTGAATAATATGTCTCTAGACCTTTCTCCTATTTTCTTTTATTCTCAGATATGCTGTTAAATAATCATTTATTCTTTTCTGTAAGACATTATGATTTAAGGTAGTGCAATATAGTATCATTATGCATCTTTGTTAAATTAACAAAACATTTTATATATTCTTTTTTATTAGTTATAACAAATTATTATCAGCACCTCCTTGAAAGGTCTGTAAAAAATGATTCACATTCTTATTAAGCTACTATTTAATGAATACTAACTATAAACCTGGTGGTATAATGATCATCTTCCATGAAATATAAAAAAATTCACAAAAATATTGTAAAATTTTATGAACATTATAAGCATCACTTCGATCTATAATTTTCATATACAAATATTAAGAAATATTTCTATGACTTTATTATTGGCAGCAATATCCTGTTTGTTTCAATTTCAGGAAATGTTTTAATTTTCAGTTTTCTATTAGATTTAATTGAATTTCGAAATTCATGAAATTAGATTTTTCTTCTTAATACCAGTAATTTCTATATTGTTTAAGTTTATTCTGACTATATTAACAAAATGAACCATATCTGTGTCGTGATTTAGCTATAAAATCATATTCTTTCTTCCTCAAATAATATTAGGTAAATTTATATGTTAATGATACATATCTCATGAGTAGTCATTCATGGATTCATGCAGAGAACTTGTTGTCTTTAAAAAAAAACAATGTCCAGGAAACTTTGGAATTTGTTTAGATTCCAGTATTCTGAAGGGAAAAGGGAAACATTTAAAAATATATATATTTTTAAATAATACAGGAGCCTACATAGGATGTATTTAATGGGGCAACCCTCAGAGTCAAATACATCATTCTGCCCATACTATGCAACGTATAGCTTACTCACTAAGTCACACTTAAAGGAAGGCCTAGAACAAATATTTTGGGAGTTTTTTTGTTTGTTTGTTTTTTAATATGCCCAGAAAATGAGGCAATTATCAATTTTTGTGATGCACGTAACAATCTCTACTTTAGCTTTTTAAAACCTGATTCTTTCATGTATAACAGATCTATTCACTCAAGGTGCCACTTAACAGAATCATTCTAACTTATGTATTTTAACCATTTCAGCTTGTTAATATTCTTTTTTATTAATTTATTTTAACTAGGTACATATGACAGCAGAATGCATTTTGATTCATTGTACACAATTGCAGCACAATTTTCATTTCTCTGGTTGTACACGGTGTAGAATTGCACCATATGTGCATCATATGTGTACCTAGGGTAATGATGTCCATCTCATTCCACCATCTTTTTAATATTCTATGGGTCTTTGTTAAAAGATTTTTCAATTTTATAATTTAGGAGTAAAAAATCACAAGCACTCATAATACTTTTTATCTTTAGGAAAGTTTCTTTCACCATCAAATAATTTTTCAGAGCTCTTATTTATGAAAAGCAGCAGAACAGGCAGCACCAAAATAAATCATTTTGGCACAAGGATTATTTTGAGCTGAAGACAATTGAGAAGAAGAAATTACAAGAAAAGCTCCCTGACCCCACCCCACATTCATAGCATTCAAGCAGTTCATAAATTTATAAGGTATCCCTCCTCTTTCTACCAGGAAGGATAAAGGTTGATCACCAAAGGTAACATTGTCAGTCTGGAGCTGATGTCAGAGGAATCTACATAATGAACTGTACTAATTAACCTTTTTTTGCCCACCATTAGTTTCCCATTTATCTGCCTTCCCACAATTTGCTGTCTCATGAGATTCAATGTCCTTTTCCTTTGTCATGGCTCTAAAACTTATTGTTCTTTGTTTAAGATTATATAGGTCAGACTTCTAAGCCACCTCTTTGAAAGACACTCATTCCATGCATATCTCCCATTTTTATATGAAATATACATGTTACTTAACTTACTTTTATTTTTCTTGTTACTCTGTCTTTTGTTGCAGGGAGACCTAGCTAATAACTAGGAAGACTAGAAGGAAATCTTTCTCCCTGGTCTTAGATTCTCAAAAATAGCAATTATGATAGCTAACATTTATTGGGTATTTTTAATCTATTCCAATCATTATGCTGAAAACCTTGTGTCCATTCTTCATTTGGCCTAAGCAAGTAATATTATCATCCCATTTCACCAGATTGGCTCACTGACAGTCAGACAGACTAGACAACTTTCCCAGGTTCACCCAGGTACTCAGAGACAGAACTCGCCAGAGTGCAAAGGTGATTATCCTACCACTGGGCTCTTTTCTATGTTTACCATTAGTTTTATTAGGCTTCTTATTGGTTAAGCAATGGGGTTATGGTCCAATAAACCATCATATGTTAAAAATAATGTAGATGGAAAATGTTTCCAATATACCAAATCTACCTAATATTACAGCTTAGAAACGGTATATTGTGAGGTAACAGTTGTTTGCCCCCTGGTCACACAGCTGCAACTTGTTGCCCCTACCCAGCATCATGGGAGAGTATTGTACTGCACATCACTAGCCAAGGAAAAGTAAGAATTCAAATTTTAAAGCACAATTTCTACTGAATGCTTGTCACTTTGAACCACCCTAAAATTGAAAAATTTTTCATTGGACCATATGTCAGGGACCAGATGCATATTATATACATGTTATTAGCATATATAGGGTGTATTATATGCATATATAGCAGATATATGGTACATATGTGCATGCATCTATTTGTACTATATATGTGTATATACAGATATAGATAATAAATATACATAAATATAGATGCAGATACACCAAAGTGTCAAGAAAAAGTACCTTCCAGAGGAGTCATTGTTGACTTCTACCATAAGAACTCAATGTTATTTCCTTGTTTTGACATAGAATCTGTTAATATCAACAGCTAAAGTCCTGTCCTGACTGTTAATAACTAGTTTGAGTATCCAGAGATACTACTCCACTATATGTCTAAGAACTTAAATAATTCCACTAGACTTTCCAGGTCTGCTGTGCTGCTTCTCACCCTCCAACCCTAAAAAAGCTTTATCCTCTTTGTACTGGAGTCATCTCAGGACAGAAGGAAAAGCGAAGAATCTTGCAACTGTTGGAGTGTGGAGATGGTTGCAAACATGATGAGGGACAGGAAAGGAGTAGAGGCCAAGGAGAAGTAGAGAAAACGCAGGAGTCTCAGGCAAGGAGAAGAGAAAGACAGGAGTTTGGAGGCCAGGAAAGAAAGAATACCCCAGATCTCTGAAAAATAAATAAATAAATAAGGCATGTTTCAGAAGCCATAGCCATTATGCTTTCCAGAGGAAGCCAATCCTGTGTTTCTTCATCCACAACATCCCATCATTTCTCCTCTTTTCCCTTAGCATCCTCCTATCATACCTCCACTTCATACCCTGCCTGTAATGATCTAGTCTCAGCATTCTTCTTTCCAATCTCAGGACAACCCAAAGAAATACTTTCTGATGAAGTCCCTGTGTCAGATTCCAGCCAAGAGGCACCACAGACTGGAGCATCCAAGTATAAAAGCAACTACTGAGACCCACCCCACAAACTGAATTCACTTTTCATCCCCAGAGCAAATGCACTCCAACTGCACCATCCTTCAAGCTATAGAATACACATATCTTTCTACTGAAGAATTTTTCATTAGCAGATTTCCGATTTCGCTTCCCTCAAGCATCCAGGGTTGATCAGTCTACCTGCAAACCCATTTTCCCATCCTTTCTCTCTATCCAATCTAATGTGACATTTTTCTCATTATAATATTTAAATATTATTAATTTTATGTCATAGATATGGGTTTCAAAGAAAAAGTGAACAAAACTCAAGGACTTTACCACCTTGTTTTAGTCAGCTTTTGCATCTTGGTGACCAAAATACCTGACAAGGACAACTTAGAGGGACCACAGTTTATTTGGGGATCACAGTTTCAGAGGTCTCAGTCTATTGATGGCCAACACCGTTATTCAGGGCCTGGGGTAAAGCAGCGCATCATGAGGGAAAGGCCCTGCAGAGGAAAGTCACTAGTTCATGGTAGGGTCAGGAAGCAAAGAGAGAGCAAGGCAAAGGACCTCAGGGAAGATGCACCCTTCCAGGACACACTCCCAGTGACCCCCCTCCTCCGACTATGCTCCACCTGCCTCCAGTTACCACCTTCTCTGTTCATTCAAACTAGAAGGTACTGATTAGATCACATCTCTCATAATCTGATCATTTTACTTCAGAATCGTCATTGACAGTGGAGCTTTGGGGGAACACCTCATATCCAAACCATAACACTGCTCTTGTAGGGAAAGAGCTAGTGCATTTTCAGTTGTACAAAGGATAGTTGTGTCACATCAGGTAAAATTATAATCTTGTTGGTTTTATTTGTAAAATAAGTACGGTTTCATGGATATAAATAAATAAATACTAAGCTTACAAGGTTGGATTATGATGGTTAATTTTATGTGTCAATGTGACTGGGCCACAGCCTACCCAGACATGTGGTTAAATATTATCCTGGGTATATTTGTGAGGATGTTTCTGGATTAGATTAACATTTGAATCAGTAAACTGAGTAAAGCAGATTGCTCTCTCCAACCTTGTGAAAGACCGACTAGAATACAAAGGGGAATAATTATCTCCACCTGATTATCTTTGAGCTAGGAGCTAGCTTTGAGCTTTGAGCTAGCTTTGAGCTAGCTTCTTCTCTGTTTTAAAAAACTCCTGTGAATTGGATATTTAGAGTTCTTTCTGATTCATCCTTTTTCTGTGATGTAAATTTATTTTATTTTTCTCAATTTATCTTTTACTTTTCCCAGGCAATTTTTTTATATTCCTTCACCCACGTAACAACATAACAGATGTCATTGGTGATTGACAAATTGAAATGGTACCGAATGTTAATGCTAATCACAGAGAAGTGGCCAATGTTTATGGCACTGTGAGAAGTGATTCCATTTTCCATGTCTTTCCATCCAATTTCTGCTTTGATCTCTTTCTTTGGCCTGCTGTTCCTCCTATCCCACAAGTGCTTGAGGTTAAATTCAAGATCACTATTACAAATCGGAACCTCTTGTCCTCGTTTATCTCCTAGGGAACACGGTGTCTTTTCTATCAGGATAAGGGAGGACATTCAACCGAGACACCAGTCTCTGAGGTTTTGGCCTGTGAAAAGTAGAAGGACCACATTTCCCTTTTCGAAAAAGGTTAAACATTGTGCCACAAAGGAATGATGTATTTGAACCTTGGATTCCCAATGATAACAGAGTCAGGAAATCAAGACTGTGGCTCCTGGGAGGAGGGCAAGTCAACAGATGGCAACTCTAACCAGGGTCCTTTCCGGTTCATAAAAAGAAGCCTCTGTGTCAGGGCGGGGAGCAGAAGCAACACACTTGAATGGACTCCAGAGTGTTTATGTATCTTCCCAGGGATTTTCACCCCCGTCATGGGGTATAGGTAGAGCGAAGAAGCTCTGGCACATTCCCCCACTACAAAGCAGGGGGTGCAAAAGTAAAATCAGCAGGGAAAAGAGTGGAAGTTAATGAGCAGGACTCCTTAATTCACCTAGTGAGTGAATTTCAATGGTAACTTCTCCAACGGATTGATGTTTTTGAAATTTGTTTTTAGTGAGAACAAAAACCTTCCCTCTTCCACCAGATAACAAAAAACATTTTAAATAAATACTCTGAGAGACATGTTTCATTGACAGATCATGTCATTAAGGCTATCAGTTTTTCCCCCAAGAGCATTTTGTTTTGTTTCCATTTGGTTTTTGTTTCGGTTTGGTTTGGTTTTTAGAGCTAGAGTCTCCCTATGTTGACTAGGCTGACCTTGAACTCCCAGGCCTACCTAAGCAATCCTCTTGCCTCAGCCTTGCAAGTAGCTGAGACTATAGGTATGTGCTACCAAACCTGCTCCAGAGCAAGTTTTAGTTAGAGGGTATCAGGGAGGAGGGCACCTGGTGACTAAAGTTGAGGGTGGAATAAGAAGGGAGGCTGAGAGGAAATAAACGGAAAGAGCCTGGGAGCACTAAAAATCAACATCTCAACTTCAATGCTTTGCCAAGAGCAAGTCTTGGGTGTATGATTTCTTAGCCTTCTGAGGGGGGGGGGGATCTCCTGAAGCTTTCATTAATTTCATAAGCCAATGATTGCAGCAGCCCTTTTTATTACTAATTTTTTAGTTTTTAGTTTTAGATGGACGCAAAACCTTGATTTTATTCATTTATTTTTATGTGGTGCTGAGGATCAAACCTTGAGCCTTGCTCTACCATGGAGTCACAACCCCCGCCCTCCAGCAGCCTTTAATAGAAGAACAATGACTTCCTTTTCCTTGAAATCTTTAGGAAAGACTCCTGAAACTTTAGAAGCAGGAGGAGGAAAAGAAATGACAAGTAGGAGAGAGAATCAGGGAAGGAGAGAAGAGAAAGGAAGGGAATAAGATGAGGGCATCAATGACACCAGTACTGAAGAGGACAGTGGACATTACAATCGTGTGGGGTTTCTGGGGACAGTTAACGCCAAGACACCCTTTCTCAAAGAAACCCCACTGGTTCATCACAACAAATGCAGAAAGTCCAGCTAAAATATTCTGAGAACAGCATATATACTGGATATCTGCATTCTTTTTGATAACTAAACAGCTAAACCTTCTTAGGTCTTGGGATTTCCTCCATCTTTTCAATCTTGGGAGACGCTGAACCACTCTTGTTATAAAGTCTGCAAACGTTACTTTGTTTCCTAGTCTCCTTTACAGACATGGATGTGTTATCTAGAAAAGTACTTTGCAAACTTTAGTGCACCTAATATATCACATTTGAGGTATACCAAACCTAGAGAGCATGTTGCATTACTCTCTGAGGTTTTGAATCAGTAAAATAGAATGGAGCCTGTTGCATGGTTTGCTGTACCAAGAAGCTCATAACTCATACCAATGCTGCTACTATTAGGACTACACTTCTTCTAGTACATTGACAGCCTGTACCCATCTGATTAACCCAACTCGGGTTTGAATTGGGCACTAACAATGCAAAGCAGTGGAGATTGAAAAAAAAATTCTCTCTGGTAACAGAGGGAGTTTGCAGCAGCTCCAGCTTCCTGTAACTGGGAGGACAGTGGTGATGCTGGGTATATCCACCTTCCTGGATCGCTGAAGTTAGAAGTACAAGTGCATGGGAGCAGAAGGGTGGTACACAGAGGTGTCTTTGCCAAACCATCCCTACAGCATAGAACCCAAGCTAGATCCTGTAGTATAGAAATAAGGGTTTCTGGGCTGGGGATGTGGCTCAAGCGGTAGCGCGCTCGCCTGGCATGCGTGCAGCCCGGGTTCTATCCTCAGCATCACATAGAAACAAAGAGGTTGTGTCCGCCAAAAAATAATAAAATATTAAGATTCAAAAAAAGGGGAACTTCCTCAAACTAATAAAGAACAACATTAAACTTAATAAAAGACAGAATGACAATATTAAACTTAACAATAAAAGACAGAATGCTCTTCCTTTAAAAAAAAAAAAAGAAATAAAGGTTTCTTCCAAAATAAAAACTTTGAAAATATTAAGGACAAACCCTTTGAGATCTTTTCCTCACAATATCTGGCACAACACCGTGCACTGAACAGATGTGAATAGTGTTAGAAATTTTATTTGCTATTATTATCATTATCTACAAAACAAACAGATCTTAAAAATAATTCTCTCATATATTTCTTTAGTTGCAAAAGTCCCTCCAAAAACATAAATATATGTAAAAGAAAATAACAGATTTAATTATGCAGCTCCTTCTCCACCAACATTCATCAACTCTCCCACCTGTCAACGTCTTTAACTCTCCCACCTGTCAGCATCTTTGGCATGGAAAGAAAATGAGAGAGAAATTTTGAGCAGAGCAACAGAAAATCAGAAGCAATGCCAATGACTTGGGATCTAACTTAAAGGTTATGATCAGTTATACATAGGAGGAAAAATATTGTCTATTCCCTAAATGAACATTCTAAGAGGAATATCCTAATTAATATCTGCAAGGAAAATAGACAAAGTACAGCAATCATGTGTTTTGGCAGCTGTATTATGTCCTGGCAAGATTTTGTGGAGGAGAGAACACAGGATTTATGAGTTCAACTATAGACTACTTTATATCCTGGTTCTACAACTAACCATCCATGTAAACAGAGCAAATGCCTTAATTATTATGACTGAGTATTCTCATCTCTTAGGGCAGGAATCTTCACCTACCCTACCTTCCTTTCAGATTATTGTCAGGATCAAAGTGTATCCAGGTTATTGATCTCTTAATGAACAAATTCCTAGCATATGGTGCGACTGAGAAAGTAATAACAGCAGCCATAGAAATAGCTAATATTTATTGAGTGCTAGGTGTGTACAGGGTTCCAAGCACAAATATCTCACTTAATTTTCACAAAATAATCCTGATGATTTTCCCAAGTGATATGATCTGAGGCCTAGAGTTGCTTTCCTCAGGCCACACATTTTTCACATCTGAAGTCCAAGTCCTCATTCTGGTCTCTACATTAGAGCAACATTATCCCCTCCAGAGAAAAGTCTAAAAGTACATACAAGGAAAGGAACAGGGGAAGACAATTAGATTCACTGGGGACACTGTGATGACTTGAAGTATATCTCTCAAAAAAAAAGGACATATTGAAATACTAAATAATAATATCTCAAAATGTGACCTTATTTGGATCTAGAGTCTTTGCAGTTAGAATCAATATGAGATGATTAGGTGAGGGTGGGCTCTAGTCCAATGTGACTTGTGTCCTTATAAAAAGGAGAAATGTGAACACAGACAGAGGGTTAACGATGTGAAGACACAGGGAAAACACCGTGGAACCATAGAAGCAGTGAGTGAGGCAAATACAAACCAAGGAACTCCAAAGATTGTCCACCAGCACTAGAAACTCAGAAGAGGCAAAGAAGTACTAGAAGATGCAAGGAAGACACCCAGAGTCTCAGAGGAAACATGGCCCAGCCAGCACCTTGATCTTGAGCTCTGAGTCCCCAGAACTGTTAGACAACAGATTTCTGTTGTTTGAGGCTGGTGAGGCAGTTCAGTAGTAGAACACTTGCCTAGCATGAATGAGGCTCTAGGTTCAATCCTCAGCACAGAAAATTTTAAAAAAAAATCTGTTATTTTCTGCCACCCAATTTATGGTACTTTATTACAATAGATCTAAGAAACTGACACTATTGAGCTGAATGGCCCTATTGGGCATTCAGGTGACATCCCACAGATAGCAGAATATGAATCTAAAACCAAGGGGAAGAGATCATTGCTAGATGTGATCTTGGAATCCCAAACATGTAGGAGATAACTATGTTAAGTGGAGCAGAAGGAAAAAAAAAAAGACTTGGAAAATGCTCTTTGGATTTAACAATTAAGAAGGAGAACATGAGTGATTTTAAGGAGATAAGTCCAGTGAGCATGTCGTGGATTTAGTTGTAAATGGAATGTATTCCTACTTGAAAACAACAAATGTAGACTACTCTTTCATAAAGTTTAGAAGACAGGAGGGAACGGAGAGCTAGAAAGGTTTATGTGGGGTCATACACATTCTGAAAAATACATAGATACTGCCCAGAGTGCTTTCTAAAACAATTTTTCAAACCCACTTATAGTACATTCCTCTGTTAGTTTTCACTTAAGGTGTGACAAAGTAACACAGACTCACAAGACCACAGACCAGGTATTCACGGAGCTGGAGTCCTCTTGCCTGCTCAAGTGGCAGAATCCACTTCCTTGCTGCTATAGAACTCTTCCTGGCTTACTCCCTGGAGGCTGAAGAATCTGTGGCTACTTGCCATCTCTTTTGTAGGCCTAGTGATTAGGCCAAACACAGTCAGAATAATCTCTAATCAGCTGAATACAGATTTTAATGAACACCCCCAAATTTATTTTTCATTATTAGGTAACATAACCATGGAAGTAATATCCTATCATATTCACAGGTCCTACTTATCTACACTCAAGAGAACGGGATTATACAGGGTGGAAATATCCCACTACAGAGCAGGGATCTTGAGAATCATTTTAGAATCCTGCCTAATGTCTCCTTCCCCTTCATGTTGATTTAAATTTCAAGCCTAAACACTAAAAATAAACAAAAATGCATTTAACTGCACTACAGATATTTTGGTAAGCTCTAAGGTTCTCATCCTAGATCCATAACTTATTAATTGTATACGGTACTTAACTCAAGTACCCCACCTGTAAAGTGATCCTCCTGCCTAAGCCTTCTGAGTTGCTGGGGTTAGAGGGGTGTGCCACCACCACTGGCAACATACACCTTAATCTTAAAGTGATTAGATACAGTATACTTGTGATATTGACTGCATTTGTGTTTTCTATTCACTGCCTTCTTTCTTTCTTCTTTCCTTCTTTCCTTTCACTCTGTTCCTGCCTTGTCTGGTTTTAATCAAACATTTTGCTTTAGTCAGCTTTTTCATCACTGACCAAAAGACCTGAAAAGAACAGCACAGAAGGAGGAAAGTTTATTTGGGTTTATTTCAGAAGTCTCAGTCCATAAATGGCTAACCCCATAGCCCTGGGCCCAGGGTGAGGGAGATCACCATGGGGGAAAGGTGTGGCAGAGGAAAGCAGCTCAGGACCTAGCACCAGGAAACAGAGAGAGCTCCATTTACCAGGAACAAATTATAAATCCCTAAGGCACACTCCCAGTGTCTCCTGACCTGCCTAGGCTTGCCACCCAGCTAGTGCATATCAATGGATCATCGATGGATATCTATTGATTAGTTTACAACTCACAATCCAACCCTTCCACATCTGAACAATTTTTGCATTGTATCACACATGAGCTTTTGTAGGATACCTATGTAAACCATGACACATTTTATATCTTTCAATTTAGTTTCCTCTGTTACCATATCAATTACGCTTTCTTTAAAAAAAAATGAGTAATTGTAATAGACATTTACAACTAATTCAAGTCAAATGACACTAAACTACTTCAGGATGGTTTAGTGTTATGACATAATATTCCCAGTTCCTCCTACTGTTGCTTATAATATTGTTTTTGTTTTTGTTTTTTCCACTTTTCCATAAGTTATAAGTTATAATAACAGCCATCTAATATATTGTGGCGGTTATTTTTTAAAAATAAACCATTATCCACTATATTTATTAAGAGTAAGAAAAGTATTTTATTTTACCTTTATTTATTCCTTCTACCTTCATTTATTCCTTCTCTAATTTCTTTCCTTCAGTCTCTAGATGTTAGTTTGTGATCAATATCATCTTCTTTCTTTCTGAAGGATTTTTTAAACTGTTTCCTGCACGATGGGTCTATTAACAACAAATTTACTCAACTTTTGTTTGTTTTAGAAAAACTTTCACTTGTGAAAGATCATTTTATTGGTTACAAATTCTAAGTTGGTGTTTTCACATTTTAAATATTTCACTGCACTATTTTCTTGCTTGCACAACTTATAGAAGGAAATCTTATATCATTCTTTTTTAAAATTTTTTTATTTGTGCTTTTTAGTTACATGATAGTAGAATGTATTTTGACATATTATACATGCATGGAGTATAGTTTCCCATTCTTGTGGTTGTATATCATGTGGAGTTACACCGGTCATGAATTCATATATGAACATAGGAAAGTTACTTCTGATTCATTCTAGTGCTTGTTGTTCTTATCCATGCTTTTCTAAGGACAAGGTATTTTACTTCCTCTGTTTCCTTTCAAGATTTTCTGTCTTTGATTTTCTGAAGTTTGAATATGATACACCTAAGCATAAGTATTTTAGTGTTTATTCTACTTGGTATTCCTTGCATTTCCTGAACCTGTCATTTAGTGTTTGTCATTAATTTTGGAAAATTCTCAGTCATTATTACCTCAGATTTTTCTTCTGTTCCTTTTTTGCTTCTTCTGTCCTAGTGTTCCTATCATCACACATGTTCCACAGTTTGTAACTGTCCCATATTTTATTGATATTCCAAGGTATTTTTCTTGTTGTTCTTTTCTCTTTGCTTTTAATTTCTATTGATATATTGTTAAGGGCTGGAAATGTGGCTCAGTGGTAGAACACTCACCATAAATAAACAAAAAAACAAATAAATAAAAAATATCTTCAAGTTTACTGAGTGTTTCCTTAATTGTGTCCAGTCAACTGATTGGACCATCAAAGGCACTCTTTATTTCTGTTACAGTGTTTGTTTGGTTTTTTTTTCTTAGAATTTCTATCTTTCTGCTTACATTATGCACCTGTTCCTGTATGTTATCCACTTTTTCCATTAGCACTCTTAGTTTACTAAGTATATTTTGAATTTCCAGTCTGATAATTCCAAAATTTCTGCCATATCCAAGTCTGGTTCTGATGCCTGATTTTTCTACCTTTAATCAAACTGGCTACTAACAAACCAACTCTAAATTTTATATAAAAATACAAAAGACCCAGGATAGCCGATGAAATACTGAAGAAAAAAGAAATTTGGAGGACACATGGTCTCTGACACTGAGATATACTATAATGCTACAGTGATCAAGACAATGCTGTATTGGAAATATTTTTGACAAAACAAAAAAAAAGTCAATGAACTAAATTGAAATGAACCCAGAAATAGACCCCCACAGATACAGTCCACTAACTTTAGAAAAGGAGCAAAAGCAATCAATTAAGAATGGACTTCTTGGGATGGAGTTGTGGCTCAGATGGAGAGCACTCACCTAGCATGTGTGAGGCACTGGGTTTGATCCTCAGCACCACATAAAAATAAAATAAAGGTATTATGTCCACCTACAACTATAAAGCAAACATTTTTTTAAAAATAGACTCCTTTACAAAACATGGGGCTAGAACTCCCGGACATTCACATGCAGAGAGAGAGAATCTAGACACAGACCTTGCACTCTTCACAAAATTAAACTCAAAATGGATCGTAAATTTAACCTTAAAACACAAAACTTTGTAACTTCTAGAAGAAAATATCAGTGAAAAGCAATGCCTCACGCTTGGCAATGAGTTTGTTTGTTTGTTTGTTTTTAACACAACAACAAAAGCACAATCAATGAAAGAAAAAAATTGACTTCATTGAAAACTTCTGCTTTGCAAATCCACTATTAAGGGAATGGTATTAGTCAACTTTCCACTGTCATGATAAAATACCTTAAAAAAAATCAACCTAGAAACAGGAAAGAAAGACTGGTTTTTGTTCATAGTTTTAGAGGTTTCAGTTCATGCTTGGTTGACTCCATTGTTGGGGGGAGAGGGCTGAGGCAAGGCAGACCATCATGGTGGGAAGTGCATGGCTAACCTCTTCACCTCATGTTGGACAGGAAGCAAAGAGAAAGAGAGGAGAGCTGGGGTCTCAATATCCCCTATAAGGACACACCCCCAATGACCTAACTTCCTTCTGCTAGGTTCCACCTCCTAATGGCTCTACTAACTCCCAGAGTGCCATGGGCTTCTTACCAAGCCTTTAACACATGAATTCTGAGGGACATTTATGAACCAATCCATAAACAAGAATGAAAAGACAATCAACCCACTGAGAGAATAATCTTTTAAAATATCTAACTGATAAAAGCCTTGTATCCTAGCTGTACAAAGAACTGTTGAACCCAACAATAAGAAAAGAAACAACCTTGTTCATTTTCACAATGGGCAAAATATCTGAAGAGAACCCTAAGCAGAGATATACAGATAGCAAATTAGCAAATGAACAGATATTCCACATCTGTGTTAGTCATCTTTTAATCCCTGTGACCAAATTACCTGATAAGAACAATTTAGAGGAGAAAAAGGTTATTTGAGGAACACGGTTTCAGAGGCACAATCTGTGGTCAGCCAATTCCATTGCTCTGGACCTAAGATGAGACAGAACATCATGGTGGGAGAGTTCGATGGAAAAAGCTGCTCAGCTCATGGCAGCCAGAAAGCAGAGAGACAGCAAGGAGCCATGGATAAAATATATTTCCCCAAGGGTACACCCCCAGTGACCTACTTCCTCCAGCCATTCCTCACCTGCCTACATTTACCACCCAGTACAGTAGTACTTGTCAATTTGTTAATTGATCAATTGGATTAATCCATTGCTTAAGTTACAGCTCTCATAATGTAATCATTTCATTTCTGAGCTTTCCTGTCTCTCTTACACATGAGCTTTTGGGGAGACACCTCATATCCAAACCATAACAACATCATACATCATTAGGGAAATGAAAATTAAACCAACATTAAGATGCCATTACACATCTATAGAATGACTAAAATCCAAATATTGACACAAGAACAATAGCAACGGGAGATCTCATCTATTGTTGCTGGGAGTGCAAAATGTTACAGCCAATTTGTAAGACAGTTTGACAGTTTTTTTGGAAAACCAAAAATATTTTACCATATGCTTGAGAAACCTTCCCCTTTAATATTTACCCAAATAATTTATAAATGTATCTCCACACAAAACTGGGTATCCATATGTATGAGAATGAAACTACATCCCTATCTCTCACCCTGCATAAAAGTCAAAACAAAGTGGATCAAAGACTTAGGAATTAAACCAGAAACTTTGCAATTGCTAGGAATCAACACTCCAACATACTGGCACAGGCACCAACTTCCTTAACAAGACCCTGAAAGCTCAAGGGATAAACCCAAGAATCAACAAATGGTATTGCATAAATTTAAAAACTTCTACATAGCAAAAGAAATTATTAGCAAATGAACAGAGTAAAGAAATTAGCAAATGAAAAGAGTAAAGAATGAGCCTATAGAAAGGGAGCTACTCTTTTGACAGGAGATTAATATCCAGAATATATAAAGAACTCAAAAAGCTTATCACCAAAAAAATCAATAAATGGACAAAAGAACTAAAGAGACATTTCTCAAAAGGAGAAATACAGATGCCCAAAATATGAAAAAAAAAATGTTTAACTTCCCTATCAATCAGGGAAATGCAAATCAAAACTACATTGAAATTTCATTTCAACTCCAGTCAGAATGGCAATTATCAAGAATACAAATAGTAATATATGCTGGTGAGGATATGGGGGGAAAGGTACACTCATCCAAAGAAGGAAGAGAGGGAAAAATTGCAACAGGTGATTTTAGGAGAGTGAAAGTATTCTGTATGAAACTATGATGTTGAGTATATGTCATGCATTTGTCAAAATTCATAGAACTAACTGTACAACACAAAGAGCAAACCCTCCAAACTTTAATTAATAATAATCCATTAATATTGTTTCATTAATTGTGACAAATCAGTGCAGGATGTTAACAGGGGATACTGTGTGTAAGAGAAAAGGAAGTATATAGAAACTGTACTTTCTGTGCATTTTTTCTATAAGCCTAAAACTACCCTAAAAATAGTCTATTAAATTTTTTTTAAATCTCTCTACAGACAGTTCTCTAATATCCAAAGTCTCAGTGCAAAAGCAGAGTATAGTTTATCAAACAAAATGGTATGTACATGCAATTTTCCAAGAGTGTTTCTCACTAAATAGCCGTAAGCTGTTTTCTCAGACTCCAAGTAAATAAGCTGAGTTTAGGCTATAGCTTGTGATTCATCCTGGCCTATTTTCTACAAAATAGAAAAATTTTTTTCCCTGCCAGTTCCTTCATTGCATTATTTCTTTTTGTCTCCTCATTCCCCAGAGCCTTCTACATTACATATTTTAACGCTATTTCCAATCTGACATTTATTCCTTTATTATGATCATTATTACATTAGGTCATCCCCACTGCTTTTCTAAAAAAAACCAAGCTCCTGTTCTCAGGCCCTGGATTTCCCTGCACATCTCTAACAATCACGATATCTCTGAACTTCATGCTTCTTTGTCTCTCTTACCATATTGCTCTTCTGTCTTCCAGAAACAACTCCTATTATTCAAATCCTCTCCTGAATTTTCCTCTATTTCAGGATCTCTCTAAAGAATCAGTTTATCAAACGAAGTTTCAGACACCCAATTTGGGATGACATATGACTAAGAATTAAAAATACCAGGAAAGTGAAATACAATGAGATGAAGTGATTCTTGGCTTAAGATATATATTAGAGTTCTCCAGAGAAACAGAATCAGTCATAGGTTAGAGAGATGAGATTTGTAATGGGAAATAGCTCATGTGATTATGGAAGCCAAGAAATCTCACAACATTCCATCTACAACTTGGAGAACCAGGAAATCTGTTGATAAAAAATTCAGACAAATGGAGAAGCAGCATTAATATAAGTCCCAAAGTTCTGGCTTGAGAACCAGGAGCTCCACTGTCCAGGAGCGAGAGATGGATATCTGAGCTCAATAAGAGTGTGAATTTGCCCTTCTTCACATTTTTATTCCATTTGAGCCCTCAACGGATTGGATGATAGCCACCACATTGGTAAGGGAGAATCTTCTTTACTCAGTCTACTAATTCAAATATTAATCTCTTCTGGAAGTCATATCATAGACATACTCAAAAGTAGGGTTTCACTAGCTATCTGGCCATCCTTTAGCTCAGTCAAATTGATACATAAAACTAACCATCACAGTCATATAGTGAATAAAGTTTGAAGGTGAAATTAGACTGTATCTTCTGCATTTCAACTTAATCCTCTTCCACTGGACAACACCTATGAGGGGAATAATAAACATGCAATTGCCCTCCCATCACATGCCAGAGGGAAGAGAAAGAGATCTCAGCAAGGGCTTAAACAATATCTTTACATAATCACCATTAGTATTCAGGAGCCAAAACTAAACCTTCTTCCTTGGGGCTACATATCTTAACTATAAACTAAGTTGATAGATAATTTTAAAAGATAACCAAGAATGTGAGTATAGGGGTAAATTCATATGGAGATTGTATATCTCTTTTACTTCCATTATTCAGCTACTTTGTAACTAGGAAGTCAGAGAGCTCCACAATTCAGAAATCACTTAATAACAGTCCTAAAATAAATAAATAAAAGGAAAACACTAGTACCAAGTAATGTAAGGGATAAATACACCCATACTGTAATTCAGGGTTATACATAGTTCAGTAACAATACCTGGGTCAAGCAAAGACAGCCATATACTCCAAGACTATCTCATAACCATCATAAGGAAGATTAATGGGCTTTTTTAATTTTACAGTATGATTTATTTACCTGGGATTTTATAATTTTAATTTCAAATGCTTTTACAAATTTATTCTTTTTTATTGGTTCTTTTCAGTTATACATAAAATAGGATTCATTTTGACATGATTATAAAAGCATGGAATATAATTTGTTCTAATTCAGTCCCCAGTACTTCCCCTTCCTTTTCCTCTTCCCTCCTCCTGTTTCCTTTCCTCCATTCCACTAATCTTTCTGCTATTTACTCATAGTTTTTTTTTTTAAGTTGTCAATGGATCTTTTTTTTTAATTTACTTGCAGTGCTGAGAACCAAACCCAGTGCCTCACACATGCTAGGCAATTGTTCTATCACCGAGCCACATTTCTTTTATCCATTTATCTGTTGAAGGGCATGTATGTTGCCTCCATAGCTTGGCTCTTGTGGATTGTGCTGCTGTAAACATTGATGTGGCCACATCATTGTAATATACTGATATTTAATCCATTAGATATATCCAAAGAATGGGTCATAACTGAGTCACATGGTAGTTCCATTTCTAGTTTTTTGAGAAATCTCTATACTTCTTTCCAGAGTGGTTGCACCAATTTGCAGTCCTACCAACAGTGTATGAGTGTACCTTTTTCCCCACATTCTCACCAGTATTTATTATTCCTTATATTCTTGATAGTTGTCATTCTGATTGGAATGAGATGAAATCTCAGTGTAATTTTAATTTGCATTTCTCTAATTGCTAGAGATGTTAAACATTTTTTCATATATTTGTTGACCATATATGTTGACCATTTTCATATATTTGTTGACCAGACGATAACAGCATCTATTTTCTTTCAGAGCTTAGTATATATTATTCCAAGTCCTTCTGGCTTTTAGGGTCTTGCTTGAGAAATCAGTTATTTTTCTCTTGCAGCTTTTTTATCCTTATTATCTATATTAGGTATTTTTCATAATAATGTATCTTGGAGTGGATCTACTGTGGTTTTGTATATTTTGAGTCCTCTATGCCTCTTGAATTAGAATTTCCATCTCATTCTTAAGGTTTGGAAATTTTTCTGATATCATTTCATTGAAAAGATTACTCATTCCTTTATTTGTATTTCAGAGCCTTCATCTATCCCAATGAATCCTAAATTGGCCTTTTAATGTTATCCCAGATTTCTTGAATGTTCTATTAATGGTCTCTTAACATGTTTTCCTTATGGTCAACTTTATTTTCAAGACTATACACTCTGTCTTTGAGGCCTAAAAGTCTATCCTCAAAGTGGTCTAATCTATTGGTGACACTTTTCATTGAATTTTTAATTTGTTTTTATTGATTCTTTAATTTTGAGGATTTCCGTTTGGTTATAGGAATCTCTAGCTCTTTATTAAAGTGATCTTTCTGATTTCACTCCTTACATCTTCTTTTCACTCATAGAACTGTTTGTGAACATTCTAAATTCCTTTTCTGACATTTCCTCCACTGTGGTGTCAATAAAGTCGTTATTAAAGCATTATGTGCTGTGTAGGATGATTTTTTTTCCTTGTTTTTCATATTGTTTGTATGTGTGTCCATCTATTGGTATAGTTCTCACTTCTTTTAAGCAAAGGACTACATTGTGAGTTTCCTTTTTCTTAAGAGCCCTGGATTGGGTGAATATCCAGATATTTTAAGTCAATGTGGGATCCCAATAACAGCACCACTTTAAGAGATGCCACTAAGTTCTATTTACTATAATCACTTCAGAGCCAAACCTCGTTCTATTCAACCTTATAAGAATTCAAAACTTGTTATAATTGTTCTCTATGGCTCCTCAAATTCAAGTATAAACCTATAATAAATTCTGGATTATATAAAAAATTAGTTGTTAAATGTAGTTATCTTACTATGACCTTAAGTGAGGGTAAAGTGGGGAGGAAGAAAAAGAGGGTGAAAAAAAGAGAGGGAGAGAGAAGATATAAAAGAAAAATTTATCCCAAAGCTAGGAAAAAAAGATAGGAAGGTTAGTTCCAATTAATGCTTTAAACCATTAGATGAAATACATTCAAATGGGTCAAAGATACAATGTTGGATGTTGGCTATTGAGCTAAAGATTATCATTTATATGATTAAATCATTTATATGATTAAAAATCATTTATATGATTAAAGTTCATGTTAGAGTTGTTTACAGTACCCTATACCAAAGTGAAGAATATTCTCGTTGAATCTTGGTTTGGATTTCATTGGAGTTCGGCCATTTAGCATGTATCCAACAGTCTTTAGCTGTGGATCTCAACTAAGTTGCAGGGGCACAGGAGCCAATTCTCTAGTTGCTATGAACCTCCCATCAGCAGCCTCTGGTTTGTCAGCTCAGGGGCAGAGGGTGCAGTGTTGCGAGTCGGCTGTTTGTATTATGTGCAGTAGTTCAGGATGCAGGCTCTGGAGTGTCCCTGCAATTGCTGTGGGTCACTGTTTATCTTCTTCCCTCTATAGGATCCTTTTCATGGTAGTGAGGATCTTGGTGGCTGTCTGTGAGTGCAGGAATTCTGGTTGTGGGTTTCCCATGAGTGTTTTGTGATGCAGAAGTATTCCCCCAGCCATTGCCACTCTCAGAGGTAGTGTAGTGAAGGGTATCAAGTGGTTCACCTGAACTGATTTCCACTGCCCCAGGTTGTGAATGGCAAGTATTGATTCCCTCTATTTACTAAGTCTGATGAGGGGTTTCACAAGTATTCCAAGGATACCCTGTCACTTGCCAGTTGTGATCATGGGTCAGGCTGTGCACCAGTTAAGGCTGAAATCAACCCCTTCCTGCTGTGTGGATTCTGATAATTTTCTGCCTGGTCTCTGTGTCACTGGATATTTAGGCAGCTTCCCTCTGGTATAGCCCCATGATCCCAAGGACCATCCCTAAGCTTCCCACGGTGCCTCCCCCCAACATCAGTGATCAGGGCATGGTGGATCCACTTTCCTCTGTTTGGAGCCAAAGCTGCTTCCTAGCTGTCTCTGTCTGAATTGAGCCAGCAGACAGATGCTGCAAAGAGCTTTCCACCCTTGCCTGGGTCACAGAGGCTGAACACGATTAGGCAGACTTCCCAGCACAGGCCCCCAACAGCCCATTCCCCTTGTTTGCAGTGAGGGGAAGTGAGAAAGGGTTTTGGTGATTTTCAGCCAGTAGTTGCCCTTCTAGAAGTTCTTTCTAGCCAGATTTTGAGAGGTCCCACTGCATTGGAACTTCCTTCTGGTTTAATCTGCAGCTATCTGGGTGTGGGAAGGATCCAGGCTGATTTAGAGGGATGACCAGTGGGCTGAAGGCTCCATGAGATGGCTAGAGACCACTACCCCACGCCCAGTTTTCTTTGCAATTTGGTTTTAAGCTGTTTGCACTGTTTTAAGGACCCTTCTGTTAGTATCATGCCTTAAATTTTGTCTGTATTTCCAAATATTTTTAAGTGGGTAAATTTAAAAGATTATCTGCTTGCTCTCCACTCCCACCTCCAAACTTTTTCTCTCTGTTGTCCCTCCCCATTTCTTATCCCCAGGTTTGCATTCAGGATAAGGAGACTCTGAGTTTGTTTCCAACTCTGACCTATTTTCCATTTTCTCCAGGTCTCAGATTTTGTCATATTGAACCTTAGAGAATGTATTTCATCACTCACCTCTCAATTCTTCTTTTCTTTCTCTGCCTCCTTTCGTATTGTGAGGAGACTGGGACTCGATGCGTTGCTTCAACCATCTTCTACTAGTGGGCTTTATTGGGGCAATGAAATAAAATATGTGGGGAGAAACTGAACTTTGATCAATTTAGCATTAAGATTTGATACAGATGCACCCCAATTCTTTCAAGGCCCTTTGTAAATAGCAGATGCAGCTACAAACTGCTTCATTTAGCTGGCAGCAACAAAACATTTTTTTCTGCCTACTAAATTTAAAAGAAGACTATTATGTGGGCCTCATTAATAATATTATATGTCCAACAATGGCATCCCCAATATAAAATGTCCTCTGAGGGATAATGTAATACAGAACAGCATCTTGTATAAATCTTTAAAAAAAAATTACTACATTGAGAATTATTTCAATAAAAAATATCTAAGTCATTTTTAAACCAATGATTATTGAATCATTATTTCCATTGTCTCAGAGATTATTCCTTCACATATGCACATTCTGATCAAATTTCATTTATTTATATGACTCAGTGACTTTCATGATCACTTTTTGCTGACAAAGTATGATCAAGATATCTTGCACAGATTTTCCAAGAGGCTTTTCTCTAACTTTCTGAGCAAAACTAAGGGAACTCTTCTCAAAATAGTAGTGTCCATGATGTCCCCAGGTTGAACACTTTCCCCTACACTCAGTGTGCAATTAGAAAGGGCCTATTTTGTCCATCTTGTGATCTGCTATCCATCATTCAAGATTAGAATTAAATATTACCCCCTCCCTCTACTTCCTAAAGAAGACTTTACCATTTCTTCTTTCATGTTACTATATCACAAAGTATGCATGACCTGTTTTGTTATAATTTTTACATGCCAGTACTTCCTAGTAGTCATTAACTGGCTACAGGACAAATATCTTGTTCATATGTGTTTCCTCAGCATTTGGCCTAAGTAGGAAATAACATATATATTTTTAAGTGAAAAATAGAAGTTAAATTTTGTTGCATTTTAGTTTTTTTCCAAAAAGATTTTTCTAATTTCTGACATTCTTTGAGACAACAAAATTTTGCCAAGTCAGAACAACTTGAGGTGACATCTGCAATATACATGGCAAAACTTCTTCAATAATGTTTATTTCATATCTGATAATATTAAAATTTACTATAGAATCTGAGAAAAAAAGCAAAAGTATAAAAAAGAAAGTGATAATTACCATCCCATAACCCAAGATATTATCATTATCAACATTTTAGATTATTTGCTTCTAGGATGTTTTTAATTCAGTGACACAATCTACAAGCATTTTAGAAGTATGAATATTTTTAATACAATATTATATCACAAAAGGCTTGTATAGTGTACTTGTTAGAGTTCTCTAGAGAAACAGAATCAGTAGGATATGTATATGTGTGATTATAAAAGGGGGGGGTTGATGGATTGTCTTATATGATCCAAAGTTGAATAGCTCCACAGTGGCCATCTGCATCTTGGAGATCCAAAGGAACTACTAGCTGCCAATCCAAGATGTTGAAGCCTCAGAACAAGAGGGTCCGATGATGCAGCCCAGTCTAAGAATGAAGGCCTGGAAATGCCCTGGAGAATCACTGGTAAAACTCCACTGTTGTGATGTGGATATGAGGTGTCCTCCCAAAACTCACATGTGAGACGATGCTAGAAGGTTTGGAGGAGAAATGATTGGGTTATAGCCTTAACCTAACCAGTGAATTAATCCCTGATGGGATTAACTGGGTGATTTTGGAGGCAGGTGAGGTGTGGCTGGAGGAAGTGGTTCGTTCTTGGTTAGGGTTATTTTGTATCTGGAGAGTGGAGTGTGTGTGTGTGTGTGTGTGTGTGTGTGTCTGCCTCCTGATCATAATGTGAGTTGCCTCCCTCTGCCACACTCTTCCACCACGATGTTCAGCCTCACCTCAAGCCTCAAAGAATGGATCTGGCCTTCTATGGACTAAGACCTCTGAAACCGTGAGCCTTTCAATAAACTTGTCCTCCTGGTCAGATCTTTAAGTCACAGTAGCAAAAAAAAAAAAAAAAAGCTGGCTAAAACATCCACCTTGGAAGAGTGAAGGAGATGAAGTCTGATGTCCTCAAGCAGTGGCAGCAGCAATGGACACAGCAGCTCAAAAAAAATCTAGGATGCACCCCTGTGCTTTCTTCCACCTCGTTTTTCATCCAGGCTCCCACACTATCAGACAATGACCCAAATTCAGGGTGAATATCTATTTCAGTTTGCAGCCCTATCTGCCAATCGTCTCTGCAAACAACCTCATAGACACACCCAGAAATCTCTTAATCCTAGGCATCTCTCAATCCAATTAAGTTGACAGTCCAAATTAACCATCACACATATCTTTAACAAAAATTTCAAGCCAACTTAATTGGATTTGTAGAAGTGCAGTATGTCATTTTAACTTTCCTTATGTTTGCACTTTTCATATATTTTACTATTTTAAATAATGCTGGGAGAAATACTTTTGCATACAAGCCCTGGCAAACACATCTAATGGCTGTCTTAGAAAGGCACCCTTTTCTTAGGATTTGGATTACAGGTTATGAACATTTTCAAGGCTATTAATCCAAATTATTAATTTGACTTCCAAAATCTTTGCTCCAATATACTCTTCGTAAAATATGGAAATTTGCTTATCCCATTGTTCCCTTCACCACACAGATTACTTGTACAGGCCAAGTGAGGTGGTACACACCTGTAGTCCGTCCCAGTGCTTTGAGAGGCTGAAGCAGAAAGATCAAAAATTTGAGTACAACCTCAGCAATCTCACAAGATCCTATCTCAAAATTTTTTAAAAAGGGCTCAAAATAAAAATAAAAAAATAAAAGAGCTGGAGGTATAGCTTATGGTAGCATACCTTACTACCACACACACACAAAGAATACTGTCATGGTTTTTCCAATCTGTGCTAATTTGTTGAGTGAAAATTGAGAATTTAAACTGTTTCAATTTTCATTTCATTGATGATGAATGTGAATAATTTTAATTTCTAGTAACCATTTGTACTTTCTGGTCTGTATTTTTTTCCATTCATTTACTTCACTCAAATTCCAACTAGATCCTGATGGTTTTCTTGATGTATATGTGCTCTTTGTAAATTACGAATATTGGTCTTTGGGCTGGGGTTGTGGCTCTGTGGTATAGCGCTTGCCTAGCATGTATGAGGCACTGGGTTCGATTCTCAGCATCATATATAAATAAATGAATAAAATAAAGACCCATAGGGCTGGGGATGTGGCTCAAGTGGTAGCACACTTGCCTGGCATGCGTGCGGCCCGGGTTCGATCCTCAGCACCACATACCAACAAAGATGTTGTGTCCGCCAACAACTAAATAAATTAATTAATTAATTAAATAAAAAAAATAAATAAAGACCCATTAACATCTAAAAAAAGGGTATTAAAAAATTGGTCTTTATCAGATCATAAATATTTTTCTCAATATACCATTTTGCTTCCTACTTTGATAATATTTTGATATCACCAATGGGAAAGAGCCAAAATTTATCACTTATTTGGGAAGAGTTAATAAATTCATTGACAGTAAGATTGTTTTTCACTAGAAAAATATACACACATGCGCGCACACACACACACTGCAATCAATTTTAAAGGGTTTGTGGATCACTTGAATTCCCTCTATGAACTCTTATTAATTACTTATCTTATTCTGGGCCCTAAACACAACACAACCCCACAAGGTGGTTAAAAATTAATTCTATCTTCTTACCAATTTTGATGTATAAAAAGAATGTAAAGCCAGGCACAGTAGCACACATCTGTAATCCTAGCAGCTCAGGAGACTGAGGCAGGGGGATCGCAAGTTCAAAGCCAATCTCAGAAACTTAGTGAGACCCTAAGCAACTTAGTGAGATCCTGTCTCAAAATAAAAAGAGCAGGTGATGGAGCTCAGTGGCAAACCAATTCTAGGTTCAATCCTTGTATAGAGGGAGTTCTGTGTCATGTTGTATTAAAAGGGGGCAGTATGCAATGGTAGAAAAAACTGTCTTAGAGGTCGGAAAATCTATGATCTGTCCTAAGCCTGCAACTAGCTTAATGACCTTGTACAGCGACTTGATATTTGTCTATAGATCTTCATCTGTAAAGTAGATATGTATATATGCTTTTACTCACATCCATTTGTGCACATGTGTGTGGTTAAAGGGAAGAATTAGCATTCCCTAAAGTCCTTTCTATTTCTAAAATATACATAAATTATATACCAAATTGATATTCTGATACACAAAAACTTTTATTTTGAAGTCATTAAGAACTATCCTGGAGGAAAGAAATGTAAATGCCAAATAACACAGCTGTGACTACTCAGTGCTCCTTAGTTACAAGTAGTTACACTACCATTTAATGATGTCATTAAAAATGCATTGTTACCATAGTAACTGCAACATTACAAGATACCAGATATTTCCCTGAAATGCTCATGCTGAGCAGTTACATTATCTTATGTAATGGGTGCTGCGCCTTTTTTTTTTTTTTTTTTGAGTACACACATCACTTTCTCTTCTTTCCCAATTTATTTGTAACCCAGAAGAACTATCAATAGTCTGCTTTCTAAGGCTGGAGTTGTGGCTTAGTGATAGAGCGTGCAAGGCTCTACCACTGAGGATTGGGTTCAATCCTCAGCACCACATAAAAATAAATAAATAAAATAAAGGTAATGTGTCCAACTACAAATAAAAAATAAATATGAAGAAAAGGGAAAAAAGAGTCTGCTTTTAAAAATAAAAAATGTTCTGATACTTTAAAATACACACTACCAGTTGTCAACAGTGCCACTTGTGTATACCTTGGGAAACAAAAATGTTCCCACTCTAGCTCTGGTATAATTCTCCTCCCATGACCTTTCCCCTCACTTAGACCATTTCCTGACATTTTTCCACCCTGGTGGCCCTTTGCCCTTTGCCCTTTGACACTCTTCTTTTACTCCCTCACTCATGACGCTCTGCCACTTACACATCCTATGTATTATTATTTGTTAGGTGGTCACTAAGAACCAAAACTTTAGTTGGTATAAACTTTAGAAATAAACTCACAAAGTTTGCATTTTAAGTGGAGAATCATGAAGGCTACACATTTTTCAAGACTTGAACAAGTGAAAACTTTAATACAGTCAGTATTTTAGAAGAGAGATCCCAGCCCCAAACCCCCTCAACTGACCTTAGACAAACTGCCTTCTACTCCACCCACTTTTGAGGTCTCCTTCTTCTCCATCACGTAGCATTTGCTGAGCACCTACCAGAGGTTCTCCTCAGCACAGAGATCACACCAGCCAGTGATTTAAAGTGCATATCATGCACTCTGTCTAGTTCAAGGGTACTCCGAGAACCAAAAAGTAAGCAGAAAATATAATGTCTCATAATGATCAGCCCCCACAGGATTTGAAAGACTTCTCCAAGTATAGGAACCCACTGAAACCAAATCCTGAGATAGTGAAGAATTTTACATGTTCTTGAAACAATAAAAGGTCAAGCTGTCTGAAACACACTGAATGAGGTGGAAACTGGTTCAGGACAAGGTCAGAGGGGGAAGTATGAGACAGTTCAGGTAAGATCTGGGACAGTTCAGGTAAGATCTTGAAGACAAAAATAAGGAGTCTGGATTTTATTCTCAATCTAATGGGAAATCAATGAGTAAAATGACCTGATTTATTTTTTAAAACATCACTGCTGGCTGTTGTAAGGTGAATAAACTGAAGCGAGAGGAAGAGGAAAAAGAAACAAGTTTGAAGATATTGCAATAATCAAGTTTGAAGATATTGCAATAATACAGCGGAGGTCATAATTACCAGCAAAAGCAATCACATAGATACTGGGAGCTTCTTCTTTAAAGCAAAATGCCTTTGACTAGGATGTTAGAAAGTTTTGTTTGCTTTCATATCTCTCCAAAAGGCCATCACAGCTGCTGTCATCTGGTCTGGATTCTGATGAACAAGGGCATAGAACACAATCATACCTCCTCTGTTTCACAACTTCTGGGTCCTGCTCTGGTTTGCTCAGATATTCAAATGAAGCACGAATTTTAAAGTTTCTCAGATCTTTTAGTAAATCACAACAAAAGCAGTAAATATAATTAGAGTTAGAGCCAGAGCAGGAAACCCCACACCTCCCTCCCTCTATCCTGCCGTGTGGATGGATCTGCCTACTTACTCGTGATTCCAGATATGCTCCATTGTATCTCTTAATACTTACTCTAAAAGTAGAACCCTGTGCAGTGTCATCCAAAAGGAACGCAACAAACAAGCAGGACAATAATTATTGGTTAATTAAGCTTAAGATATTGTGAGAAACCTTACCAGAGAATTTCCAGTGTTGTTTAATAAACTGAATGTATTCCTTAATATGGTCTATGTTATAGACCACTCTTAAATGGAATCGTAAAACAATCAACTGTGGAATCAGAATGACAGATTGTTAAATCTTTTAGAACTTATTCTAGTCCAATTCTTGATTATACAAATCAATAAATTTAAGTGATTTCCCCAATATCACATTGTTTATGATTATTACAAGATAACAAGTACTCCGTTGGTACCTTTCCTCACAAGGTTGTATTTGGTCCACTTTCTCCCAAACTCTTTTCTCCAAATCCCTATCTCCTCCTGTCATCATATCCCCATTTTGGAGATTTGAATTCATGGGCCATGATTGTAACGACTCCCTTGCATATATTATCTTGACCCTTCCTAGTGCTGTCATACTCCCAAGTCCCCATCATGATTAAATCCAGGTTTATGTATGCCACACCTCTACCCAAACATCTGAAGATGGTTGGAGAAAAGCACACAGTTGACAGGTCTCAATTAAGTGTAAAATGGTTCCTGTAATTGCCTCTCTCTCTTTCTCTGCTCTGTATCATCTGTTTTCTCCTTCGACTTGATATAAGTAGAAGAGGAACACTGTTCATGATTCTTCTGTTTATGCTGGGTTTGGTGGGCCAGTCCTTGGATGTTCCCACATGAAGTCACTTAAGTGTCTACCATCATACAGTAGTTCAACTGACCTCACTCAAATTCCTTGTCATGAGCTAGAGTCGTTGGCTGGGGTGTCTCAGTTCTCTTCCACACAGCCTTTCTGGCAGGATGTCTCCAATTTCTAGTACATGGAATGAGAAGCAACTACAAGATCTCTTGAGAGTTTGCTGAGAAGTCATCCATCACTTCCACTGCATTCTCTTGGTCAAAGCAGGATATAAAGCCAGCTTGGATTTAAAAAAAAAAAAAAAAAAAGGAGAAAAAGATATTCCTCCTCTTGTTGAGAGAAGCTGCAAAAAATTTATAGCTCACTTTTTAAAATAAATATTATTGTTTATATTTAAGTTATATGGCATGAGAAGATACATATATAATAAAATAGTTACAGTAGTAAAAAAAATAATATATTTATCATCTCATGTAGTCAATTTTTGTCCCTCACAGTCAGAATAATTGAGGAAATAGCAACACAAAGCACAAAGAAGCCTCCTTAAACACTATCCCTATGTCTTCATGTCTTATTGAACTTTCAGAGGGAAAACTGTGCCCCAGCACTTCTATAGTTCCCCTTCTCAGTAACATTGAAAAAAAAATTAAAGGAATTCTTCTTTCTTCCTCTCCAGTTTTCCCCCACCCAACCCCAAGTCATTCTAACAGCAAAATATTTGCCAAAGAACAGCTGGGGGAACAGGGGAGAGGTGAGAGGAAGAGCAAATTTTCTAAAGCAATCTATACATTTATTTTCAGCAAAAATCAACAGGCTATTTCAAACATTTCACTCAAATCATAAAATATGAGGAAGTGGTAGAATTTCAAAAATCTTCAATGAAAAACATATTTAGATGACATTAGTCAGCTTGGAAAGTGAGTGAGAGCATCTTATGAGAGGTGTTTTCCAGATTGCACAGAAAATTGGGCAGAAAACAAAAGTGGTAGATATTAATTGGCTATTTTAGAATAAAATGTGCTGAAATGGGGCCTTGAAAATGACAATAGGCTGCTTAATTAATGAGGAAAATGATCCCCAAACACTGCAGGAGTTCTAATACGGAGAAAATTTTATTCTCTTAGCAGTCAGTACAAAAGTTTCTCGGCAGGGAAAGCATCACCTTTATTAAGATGCTGTACTTAGCCCTTTTGCAACAGAAACAGATTGGCTGGGCTTTGGAGTTTTTTTGAAGTAGAGGGAAAGTACCAATTTTTGTTCTGTTTTGTTTTTTTGAGAAATGTTTTGCTTGAGTGAGCAGAAGAGAAGAAACCCAAATTGCCCAGTACTGAAAAGGAGATGAGATATGTCTAAAGGCAGACACTGGGCTCAAAAAAGAGGAGAAACTTGGTGCAACAAAAGCCTAAAAAAAGATTTTAAGGGGAATGCTGAATGTAATCGACCCCTCACTAAAAAAAAAAAAAAAAAAAAAAAAAAAACCCTGGGGATGTAGGCACTTGCCTAGTATGCATGAGACCCTGGTTTTGATCCCCAGTACTGCAAAAAAATAAAATAAAATTGAAGTTGGACTAGGGGTGTCAGTGGTATAAAGTTTGCCTAGTGTATGTGAAGCCCTAGGTTCAATTTCCAGCACCAGGCAGGGTGGGGAGGAGTCCACCAATGTTCAGGAGAAACAACGCTGCAGATAATAAATTTACTTCCTTTATAAACTCTTCAGGTTGCATATGGGGGAGGGGAGAATTAATACTAACTAGATTAGACAAAAAGAAGGGAGATAAAAGATGGAAGGAGTTCATTTAAAATGGTCTCTAAAAGTGTAGACTGGGGCTGGAACCAGGAACTGGAACATCGTTAATGTCTCTCTCTCTCATCTCTGTTTGTGCCTACATGCCAGCCTCACCACCTGGCCTTGCCAGTGACAGGCAACATGGTGTCCAGCAGGCCCAGGCCTTAGAGCCCATAGCTCTACCACCCCACTGAGGCCAAAGGGGATCCTGTCACTGACCTGGCATGAGCCAGGTGGCCACCATTTGACCAATCACTGTGGCCAAAAAAATGACAGTTTGCGGCTGGGGTTGTGGCTCAGTAGTAGAGCCACAGTAGTAGAGCCTCTAGTAGTAGGGCCTCTACTACTGGGTTTGATCCTCAGCACCACATTAAAAAAAAATAAATAAAGTTATTTTTAAAGTGGCAGTTTCTTCTGCATGTCAGTGGAGATGCTAGTCAAAATAATAAACAGGAAGAAATTGTATGTACAAATAATAAATGTCGACTCTAGTTGGAATATTCATGTCCCTCCAAAATGCTTATGGAAACATAATACTACATGTAATATAGTATTAAGAAGGAGGGTCTTTCAGAGGTGGTTAGACTGAGTCTTCATGAATGGGCTTAATGCCCTTTATAAAAGGACTTGAGAAAGTCTATTTATCTCTTTTCTCCCTTTCTACCAACCCTGTGAGGACAAGATGACATCGACGAGACTCAGAACCTCTGGCACTCTGATCTTGGACTTCTCAGCCTTCATAAAAGAAAGCAATAAATTTCTGTTGTTTATAAATTACCCAGGTAGTTTGCTATAGCAGCCAGAATGGACTCAGACAACATGCACTCCAGGTTTCACATGGGAAATACAGAAGAGTCTAGGTCTGCTGATCAGCAAGTGTGAGAATGAGAACTAGTCAACCAACATTCAAGGATACAAAACCAAAGATCCAAATTCAATCACCTGTAATTCAAGAAACAATTTAAGCCACATGATTACACGATTATCATTTTTCTCTTTGGTCATCGTGTAGAAGATTATGTCATCCACCATCCCCCACCCCCACCCCAAACATTTTTTTTTTTTGAGAAGAGGTCCTCAGCAGGCAGGAATAGATTAGGAGTCTATGAGAGCAGATATTAAACAGTAAATTGAAAAACACTTAATTTTTACATTAATTTTCTTTGAGTCCCATCAGACCTTAATTATATAAATGCATACACACATTTTTGTAATATTATTAATATACACAAATTCTTAAAGAAAATATAAAGGAAAATTTTAATCACAGATACACAAAACACAAAAGGGCAGGACTCTTTTTTATCTTTTATGCAATCAAAGCAAATGTGGACTGAAATTGGCTGTTTTGCCCATTAGAAAATTTCTCTCCTACCATGGCATGAAATCAAACCCTTCAGGATTTATCTAAGTTTATCTAATCACCGAAAGTCTTTCTTGCTTATTTGGATCTTAAAATAGAAAGCGGTGAGAATTAGAGGCAGATAAATATTAAAGAAAGAAAAGAAACCAATCAATACCATCTTTAAATGATAAGAACTACAGCCGTGTGCAGTAGCTGTAGTCCTAGCTACTGAAGGCCCAGCTATTCAGGAAGCTGAGTCAGGAGGGTCTCAAGTTTGGGGAATGAGGATGTAACACAGTGGTAATGCTCACCTGTGTTCAATCACCAGTACCACAGAAATTTTTTTTAATTATAAAAAAATAAGAATTATATGTAAAGGACTGCCATAAAGGCAACAGCTGATAGCTATATGTGCCATATCCCAAGGTCTTCATGTCTATTAGAAAGCAACTTCACCACCAAACATACAGTTTAGGAGGGGAAGAATTAGCTGAGCCTTCTGGCCCAGAAGATCTTATTGTTTAACATCGGAATCTCCATGGCTACTCCCGAAGGTTCATTGCTGATAAATTACCAGGAAGGACAGAGTCCATGAAGCTACCTTCTGTTATGCTCTTCCTATGGGGGAAAAAAAGTTGTTTTTTCCCCATTCCTTGTTAGGTGTTTGTCCATGAGGGGATCGAAGAGAAAATAAAAACTTTACTACAAGGAAAAAGAAGACTGGATACATTTTACACAGCGGTAATAACACCCAGGCTCATCTCTTCTCCCTTTCAAGGGGACGATTACTTCGGATAAGCCTGCCACTCTTCCTTACCAGACATTTAAGTGGTAGTTCTCCAGAGACTTCAAACAGAATGTGTGCTGTCCAAAACAGGGTCCCATCAGCAAAGGAGCTTTGTACACCTGTCACTTGTACTTGTTATAGAACCACTCAAATTGCTGATCCAGTTAAAAATATCATGATACCCCCAGGAAAGAAAGAAGATTAATCTAGAATCTGTCCTTAGAGAGCGCATACCTGCCCTGTCCACCTTGAGAACCAAAAATGTGAGTTAGATGAGTTGATCTAATTCAGATATAGCTCTTTTAAAATATCAGGAAGCTTTAGAGTATTTAACTGCTTGTCTGCAAATGGGTTGGTTCAGTACTTTAAAAATATAGGGCTGGGGTTGTAGCTCAGTGGTAGTGTGCTTGTCTAGCATATGTGAGGCACTGGGTTCGATTCTTTGCACCATATATAGATAACTAAAATAAAGGCCTATTGACAACTAAAAAGTATTTTCCAAAAATATATATAAGAGTAATGTTGAGGGGGGACAGATCACACCTAGTAGAGTATATTACAAAGACTATAGGGATATATATGTTATACACATGTATATATAACATATATATACATATACTTATATACTATGTATATAATTTTTTATTTCCTCTTTGGTCCCCTTTGTTATTCTCACAGACAAACACCTAACAAGAAATGAATATATATATATTCATTTCTTGTTTTATATATATATATATATATATATATATATATCCACATACAAACACACAAAACATGCACAGACCACACAACACAAATATAACTATGAAGACATCCTGGTTTTTTACCGCTGATACCTTCCTCCCACGAAGCTAATGAGGTCTTAGTCAGGAGCAGCTAAGGGAAGCATTCCTATTCTGATTCCGTATGGGTTTTCCTCTTTCATCATCCCATGTATCATTTACTAACCCACTTTAATGACCTACTGGTCCCTTCCTCTCACAAAAGCTGATGAATTTTTTCTATGTGAAATTGTCCACAGTTCATATTAATAAGCTTTCCCACTATTACAGCCTTTTCTCAACTGCCTCTAACAACCTGGCTTTCTCCCACTCTGTCCTCAGTGCAGCTGATCTGAAGGACCACCACTCCTACACCCAGCAGGGAAGAAACAATTCCTAGGCTAAGTGCTACCTTGAGAACTCTTTCTTCTTTAGTCAAAAGAAAAATCACTTTATTTTTTTTTTTTTTACTCTGTCAAACTTCTACTCTTCATGTTAGTTTTTGAACTAAGAAAAATTGGTTTGGACCCCTCCAAAATACAAAATACAAAATTTCACTTATTTACAAGCATGCTTTGTCAACATAGAACCATGTACAAATATGTCTTCCTATAGAGTTCTAATACCACAAAAGTTTGAACGCAGCCATGATGCTCAACACTATGATCTACTCCTTTACAAGGTAAAGTTTAAAGTTTCCTCCTTCAAACCCCAGGCAGGATATATAAGTGACTTATGAAAAAAAAACACAAATAATATCTCTAGGGAACATCCAAAAGCATTAGATGGAGACTCTATACCTAATAATGTGGCAGACTAGGCAACCTGAAAAGCTCTATCAAATGTTGACTTCAGTATAATCACATCCACTTAAATTCCTGAGAGAGTAAGAAGGCAAGGAAAACAATTTTTGCAAGGCTACAAAAATGAATAAAGTCAGTTTAAGGGCACTGAAGTGTTAGCTACCATGAAGTGGGGATGTATCCGTTTCAATAAACGAAGGTCATGAATTTTAATGACCATGTAGAGACAGAAAATAAGGCCTTGGGCTCAGACAAGCCAAGAGGTTGAAACTGAGAGTGGAAATCTCAGAAGAGCAGTACCCTCAATGAGAGGTGCCCTAGGAAGATGCCTACTTACAACAAAGAAAACAAAACTCTTGTCCCTCTCACCCAGACTCTGCATATCAGTCATCTTCAGCTGCTTAACCACCATCCAAAACTACATGGCTTAAGGCAACAAAGATTTCTTGCTTCTCAGAATTTCTCACTGGGTGGTGTTTTGCTGTCTAACTCAGCTCACTCCAGCAGCTGAAGTCAGAGGCAACGGCCAGAGCAGAACATCCAAGAACACTACACCCACAGGTCTGGAGATTTCTTGCAGGCTCAGCTGGATCTCTTCCACATGACCTTTCTCATGACCAGTCCAGCTCTTCTTACCACAAAGTTGCTCAGGTCAGATGTGTATTGTGGCCAGACAGCTCTTCCAACCGTCTGCTCCCCCTGTACTCTCTCCCAGGCACTCTCCTATGATATCCTTGCACAATTAATCTCATCTTAGTGACTGCTTTTTGGAGGGCCTGAACTAACATTCCTATTCATTATAAATTAGAGAATAATTATTTGCTTAACAAAAATATTTTATTAGATAATGAATTCCCTTTGGAGCAATTTTCTCTCTTTTACTTTGAAATGGTTAAAACTTCAGAAAAGTACTGGGCATAATATTTTTTAAAAATTATGTACCGAATCCCTATAATCAACTGAATTTAACACATTTTGTGTGATTTGACTTAGACACCCTTTTTTGGGGAGATGCCTAGCAAGTAAGGTGGGGTGTGACTAAATTGGCATGCTGTCTCTGAGAAATACACAGCTCTGTTCAACCCTCAATTTCAAAGCTCTAAGAAAACTCAGGAAAATTAGCTTTCTAATTCCTCTGTGTTTTAAATAATAAAAATACTAAAGGATTACAATAAACAAATTATAATCAGTACTGTTCATTCATTTATTTTACTTTGGGCCGTATGTTAAAAACTTCCCTTAATGAACCTAATATCTATCTCTATAGAGTTAACATAGTGGTTAAGCAGCATATTCACTCATCAAGCCCCCAAAGGGGAGAAGTAGGAGCCCAATCTTCCCATCTATCAAGACTTGAATTGATTCACCTAGTGGGAAACCACAGCTGCGCATTACACCCATTATTTCCAAGAACAGTTAAGCCAGAAAAGCTTTCAGGGCCTAGATTCAAAATAAAAGAGAACACCTTTAAAAGAAAACACATTTGGAAGCAATGCTCCAACTGTAAATCCCTTTTAGTATCGGAGGAAAATATAAAAACTTCTGGTTTCTTTTTCTAAATAAAAAATTACATTTTGAAAAAGCTGTCGGACTCTCCTTTTCAAAAAAGAAATACGTCCACTCTGTGCTAAGGGCAAAGTTTTCATCTCAAGCTTTATACAGTTCATGAAAAGATTTGTTTACTTTCCTTTGAGTCTTTCTTCCTTTTTTTATTTTTACTAACTTCTTCATCCATACTTGTTACTAAAAATACACCAGGACATCCAGATGTAGTCACTTATGTTAACCATATTACACTAAAAATCCAGAAATTGAGTTTAATTTAATTCACCTCTGATTAGAATGACAATATAGGAAATGTCACTTTTTAATTCCACTCAATTTTTGTCTAAAGTCTGTTAGAAGTGCAGTAACAGAACACGCTCACTAAATATGATCTAGTACCTTCTTTCTCAATAGGACAATCTTGAAGTGCAAAAAAAAAATGTTTATAATTGATGAACACAAATTTTTACTCATGAATAAAATTTTATTCATCATCAATTCTGCTTTCAATTCTTCTGTATGGTGTTTAAGGCTAACTTTCTGCTTCTTAAAGGGAAATATGAGTCCATTATTCTACTGAATTTCCTTCAACTATGACATCAGGATTGGATCTCTGTGAGAAATACTAAGGAAAGGACCAAACCTCACAAACATGGGCAGGAATCTCTGATGTCCTGGCCCCTCTTACCAGAATCTTTCCTCCAAAGAATGCTGAAGAATCTGTAGTCAGTCATTTCAAGAGCAATACCCTCAACAGTTACCAGATTTTCCCAGAGACCATCCTTTAGCTCTAGTGCTACTGCACTTAAGCCTAATATTTTGCAGTGTCTAACAAGAAAAGAAGACAATTTGCATTCTACTGGAATCTCTTGTCTTTATCCTACTGCTTGTTGTTACTCAATTTAAAGGGGGACATGGCAATAAAAAGTACATTGGAATATGTAAATTTAAAATAGTAAAAGAATCATTTAGGGCCAAACCCTGTCCCTTATAAGAAGGTAAATTTGTAGGTATTAAGATGACTAAAACACAGCCAAGTGTGGTGGCACATGCCTGTAATCTCAACAACTCAGGAGGCTGAGGCAGGAGGATTGTGAGTTCAAAGGCAACCTCATTGGATTAACGAGGCACTTAGCAACTCGGCAAGACCCTGTCTCTAAATAAAATATAAAAAAGGGCTGGGGATGTGGCTCAGTGGTTAAGCGCCCTGGGTTCAATCCCTAGTACCAAAAAATAATAATAATAATAACTAGAACATATTAGATTCAACAGAAATCAATAGGAATATCACTGAAGTTGATGCTGTGTTCTTGTTGCATCTTACTAGGTGGTGCAGAATTTTAATTTGTCCAATTACTGATGATATTCACTTTGATTTGATTAAGGTGGTGCCTGCCAGGATTCTTCCCTATAAAATCACTCCTTTCCCATTTCTATTAAATAAGTATTTCATAGGAGAATATTTTGAAACTATTTAATATCTCATTTCTTATCAAACTTTGAAACTTATTTGAAGATTTAAGTTTTCCTATTTTATTCCTTTTTTCTTTTTTTTTTTTTTTTTTTTTTGGTAATGCTCAAATTGTCCCAGATTTGGTGGGTGGGAAGCTATCCAAGCTGGCTTCTGTGTTCTTTTGCTACTTCTCCCTCATTGAGTATTTGCTTTTTTTCTTTTGTGATACATTCCAGGATCATCTGGCACCTTCCCTTTCAACAGCCTATGTACTGTCCAGTTTGTGGCAAATACACATCCCTCCCTCACAAATAAATTCTGAGATCAAATGTTAAAAAAATAAAATAAAATAAAAGAGATGACTAGTGTTGAGAGCCACAGCCGAAGGGGCTCCAGCAAACTTCCAGCTGATTGGCTCACCATGGCCCCAGCAAACTTCCAGCTGCCAGCTGATTGGCTCCTCTGTGTTGATGCTCATTGGGCTGTTTCCCCGCCCTTTCAGACCACGGTGCTGCTCATTGGGGAACTCTTTTGGCTCTGCCCACACGACCCAGCCAATAGGCCTCAAGAGAGGAGGAATGGGGGTTGAGAGGCTCATGGGAAACCAGTGGTGGCAGTTGGGCTCTGAGGGAATTCCTGAAGAGCTCCTCTGGTGCAGCCTGTGTGACAAGTGGCTGGTGAATTGTGCCCAGCCAGACTGTGGCAGACTAGAACATATCCCAAAGCACAGGAAGAAATGAAGCTGAATGTCTTCCTTTAAAAAGTATTTCAAGGGGGGTTGGAGTGTAGCTCAGTGTAAGAATGCCAGGGCACTGGGTTAGATCCTCAGCATTGAAAAAAAAAAAAAAAAAAAGTCTTTCCAAATCAGGAACATGGGCAGAGAGGCCTTTGGCTCACTATCTAGTTTTGCCTTACAAAAAGCCAGTCCTCCTTGGGTCCCCTGGCTAGTCATCAAAATAGGCTCCACAGGCCTGTGTGGCACTGCTACTGTGTTAGGAAATCTGCCCCCACTCACCCCAGCACGTGCATTGACTTAAGCTGGGTCAACCAGCCTAAGTGATTGGTATGAGGGAATGAGCATACAACGTAAACCAGGACACCATTCTCACCTGGAATTTTCCAAATAAATCTGATTCTCTTTCCTCTTGAATTGTGATATTAAGGATCCAAGCCAGAATTGCCTGTGTGCCTTGATAGATGAAAAGGTTCACATAAAGTAGGAGAAAATGAAGCAAAACTAGAAGGAATCAAAACTGAAAGATGGCAAGATAGTTTGAAAACCTGATTATCATGATCCAGTCATCTGATATTCCTCCCCTCTACCCCTTTCATGCATTGGTTACATGAATCAATTAATTCTCCATTTTCATTAAAGTTTATGCAAGTTTGCCTTCTGAAACTTAGAACAAAGGAGTCCAGACTAATGTTTTCCACTTTTTATGCAGAAAGCCAAATAATATGTGCTAAATGGAGATGAAATATAACTAGGAAAACCATATAATTTGGGAACCCAAACCTCCACTCTTGAAAGTTTAAAAAAAAAAAAGTTGCTATTAGTAAAAACACAACATTTACACCAGAAATGCCCAGAGAAAATCAAGCACATGGTCCCCTTAAACATCTTTATTGTCATTATTGTCATATTCAGTAAAGTTGGCCATACCCAGATGACTTAGATGAGGTTTTCAGAGGGAAATATTTGCTATTTATTTTTTATTGGTGCATTGTCATTATACATATTAGTGGAATTCATGATGTCAATGTCGTATTTGAACATGAACATAGCATAATTTGATCAATCTTGTTCCAAAGGGAAATATTTGAATGAATGAAAGAGAGAAAGAGAAAAGGTAAATAAAAAGAAAAGAGACTGGAAAATTGCTCCAGGTTTTTGATGGTGAGTGCTAAATAGGAACAACTGTGCCGTGATTGCTGCCCTCCATTCATTGCACCAACTCAGCAGGAAGAAAACCTAAAACTGGCCATGATAACTAGGAGAAAAACTGGCCGGGGGAATGCAGCTCTCACTGAACTAGATTTGGGATCGGCAAACAGTGGCCATCAAATTGGTGACACCAAGTTTTACCTTTGTTGTACTTCATTTCTCCCATTCATCAGATAAGAGCTGAATGTACTCTCACCCAGAAAACTAAAAATTCTAATTTCAAAACACGTACCAGATTCTTCTTTTCCTACGAAATCACTGGCTAACTTCTATAGCTTCTCCTTTCACTCCTCTATAAAGGAAGAAAAAAAACCTGGAGGTGATGCCAGACCCGGGTCTACCCATGTGTCCACAGAGTTTCCAGTGTGTTAGAACAGGGCAAGAACATACCTTGGGGCTCACTGTCAACATGTCCAAGTTTCACAATCCAGAAGGAAAAAAAAATCACATCATTGATTATCATGATCTCTGCTTTCTTATTCTCTAACATATATTCTACCACATTTATGTGGTAGAAAGAATTAGGACTTTCGATTCAAACTGTGATTTGAACCCTAGTTCTATCACTCACCACCAGCCCTAACCAACACATTAATTACCTCACCTGAATATGTGTCTTCATCTTTAAAATGGAATAATAACATCTGACTCATAGGTAATATAAGCATTAAACTATACATCAGACATCCTCTGTGCCTTATCTCACATTCTATTATCTGACAGCCAAGGAGGGCTATAAAATTTGGAGGGCCCAGTGCAAAATGAAAACACAAAGTTCCATTTTATAAAATTATTTAGAATTCAAGACATGGGGCTTTGGGTGGTGGCACAAATGGCATACCTTCTAAGCAGCTGTGCTAATCACCTCTCCCTTTCTGCCTCAGGGCTTCTCTGATGCTATGGCATTCATTCATGTACAATCTGGAAGCATGAGTGCATTATTACAATCCACAGGGCAACCCTGGAGCAATGGAGGGTGGAAGCCATTAATAAATGCTGCCCTCCTCTGTTGTTCAGGTGGGCAATTCAGAGGTGCATTCTCAACACTGCTCAGAGTCCTATGGGATCAATCTTTAACTGTCTACAGTGGCAGATGGCCTGATGATGATCCTATGAAACAGTGTTCTCTTCCTCTTTTGCCCGTATACAAATTCTGGTCTCAGACTGTGCTCTTAGGCTTACAAAAAGACATACTTTTGACAAAGCACCTTGCATAGACCTGACTCATCCACAACTCCCTCTCCCCTTCTGCGTTGCAAGAGTCAATGACTGGAAAAGAGAACTGAGGATCAAATTCTAACCACAGTCCAGAAGAAAAATACAAAAGGAGAACTTTACATTAATTCCACCATCCATCTTCTCAGTTCTCCCTCTCAATTCACCGCTCTTTACTCATCCACCCTTCTTTGCCTCCACACCATGTACTCATATTTCCTTTTAAAAAACCAATCTGGCTATTACCTGCTGAAACATTCTAAAATTTCCATTTATTGAAGTCTTGTTTTCCCTGACATTCATTTGTCCTTGATCCTGGAACAATCTCACTGGAAGAGAAAACATGATCATGACTCAGATCCTGAATGAGGTAAGAGAGCAAAATTCATGATTTTACCAATAATAACACAATAAACTAAGTTAAAGGAAGTAAAGTACTCTCAAGGCATCACTTTAAAAGGATAAAGGATAATTGGATTCTTGGCTAGCTAAGAACAACATTCTGATAACTATAAAAAATTTATATATCTTACTTGCTATAGTATTGTACTTTTCTCTGTCAAAATAATACTCTTTGTCTTGTTTATGTTATTCACCAACACAGTTCTATTCAATAACCACTCTAAAGAGCAATATTGGAACAGAAAAACTTCATCAAACTCATCTGCCAATCTGGGTTTAACCACATGCTAGATGCAACAAATGTCATTAAAAGTCCAATAATCCAACAAATTCCAGTCTGATATTCTACCAAATTATTGATTTTTTTATATTATTGGGAATTATGCTATTAATACCACAGATACCAAAATATAACTCAGTTTTCATCATCAAACCTGAAGGACTATATTTTTATATTTTATTATATAAGATATCCAATTGATTATTATTTAAAGAAGTTCTTTTTCTCTTTTTGGATTTATTTAATTATCTTCATGAGGTATGTATGACAGCAGAATGCATTTTGATTCACTGTACACAATTGCAGCACAACTTTTCATGTCTCTGATTGTACAAGATCTAGTGTCACACCATACGTGCAGTCATACAGGTACCTAGGGTAATAATGTCCATCTCATTCCACCATCTTTCCTGCTCCCATTCCCTCCTCTCTCTCCCTTCCTATTGCCCAATAAAAGTTCCTCTCTTTTTCCCATTCTCTAACCCAACATTGTGGACAAGGATCCATTTATCAGAGAGAACATTTGGCCTTTGATTTAGGGGGATTGATTTACTTCGCTTAGCATGATATTCTCCAACTCCACAGTTTCTTTATCCATTCATCTATTGAAGGGCACCTAGGTTACTTCCACAGTTTAGCTATTGTGAAAAGAGCTGCTATAAACATTGGTGTGGCTGTTACCATAGTATGCTGATTTTAGTCCTTTGAGAAGAAGTTCTTTTTCTTATATAAACTATTTAACTACAACTAATATTCCTTATTAATCATAGGCAGATTTATTACTTCAGTGAAATAATGCATCAAATTGTAGAATCATTTATTTAATGCCAAATTTATTTACTTCCACAATCACATTTTGTAGCGTTTGTGGATAACAGTTTGAATAATACTTTCTAATCTTTTTTTAAGTATTTATTTTTTAGTTTTAAGTGGACACAATATCTTTATTTTACATTTATGTGGTGCTGAGGATTGAACTCAGAGCCTCAAGCATGCTAGACAAGCACTCTACCACTGAGCCATAACCCTAGCCCCAGTATTTTTTAATCTTAATCTATACCCCTTAGAAAATGGCAATAATTGGCCTCATTATATAATAGGTAATACTGTCATGACAAATTTAACTTCCTTCTTGTGTATACTTTCATTATTTTCAGTTTCTGAGGTATTATCAGAAAAATCTTATTATTATTCTCATTTTGTCAATTTATCCCTGAAATCCATGACCACAGAAGGCTCAATGATGTAGTTGAAAAGATGAACATTCGGATTATTTTCAAATAAAGTACTATTTTTGCTAAAGTTAAACCACTCAGATCTCTACACAACACAATGCCATGTTTTCATTTTTATCTTATTCAACTTCTCCAAGCCTTGGTTGGCTTCCTCCCTTGTCGGTGGGGAAGAGTAATGCCTGCTTTACATTCCTAATAAATGAAAAGGGCTTAATGTTGATAAATGGGAACTCCCTATTTGCATAGCTAAGGATGTGACAGAGAACAAAGCCCAAGCCAAATCATAATTAACTAGACAATTTTAATTAAGCAATAAGAATTTCCAAAACTAAGTGGGTCTTTAAGAAAGCAGCTGCTTCCTAGGAGAGAGGAATTTATTTTTTCAAGTAGTTAGTTTTAAATTCTTCAGCACCTCTTTGTTTCCATTCATTGTAATACAACCAAAGACGACTTCTGAATGTATCCATGGCAGAGCTAGCTGATCAGAACTACACACTGCAGTTTGTTGTTATACAGACTTTCTTCTCATGAGTCCTCAAATATTTCAGATGTAGCCAAGGAAAGAAAGATTCCTCACCTCAATGCATATAAATATTCAAAACCAAGTTTTTAGCCATCATCCTCAAGAGTAGCATCTCCTAGTCCAGTGCTAAGAAAAAGAATCACAAATGATCTTAGTTCATTGTCTGTCATTATAACAAAATACTTGAGACTGGGTAATTTATTTTTTCTCTTCTCCTTGACTTTAATGAGAATATATTTAGGCTCCGTGACATATTTTGTCACATTACAGAAGCTTCAATTTTGTTATAACAAATTTTTAGGGGATTGCATGTTAAATTTTGCCAAATGACTCGCACATATAACTGTTTTTTCTTGACCTATTAACATAATAAATATATTAATAGAGTTTCTAATACTAAAATACCATTGTATTCATATATTTTTACTAATGCACTTATATGTATAACATTAGTTTATTCATGTCTTGCTGAATTATATTTACTGACTTTTATTATTAAATTATTTATTTATTCTAATTTCTTATACATAATGGCAGAATGTAATTCATTTCATATTACATATATAGAGCACAATTTTTCAAGTCACTAATTGTACACAAAGTATTTTCACAACATTCATGTCTTCATACATGTACTTAGGGTAATGATGTCTAACTCAATCCACTATCATTCCTACTCCCTTACCCCCTCCTTTCCCCTCCTCCCCTTTGCCCTATCTAAAGTTCCTCCATTCCTCCCATGCTCCACCCCCTATCGCCATTATGAGTCAACATCCTCAGACTTTGTTTACTTGAGATTGGCTTTCTTCACTTAGCATTATATTCTCCAACTTCATCCATTTAACCTGCAAACGCCATTATTTTATTCTCTTTTAATGCTGACTAATATTCCATTGTGTATGTATACCAAAGTTTCTTTATCCATTCATCTACTGAAGGGCATCTAGGTTGGTTCCATAATTTAGTTATTGTGAATTGCGTTGCTATAAACATTAATATGGCTGTGTCCCTGTAGTATGCTGTTTGTAAGTCCTCTGGATATAAACTGAGGGGTGAGACAGCTGGATCAAATGGTGGTTCCATTCCCAGTTTTCCAAGGAATCTCCATACTGCTTTCCAGATAGGCTGCACTAATTTGCAGTCCCACCAGCAATGTATGATGTGACTTTTTCTCCACATCCTCACCAATAAATATTGTTCTTTGCATTCTTTATAGCTGCCATTCTGACTGGAGTGAGATGAAATCTTAAGAGTAGTTTTGATTTGCATTTCTCTAATTGCTAGAGATGTTGAACATTTTTCATATTTGTTGATTGATTGTATATCTATCCTCTTCTGAGAAGTGTCTGTTCAACTCCTTGGCCCATTTATTGATTGGGTTATTTGGGTTTGTTTGTTTGCTTTTTTTGTTTTTGTTTTTGTTTTGGGGTTAAGGTTTTTGAGTTTTTTATATATCCTAGAGTTTAGTGCTCTATCTGGTATACTTGTGGTAAAGATTTGATCCCATTTTGTAGACTCTATTCATCTCACTGATTGTTTCTTTTGCTGACAGGAAGCTTTTTAGTTTGAATCCATCCCATTTATTGATTCTTAGTTTTAATTCTTGCACTATAGGAGTCTTATTAAGAAAGTTGGGGCCTAAACCGATATGTTGGAGATTTGGGCCTACTTTGGGTCTCTGGTTTAATTCCTAGGTCCTTGATCCACTTTGAGTTCAGTTTTGTGCATGGTGAGAGGTTAAATTTCATTTTGTAACATGTGGATTTCCAGTTTTCCCAGCACCATTCTTCATTCTTCTTGCTAATGATTGCTTTAGCCATTCTGGGTCTCTTATTTTGCCAAATGGATTTCATGATTGCCTTTTCTATTTCTATAAGGAATGTCACTGGGATTTTGATTAGGATTGCATTGAATCTGTATAGTGCTTTTGGTAGTATGGTCATTTTGACAATATTAATACTGCCTATCGAAGAAAAGTGAGATCTTTCCATCTTCTAAGGTCTTCTTTAATTTTTTTCATTAGCGTGATGTAGTTTTCATTATAGCGGTCTTTCACCTCTTTCATTAAGTTTATTCCCAAGTTTTTGTTTGTTTGTTTTGAGGCTATTGTAAATGGGGTGATTTTCCTAGTTTCTCTTTCAGAGGATTTGTCACTGATGTACAGAAATGCCTTTGATTTATAGATGTTGATTTTTAAACCAGCTACTTTGCTAAGTCCATTTATTAGTTCTAGGAGATTTCTGGTGGAATGTTTTGGATGTTCTAGGCATAGAATCATATCATCTGCAAATGGTGATAATTTGAGTTCTTCTTTTCCTAACTGTATCCCTTTCATTTCTTTTGTCTATCTGATTGCTCTGGCTAAAGTTTCAAGAACCATGTTATATAGAAGTGGTGAAAGAGGGCATCCCTTTCTTGTTCCAGTTTTTAGAGGGAATGATTTCAATTTTTCTCCATTTAGAATGATGTTGGCCTGGGGTTTAGCATAGATAGCCTTTACAATGATGAGGTATGTTTCCGTTATCCCTAGTTTTTCTAGCATTTTGAACATGAAGGACGCTGTATTTTATCAAATGCTTTCTCAGCTCCTATTGAGATGATCATATGATTTTTATCTTTGAGTCTCTTGATGTGATGAATTACATTTATTGATTTCTGTATGTTGAATCAAACTTGCTTTCCTAGGATGAATCCTACTTGATTATGAAGCACTATCTTTTTGATATGTTTTTGTATTCGATTTGCCAGAATTTTATTGAGAATTTTTGCATCTATATTCATTAGAGATATTGGTCTGAAGTTTTTTTTCTTTGATGTGTCTTTGGTTCTGGAATCAGGGTGATATTGGCCTCATAGAATATGTTTGGAAGTGTTCCCTCTTTTTGTATTTCATGAAATAGTTTGAGAAGTATTGGTGTTAGTTATTCTTTAAAGGTCTTGTAGAACCCAGCTCTGTATCCCTCAGGTCCTGGGCTTTTCTTGGTTGTTAGGACTCTGATGGTAAATTCTATTTCATCACTTGAAATTGATCTGTTTAAATTGTGTATATTATCCTGATTCAATTTGGGCAAATCATATGACTCAGTGCCTTCGATATTTTCTACTTTATTGGAGTACACGTTTTCAAAATAATTTCTAATTATCTTCTGTATTTCCATAGTGTCTGTTGTGATATTTCCTTTTTAATCACATATGTTAGTAATTTCAGTTTTCTCTGTCCTTCTCTTTGTTAGCATGGCTAAGGGTTTGTCAGTTTTATTTTTTCAAAGAACCAACTTTTCGGCTTGTCAATTTTTTCAGTTATTTCTTTTGTTTCAATTTCATTGATTTCAGCTCTGATTTTAATTATTTCCTGTCTTCTACTGCTTTTGGTATTGATTTGTTCTTCTTTTTCTAGAGCTTTGAGATGTAATGTTAGGTCATTTATTTGTTGACTTCTTCTTCTTTGAAGGAGTGAACTCCATGCAATGAACTTTGCTCTGGGTACTGCCTTCATAGTGTCCCAGAGATTTTGATACGTTGTATTGGTGTTCTTGTTTACCTCTAAGAATTTTTTAATCTTCTCCTTGATGTCTTTTGCAACCCATTGTTCACTCAGTAACATATTATTTAGTCTCTGGGTGTTGGAGTAGCTTTTATTTTTTATTTTATCATTGATTTCTAATTTTATTCCATTGTGGCCTGATAGAATGCAGGGTATTATCTATACTTTTTTGTACTTACTAAGATTTGCTTTGTGGTATCACATATTTTAGAGAAGGATCCATCTGCTGCTTAGAAGAAAGTGTATTCTCTCATCAATGGATAATATATTCTATATATGTCAGTTAAGTCTAAGTTATTGATTGTATTATTGAGTTCTATGATTTCTTTGTTTAGCTTTTGTTTGGAAGATCTATCTAGTGGTGAAAGAGGTGGGTTAAAGTCAGCCAGGTTTATTGTGTTGTGATCTGTATGACTCTTGAACTTGAAAAGACTTTGGTTGATGAATGTAGATGCTCCATTGTTTGGGGCATATAGATTTATAACTGTTATGTCTTGTGATGTATGGTTCTCTTAAGCAGTATGAAATGTCCATCTTTATCCATTTTAATTAACATTGCTTGAAGTCTACTTTATTTGATATGAGGATGGAAACCTTGCTTGCTTATGTAGACCATGTGAATGGTATATTTTATCCCAACCTTTCACCTTCAGTATGTGGGCATCTTTTCCTATGAGATGAGTCTCTTGAAGGCAGCATATTTTGGGGTCTTTTTTAAATCCAATCTACCAGCCTATGTCTTTTGATTGATGAGTTTAGGTCATTAACACTTAGGGTTATTATTGAGATTTGTATTACCTGTCATTTTTGTTTATTTTTATTTTTTTAACTTTTTAGTTGTCAATGGGCCTTTTTTTTTTTTTAATTTATTTGTATGTGGTGCTGAGAATCAAACTCTGTGCCTCACACATGCTAGGCAAGTACTCTACCACTGAGCCGTGACCCCAGCCCTTTGTTTATTTTTGATATTTAACTTGACTTGGTTTCTCCTTTGGTTGGCTTTTCTTTTATTGTAGTTCTTCACTTTGCAGATTTTCATTGTTGTTTTTCATTTCTCCCTCGTGGAATATTTTGCCAACAATGTTCTGTAGTGAAGTCTTTCTTGCTATAAGTTTTTTTAGCTTTTGTTTATCATGGAAGGTTTTTATTTCATCATCAAATTTGAAGCTTAATTTTGCTGGATATAAGATTCTTGGTTGGCATCCATTATCTTTAAGAGGTTGGTATTTGTTGTTCCAGGATCTCCTGGCTTTGAGAGTCTGGGTTGAAAAATCTGCTGAGATCCCAATTGGTCTTCCCTTATAGGTAATCTGATTTTTCTCTCTTGAAGTAAAATCCTATCCTTATTCTGTATACTAGGCATTTTCAATATAATGTGCCTTAGTGTAGATCTGTTATAATTTTGTACATTTGGTGTCCTTTAAGCCTCTTGTATTTGATTTTCTAATTCATTCTTCATGCTTGGGAAATTTTCTTATATTATTTCATTGAAGAGATTGTACACTCCTTGGTTTGAATCTCTGAAACTTCCTCTATCCCAATAAATCTTAAATTTGGTCTTTTGATGGTATCTCATAATTCTTGGATGTTTTGTTCATGGTTTCTTACTATCTTCACTGTGAGGTCAACTTTTTTATTGTCTTCATTGTCTGAGGTTCTGTTTTACAAGTGGTCTAGTCTGTTGGTGATGCTTTCTATTCAGTTTTTTAATTGGCTTATTGTTTCTTTCTAGGATTTCCATTTGTTTTGGGGTTTTGGGTTTTTTTTTCAGTATTTCTCTTTCTTGAAGTAATCTCTTGCAACCTATATTTGCTCTCTTATCTCTCTTTTTTTGGTGTGATTGATGATTGCCTGAATTTGTTCTCTTCTCTCTTTGTTGGAGTGATGGATTTTGCCTGTATCTGCTCACTTACGTCATTCTTTGATTCCCAAATCATTCTAGTTAGGTATATTCTGAACTCCTTCCCTGACATTTCACCTACTTCACTACCTATGGATTCTATTGTTGTAGTGTCTTGGTTTGTTTGGGGCACTTTCCTCCCTTGTTTTTCATGATGTCTATGTGTCTTCCTGTCTGAGGTAGATCTGAGGTATTACAACTTCTTCCCTATTGTCTCATAGTGTGCCTACAAGTTACCAATACCTCACCTTTAAGGGAGAGATCAATATCACAGCACTCAATGTACCCAACGTATAGCCATATATCAGTTATCTTCTATTTTTACATTTATAATTTTGTCACTATAATCAGAAATGATGATTTTGGTTATCTTCAACCATATAGTCAATAGGTTTGAGTAATGGTTTACAGTTTCAGATGGTGGCAGGGGGTCTGGAGGATTGGCTGAGGTGTTTATAAGATAGGATGTGAGAATATGGACATATTAGATTATATGAATAGTGAGAGGGTAATCATAAGAAGTTAGCTATTAGTAAGAGAAACAAGAGATAGGCACCCCCATGCAAGACTCCCTGTTATCTCAGCAACAAGATAACTGTTAGCACTCCTAGTAGAGAAACCTCTGGTGCAGCCAGACCACAGGGATCTTGGTGACATCCTACCAGGTCCTTACTGTTGTTCCTTAATAGAAGTGGCAATATCCCAGTTTTGTAGTGGTGGCAGCCTCAAACCTATATGTATCCTAATGTTGGGCTGTGGAGCCACGCTTTGGTGAATAAGGAACTCCAGTGTGGGCAGGCGTGGGGTGTCTCTCCCCAGGAACTCCAGGCCACAGTGGCATGGGGCAGGCAGGCTCTGCCTGTAGAAACAACTGGGTAAGTTTTTAGAGGTTTATTGGCTCACGGTTCTGAATTCTGTAAAGTTTAAGAGGATGAAAGCAGCAAGAGTCTCATCCTGCTTCAACTTATTACAGAAAGTAGAAGAGTAAACAGGAGCATGCAAAAGGGAAAAGGGGGCCAAACTCCCCCATAGCTAACCCAGTGGTTAGTTGATAAGTCATTAATCCATTCACAAGAATCTTGCCTCCACTCCAATTGTTAATGAACTTTCCATCACAATAATAAAATACCTGAGATAATCAAGTAACAAAGAAAAAAGTTTCACTTTGGCTTGTAGTTTTCAAAAGCATATGAAATAAGGTACAAAAATACTCAAAGTAAGAGATGTACATGGGTTGGGATTGTGGCCCAGCAGTAGAGCGCTTGCCTAATATGTGTAAGGGACTGGGTCTGATTCTTAACACCACATAAAAATAAATAAAGAGATTGTGTCCATCTACAACTAAAAATATTTTTTAAAAGAGATGTACAAATTAAAACAATACTCAGCCACCAGTTTTCAACTGTTATATAGGCAATGACCAAAACATTTACAAACACCTTGTATTGGTTTTATGGAGAAATAGCAATATTATATATTTCCAACAGGAATATAAATGAATTCAACATCTCTAAATTGAAGATTTGCAGTATATATCAGATAATCTATTCTTTAACAGAATTTTTCTTTTCTATTAATTTATCCTTTACATATATTCAAACAAGTACAAAATAACACATGTACAACATATTAACTGCAGCATAGTTTGACACAGCAAAAAACTGGAAACAATCCACATGTCTAGTAATAGGTGAATGGTTAAGTACATTTTGATATATGTATTCATTGAATTATCCTGTAGCCATAAAAATTAATGTGAATACTCTTTTTGTAACAATGTGAACTGAATTGAAATGTTAAACTTTAAAAAAATATTTATTTTTTAGTTATAAGTGAACACAATGCTTTTATTTTATTTTTATGTGATGCTGCGGGTTGAACCCAGTGCCTCATGCTTGCTATTCAAGTATTCTACCTCTGAACCAAAACCTCAATCCAAATGTGTTAAAATTTTAAAAACACAAGCTGCAAAAAGATCATTTGAAGAACATGTAATTGTTAATATAAAAAGAGATAAAGGGAATATCTACGTACATATTTGTTTACATATGCATGAAACATTATGGAAGTATATTTACAAAACTGATATCACTGTTTGCTTCCACAGAGAAGGGCTGGATGGTTGAGGAACATAATGGAAAGGAGATTTTTTTATTAAAAGCCCTTTTGCATTTTTAAACCATGTAAATATGTTCCCTATTTAAAAAAAATAAGTAAAACTTAAGATTAAAAAGAAAATACCCTTGGCTGAGCATCAAGAGCTCTGATCACTGATTCCATCTCAGCCTCTGTGGTATTTATTAATTACTAAAGTTCTCTGTTTCTCATTTTCCCCTCAAAAAATAAGAAAATAAGACAAATCTCAAACATCTTCTCTAATTTAGGGATTTAAGCTTGGTATAAGAAATCAAGTCTTTAGGGGGAAAAAATAGAATTTTATGCATTTCATACATGAAGCTCACGGGTACCTCTGTCCCATATAATTGTGATTCCATATCCTCAGAGTCACTTAGCAAAAACTTTAGTTCTATGCAGTTTCGCTCCCTTCTTATAATCATGTGACATCAACAAGGTCTTTGTGAAAATTGGAGATGTGCGTGTAGAGCTCCTGTAACCACATACTAAGCAAATATATGCCTGTGATTCTCCAACTCAAGACACCTAAAGACAAATGGTTCTCCCTGCTTACCACAGTTCACTCAAGGAATGTTGAAGATCCCAAGGTCTACCTATTCCACCCATTCTCACTCTAAGGAAAATCTGCTTCATTCTGTATAGAAGTGTGATGGTTTCTATCTGTGCATAGACCATTTAGTGGTCCATATACAACTTGGTGGTTTAGAAGCTGACATACACACAGTCTGCTTATGATGAAAAGGACCAAGAATACAGTTGTTACAAGTATACAACACTCTACACTGTAAATTTACCCAAACAAAAGAGCAGCAACTAAAACTAAAATCATACTCAATAAAGCAGAGATAACTATTTCTCCTTGATTTTGTGGGAATTGGAACTATCCACATGTGAACAGTACAATAAGAGCTTTGCAAACCTGTCAAAAACTGCACATGGTGGCCAGACTCATTAGCTACAAATATACTGATTAGAATCCCTTAGTTACCTGGAGTTTTTTGTTTTGTTTTGTTTGTTGGTGCTGCTGTTGTTGTTATTGTTGTTGTAGTACTGGAATTGAATCCAGGGTTGCTTAACCACTGAGCCACATCCCCAGCCCTTTTTGAGACAGGGTGTCATTAAGTTGCTTAGGGCCTCAATAAATTGCAGAGGCTGGCTTAGAACTTACAATCCTCCTGTCTAAGCCTCCAGAGTCGCTGGGATTACAGGCATATGCTAATATTCATTTATGAAATCCAACTTTTCATCAACTTTAACAACTCATTTAAAAGATTACTGGTAACTAGTCTTCAGTTATAATCTGAAATCGAAAGTCTACAGAATGTTACGTGCTTCTGTTTTCTTCATTACAAGATAATGACATTTATTCCAATCTCACAGGATCATTTTAAGAATCAAATGATAAAACTGGGTGTAATAAAATTTTATAAGTTGCAATAGAGCCTATATATTTTGCAAATATAAATTACTATCATTAAATCCTGATAGGGCCCTGGTTGCAATTGTCATGCAACTTTGAGCTACCATTCTATAATTACTGAATTTTGGAAGATCTCAAAGGAGCCTGGGGAAATTTGACAAATATGACTGAGTCAAGTAATCGAAATATAAGTTATTTATAAAATATTGCTTAGAAATTAATGTATTGGGGATTTATTGATAGCTCAATATGATATGAATATATTTGATCAATGTAAACAAATTTCCTAATGAGTGTGGTCTTTTAGTGCACCCAATCTCTAGTTTGTGATAGACAACAGTGGAGGAAGTGAAATGAGCCAAATTTTCACACTCACCACTTGGGAAATATGCCCTGTAGATATTTAATAACACTCTGCTTTTTTGCAATCATTATATTAGTCTACACAAACTTACCTTCAGGAGCTGTTTTAATTATGAATGTGTCATGCATAAAACATGTGGAATCATTTCAATATGTTCATTATCCTTCCCTTCCTCCTTCAATTCACAGGCGTGTTTAATTGTACAATATTCATCAACTCTTCCTTAGGCTTAAGATTTCCACAGATATTAGTCCAGTTGAAATTTATAGAAAGTAGTCCTCTGGCAGGTTGCCCCTGATTGAGTTCCACTTGAGAGAATAGTATTAATCAGTGCACTGGAAAACACGTGGGCACAAGGCTGCAGGAAATCTATGCTTCATCCCATAGGGCTCTGATTATGAAAATAGATTCACATATTTTAGTGATAATATTAGCAGCCATGATTCTTTCTCAAATGAAACCCACGCAGTCATGCATATTAGCACTGGTGGAACACTTTAAAACTTTATTTTTAATAGGGCTTTGGAGGAAATAATTGCAACCTACCTACATACTTATTCTCCCAACTTTGCTAGGGTAATATGAAGTTTTATTAGACTTCTGTTGAAGCTATTTACTCCTCTGAAGTTTCAGTTTCTATAGATGTTGAATCATTCAATAATTTACAGTGGAAACTTTTTTTAAAAAATCCTTTCCCCAAATCAAAAGCAATTTGAGAAATCCCAAAGTATCTGAGGCTGGAGGGATCGAAATGTAATTACTCAGTAGATAGACAATTATGTATTGGAGACAGTGGACCAGAAGTTGATTCTCAAATGAGGAGCCACATAAAATTGCCAAAGAGGGTGAGAAGAAAGAGGCAAACTAGTAAAGAAAGCTGGAGAACTTTGTAGGACAAAAAAGAAGAAGAAGAAATTATTAGAATTGAGTGGTGGTGTTAAGCATCAGGAGCAATTTTGGTGATATATATATATATATATATATATAGATATAGATATAGATATAGATATAGATATAGATATAGATATAGATATATATGGGTTAAGTGCCCTGAGGAGAAAAGGTCTAATTGAATTGGCCTTCAAGTGACTAAAAGGAAAGCTATTTTGACCTGACACCAAAAACGTAGATTTGAGACCTAGACAAAAAAAAAAAAAAAAAAAAAAGACTTGTCTTTCTCAAACTGGAAGATGAGAACAGACAGAAATAGTCCTTTCCTTCTACTTGAGCAATGTCTTGAACCATTTTTTTCCCACCAAGACATATATAGCAAACAATATTTCCATTTGCAACATGTGTTGTACAAGCATATATAGACCCAGAATATTGGATATATGCAATTTTTACCACATTTCATCCCTTTCTTTTCCACCCTAGAATTATAAAGAACAACTGCACCATCTTTGTCAGACAAATACTCTAATGTGGGAGAAGATGAAGGCCGCTAATCATTCATTATATGGACTGTACCTCACAAATGATTTAGACAGCTCAGATTGTTATCATACCCTAGCAGAGGTAAGCCGAATTAGAAAAGGCAACTGGAAATGCCTAGAGAAGGTCAAAGTGTCTGACTACTTGTCAGTACGCTTCTGAAAGCCCACAGGTTAAAAGAATTAAGTAGTCCCCAAAGACTTTGGGGATCTGAGCTTTGTCACTCATTATTATTCTTCCAGACCAAGAGCCTAGATTTCTCTACTGAAAGAGAAATTCTATTTTGAGGGAGGAAATCAGGATAAACAAAATCCAATCCCAATTAAGAAAAAAAAAATACAACCTGTCCAGGGGAAGGCAAGGCTCAGGCCTGAGAAACAAGGTTCCAGAATCCAGCAGTTGAAAGAAGACACAAGCCACAGTAGAAACATTGGTCATCCTATATTTGGAGCAGGGAATAGCCCTTATCCAGCCCTTAGCATACCTAGGTTTTTTCATGGCCCCTGTAGACTCACACATCAGGGTTCTCTCTTGGCCCCTGCTGCTTCCTAATACACTTGGGCTCTCTTTTTCTTGGCCCCTGCCAGCTTCTAGCACATCTGGGTTCTCTTGGGCCCTACCAACTGCTAGCACACTTGGGCTCTCTTGGTCACTGCTGGCTCTTGGCACACTTGGTCTCTCTGGGCTCCTGGCTCCTACTACACTTGAGGTCTGTTGGCCTCTGCCAGCTTCTAGCACTTCTAAGTTATAGAGTTGTGCAGGATTAGCAACACACAGCATGCGGAGTGTCTACTGCCAACAGGTTTCATCAGCAGGCACTTGCTCACAAGCAAATGTTCATGACCTTGAGTACATATGCTGAATCAGAGTATTTCTGACCTTGACTACACACTCACCATAAGAGCCGATTTATGGCCTTGGCTACATACTAAAATCATAACATAGCCCACCAGAAGCCTTGGCTAGGGAGCCTAACTATAACCATTTGGGGCCTGCCCCCAACAAACCTGTACATTTTAAATCTTGGAAATCTTTTGAAACAATATCAATTCACCCCTCAATAAATAATTTTCTGAACAATGTTCTATAAAGGATAAATTACAAAATCAAAAAGTTGACCACCTAGGGAACTTGCTTCTCATTTGAGTCTTCTCAAAAAATGTAAAACTAAAATCCAACCACAGGAAATTGAAGCATACAGAGAAAGACCAAAATGTTTTTCCCATCTCACATCTTTTAGGAAGCTTATTTTGTATAGTTCTCTTTTCTGAGATACAGAATTATAGTTATTAGCAAATAGACATTTAGTCACATACTTCCTGCAAGTTTATTTAGTAAATTTTTTTGTGTGTGTGGTATTGGCATAATTTTTCTAGGTCTTATCTCTCCAATTAAATCATAAGTTCCAGATGATCAGGATTGTACCCCTCTCAGCCTTAGGATGATGCTAGGCACAAAGAAATCATACTGTTAAATTCTTGTATGATTAATTAATTAAGAAAATTTAATTAATTTCTACATTTCTCCAACTCATTGTTTTCTTTCTAGTTATTATTTTGTGGATTTATTTATATTTTATTATAATTAAATTTAAGCAAAACAAATGTGTCTCTGTGTGTGTGTGTGTGTGTGTGTGTGTGTGTGTACATGCATGCTTGTGCATGTGTGTAAATATCTAAGGGCAACTTGCAGATATCATAAAATGAGAATTAAGAAAAATATGACTGCCTTTAATCAGATATGTCATCAAAAACTAAATATACTTTTAACTTTGGAAAGAAACTGCTTTTAGTATAGTAATATTGGTGAGCCCTTGGGGAAAATAAACTAGAATTTATATCTACATCTAAGAATCTTTTATTAAATAAATTTTTTTTTAGTTGTAGTTGACACAATACCTTTATTTTATTTATTTATTTTTATGTGGGGCTGAAGGTTGAACCCAGGGCCTCAAATGTGCTAGGTGAACGCTCTACCACTGAGCCACAGCACCAGACCCAAGAAATCTTGTTTTATAGATTAAACTCCAAATGACATAAATTGCATTTGTTCTAATGCATTATTCTAGTGGTTTTCCTCTGCATCTATTTTACCATTGAAAGTTATCTTCTTACTTTTGATGTTACTGCCTTAAAGAAAGCTCTTATCAAGATAAGTCTGAGAAAATATTAATCTAGGCAAGACAATTTAGAGTAACTTAATTCCAGAGATTAACATTTATAGCCTTATGATTACTTTAAGAATTAAAGGTAGGCAGTGTTCAAGCATATGTTCTTGGCTAATTTTCAAAAATTAATCCCACAAAAGCCAGCAACTTTAATTAATTAATTGGTACTGATGATTTAACCCAGGGGTTCTCTACCACTGAGCTTCATCCCCAGCCCTTTTTATTTATTATTTTGAGACAGGGTCTTACTAAATTACCGAGGCCTGTCTCAAACTTACACTCTATCTACCTTGGCCTCCCAAGTCACTGGGATTTCAGCTGTGTGCCCCTATGCTCAGCTCAGCAACATGATTTCCACTGTTATGCTCACTGCAGGGGAAATTATATTAGGAAAAAGAGGTAAACACAATGCAATGTTCAGATAATCAGAATTCTTCAAGGAACAGAAAAAAATATTAGGTTAGATCAGTACCTGTCAATCCCCTACAAAAGCAAAAACCTGGAAGCCTTTTAAAAAGTACCAATACTTGACTTTCAGCTCTAGAGATTTTGATTTGCTCTGTCTGGGAAGGTCCCTGTTATCTGCAATTTTATAAGTTCCTCAGATGGTTGCTGTACAGCCAGAGTTGATAACCATTCAATTAAATGACGTAAGATTATTGATAAATTTTCAATAAACTTTCTAAAAAGACGCTTAAACACTTTCTGCTAAAATTCCATGCAAATTCAAGCAAAATGTAAACTATCCTTAAGTTCAACCCACTTTTATGTAAACTTAAACAAATGTTAACACACATACCTATAGCCTGTAGATTTCCCATTAAAAACACCTGTCAAAATTATAAAGATGGGGTTGTGGCTCAGTGTTAGAGTGCTTGTCTAGCACATGTGAGGCACTGGGTTCGATCCTTAGCACCACATAAAAATGAAATAAAGATACTATGTCCACCTACAACTAAAAAATAAATTTTTTAAAAAATTATACTATGCATACAATTAGAATTGTAAAACCACATCTATGCTAAATTCTTAGTTCAAAAGAGTTCCAGACTCTTTTGATCTTAGATTGATTCAGCTTTTATCACTTCAGATCATCCTGACCTGAAAGGCAACAATTGGTCTTTTCTATCACCTCATTAGAAAAGTCCAAGATAACCACTCTAATTGGATCATGAGCTGCTTCCAAAAACAAAATCTCAAAATATCACCTATCTATAAATAAATCACTCAACAATCAAATTGAGTTTTAAAACATTAACAGGAATGAACACGGGGAAGAAGAGAGAATAGAAGAACAATTTGAAAAACTCTGTCTGGAGAAAAATTTTACCTGATAGCAGATACAGTGATTCAATGAACAGAATCCAATTAAATTATAAGTTCCAGATAATCAAAAGCCATACCAAGGACAAACTTTTGCTTAAAGGTAAGAGTTTGATTTGTAATCTGAGAATTGACAGGGACACAAAAGGATATCAGCACAGGAACAAGATGATTAAATTTGTTTAGGAAGATTACTTTAGGCCGGACACAGTGGTGCACACCTATAATTCTAGCAACCCAGAAGGCTGAATCAGGAGGATCACACGTTTAAGGCCAGCCTTAGCAACTTAGCAAGGCCCTAAGCAACTTAGTGAGACTATGTAATAAAATTAAAAATAAAAAGGGCTGGGAGTGTAGTTCAGGGGTGAAGCACTCCTGAGTTCAAACTCCAGTACAAAAAGAAAAAGAAAACAAAGAAGATTACTTTAGCATGTGGGGAGATTGAAGAGGATATACTTAAAAAGTAGAAACCAGTTAGAAGGAGATTTCAGTTATCCAGATAAAAAGAAATCGAAACTTATACTAAGGCAATGGTAAGACAAATAGAGACATGAACTGGATCCAAGGGAATTTAAGAAGCCTTTTATGTACTGTAACTGGACTAGGTATGGAATGCCCATAAAGGGAAACATTTTAGGACAGATGGCTAATTTCCAGATGGGAAGCTTGGAGGATATGATGCTGTTAACTGGGAGAATTTGGAAATAGAGGCAGGTTTGGAAGGGACAGATTATAAATCCGGTTTAACGTATTAAATTAGAGTTATCTGTAGGATGAAAATGGAGACCAGTTCACACTGTAAAGCCAACACTAAGATCAACTTAATAGTAAAATCACATTGTTAGATGACTCGTTAACAGATACACTACTTGGGACAAAGTAGAAGTGGGATGGTGAGCTAGATGGCATTTCCCACACATGTGAAGGATAGGCAGGTTTGTAAATAACCCCAAGGAAAACGGTGTCATGGGTATTCTCCCAGATGGCATGAGCCCCAGAGAGGCTTAACATAGAGGGAGGACAAAAGTTTTGAGGTGGTGGTGAAAACAAACTGAATGCTGACTTCACACCTTCGCATATCTGATTTGCAGCAACTGAAGGAGGAGCATTAGTCACTTGACCAGGATGAGAAGCAGGTGGGGACTTTGACAGAAAGCCAGGTAACAGCTGGGGCACAGGTATCAGTAAAGCTAGAGCTCTACTGACATTTTCTTCCATTTTGACGCTCCAGCATCCTCTCTAGTGTTGGGGAAATCATAGTATAAATGGGGCCCAGCTGGGGTTAACCCTTGGGAGCCTATGGAAGCCAAAGAAGGAGCAGACTCTCCTCCCCCATCGCTTGCAAAGAAAGCACTAACAGGTGGTCCAGGTTCAGCCAACTCCCTGTCCCACTCTGGACCCAGAGGCAGTGATATAAGGATGCAGCAAAGTGGAAAGATTCTTCATGGCACAAGTAATATTAAGTATCCCCTCTGATATCATCTAACCATCAACAGGGTAGGAAGGAGTCCCAACACACAATCCCTAAAGGCATAATTTCCTGTCGATTTAATAGAGTCTTCCTGTCTGCTCTAATTTGACAATTTCGGGGCGGGGTGGGGGTAGAAAAGGAGGGTGACAAAATGAAAACATCAGTTGGTATAATTTTATTTTTTTATTTTTTTAAATTTCTTTATTTTTGCATTACAATTCTTAATACACCATTATACCATAATTTATCATATCTCTGATTATATATAAGGTATGTTGACACCAAATTCACATCTACATGCATGTATTTTGTATAATGATGAGGGTCTCCTTTCACCATCCATGCTATTCCCCTTCTCCCTCCTTTTCCCTCCCACCCCTATTAGTTGGTATAATTTTAAACAGTACAACATCATGATGTTTTTAACTCTAAAGTATAAATCTCCACATATATTTGATTATTAAATTAGAAAACAAAGAGCCGGGGCTGTAGCTCAGTGGTAGAGCACTTGCCTAGCGTGTGTGAGGCACTGGGTTCAATCCTCAGCACCACATATAAATAAATAAAATAAAGATCCATTGACAACTAAAAAATATTTAAAAAAAAAAAGTAGAAAACACAGATAGCTGAGAGTCCAATGATGGCAATGACAAGAGATGGTGATCCAGTGGCAGACCCCAAAGCAAACTGACCTTGTGCCAGATGTGGACTGAGACTCCAGCTACAAATGCCTGTCCTGCCTCAGTTCCTGCCCATTTCATGACCCTGGTTCTCAAGCCTTCCCATTATAGCATGTTTTATGATAAATATGTCTCCTGTTTAAGTTAATTAAAGTTGATTTCTGTTGTTTGCAACTACTAACTCTGTTAGTTGCAGGTGAAAGTACTTTCAGGGGAGAAAGGAAGGGTGCTGTATGTTAGGGTTCTTTTAAGTCTCCTAAACTGGAGTAATAGGAGTTCCACAGAGTTTCTAAACATAAATTGAAAGTCCAAAGGAGAAAAGTGACCTGATGAAATAAAAATTTAAATATTTGTATACTAGAATACACAATAATTAAAATTGAAATGCATACTGAAAGAGTATCTAAGAAAATGTCAAGGTGTCCCAGAGCTTTTTAAAATTAGAATATCTTCTTTCTCTAGTCAAGACTATGTGATTGTTGTTTTGATTTCAATGAGACAGAAAATATACAAGATAAAATCTGTCAACGCTGGGCGTCGTGGTACATGCCTGTAATTCCCATGACTCGGGAGGCTAAGGCAGGAGGATCACAAGTTCAAGGCCAGTCTCAACAACGTAATGAGACCTTGTTTCAAAATTATAAATAAAATGGGCTGGGGACGAAGCTCAATAGTAAAGTGCCGCTGGGTTCAATCTTCGATAACAAAATAAACATATTTTTGCCAAAAATTTTACTCTCCATTTCTTATCAAATTCAGGGCCAAAAGCACTGCCTGCACATTTTGTACCCTCTGCCTGAAGGTAAGATTCTAAAACCACCTAAATACTCCTGGGCTTGAGAGGTGGTGAACCCCCCTGAGCCATGGGTTTCTTGGAAGGGAAACAGAGGGATGGTGCTTGACCTTAACAGAATTACTGCTCTATGAATATGACAGGGAGTTGAGGTAAGGGTAAATGCAGCATAATGTTTCCATCCCTTATTTTTTACAAGAAATGACAATTCTAATAGTTATGATTTTATCATAGCTTAATGACATGGGCTATTGAAAACAGCATATAGAGCCAGCAGCCATGATTACAAAATGCTATCATGTTTAGCAGGAGAGAAGTAGACTTTCCATGTCTTTTCATGTCAATTACATCGTCTACCTCTGAGAAGGGACCCAAAGGCCATGGTTACTCACTTCAGCCGAGCAAGTCATGGTTACAGTCTTGGTCAGAGTCATCCTATCTGCTTTCCCAGGCTCTCCCTATCTGTATAAAATCATTTTTGTCCCTGCATCTTGTTCCTCACATATTGAACTCAGCTTTATTTCCAGCAGCAACTTACATATGTCTGATTGTGATCATTGATACATCAAACTCCAATGAGCTCGGTGTTTGGTTGTTCCTTGTTTGTTTACTACTGAGGATTGAATCCAGGGGCACTCTACCACTGAGCTACATACTCAGCCCTTTTTTATTTTTATTTTTATTTTTTTATTTTGAGACAGGATCTTGCTAAGTTACCCAGGCATGCCTTAAACTTACAATCCTCCTGCCTCAGCCTCCCAAGTAACTCAGACTACAAGTGTTTGCCATCATGACCAGCAAGTTCCATTTTTAAACTGTGGAATCCTTCATGATGATGGGCATCCTTGATAATCTGGATAATCCTTGATAATCATGCCTTCATGTAGGAAGTCCAGAAGGCACAGTGGCAAAAAGAAAAGTGAGAGGATGGTGTGAGAAGGCAGGCTTGTAGGCACAGAGCTGTGCTGCAGCAGCCACACTGTAAAGCGCACAGGCCTGAGGGACCTACATTTCAAGGGTGTGGATGATGACAGAGCTGAGAGGCAGCTAGCTAGAGTTCTGACTAGAAAGCATCACAGTCACTGCACTGTAGTACAGACAGAATAGAGCATCGGGTGAAAATGTTTTCTGCGTCAGCAAAAAGATACCTTCCAGTGGACTGGGGTTGCGAGGTGAGGGTGAAGTCCATATCAGAATAAATAATCAACATTCTGATGACCTTTTAATGAAGCAGAGCAAAATACCTAAGTGTCATATTGCTACCCATCCTTACACTCAAACTCACATGACTCCTGTTCTACTTTTATCTTTACACCTAAGTTTTCGATCAGCTTGCTTCTATTCTAGTCTCTGCAATCTGGCAGTTATGAATGGTAAGCCCAGAAGGCCAAGGACTGTGTCTATCCTGTTCTACCCTATAACTCCAGCACATAGCACAGTGCCTGGAAGTAGACATACAAACAATATTTATTGAACTAAGGAATGAATTAGATCTTTGCCCCAAGGGCCAAGCACTTTATCATCATTTCTACCATTTTATCAAGATGTGCAGGAAAGTTAAGAGAAAACTTCCACATTCTCAGGTCATTTTTCTTGGGTATGGGCAAAACAATTACATCATACATTTAGGACCTAGAGGGAACTCAAACAGAATTACAGGTAGAATACTAATAACATGATAAAAATAAAGCACATCAGTACATGAAGTCCCTTAGATTTCAGTGAGGTGGGGACATGCTCCAGATACTCATTTCATCCCTGAGGGCTCTATATGTTTACCATGTAAATGCACTCTGTGCTATATTTGGGCAGGGGCAAGGGATTATAGATGACCATCAGAACATTAGAAGTTATACAGTCTTGAACAGAAAGGTCTTTATATTCACAGAACAAAGTTTTCTAAATTACTCATTTCCACAGATACCCCATCATTAAACTGCAGACTGAAAAAAAAAATAACATGAAAACTTGAATTAAAGTACACTTTATAAAACAGTTCTTATTAATACATGCCTTTTAGCAAATATTTGTGAATAGCTTAAAATAAATACTTATAAAGATTTGTAGCGCCTAAACGTTTTTGGAAATAATCATTTTTACACATAAAAGAATTAACTAATTTTCTCCTAGTTTTATTTTGTTTTGTTACAGAAAATTGCTTTATTGCTGAGCTATAGCCCAGCCCTTTTTATTTTTTATTTTGAGAGAGGTCTCACTAAGTTGTTGAAGCTGGCCTTGCACTTGCAATCCTCCTGACTCAGCCTCCTGAGTCACTGAGACTACAATTGTGAGCCACCAAACCTCGAAATCTTCTATTTATATTATAAATTCCTGCACTTTATCAACTTTATTTGGAGACTATATGTTTTACAAGTTATTATAGAATACCTATTGTAGAATAGCTTGTAAGGTTATTAAAAATCACTCACTTACCATGTATGTATAGTATGCCAGAGAATACTCTACTTTCATGTATATCTAAAATGAACAAATTTTAAATTTTTTAAAAATCACTAACTTATATTTATCCAAAAGATCTAAAATCAGCATACTATAGCAATACAGCCCCGTCAGTGTTGATAGCACAGTTCACAATAGGCAAATTATGGAATCAACCCAGATGCCCATCATAGATGAATGGATCAAGAAAATGTACTACACATACATACACACACACACACACACATACACAACACACACAAAATGGAGTTTTACTCAGCCATAAAAAAAAAAAAGAATGAAATAATGGAATTTGCTGGTAAATCAATGGAAATGGAGAAAATCATGCCACGTGAAATAAGCCAGACTCAGTAAATCAAGGGTCAAATATTTTCTCTCACATGTGGAAGTTAGAGCAAAATAAGAGAAAGAAGGCAGTTGGGGAGGGGCTGGGATACCATACAGATGTAGGGAAGTTCAGTGGAGTAGAAGAAGGATGAGAGAGAGGGAGGAAGAGAAAAGGGAAGATAAAAGGAATGAATTTAGCAAAACCATGTTATATCCATATACCCATATAGAAAGGTACCAAAGAGAATTTCACCTTTATGTAAGAAGAGAATAAGTTTACTAGAGAAGGCAGAAGGGGGAGGGGGAGGGGAGGAAAGTGGGGGGAATGGAGATTGAAATCAAACTCCTTGCATGAATAATTCTGTCAAAATGAACCCAAATACGATGTGTAATTATAGTGCTCCAATAAGAAAATCACTAACTTGCTTTGGTTTATAAGTGTGGAACAAAATCATATTATCTAAGAACAGATTTCCCCCCTTGAAGAAAGTATGAGCGTCCTAATACTTTCAGGAACCTTTCCACCTTTAACCATCTTCCAATCTTTCTACTCCACTGTTCGGGCCCTTAGGAAAGCTTTGAATGTTATTGCAATCTTCTTCCTTAATATTTCAGCAGCTCTGAATCCTCTGTTAATCCCCCCTTCTGGGAAACTTTTCTTCCATTTGCGGAGAAAGGAGAACTGGATTTGAAACCTGTTATTATAGATAAGATAGTGGACAAAGATCATTTAACCTCTCTGGGCCTCATTATTAAAAAGAAGTAATAGTATCTGCCCCATAGAATGGTGAGGAAAAGATAATACATTGTATGTGACTGTCCTTTTTAAACTGTAAAGTTTTATAGACACTTTAAAATATTATATTTGACAGCTAAAATTTCTGCTCATTCTGTCAAAGATCTGCCCTCCCCACATTAACCTTCAACTTTAATGCAAATTTCTCCAATCCAGCACTAACCTGCACTTATTGAGTTCCTATTATGCTGCAAAACTGTGCTAGGAGATAAAGATCCAGGAGAGAATAGTCAGGGAGGAAGGCATGTGCTCAGCTGTCCTATTGTATACATCAGAATAGAACAGCCTTGAGACATGCTGTATACAAGCACAATCAAAACGCTTGACATTCTTTTCACCTAAGCTTTTTCCCCCCTCATTTTTCTCTCTTTGTGTTCTTTTACTTACTAAATTTCAAGAATCCCAAGAGAGTAAACATGTATTTTCTTTAATTAAAAGGTTTTCAGAGCACTGAACTCTCTATAGATTAGTTCATCCTAAGATAATAAACCATCCTTCCCATCAATGTGTTTAAAGTCATAATGGGATATAATTACATACTTCTTAATTTTTACAAATGAAAAAGTAAACAGAATGAGGTCATGATTCCTCCATTAACTGCCTAACTCCATCACAGATCCATAAGAGCATGTTGCTGATCCAAAGCCCCTAGGAACTCCCTATTGAGGTGAGATTGGGTATAAATGCAAAGACCTTTTTTTTTTCTGGTACTGGTAATTGTACCTAGACACCAGGAACCCAGGGACACTTTGCCACTGGGGTACATTTCCAGCACTATATATTTTTTTTATTTTGAAACAGGGTCTCACTAAGTTGCTTAGGTCCTAAACTTGCTGAGGCTGGCCCACACTTGGGATCTTCCTGCCTTAGCCTCTCAAGTCACTGGGATTACAGGTGTGCACTACCACACCCAGCACTTTGCCTAGTCTGGAGTTAGACTGCAGGCATCCTAGGGATCCCACCCTAGTGCCTGCTAGGATGAATGGATCAAGAAAATGTACTATACATACACACACACACACACACACACACACACACACACACACACTCACAAAATGAAGTTTCCAAGGTCATCCTCCAAGTGAAAAGAGAGGTAGCCCTAGGTCCTTCTTATACTGCAGACGAGCAAAGAGGGGGCAAGGAAAAGAAGAAAAGGAAAATGAATGGAAGAGGGAGAGATCCAAAACAGATGACCAAACTGCATACTGTGGTACACATCTGTAATTCCAGCAGTTCAGGAAGTGGAGGCCTGAGGATCACAAGTCCAAAGCCAGCCTCAACAACTTAGAAAGGCCCTAAGCAACTTAGTATGACCCTATCTCAAAATAAAATATAAAAAGGGCTGGGGATGTGGCTCAGTGGTTAAGTGCCCCTGGGTTCAATCCCAGGTACCAAAATAAATAAATAAATTACCAACCCCCCCCAAAAAAAATACATGGTATAAAAGCACTTTTAACCTCCTTATATTTCCTTTTGAAACCTTCCCCTTTATGCCAAGGACGTTCCTACAGTCCAGTTGTGTGTACCTCAGGACTCCATTGTAAATTGGTTTCCTTTTCTCCAGGAGGGAGGGGCATGCATGAGTTCCTTAAGCTATGCAGAGTCTAGGAAAAGCCACTACCATATCCATTTAACCAACTTAACCATGTTTTCTTTTATAAAATTCAATCCTGAATTTGTCAAAGTGAGGAAAAATCCCACACCATTTCCTTTATGCTACGTAACAGTCAATGTTCTAAAGAATTAAGAACCAAGTTGCAGCTATTTGCTACCGAGAATTCTATTCATTTCATTCTCGGGGTTATATGTGATGGAGGTAATTGTCCTATGCACAATTTCTGTGCCTTTTTAAAAAAATTTGTTCTTTTTAGATACACATGACAGTAAATATACATATTATACATACATGAAGTATAATTTATTCTAATTAGGATCCCATCCTTTTGGTTGTACATGATGTGGAATGACACTGGTAATGTAGTCATATATGAACATAGGAAAGTTATGAACAACTAATTCTACTGTCTTTCCTATTATCATCTCCCACCCCTTCCCTTCATTTCCCTTTCTCTATTCCAATGAACTTCTATTCTTCCCTCCCCCACTTATTGTGTGTTAGCATCCACACACAGAAAGAACATTCAGCCTTTGGATTTGGGGGGATTGGTTTATTTCACTTAGCTTGATATTTTCCAGTTCCATTTATTGGCAAATGCCATAATTTCATTCATTCTTCTTTATTTATGGATGAGTAATATTCCACTGTATATACATACCACATTTTCTTTATCCGTTCATCTGTTGAAGGGCACTTAGGATGGTTTCATAACTTAGCTATTGTGAAATGAGCTACCATAAACATTGATGTGGCTGTGTTGCTGTAGTATGCTGATTATAAGCCCTTTGGGTATATTCTGAGGAGTGGGATAACTTAAATGGTGGTTCCAATCAAGTTTTCTGAGGAATATGCATACTGCTTTCCAGAGTGGTTGCACCGATTTGCAGTCCCACCAGTGTAATAACCAAAGCAATCCTCATCGAGAAAAGTGAAGCAGGAGGCATCAAAATACCAGATCTTAAATTCTACTACAGAGCTACAGTAACAAAATGGCATGGTATTGGCACCAAAAGAGACATGGAGATCAATGGAACAGAATAGAAGACACAGAGACAAACCCACATAAATACAGTTATCTCATACTAGACAAAGGTGCCATAAACATACATTGTAGAAAAGATAGCCTTTTCAACAAATGGTGCTGGGAAAATTGGAAATCCATATGTAGCAAGATGAAATTAAACCTCTATCTATCACTCTACACAAAACTCAACTCAAAGTGGATCAAGGACCCAGGCAATAGCCCAGAGACCTTTGGCCTACTAGAAGAAAAAGTAGGCCCAGCTCTCCATCATGTTAGCTTAGGAACTGAATTCCTCAATAAAACTCCTAAAGAGCAAGAAGTAAAATCAAGAATCAATAAATGGAATGATATCAAACTAAAAAGCTTCTTTACAGCAAAAGAAACAATCAATAATGTGAAGAGAGAGTCTACAGAATGGGGGAAAGTCTTTTTCACCTCAGAGGGAGCATTAATCTCCAGGATATACAAAGAGCTCAAAAAACTTAACATAAAAAAAATAATAACCCAGTCAATAAATGGAAAAAGGAACTTAACAGGCCCTGTACAGAAGAAATACAAATAGTCAAAAAAAATCTATGTAAAAATGTTCAATATCCCTAGCAATTAAAGAAATTCAAATTAAAACTACACTGAGATCCCATCTCACTTAGAATGGGCAATTATCAAGAATACAAGTAACAATAAATGTTGGCAAGGATGTGAAGGAAAAGGTACAAACCTTGCCTTAGACTTTGTAAGATACTAAGCAATAAACCCAGCCCACACTGCCTGAAACTTCTGACCTAAAGCACTGAGCTAATAATGGTTGCTATTTTAAATCATCATGATTAAGGTAACTTGTTATGATAATACATTATAGCCATACAATTGGATACTACCCAGCCGTAAAAAGGAATGTATTAGTGATACAACAAATTGGAAAAAAAATCTAAAAATAATTTTGCTAGATGAAAAAAGTTATGTTACCAACAATTTGGTGCCCATTAGGATCCTTTTCCATTAGGTGTCAAAACCAAAACTGAAGTTGAATGTCAACAGTGCAAGTTTATTCAGTGGCCAAAGAATGGAGAAGTGAGAGTGTAGCTTGCAAAACAACTTCTCAATTCACCAGGTATGGGGAAGTAGCACATATAGTGTGAAAGAAATGATGGGGAGGGATAGGTTAATAAAGGGGAGGGATATTCATGTCTTTTCTTGGTTCAGGCAGAGATTTCCTGGAACTCTTCATTCCTTTTATGAGCTGATGCTTCCTATCATGATGGTTGGTAGGTGTGTCCATCAGTATGAAAACTTGATTAAAAGAAGTTTGAGGTTTTCTTGAGGTCATTTGGGTATCCATTTGGAGTCTGGTCGGTTTTATCTGATTACTATGCAGAAAAATTTAAGGCCTCCTATCCTCAAAGATAAATAAGATTAATGTGGGTAGAACTAGGTCAAATAGGTGGTACCGTAGGTAAGAGTTACCCTCCCAATCCCCCCAAAAATGTGCTGTATGATTTTATCTATGTAAAATTCTAGAAAATGCAAACAACTGTCTAGTACAGAAAGCAGAAGAGTGACTGGGGTAAGGATGGGGGTGGTAATTAGGGAAGAGATAGAGCATAAAGGGTCATGAGAGCCCGGTGTAGTGGCGCATGCCTGTAACCCAGCGGCTCAGGAGGCTGAGGCGGGAGGATTGAGTTCAAAGCTAGCCTCAGCAACTTAGTGAGGCCCTAAGCAACTCAGTGAGACCCTGTCTCTAAATAAAATACAAAATAGGGCTGGGGGTGTGGCTCAGTGGTCAAGTGCCCCCGAGTTCAGTTGCCAATACCAAAAAAAGAAAAGGATCATGAGAAAATTAGGAGTAATGATAATTGTGCTTGCCTTGTTTGTGATGTGATTTCATGAGTAAGTTAAAACTCATTAAATTGCACATTTTACATATATATAATTTGGGGGCTGGGGTTGTGGCTCAGTGGTAGAGCACTTGCCTAACAAGTGTGAAGCACTGGGTTCAATCCTCAGCACAGCATAAAAACAAATAAAATAAAGGTATTGTTTCCATTTACAACTTTTAAAAAATGTTTTTTTAAATATACATATATGTAATTTTGCTACGTGCAGTAGTGCACATCTGGTATCCCAGCAACTTGAGAGGCAGAGGTAGGAGGTTCAGAAGTTTAAGGCCAACCTCAGCAACTTAGTGAGATCCTGTCTCAAAATTTTTTAAAAAATTATTTTTTGCTGGGCACAGTGGCACACGCCTGTAATCCCAGCAGCTCTAGAGGCTGAGGCAGGAGAATCACTAGTTCAAAGACGGCCTCAGCAAAAGCAAGGTGTTAAGCAACTAAGTGAAACCGTGTCTCTAAATAAAATACAAAATAGGGCTGGGGATGTGGCTCAGTGGTTGAGTGCCCCTGAGTTCAATTGCCGGTACCCTCCCCCACCCCTGCCCCCAAAAAAAACTTTTAAAAAAAATTGGGGATGTAACTCAATGGTACCATGCTCCTGGTTTCAATCCCCAGTGCCAAAAATAAATAAGTAAATGTGACTTAAAATATAGAGAATGTGAAGAAATACATTTTTAAAAAGTAATCAGTAAATTTAACTTCTAGTGCTGTAAAATTGAAAAAAAAAATGAGTGCATTAATATCTTCTAAATTTCTAAGAAAATAATTTCGTGAAGTTTGCAATCTAGAAAACAAAACTATTCCTTTGTAACTTTTCTAAACCAGCACATTTCAGCTGCCTACTACTGTCTGGTAAACTACATTACAGCAGTAGAGATAGAAATAAACCAAAATTTAATCAGGACACAGTTCCTGCTCTCCATTTCTCATCCTGTTTAATGATCTCTAAACTTCTGCATTATTTTCCAACTGTTCCACAGCTCTAAGTTTTTGAACATATTCTGTTTTGTCATGTTCTAATAATTTCTTGCAGGAATCATGTCTATTCAATTAAATCCAAATAATTGGAAGCCAAAAATCAGTTCATTCATTCATTAAATATCAGCAGTTCCAAGTATGTTAATGTGAGGGAGTAAACGATAATTTTCCATTTATCTTTCTTTTTTCTTTTTTCCCCTCTTTTTAAAAATGAATTTTATTAGTGTATTGTAATTATACATACCAATGGGGTTCATTTTGACATATTCATAAATGCACATTACATCATTTGCTCTAATACATTCCCTAGTACTCCTCCCCAACTCCATTATCCTTCCTTTACTCTTCACCAGGTATGAAAAATTATGCTCTATATGTGTAATATGAATTGTAATGCATTATTGTCATGTATAACAAATTAAAATTTTTAAAAATGATATAATGCATATCCATTCAATTCATGTTTTAGTAATAAAAATACTTTATTGTATTAATAGAAATTTTACTATAATTTAATATCTAAATTTTTCTATCACTTATTCTAATAATAGCAACAAAGAAACTGACAAAGACATTCCATTTATCTTTCTAAGATCTTGACGTGGGTCTCTGTGACAAAAGAGATTAACAATAGAAAAGCAAATGGAAGTTTATTAACATGTGTGTCTCATATATACATGGGTTTAGTTAGTAGGCTGTGAAAAATGGCAAATGCTATTGTGTCTATCATAATCTGGTCTGCTTATCTGTTTCAATGACATATTCCCTGGGGCTCTTAGTTCAGAAGTTCTAATTGGCATGAATTTAGAAGCTCTTAGAAGTTTCACGAGTTGCGTCACAACTCCTTCTTCTCAACCATTTCAATGTGTTCATTTGGACCATCCATAAGGTAGGAAATAGCCCAGCAGCTAGCTATCTGCTAAAACTTCTGGATCATGACAAATATGATATCATGTGGTTATATAAGAATTCACATGCACTGTTGTTTCTGACTTACATAAGACTACTTGATCAATGTTTCCTGAACAATCCAGTAAGGGAACCTGACCAATTCCACTTTCCTTACAGAAGCTATGTGTACAGTTAGTGTGTACTATGCTCCATATAAGTTCTTCTTATGGTTTCTCTACTAAGAACTACCTTTATATGTTATTTGTTTTTGTAGTACCAGGGATCAAACCCAGGGCCTATGCATTCTAAGCAAGCACTCTACCACTGAATTATATCCCTAACCCTTTAAGAAATCTTTTAAAATGTTTTTTGTTATTATTGCATTTTTTACAATGAAACTAAAACAGTTTCAAACTGTTGTTTTATTTAATGTATGAAGTTTGTCCACTGAAGTATTTCTTGTTTCTTGTGAAATGTCTTGTGCAATTTCATAGACATGAGTATCCTATAAATGAAAATTAAATTCCACCCCTTTCTTTAAAAAAAGTAAATCAAAAATATAAATTTAATAAGTGTTCTACAAGAAGCATGCAGAATGCTCACTCTGGAAATGATTCTCTAACCATAAAGTAGTAGGATTTATAGAGGTTATAAAACTTTCCATACTGTTTCTGCAACTTTTCTGTAAGTTTAAAATTAGTCCATAATAAGTTTGGTTGTTTGTTTTTCTTAAAGAGTGTCAAGGGCTGGGGTTGTAGCTCAATGATAGAGTGCTTGCCTAGCATATGTGAGGCACTGGGTTCAATTCTCAATATCACATATAAATAAATGAAGTCCATTGACAACTAAAAAAAAATATTAAAAAATAAAAGTGTCAAGATTTCAGTATTTGTCCTAAAAAATTAAATGATACATGCATTACCCATGTTTATAGCAGCACAATTCATAACAGTCCAACTATAGAATCAGCCTAGTTGTACATCAATGGTATAAAGAAATGGATAAAAAAATATATGGTACATATACACAATGGAGTTTTATTCCACCATAAAGCAAAATTAAATTATATCATTTGCAGGAAAACAGATGGAACTTGAGAACATTGTGTTAAGCAAAATAAGTCAAACTCAAAAGTCAAGAGTCATATGTTTTTTCTCACATGTGGAAGCTAGAGAGAAAAAAGGAAAAGGAAGGAGGTGGGATCTTAGTAAAATCAGTATAGAAAAGGGATCACGGTGAGGGAGGAGGGAAGGGAAAGGGAAAATACTGGGGAATGACATTGGCCAAGTTATATTATTAGATTATATGCATGTACAAATATGCAACAATGAATCCCACCATTATGAACAACTATAATGCACCAATAAAAAAAAATACAAAAAAATGCAAAAAAAAAAAAAAATTAAAAGAGGGTCAAGAAGTAAAAAGTGTTTCCAGGAAACAAAAAGCCTATACTGAATAACTTCTAGGTATCAGACCCTATGCTAGACCCCTTCATTTATGTCATTTCACGTCATCTTCATAATAATCCTACAAGGTTTCTTATTCCTCAGAAAAGAAACTTAAAATAACATAGTTGAATTGTTCAAAGCCACTCAGAAGCTAAATACCAAGTCTCAACACGTAGACCCAGCGGATGCCAAAGTCTATCTAGTTTTTCCCTAGCAGAGGCAGTACCATGAGCAAAAGAGGGGCCTCAATCAGGTTAACAACAAACTGTCCAGATTGATTAACATCCAAGGTACATGTAGCAATGTTGGAGGAAGCAGTTAAAAAGCAGTCTAGGCACCATGATTTTCTTTACGGATATTGATTAAAAACAGTTTTTGGCTGAGCATGGTAGTGCATGCCTGTAATCCCAGAGATTCAGGAGGCTGAGGCAGGAGGATCATAAGTTCAAAGCCAGCCTCAGCAACTTTGCTAGGTGCTAAACAATTCAGTGAGACTCTGTCTCTAAATAAAATACAAAATAGGCCTGGGATGTAGCTCAGTGGCCAAGAGCCCCTGGGTTCAATTCCTAGTACCAAAGGTGGAAAAAAAAAAAAAAAGACAATTTTGGGAGACAGGATGCTGGGGATTGTATATGCTAAGTAGATACTGAGATAAACCCCAAACCTAAAAGTAATTTTAATACTATACATGACCATTCATTTGCTTTAGCTATGTCCATAGCTATCCAATATCCAATAGCATCTCATTGACACACTAGTAATTAAGCCTGTAAAGTTTCCTCGTATTCTCCATTTCTAGAAATCAAATTGTTCTTATATAGTTCCAGGGATCTGGAAAAGTCCAAGAGGTTTACACAAGTTCATAGACTCCCCAGGAGCCATGTACATTTGGTCCAAATCTCCACATTAATGGTTAGCCATTAATAGTGGAGATAGTTTTCATGGTCATTCTGACTTGTTTTCAAGCTGGAGCAGAAAGCAAGTATTGGCGAGGATGTAGGGGGGAAGGTACACTCATACATTGCTGGTGGGACTGCAGAAAACAAGTCAACACAACCATGAATTTCCTTAAGTCCCTCTATGGAGTTTTAGGTTGGTTCACATGGACCCACCACTAGTAATGGAAACCCTAAGTCCTTTGCGCCTGCACTTACTTTACGGAATTCCCCCTTTAATCACCTAAACAATACCATGTTCAAGTGAATATTTTTTAGAAGAGCTTCTTTAAAATGTGAACTTAAAATGGGTCTTCTGGTTGACTAATTAAAATGTAATTACATAGGGAAAAAAAACTAATGGTTTATATCAAAGGGTTGAACTGCTCATTAGATTGTGAGTAATGTCGAGTTGCACATTCTTAGTCCAACTATTGTCATTAAAATCTCAAAAAATATTATGTTAAAAAATCAAGACTAGGGCTAGGGAGGGACTGGGTTCGATCCTCAGCACCACATTAAAAAAATAAATAAAGTTAAAAAAATGTTAAAAAAAAAAACTCAAAACTGGCGGAGGTGGGGTGGCTGGGGGCGTATGCCTGTGATCCCAGCAGCTCTAGAGGTTAAAGAAGATGATTGTGATTCAAAGCCAGACTCAGCAAAAGTGAAGCACTAAACAACTCAGTGAGGCCCTGTCTCTAAATAACACGAAATAGGGCTGGGGATGTGGCTCAGTGGTTGAGTTCCCCTGAGTTCAATCGCTTGTACCAAAAAAAAGAACTCAAGACTAAGCCAGGTGTGGTGATGCATACCCTGCAATCTCAGCTACTTGGGAGGCTGAAGCAGGTTGATTACAAATTCTAGGTCAACCTGAACAACGTAGTAAGACCTTCTAAAAATGATTCTTTTTTTTTTTTTAGAAAGGGCTGGCGGGCATAGCTCAATTGTAGAGTACTTGCCTAACATGTTCAAGGCCTAGGATTCAATTCCCAGCACAGAAAGAAGAGGAGAAAAAAAAAGAAAAAAAGAAAAAAAACCCCTCAAGATTGATATTGTGATGACATTGGATACTGAATGGGTGATTGTATAAGCACCATTCTAAATTTGCAATTTGCTCCAGATCACAAAATTCACCCTCTGATTAGTAGCTGACAGACCTATTATTCAGATCACAGGTTCATTAGCAAATAGTATAACATATGAGAATACGTCCTGGTTATGAGCAGTATCCTCTAGTCTGTAAATCTCACTAAATCTTCATAAGAGTGCTCTGAGGATAAAGTGAGAAAACTTAAGTAAAAGAACTCTGGTACCCAGAGAACTATGCAAACAGTGCAGTCGTGCTTCCCAAGGTGTGCAGGCCAAGGATACATGATATGACAAATGAGGTGAATCAGGCAGCATCAAAGGAAGGAAGGTCCCTTGAAGTGGTTGCAATCCTCCTTTGAATCACATCAGTAGAAAACCCAATGTCTGCCTGAAGCTGATTATATAAAAATTCTCTCAAGATATATGCCTCTAGGGTAGTAAGCTGAAAAGGTAAGAGATGGGGGCCTAAGATTTTTTGTAAGAATGAGTTTTGAATCAAATTATTTAGAAGACTAGAACAGGACGTAATAGATAAAGCCTACAGCAAAGACAGAACAAAGAGAGTAAATAAGGCAGTCCCAAAGCCACACATGGCCTTTGTTTTGTTTTTAATTTTTATGCAGGACCATAATAGAAACAAAGGAATATTCTAAACATAACTGTATAAAATCAGATGCAGGTTAGAAAATCTTATCCCAAGGGATTTTTTGAAAAGGCTATTTAGACAGGAAAAGTGAATGGGCAATTTAGTAAAGGGATGGAACTAACATTTAACTTCCAATGAGTTCCCTGACTTAGGGTCCAGAGTGTTAAAAACAAACTTCTCAACCTGAAATTGAAAAATATGTAAGGGATCCTTACATTTACTGAGTGCTTAAAACATTCTAAGTACTACTCTAAGGGCTTTTCATTGTGGTCTGGTCTGGTCTAGTCTGGTCTGGTCTGGTCTGGTCTGGTCTGGTCTGAGACAGGATCACTACTTCCCAGGCTGGCTTGAACTGCTGGGCTCAAGTAATCCTCCTGCCTGAGCAGTGCAGCATGCCACTGAACCTGGTTTGCCTTACTTGTGTTAATTCATTTAATATTCAAACAACTCTATTAGGTATTATTATTATTGCTTGTATTTATGGATGGAGAAACCAAGGCCTAGAGACATGCCCAAGACTTGCTAAGTGGGGTTAAAACCTATAGTTTTAGCTGACTTGCTACAGTCAGCTCAGCTTTACACTGAGCTGACTGTAGCACACTACAGTCTACACTACTAACTACCCTAGATACAAAAAAAAAAGACTGCCTATGGTAGTCAAAAGAACTAAAATAAACTAGGTCAGACTTTGACTAGAGGGTACAAAAGAAGAACAAGAAATGAAGATATGACAGGTGAGTGATAATCAGGATTAAGATCCTCTAATGCTACCCAGTAGTTAACTGTTCTGTGATTTTACTCCAATGGACTCCGTGTGAGAGGGTGAAAGAATCAAAAGAAAGGCCAAGAATTCCTAGGATATGATGTTAAGAGCAAGATTTCCCCCAAAGTTTTTTGAGGGATGTTAGTTAATCATGTGGAAGCAAAATGGGTAGGAGACTTTTCCGTATGGGTTGCCCCGGATGTCCACTGTAAATCCATGGCCTCTAAGTACAAATCAACCCAAACTAGAGCTAGAATGGACAGGCTAGAGTACAGTGGTATCATTTTAGAAATTATATCACTTAGTCATCTGCTTAGTTTTCCATGTTCTTATATAGAATACAGCTAGGGCTTTAGAGTCAGGGAACTGTGCATGCTAATCATAGTTTCAATACTTAACTATGTGTTCACCACAACTTCTGGGCTTTAGTTTTTTCAACTTAAATGAAGATAGTATCTATCAGGTTGTACAAATATCACGTGCAACAAAATTTGTAAAAAGCATGGCACAGAGTAACACACACTTCTCAACAAATGTTAGTTCCATTCCTTTGTCCAAGCTGTATTACAGAGAGTCTTAAAAGACTGAAACCAGTAAAAGGAAGATGATAGTGGGGAAAAAAACACAAAAATTTTATGGTTTAAAGATAATGTAAAAAGCTCTGAATAAAAACACCTTATTAATATGTAAATTTAGCAGATCAATTGGCTAAAATTGAATGGTAACAATGTCAAAGCTCATAGACCTTGACTTTTGTTCTCAGAGGTAAATGTTAAACTTTGTAGAATCATCCTTTGTTCAATAAGAGACTAATAATTAAAAAGGTGTTACAAAGATTATACAACCTAGGAACAGAGCTAAGTTTGGAACACTTGCCACTTGAACACTAAAATCATTGAATAAAAATTCTTTTTTTCTTTCAGTATTAGTACTCACGATGCAAAAATTAAAGTCTAGGGGCTGCGGTTATAGCTCAGTGATAGAGCATTTGCCTAGCATGTGTGAGGTACTGGGTTCGATCCTCAGCACCACATAAAAATAAATAAATGTATAAAAAGTAATAACATTTTAAAAAAATAATTAAAGTCCAAAAACTTGATAAGGATAAAGTGTTTCCACCAACTTTATGAAATCTATAAATAACATAAGCTGAAAATAATTTTGTATGAGGATATGAGAAGTTTGGTTTATATTTAACTTTTTTTCTTTCAAATAACAAGTTAGAACACTTCCATAAACAAAAGGTTATGCCCCTGGTCCCATCCTTATATTCAAAAAATGAACAAACTTTAAAAACAGCAAATTTTTATTTGAAAAAATTGATAAACTGACAAGCTTGTCAAAAAGTCATTTCAGTGTAATATTTTACTTAGTAAATAAATATGTGCAATTTGTAGAGAGTAGATTCTTCTCTAAAAATGCTATGACAGACATAATACACTGTATGATTCCATTTACATGAAATTTTTTTAAAAAGTAAAACTAAATGACAGCAAATCACTGTTTTCTAGGAGGAAGAGATTGACTGTAAAGAGACACAGGAGTTTGGGGTGAAGGGAATGTACCAATGTACCATAAGAACATCATGGTGGTAGGCAGACAACAGCATGTTTTCAAAACTCACTTAAAGTTATATTGGAAACTGGGGGATTTTATTACATAAAAACTATATCTCAATTTTGAAAGGGTAATACATAATCAATCAGCATGCTTTTCAATAAACCATTTTGGTCAAAATATTTCATTCAGTAGGGGCCAGGAAAGTACTCTACCGCTGAGCTATGAGGTAGAGCACTTGCCTCACACAAATAGGACCCTGGGTTTGATCTCCAGCACCGTGAAAATAAACAAAAAAAAAAAAAAAAAACAAACTTTTTTACTCAGTAGAGAAATATTTATTTGTAGAAAATCTATAAATAATATAAGTACATTTTTCACAATCTTAGTGTTTATTTTTTGACATTTTTATGAGAAATATCTTTTAATATTCTTCTTATAAAACAAGCAAAGCTAAACAGTGCTTGAGAAGCAACCCTGAGTTAAATTTAAAACCTTCCAAAACCACTGCATAAACTCAATCCACTGATGCACTAGTTGGCAGTAACTGGATGCTTTCCCCAGATGTAAGACTATACCCGAAGCTACACATTCAAGTCAGACAGGGGCCAGGTAAATAGGTGAGCAGCACAGGCCCTGCAGGTTGATGTCAGGAAAGAGCACAGGCCTTAGCGTACCCAGAGCTTCTGATGATTAAAGAGAAGCAGAAATGTCGACTTCAGTGTAAAATTTCTAATTTTTTAGAATGAGGGATCCATTTTTTTAATAACATCATATAGGGCAAATCAATCACATTCAAATAAGCATATGTGGCCCATAATATATGCTTTCTTAAGTTATTCAATAACACACCTCTTGTCTTCAGTCTAACATCTTACTTCTTTAATTGCAGAGTGTGTGAAATAATATGGAATGTAATAATAAGGAAAATAAAATCCATCTTAAAATTACATGGACAGTCATTTTGGTCACTTACTAGAAGCCCAAATCTTACATGTCTAAGCATACTTGTTGGTAGTAAAAGAAATGAATGAGTTTGAATGAAGAGAGGAAACACTGAGGAAAAGCTCTATTTTAATTAAGGTCAGAGTCAGCACCCAGACTTAAGAGCAACAAAATAATCCACATGTTGAAATTTGAGAACTTCATTTCCCCAACTAGTCCAACCTGGCTGTAAATTTCGAGCAAACATTTCCAAACACTTCCCATCAGGCTTGATGTAGTCTTTTAGAACCTCTGTCCAAAAATAAAAGAGAGAGAGAGAGAGAAAACACAAAAATTACTATTGAGGAAAAAATCAATTTCCTTTTAGCCAGTAAGAGAGGAAAGGATATTTCATTTAAAAAAAATAAAAGCAAATTAATGTCAAGATTTCATCACAGGCCTTACTATTTATAGTCAAAAAATCATTTGAAATAAGCGTCCTTGAGACTGGGAACAATACCAACAGAACTTTCAGTAGTCCTGATTTACTGGTTTTCATTTAGAGATCAGAAATGAGGATTTTAACACCCACGTAGGTGACTTCTCAGTTTTCCGACACTGCTGACATATCCTTTGAGAACTTACTTTATTTTTCAATAAATGTAATCCATGCATGAGAAAGAGCTCTACAGAAACAATAAGAGACAACCAACTTTAAAAATAAAGATAAAATAAAAGTCTCTTTATAGCATATACTTCAGTGAAATGAAGAGTTGGATACAAAATGATACATTCACAACAAATAGATAACTATAGCCCCCTATAGCTATAACTTGGTAGTACTAAAAGCATTCCCTCATGTTCAAATTATAGATCATTCTTCTTTTTTTTTTTTTCCTGTCCCAGGGATTGAACTCGGGGGTACTCCACTACTGAGCCACATCTCCAGCCCTATTTTGTATTTTATTTAAAGACAGGGTCTCCCTGAGTTGCTTAGCACCTCGAAGTTGCTGAGTCTGGCTTTGAACTTTCGATTCTCCTGTCTCAAGCCTCCCAAATTGCTAGGATTACAGGTGTGCGCCACCATGCCCAGCTATAGATCATTCTTTACCAAAATTTCACCATATGATTTCCACAGTTAAGTATTCCCTATTTAGTTCATAACCCACTTGAATCAAATGTATGAAAGATGATATGTCATGAGCTTTGTAATGTTTTGAACAACCAATAAAAAAAGTATTCCCTATTTAATACATATTAATATACTACATTAAAAGTTCTATACTACATTAATTACTACATTAAAAATCTTATTTTGTTGGGGAAAGGTACCTCATATATATGTTCGTTAAACAGCTGTGATCTACACTAAATGAAAGAAAAGAATACCACAGAAGGTTTTTTTATTAACACATGCTCAGTTGGAAGACAGTTATTTAAACCAATTTAATTTTAATCATGTTGTCAGTTAGCTAGTCTACCTAACCGGAATTGGGTATAAAAATAATAATTCAGAAAAGGAACATATTTAAACAAGTAAAAAACATATTTCATAACTGCTTTGTAAAGTTGTGCTTAGAAGAAACCTATCAAATTCCCTCTAGGAAAGATAAGGCTCAGGAATAACTGATATAGGTAAGATTTAAAAGACAATATATCAACACTTTAAGTTTCATAAAGTTCTTCAATTGCTCTCAGAGCAAAATACTTGCTTATTTGCTAAGAGTACTGGTTCTGTTTATCAAAAATCAAGAAGGAATTAAAAATTTTCATTGTCTATAATTCAATTGAACTCAAATTTGGGCTGTGATAGCTTCTAGAAGATGCTGACACAAAGACTTCTAGTACTTTCACATTCATATAATTAAATGCTTTGAAACTTGAAAGAGAATGATTTCCCAAGTCTTAAAGGACAATAATCCTAAATCATTTTTTCATTTCCTCACCCATAAATTTAATGTCTTACCAGCTTCAATTTATATTTAATGTGGCCTAAGGTACAATGAAACAAGATTCTGTTTTTGCTTACATTGTTCAGTTTTTTGGTACAAAGATGTTAGTATCCCTATTTTGGAACTTTAAACTGAAGTCAGTCAGTCAAAAGTGTTCATTATTCTGAGCACCTATTATAATGAGTGCAAAGGAAGAAGAATACCCATGTTTTATAAGTTAATAATCTAACAGAAAAAGATGGCTACGTACTTCGAGTGGAAAAATACAACGTAAACCATTTATTACCATCCTTTCTCAATATAATACATTTTTACATGTATTGTTCTTTCTAGTTGGGGAAAAGAATAAAAAAATAGAAAATCAGAGGTTTTACTGTTAATCACATTTGTTTTATTTCAAAACAAGGCAAAAGAAAGGCTAATTAATGGAAATATATTATTCCTACTAACTTTAAATATCAATTTAAAAATAAATGCAAATAAATTTGCATTTAAAATAAATGTAAAAATCAATTTCGGGGGCTGGGGTTGTGGCTCAGAGGTGAAGCACTGCCCTCGTACATGGTACATGTGAGGCACTGTGTTTAATCCTCACTCAGCACCACATATAAATAAAATAAAGGTATTGTGTCCATCTACAACTAAAAAAAAAATGTTTAAAAAAATCAATTTCACCAGGAGTATGACATACATAGACAATTACATAACATTTATAAATGTTAAAACATACTTCCAACCAATGGAAAGGAAGCAAACAATGCATATCCAAGCATCACTCTTTTGCTCTAGGATGAGGTAGAAGAGGAGAAATGGCCCAAACATCATTGCGTACAATCTCATCAGCTATGTTTCACTCTTCAGATAGAAACTATTAGCACATGACACAGAAAAAGAAGTGGAAATTTCTCTGATATAAAATATGAAAATCAAAATTGTAACTCAAATACATTTATTTCATAATTTTCCTACCTTAAATCCTTCAATTTAAGAATATACATTTTTAATATAGGTTATAAGCCACATCTATTATTGGTTGATCTTTCAACAAGAGATTTCATAAATATATTATTTGAAATGGAATATGCTGCCAATGTGGGACTTCCTCTTTTTTGGTATATTTTACAACAGAAATAACAAATTAAAAAATTTTTCACAAAAACTTGGTGTTTCTAAGAAGCAAAAGAGGAAACATTTCATTTTATGAATGTGCACAGAAAGGTTTAAGAATGCTTAGGTAAAAGTTCTAAGCATTATATATAAAACATGTATTATGCAAATCCCCAGAATTATTACTTCAGAATTAAATAGTAACAATATGCCCAGAAATCTGAAAGTTGCTTTCTGATGGCTTAATTTACAAATTTCTGTAACTAAAATGTATATAATAGCATGAACTAAAAAATAAAGTATTACAAATATTCCTTGTCTGTCACTACTTAACCAATATACGAGTGAGTCACTTAGATTTTTTTCCCAAAAAATATTTTTGTTTTTAAATGTTTTCAATCCAAAAAATATGTTTCTGCTGCTCTCTACTGGGAGTATGGAAGAATTGCATTTCATAGATAAAAGGCTACAATAAAATGCTTCAGTACTAATTTTTCACTATTTTTAAATCTTTTCTCTTAAGAATAATATTTAAATATAACTTTATTCTATTTTTTAAAAACTTATAAAAGTTTAACTATAATTGAATAATGAAAGATCTGGGTTCTTAGTTTGGGGATTTTTTTTAAAGTAAGATATAAGCCCTAAAATAAACACCAAATAAAGTTTGGTATTTACCAAATGATAAAGAAATTCAAATAAGAATGATACATATTAGATTTCCTCCATCTTGTATAACTAATGTCAGAGGTATTTTTTTTCTCAAAGAACAGTACAATCCCATTTTTCACTTGAATCATAAATTTAATGCAGAATTCATACAGTCCAAAGTTTGAATGTGATGATTCACTGAGAAATCCTCCAAGTCAAAGAGCAGATCATGACATAAACATCTGAATATTTCTCCAGTTAAGGAATGCAATAAAGATTCTTTATGGAAGTAATTTAAGTTAACAGAAACCCTGAGTGCTTTCAAAATAATTCTCCTGAGAATTTGTGTTCCCTTTCTTACGTTTGCTAACTTAGGAATTACTCCATAATTCTGCAAAAAATAAGTTGCCTATAGTTTTCCTGAGTGGCAGTTTGTATACAGTTTTAGGTATTTTTTGTTTTGGCTTGGTTTGGTTTTGGTTTTGGTTTTAAGTAGAAATCATCAAATAAATGTGTTCCCAAGTTTGATTATCAAATTCAGAATCTCTCAAGGATTTACATGTCTAAATTTTTAAATTCTCACCCAACAAATTTAGCATTTACTGAACTATGTGCTACAGAATTTTAAATATATTATAACCAATCCTTACAGCTCTGAAATAATAAATATCATTTCTTTGTTTCTCTGTATCTGTCTGTCTCTCCTTGCTTCTCCGTCTGTCTCCCCAACTCCTTTTTTTGGAAAGGACTGAACCCAGGGGCACTTAACCACTGAGCCACATCCCCAGTCCTTTTTATATTTTATTTTGAGATAGGGTCTCGATAACTTGCTTAGGGATTCACTAAACTGATGAGGCTGGCTTTGAACTCACTATCCTCCTGCCTCAGCCTCCCAAACCACTGGGATTACAGGTGTGCCCCACAGCACCTGGCTCATCACTCTCTCTTTAAATGAGGACCATAAGGTAGAGGATTCAAGTAACTTTCCCAAGTATCACAGCCAGGATTAAGCCATGTCCAAGCAACATGTCCTCTTTAAAAACATAAAACTGAGAGTCTCTACCAAATACCAAGGGAATTCTAACCATTATTCTTTTTTTTTTTAATATTTTCTTAGTTATATATGGGCACAATATCTTTATTTTGTTTATTTATTTTTATGTGGTGCTGAGGATCAAACCCAGTGCCTCACATATGAGAGGCAAGCACTCTGTCACTGAGCCACAATACCAGCCCCTAACCATCATTCTTACTACCACTATTCCAAGTTCCTGGTTTTAGAACAAGCAAGAGATTTGAGTATTCTGAAACCAGCATCCTATACTAAAACCTGGTGGTAAAATAAAAGTCCCCAGATGAACTACATCCTCAGATGCCTTCTCAAGCATTCATTCTGTCAAGGCCAATGATGGGGGAGCAACCAATAGTAAGGGGAATATGAAAAATGGTAAAACTGGGTGTTTTGGGGGTGAGCGCTCGCCTACCACGTGTGAGGCACTGGGTTCGGTCCTCAGCACCACATAAAAATAAAATAAAGATAAAAAAATGGTACAACAGGAAAAGCCAAGGTAGTAACTAAGTCTAATCTATTCTCTACTGCATAAATTCTGCTATAAATTTTTAAAATATTACAACAATATTTACCTGATTTAATTTCTAAACCAAATCATTCAACTACTCAGTTCAATCTCTTTTTCAGTTTTTTTTTTCAAAAATCATCACAATTCAATTTTATAAAAACATACCAGCAAGAGGTGGCTTATGAGAATGAAGAATACAGGGCACGCTGACAATTAATTTGTGATCTGGAATGGGGAGAACTTTTGTATCTGTATTCCTAATTAAAATAGAACAAGATAGTTAACTATATTTTAAGGAACATTTTTAAAATTCTATATCACAGTTGCATTGATTCTTTTTTCCCCTTTAAAATAGTATCTGATTTTAGAAAAAATTTTAGAATAGAATCAATGAAGGAAATCAACAATTTAAGAATTGAGATATTTCCTAAAATTTCATTTTCTATTTTTTATAATCAATTACACACTAGATAAAACAAAAGGTAATATAAAATTTCATGTACTATACAATTCATACTTTTCTGCTCTAGGTGATTTCTAGATTTTCAAAAATGTAAAAATAAAAAAAAATCAATGATCATTGTGTTAATAATTCTTACAACCCTAAAAATACATATATACAATTTTTTTTTTTTTGGTAGTGCTGGGGATTGAACCCATGGCCTTGTATATGCAAGGCAAGCACTCTACCAATTGAGCTATATCCCCAACCCCACATGTATACAATTTTGATACATCACCTTTCTTACCTTAATGGTAAAGTAGTTTGTTCTCCAATTCTTCCCAGTATAAGACCTTCATAAGGCTTTTTGTGTGGAGAATCTAAAGGGAACACAAACTCTCCTGAACTGGTGATCTGGTAGAAAGGAGTCAACAAAAAAGGAGTTATTTTTTACCATCACTACAGGCTGAGATATGCTACATTCTTTCTTTCATATTAGGTCTTTAAAGTCTGATGCATATTTTACATTTCACAGAACTAGCCACATTTCAAGTGCTAAAGAGCCACGTGTGGTAATGGCTACCATACTGAAGACTACAAGGGATTTTAAAAAATTCATTTATATAACATTGTTCTGGTTTTGTTCTGAGGATTAAATGCAGCAGGACACTCTACTGCTGAACTACATTCCCAGTCCTTTTTATTTTATTTTGAGAAAGGATCTTGCTAAGTGGCCCAGGCTGACCCTGAACTTCCAATCTTCCTGTCTCAGATTCCTGAATAGCTGGAATTACAGGTATATACCACTATACCAGCACAGTGTCATTAAATACTGTGAAAACTAAAATTGATAAGGAAAAAAGCTGGGTAGTTGATGAGACAAACAATACCCAGTACAGGACTGGCCTCTAGCATTACAAGTTCAGAAATTCAATTATCATTTCATCCTGGGATGACCAGACTCTCAAAATTCATTTCAACCAATCAAGCTAAAAATATAATTTATAATAACAAATCCATCTCTTAATTTATAATGAAGATATGTATTTTCACTGTCAGAGTATTTATATATATTACCTATGAAATTCTTTATACTGAGCAACCACTTTACCTGAACAACCACAGCAGTAATCAGAAAGTCCTTTTATCTTTTCTCTAGGACCAATCAAATACTTCACCTCTCATGCATTGTATTGTATAAATACTGGAAAATTCTTATTCTTCAGATAGCCTTTATACTTTATGATACAACAAATGTGTAATTATTTAATAAATGTTTCCTACAATATATTGTTTTGTTTTCAACTCTAGTCATACTATTTCTTAGTATTCAGTTGAATGTTATTAGCAATGAATAGTCTTGGGTTTTATATATTAACATTTTATTGAGTTCAAGTTCAGAAAATGACCTCTTTCTGACTTTGACCCCAGTGTCTGACCATAACAAAACTATTAGTGGGGGGGCCAAGATGGCAGGCCAGAGGGAGGCAGCATTCTATGTTGCTCCATGACCTGGGACTCAAGTAGTGAGAATATTGCTTCTCTGCAAGCAATATCCCTGCCCCCATGCAGGAATCACCATGCCTGTGCAGGGCTCCAGGCCTCAGTGACAGAGTAAGACTCCCAACTACTTGCCCATGCCATACCTGAGCAAGACCATCAGTGGCGCAGCACCCGCAAAGAACTTTTGGCCACCCACCAGATCAGAAATCACGGACACTGATCCCATGTAGGACACCTGGCAGGTGTGGACCCCCATCTACCAACATGGGGCTCCCCCTGTCACCGCCATCTTGGGACTCTGCAGTACCAGACATAGTCCCCTACAGCGCAGTAGCCTGCCTGCACCTGGAATGTCACACAGTCTCTGAAATCAGCTGACAGCCATACACTGCACACCACAGAGCTTGTCTCTAAACTCATCATCCAACGCCATCGCCCAGCTTGTTGAAAGCAGGTGCCTCCATCGTGGGTCACCTTCATCACCATCTTCAGTGGAGGCAACTCCCAGTTCGGAACTCCAGCTGGCCAGGTACCCAGTTTCTAACTCTCTCCTCTCCCAGCAGCCACTACCCCACCCAGCAGTGACACCCTAGTTACCTTCACCATCCTGAGGATGAAGATACCAGCTAACAACAGACAACCTCACCTATTGGATGAGAAGGGAGGCAGGAAAGATACTGATCTCCAACCAAAACAATCTCTTTTTCTTCCTTCAAGATTTTTTTTTCTTTCTTCTCCCTCTCTATTCTCCTACCCTCACATATCCAACATATGTTAAAACAAGTACTTTACATGAATTAGGATTTTGAGGACTGGGACATCTGAAGAGTATATTACAGTCGTATTGTATTTTTTTTCTTTTTTCTTTTTTCCCACCAATTTCTACTATTTTAACATTTTTTATTTTTCTTAATATATATGTATGTTTGTTTTATATACTCAACTGTCTTCCCACTTATCTACCCAAAATTACCTTCTCCCCCTTCTCCTACTACTAATCTTCTTCTTTAGATTTCTCTTTCACACTTCCTAAGATATAATAACTGTATATCCTCACCTCCTACCTCCCCAGCACATCATCCTATTCCTCTTCTTTGTCCACCATCAGAATATGTAAACCCGCTTACAAATCTACTGAGTATATTGTAGATAATATTTGAATTCACTATTTTTGTACATTGTGACCAAACTGTAAACATCTTAATAGCAAACATTTGTTTTTAGGGTGTATATTTTTTATATTGGGACCTGTTAACATTATCCTTCACCTCAAAGGAGAAGTATTGGATCCCTACAGGGGCACAATAAGCCTCTAGACTAAAAACATTAACGCCTCGCATCCACAGTGCTAGAAGGGAAGACACACAAGCAATATGAAAAGACAAGGGAAGAAAGTGTCCCAAACAAACCAAGATACCACATTATCAGAATCCATGGCAAGCAGAGCAGAAGAAATGACAGAGAAGAAGTTCAGGATGTACATTACTAAAGTGTCCTGCAAATTAAAGGATGATATAAGAGAGCAAATACAGGCAGCAAAAGATCATTTTGACAAAGAGCTACATAAACAAATACAGAAATGCATTTGATTTACGGATATTGATTTTATATACTGCTACTTCACTGAATTTATTTAATTAATTCTAGAAGTTTTCTGGTGAAGTTTTTTGGATCCTCTAAGTATAGAATCATGTCATCAGAAAATAATGATAGTTTGAGTTCTTCTTTTCCTATTCATATCACTTTGATTTCTTCTGTCTAATTGCTCTGGCTAGAGTTTCAAATGCATTTCTATTCATCAGTGATGAATCCTCTGAAAGAGAAATTAGGAAAACTACCACATTCAAAATAATAAAATACTTAGGAATCAATATAACAGAAGAGGTGAAAGACCTCTAGAATGAAAACTATAGAACACTAGAGAAAGAAAGAGCATGCTCTTAGATAGACAAAATTAATATTGTCAGAATGGCCATACTACTCAAAGACTACACAGATTCAATGCAATTTCAATTAAAACCCCAATGTCATTCCTTATAGAAATAGAAAAAGCAATCAGGAAATTCATTGGGAAAAATAAGAGACCTACAGTAGCCAAAGCAATTCTTACTAAGAAGAGTAAAGCAGGTGGGATCATAATATCAGACCTTAAACTAAACTACAAAGCTAGAGTAACAAAAATGGCATAGTATTGGCACCAAATAGACACACAGACCAATAGAACAGAATAGAAGACACAGAGACAAACCCGTATAAATATAGTTATCTCATACTAGACAAAGGAGCTGAAAACATACATTGGCAAAAAGACAGCCTCTTCAACAAATGGTGCTGGGAGAACTGGAAATCCATAGCAGTAAAATGAAAATAAACTCCTCTCTCTCACCATGCACAAAACTCAAAGTGAATCAAGGACCTAGGAATTAGACCAGACCCTATGCCTAGTAGAGGAAAAAGTAGACCCAAATATTCATCATGTCAGAGTAGGCCCCATCTTCCATAACAAGACTCCTAAAGCAAAAGAAATAAAATCAAGAATTAATAAATGGGATGGATTCAAACTAAAAATCATCTTCTCAACAAAAGAAACAATCAATGAGGTGACAAGACAGCCTACAATTTGGGAGTACATTTTTGCCACACACACACACATCAGATAGAGCTCTAATTTCCAGGATATATACAGATCTAAAAAATCTAAACACACACACACACACACACACATACACACACACAAATAAATAAATAAATAAAAATAACCCGATCAATAAATGGTTCAAGGAACTGAACAGACACTTCTCAGAAGAACAATTGATCAACAAATGTATTAGAAAACGTTCAACATCTCTAGTAATTAGAGAAATTCAAATCAAAACTACTCTAAGATTGCATCTCACACCAGTCAGAAAGGCAGTTATATAGAATACAAATAATCAAATGTATGAAAGATGATATATCATGAGCTCTGTAATATTTTGAACAATCAATAAAAAATAGAATACAAATAATAATAATTGTTGGCGAAGCTGTGGAGGAAGAGTTACACTTATACATTGCTGGTGGGAGTGCAAATTGGTTCAACTAACATGGAAAGCAGTATGGAGAATCCTTGGAATACTGGGAATGGAACAATCATTTGACCCAGCTATCCCACTCCTCAGTCTATACCCAAAGGACTTAAAATTAGCATATTATAATAATGCAGCCACATCAATATTTATAGCAGCTCAATTTGCAATAGCCAAATTGTGGAAACAAAAATTGCCCTTCAATATATGGGTAAAAAAACTATATTATATATACACAATGGAATATTACTCAGCATTAAAAGAGAATGCAATATGGCATTTGCAGGTAAATGGATGGAGTTGGAGAATATCATGCTAAGCGAAGCAAGCCAATTCCAAAAAACCAAAGGCCAAATGTTCTCTTTGATAAGTGGGTGATGGTTCATACTGGGGGAGGGAATGGAGAGAATGGAGGAACTCTGATGGGTAAATGGTGGGGGGATAATGGGGGCAGGAAAGATGGTAGAATGTGATGAACATCATTACCCTAGGTACATGTATGTCTGCACATATAGTGCAATGCTACAGAGAAATGAAAAGTTATGCTGCAATTGTGTACAATGAATCAAAATACATTCTGCTGTCATCAATATACCTAATTAAAATTAATTAATCAATTAAAAAATTTTAAAAAAAAACAAATACAGCAAGCAAAGATTACTTCAATAGGGAGATAGAGGTCCTAAAAAAAAAAAAAAAACAGAAATCCTTGAAATGAAAGAAACAATAAACCAAATTTAAAGTTCAAATGAAAGCATCACCAACAGATTAGACCACTTGGAAGACAAGACCTCAGACAATGAAGACAAAATATATCATCTTGGAAAGAATGTAGACCACACAGTAAAAATGATAAGAAACCATGAGTAGAACATTCAAAAAATATGGAATGGCATGAAAAGACCAAATTTAAGAGTTATTGGGATAAAGGAAGCAAAGAGTTCCAAACCAAAGAAATTAACAACTTATTCAATGAAATAATATAAGAAAAAATTCCAAACATGAAGAATGAATTGGAAAACCAAATTCAGGAGGCCTACAGGATGCCAAATGTACAAAATCAAATCAGATCCACACCAAGGGACATTATAATGGAAATACCTAACATGCAGAATAAGGAGAGAATATTAAAAGCCAAAAGAGAAAGGAATCAGATTACATATAGGGGGAAACCAATTAGATTACGTGCAAATTTTTCAGCCCAGATCCTGAAACATATCAACAAATACAAAGCTCTGAAAGAAAATGGATGTCAACCAAAAATCTTGTATCTAGCAAAATTAAGCTTTAGATTTGATGATGAAATAAAAATCTTCCATGATAAACAAAAGTTATAAGAATGTACAACTTGAAAGTCTGCCATGAAAAGGAAATGAAAATCAGGAAAGGGAGGAATTACACTAGAGGAAAAACTAATCAAAAGAGAAACCAAGTTAAGTTAAATACCAAAAATAAACAAAAATGGGTGGGAATACAAATCATGTCTCAATAATAACCCTGAATGTTAATCACCTAAATTCACCAATCAAAAGACATGGTCTGTCAGAATGGATTTTAAAAAAAAGATCCAACAATATGCTACCTCCAAGAGACTCATCTCATAAGAAAAGACACCCACAAACTGAAGGTGAAGGGTTGGGAAAAATCATACCACTCACATGGACAGTGTAAGCAAGCAGGGATTTCCATTCTCATATCAAATAAAGTAGACTTCAAGTCAAAGTTAATCAAAAGGGATAAAGAAGGACATTTCACACTGCTTAAAGGAACCAGTCATGAACAATTATAAATTTATATGCCCGAAACAATGGACATCTATGTTCATCAAACAAACTCTTGTCAAGTTTAAGAGTCAAATAGACCACAGCACAATAATTCCGGGTGACTTTAACCCACCTCTTTCACCACTGGATAAATTGTCCAAACAAAAGCTAAACAAAGAAACTGCAGAACTCAATAATACAGTCAATAACTTAGACTTAAAACTGACATATACAGAATATTTCATCCTTCAATGAGAGAATACACTTTCTTCTCAGCAGCCCATGGATCCTTCTCTAAAATAGACCATATATTATGCCACAGAGCAATTCTTAGCAAATAAAAAAAAAGTAGAGATACTACCCTGTATTCTATCAGATTATAATGGAATGAAATTAGAAATCAATGTTGGTGTAGCTTTAAAAAAAAGCTACTCCAACACTTGGAGACTAAATAATATGCTACTGAATGAACAATGGGTTGTAAAAGACATCAAGGAGAAGATTAAAAAATTCTTAGAGGTGAATGAGAACACAGATTCAATGTATCGAAATCTCTGGGACACTATGAAGGCAGTACCCAGAGCAAAGTTCATTGCATGGAGTTCAATCCTTCAAAGAAGAAAAAGTCAACAAATAAATGACCTAACATTACATCTCAAAGCCCTAGAAAAAGAAGAACAAATCAACACCAAAAGCAGCGGAAGACAGGAAATAATTAAAGCTGAATTCAATGAAATTGAAACAAAAGAAACAATTGAAAAAATTGACAAAACAAAAAGTTGGTTCTTTGAAAAAATAAAATTGACAACCCCTTAGCCATGCTAACAAAGAGAAGAAGAGAGAAAACTGAAATTACTAACATACGTGATGAAAAAGGAAATATCACAAGACAGTACAGAAATACAAGAAGATAATCAGAAATTATTTTGAAAGCTTGTACTCCAATAAAAATAGAAAATATCGATGGCATTTACAAATTTCTAGTCATATGTTTTGCCCAAATTGAATCAGAATGATATACACAATTTAAACAGATCAATTTCAAGCAAGTAAATAGAGGACGTCATCAGAAGCCTACCAACCAAGAAAAGCCCAAGACCAAAGGGATACAGAGCAGGGTTCTACAAGACCTTTAAAGAAGAACTAATACTAATACTCTTCAATTTATTTCAGGATATAGAAAAGGAGGGAACACTTCCTAACTCATTCTATGAGGCCAATATCACCCTGATTCCAAAACCAGACAAAGACACATCAAAGAAAAAAAACTTCAGACCAATATCTCCAATGAACATAGATGCAAAAATTCTCAATAAAATTCTGGCAAATCGAATACAAAAACATATCAAAATGAGTGCACCATGATCAAGTGGGGTTCATCCCAGGGATGCAAGGTTAGATCAACATACGGAAATCAATAAATGTAATTCATCACATCAATAGACTTAAAGATAAGAACCACATGATCATCACAATAGATGCAGAAAAAGCATTTGATAAAATATAGCATCCCTTTATGTTCAAAACACTAGAAAAATTAGGGACACACAGTAATATATCTCAACATTGTAAAAGCTACCTATGCTAAGCCCCAAGCCAACATCATTCTAAATGGAGAAAAATTTAAAGCATTCCCTTTAAAAACTGGAACAAGACAGGGATGCCTTCTCTCACCACTTCTATTTAACATAGTTCTTGAAAAACTGGCCAGAGCAATTAGATGAAAGAACTTAAAGGGATACAGATAGGAAAAGAAGAACTCAAATTAGCACTATTTGCAGACAATATGATTCTATACCTAGAAACCCCAAAACATTCCACCAGAAAACTAGAACTAGTAAATGAATTCAGCAAAGTAGCAGGACACAAAATCAACACCCATAAATCAAAGGCATTTCTGTATATCAGTGACAAATACTCTGAAAGGGAAATAAGGAAAACTACCCCATTTACAATAGCCTCAAAAAAAATAAAATAAAATACTTTGGAATCAACTTAACAAAAGAAGTGAAAGACAACTTTACAACGAAAACTACAGAACACTAAAGAAATAAATTTAAAAAGATCTTAGAAGATGGGAAGACCTCCCTTGCTCTTGGATAAGCAGAATTAATATTGTCAAAATAACCATACTTCCAAAAGCACTATACAGATTTAATGCAATTCCAATCAAAATCCCAATGACATTCCTCATAGAAATAGAAAAAGCTATCATGAAATTAATCTGTAAAAATAAGAGACCCATAATAGCTAAAGCAATCCTTAGCAAGAAGAATGAAGCAGGTAGCATCACTATACCAGAACTTAAACTATTCTATAGAGCAACAGTAACAAAAACAGCATGGTATTGGCACCAAAATAGACTGGTAGACCAATGGTACAGAATAGAGGACACAGAAACTAACCCATATAATTACAGTTATCTTATGTTAGACAAAGGTGCCCAAAACCTACATTGGAGAAAGGATAGCCTCTTCAACAAATGGTGCTGGGAAAACTGGAAATCCATATGCAACAAAATGAAATTAAACCCCTATCTCTCACCATGCACAAAACTCATTAAACCTGAGACCCTGTGTCTAACAGAAGAAAAAGTCGGCCCAAATCTCCATCATATTGGTTTAGGCCCCTACTTCCTTAATAAGACACCTAGAGTGCAAGAATTAAAATCAAGAATTAATACATAAGATGGATTCAAACTAAAAACCTGCTTCTCAGCAAAAGAAAGATAGAGCACTAATCTCTAGGGTACATAAAGAATTCAAAAAGCCAAATACCAAAAAAAAAAAAAACCAAATAACCCAATCAATAAATAGACCAAGGAACTAAACAGACACTTCTCAGAGGTGATATACAATCAATCAACAAATATATGAAAACATGTTCAACATCTCTAGCAATTAGAGAAATGCAAATCAAAACTACTCTAAGATTTCACCTCACTCCAGTCAGAATGAAAACTATTAAGAACACAAACCATAAGTGTTGGCGGGGATGTGTGGAAAAAGGCACATTCATACACTGCTGGTGAGACTGCAAATTGGTGCAGCCAATCTGGAGATTCCTTGGAAAACTGGGAATGGAACCACCATTTGACCCAGCTGTCCCACTCCTGGGTCTATACCCAAAGAACTTAAAAACAGCATACTACAGGGACACAGCCACATCAGTGTTTATAGCAGCACAATTCACAATAGCTGAACTGTGAAATCAACCTAGATGCCCTTCAGTAGATGAATGGATAAAGAAAATGTGGTATATATACACAATGGAATATTACTCAGCAATGAAAGAATAAACTCATGGCATTTTCAGGTAAATAGATGGAGATGGAAAAGATAATGCTAAGTGAAGTTAGCCAATCCCAAAAAACCAAATGCCGAATGTTTTCTCTGATATAAGGAAGCTGAGTCATAGTGGGGTTGGAAGGGAGAGCATGGGAAGATTAGCAAACTCTAGATAGGGCAAAGGGGAAGGAGGAGAAAGAAGGAGGCAAGGGGTGTAAAAATGATGGTGGAATGAGATGGACATCATTACCCTAAGTACATGTATGAAGACATGAATGGTGTAAATATACTTTGTATACAACCAGAGATATGAAAAATTGTGCTCTGTATGTGTAATATGAATTGTAATGCACTCTTCTGTCATATATAACAAATTAGAATAAAAAACTTTTTAAAAAGTATTAGGGCCAGGGATATAGCTCAGTGGTAGAGCATTTGTTTAGCATGAGTAAGGCAATGAGGAGGAGAAAGATGCAGCAGGGATAGAAGGAGGAGGAGGAAGAGGTAGAAGAAGGATGAGAAGGAGGAGGGAGAGGAGGAAGAGGAGGAGGAGGAGGAGGAGGAGGAGGAGGAGGAGAAGGAGAAAAACTATCAAAATGTGCTTTGTGGAAAGGGATGTTACATTCCCATCATGGTTCTTTATCAATTCAACCAAAACCACAAATAGAGTATGTCATGAGAGCAAAAATACTACTAAATATTTGCTTTACCAATTCTTATAAAATAGGTAGGTACAAATAGTCAATATACACAGCTTTTAGAAGATATTCCAATGGACTAAGAAAGCCCATAAAAATGCAACTCTATGACTGGTGTTATGGCTCTTGCCTAGCATGTGCTAGGTACTGGGTTCGATTCTCAGCATCCACTGACAACTAAGAAAATATTTTTTAAAAATGCAACTCTACTGTGTCTAAAATAATATAATAGCTATATTAATAATAAACATTGAATTGGTTATAACTTATCTTTTTTATGTCAGGAGGGCTTTTATGGAATTCACAGTCAATATATTTTTTAAAGTATATCCAATGAACTCTGAACTAAAACATTGCTTTTTCTACAATTTTTATTTGTATTCGTGTAGCAGGCAGCAAAATATTAAGGATCATTCAACCAATAAGATGGAACCATTTCTTTTAAAAAATAGACTCAGGCCAGGCACAGTGGTACACACCCACAATCCCTATAACTCAGGAGGCTGAGGCAGGAAGAATGCAAAGTTCAGAGCCAGCCTCAACAGATTAGCAAGGCACTTAGCAACTGAGCAAGATCCTGTCTCTAAAATATAAAAAAGGCACTCTTGGGTTCAAGCCTCAGTATCAAATATATACATATATATATACACATACATATATACACATACACATATATATATACATACATATTTATATATACATGTATATATGTACATATATATATGTACGTGTATACACACACACTCATATAGGGGCTGAGGATGTGGCTCAGGGATTAAACACTCCTGGATTCAATCCCTGTACTAAAAAAAACAAAATAAAATAGGCTCAGTAGTATGTAAGACACTAAGAACCTAAGTTAAAATTTAGTTTTCACTTTTAAGTTTCTTCATTATGGATCCTCTCGTTCTCATTATAATGGTTATCTTTGCTATTTTCTGCCCTCATACCCAGAAACAATAGAGAATAGGGGATAGAGGGACATGACACAAAGCATAACTAAAATTGTGGGTAAGTAAGTGGAAGAAGAAAAAGGGTAACATTCTTTATGTTTGGTAATAGACTTCCAAATTTCTTGTTTGTTGTCCTTTAAACAAGAGATATCAGAGCTTTTAAATTTTTTGTTCTGCAAATTGACCAAATTATATTGTTATATTGTGCACATGTAAAAATATGTAACACTGAATCCCACTATTGTGTATAATTATAATTTACCAATATAGTTTTTTTTTTTTTAAACTTCATTCTGCCATCTCCCTGATGACTTCTCAAGGCCAACAGTTTGGGACTCTACTATAAAAAGACAGACTCTAAAAGAACAAATAAAAATTAATTAATTAAGTTTTTAAAAAGACACACCAAAAAAAGACATGGTAAAAGCATTGAGAATAGGCAGATGTAGGTGTTTTCAAGTTGCAAAGCATAAGTTCTCATTAGATCCTGTTGAAGGAGCACAACAGTGAGATGTTAAGCATTAAAAAGTAGGTATTATTTTTATGTGACCTATACATCACACTATATTAACAAATAAATTAACTTCTGAACTTACTTTTACCCAATGCCATTCAGCAATTATCTCCACAGACCAAGAAGGATAAAGTTCTTCCTTAATAAAACGTACATGCTTCTGTCTGTTGGTCACCCAAGTAACAACAAGGCAATTTGGAGCAGCCAGTTTCGGAATAGGTATTTGCTTTATTTGCAGTGGCGATAAATAACTGTACCTAAAAATACACAGAAAAAATATGACCAAAATTCACAGCAAAAAAAGAAGAGCAGGGAAAGACTTAGATAACATTGGCCCCATTACAAGCCTATTCTAGCTATTTATTTGTGTAGCTAAATATGAAGCCAGAGTGCCACCTGGTGGGCATATTATTACCCAAAAGTAAAAACTGACTTTATTTTTCTTTGACAAAATTGCCAGACTGTATTGTTTTTTAATCATTTCCAGTCACATAATATAACCCAAAAGCCCTGCACAAAATGCTGACCCCTCAAGTCACCTATCTTCTCACACAATCTCATCTCCTTTCCACTATATTTTCAACCCCCAATTGATCATCCTGTTTCTTTCTTCCTTTCCAATCAATTCCACTGAGCTCTGTGAAGCCCTCAGACTTTCATTTTAAAAGTAATCCATTGTCTTGGAACCTACTGCCATTAAAAGTAGAAAGTCTAGTTTGTATTAACAGAACACTATTAGCTGTATGATACCCAATCAAGTGAATATGCCCCCTTCTGTAACATCCAACACATGCAACAGGAGGGGAAAAATCAAGTATCCTGATTCATGGCTACCTCTAGCCCCTATCACACCCATCTTAGCATAAAATGTCCTTCTCTTTGAGACACATGCTATCCAGCTCTGCTACACTAATGCTCCTTACTGAATCCATTTCATCCTCACTCTCCATATTCAGTGATGATTTAAGCTCTGAGATCCTTCTGCCTCACCAAGACATTATCCTAGACAATTTCAGAGCATAGCCCATATCATGTACATGCCTCAACTATACTTTATCTAAACAAACAGAATTGTATTCACCCTACTTCAGTAGTCTACTGTGATGCAATAACCTAGACTTTACCATGACACTTACTTCATCTCTGAAACCAATCACATTAATCTCTTGCCTCCTATCATTTACCTATTCTTGGACCTTAATCAAAGAATCCAGTGCCCTATTCCTCCCCTTTCAGTTTCTTCCTGGCCATACTTCATCTTCCACAGACTACCAATCACTTCCTTAACTTTTCTCTAGTAACCTCAACTCCCATCCCCAACCACTCTACCCTTCAACCTCAAAGTTCCTGCAAACCTTCTATCTTAAATCCTTGTAATTCAATTTTTTCATACAGGGAAAATCATATAAAGACAAATATAGAAATTGGGTCACTAAAATTCTCAGTTTCTCAAAACTATTCGTAATTTTACTAATTATCCTTCATCAAGTACTCCAGACCCCCAACACTTTTCAGATTTGTCAAAACTTATTCTTGGCAGATGAAGCTAATTCATATAACAATAATAATAAAAGTCTTTAGGTTCCTTCAACTGCCCAATCCTCTCTCCCTTCCTTTTTATGCCTTTATTTATCTATTTCTATAGAATGACTTGACTTATGAAAGTTTATCCCTCCAGATGGGTTCACTTATTCCCATATTTTAGTATCTTGTCAGGCCAGATATCCCCTCCTTCTGTATTCCAATCTCTCTACTAGTTCTTTACTACTAATCTATAAATATGCTTATATTATTCAATTTAAAAAGAAGAAAGCAGAGAGAAGAGGGAAGCCAAAGAGAGGAAGAAAAGCAAAGGAAAGAGAAGGGGGGAAGTGGGAAAGGAAGGATGGAGTAAAGAAAAAAGAAATTCCCTTAATTCAATCTCCTGTTTAAGCTAAAAACCGATTTTCACTTAGTCTTTCCACTCTTCCTCCTTTTACTCCTCAGTCAGCTCCAATAAGGCTTCTACTGCTTTTTCTGCTCTGAAAAAAGCTAACTGGCCTCCCAACTGCAAATGCAATGAACACTGGAATCTAGCTCTAATGCAAGGCAACTATACAATGTCAGGAATAATCGATCAATAGTTCTAAAATAAAAAGTCACAAAAATTCTTTGCCTTGCATCTTTTTTTTTTTTTTTTAGTTGTAGATGGACACAATACCTTTATTTTATTTATTTATTTTTATGTGGTGCTGAGGATTGAATCCAGGGCTAAGGCAAGCGCTCTAGCACTGAGCCACAACTCCAGCCCTTTGTCTAGCACCTTTAAAAGAAAAATATCCTGTTCACACAGTTCATAAACAAAAAGCATAAGGAAGGGCAGATAACTATGGAGAATAAGAAATTTCAGATAAAATTTAAGTCAAACTAGGAATTGTTTAATCAAGAAACTGAAGAGTAGGAGGAAACACAAGTGAATACATTCACTAGAACTAAAGGGAAAAATTCTTAAAAGCTTTTAAAACACTACTAAAAGGAAAGCTTGTCTTAGTAACTAACTGAACTTACCATCACAAGAGAAACAAAAACTAAAAATACATCATAAATTAAATTAAAAATATAAACAAATATAAGAATCAATAAGAAAAATTCATTCATAGCAGGTTATTGAGGAAAATTGGAAATATTATGCACATATTTCTAAATTTTAGAATCAGATACAAAAGAAGGCAAAGTTTTTGTCCTTTGACAATACTGCCCAGGGTTATAGAAATAATCCTGAAATGGTTTAGGCAGTAGCCTTATAACAAGTAAAAATTATATATATTTTTTGTTTGTTTTGTCTCTTGGTACCAGGGATTGAATCCAGGGGCATTTTGCCACTGAGCCACATCCCCAACCCCTTTTATTTTTTATTTTGAAATAGAGTCTCACTAAGTTGTTTAGGATCTTGCTAAATTGTTGAGGCTGGTCTTGACCTTACTATCCTCCTCCCTCAGTCTCTGAGTGACTGGGATTTCAGGTATGCACCACCACACCCAGCAAAATACATTACTCTTAACATTCCAGTGCAGTTAAAGAGAATCATCTAATTAAGGAATTAAAACTTAAAAATTACTTAACGCATTTTAGTAGTTACAGGTAACCTGAATCATAATGTTTATAGTATATTAAATTAGAATGTAAAAAGGACTATAGTTTTTTAATATTTTTTTTAGTTATACATGGACACAATATCTTTATTTTGTTCATTTATTTTTATGTGGTGCTGAGGATAGAACCCACGGTCTCACACATTCGAGGCAAGCGATCTACCGCTAAGCCACAACCCAGCCCATACAGTTTTTTTTTTAATATTTATTTTTTAGTTATAGTTGGTCACAATACCTTTATTTGTTTATTTATTTTATGTGATGCTGAGGATCAAACCCAGGACCTCACTTGTGCTAAGTGAGTGCTCTACCACTGAGCCACAACTCTACCCCAGGACTATAGTTTTTAGGAAGCATATCTAGTAGATAATTCATTTCCACTTACCTATTACTTCTTTTAACTGATTTATTCTGCCATGGTGGATCTATCACAATTACATCGAATGTTTTCCTACCTGAAATCAAAGACAATTTCAGAACCCTCTGTATATGAGTACTTTAAAGATGCAGCTCAGTGAAAGAAGACATAATTAAGCATATATGAGGCCCTGGGTTCATTTCCAATAACCAAAAAAAATAAAAACTAACAATGTACTTTCATTAATAACACAAATATGACGGAATGCAAAAAAAGTTTTATAGTATTTATTCAAATATACTAATTTATCTTTAAAAATTAGTATTCCCCTTATAATTTAGGATCTCAGATTTTAATATAATTTCTCCCACTACTAACTATTTTGTTTTTGCAGTACTGGGGATTAAACCCATGGGTGCTATACCACTGAGCTATACCTCCCTTTTTTACTTATTTTTTTTTAATATTTATTTTTTAGTTTTCGGCAGACACAGTATCTTTATTTGTATGTGGTGCTGAGGATCAAACCCAGGCTGCAGGCACGCCAGGCGAGCGCGCTACCGCTTGAGCCACATCCCCAGCCCTTTACTTATTTTTTTAAACATTTCTTTTTTAATTGTAGTTGGACACAATACCTTTATTTTATTTATTTTTATGTGGTGCTGAGCATCAAACCCAGGGCCTTGCACATGCTAGGCGAGCACTCTAAAGCTGAGCCACAACTTCAGCCCATACTTACTTATTTTTGAAACAAGGTTCTCACTAAGTTGCTCAGACTGACCTTGAACTTAGGATCCTCTTACTTCAGCCTCCAAAGTTGCTGGTATTATAGGCACGCAACACCACACCTATCTCACTTCCACTTTTTACAGACACTACCTACAGATGACTACAGCTCACTAAGCTGGATGCTAATAATTTGTAAATTCCCCATAAATTTTAGCAACCACATGAATATGTTCCTTTCAAATTAAGGTGACTTTTTTTTACTTTACATTTTTTAATTTTTTATTTTGAAATTTCAGTCTTATATTTGCTATACTAATCATAGTAAAATTTTGCCATTTATCTACTAATTTTTTTTTCCTTGTCCAAAATCAAAATTAAATTACCATGTCTCCTAAATATCCTCCAATCCAGCAAAATTCTTTCTTAAGTCTTTTATGACTTTGAAATTTTTAAAGGATAGAGGCCAGTTATTTTATAGAATTTTATAGAATGTCCCTCAATTTGGGTTTGGTATTTCCTCATAATTAAATTTAGGTTATTTATATTCAACAAGAGTACCATCAAAGTAATGCCTCAGCACCTTATCAGAAAAATATGTGTTATAGGATGTGAAAATGGCTTACCAATATTACTTTACATAACTGGATTAAAGTATTATTGCCAGACTTCTCCAGTTTTTCCCTTGTAATAGACAAGTATCTTGTGGAGACATACTTTAAGATCATGAAAACATCCTGTGCTTCATCTTTTCACCCATTCTCTTGACATCCAATTATTATTATGGTATTTGTCAAATAGAAATTTCTAGTTCCAGCATTCAATCCACATTAATTAACTGTAATTTTACCGTAGGGAGGAACGCTCTCTTTTCCCCCTTTTATAAATATATTTTTGTAAACCTAAAATCTCATAAGTAATAAAAGGGTACATTTACAATAAATATTAGAGTAACAAAGACTAAAAAAGAATGGGAAAAAATGTTCAAAGTAGCATGATTTTCTCATTAATTTGTTAACTTGTCATTTACTCTTAAAGAATTTATGTCACTGCTAATAGATAACCACTTTCAAGTAAGATGGCCGGAGAGCAATTAAAAGAAACTTTTCATTAATAAACTATGTTGGAGTTGCTTGATAACTTAAAATCCTGCTATAAAACATCAACGTAACAATAAACACATGATTAAATTCAATTTAATCAATATACCTCTTATGTACCGCCTTTATCCGATTAAAAGTTACAACTTACTAAAAACATTGAACTAAGAATATGATACAGATTATTTCATTTAATACTCAAAATGACCCTCATAAGTAAGTACTATACCCAATTTATAGATTAGGAAATTAAGCTTTATGAAGTGAATAACCCAATGACTCAGCTAAAATTCAGAATCTATTCAAATACATGTCTCTGTGACTATGGAATTCCATATTTAAATTTTTTATCTTTGTACAGGAAAATGTCTCAATAAATTTTAGATATACACTTGAACATTAGCTTAGCCTAAAAGACTAGGAATGATCTGGGAATTATTCATAACTGAAGCATTTCTATTTAGCTGTGAAGAAATATTAAAGAAAGTAATATAATTAAATACAACTGTATTCTGGATTCCTAAGTACTGAAAACTAATTATATTTGCTCTCTTAGGGATAGTTTCTGACCCTTTGGTCATAATAAGAATATAAATTTAAAAGAAAAAGCAAAAATCAGCACATTAAAATTGACTTTGTGATATTAGGAATAGAACTCAGGGGCAATCTACCACTGAGCCTCACCCCCAGAATTTTTTGTTTTTTATTTTGGAATAGAATCTCACTAAATTGCTGAGCCTAGACTTGAACTTGGAATCATCCTGCCTCAGTCTTCCAAGTAGATGGGATTACAGGCATGTACTACCACATCTGTGTAAATTCAATTTCAAAGAAAAATTATACTGGGAAAGGTGTTTACCCTATCATCATAATGTAGGCCCTTGTTCAAAATTCAGATAGCTTTTAACTTCTGAGGTCACAGAAAAATTATCTTTTTCTAATAATAAACACAATAGTTACTTACAGTTCAGAAGTGGTTGTATACAAGAAATGTCAGATAAAAGAAAACTGCACTTTGGTGGCAAGAGGTATTTCTGTCCCATTAAAGTAATCATTTTTGTAAAACTAGAGTTATTTTCAACAACCCGTGAAAATAAATCCTGCTCTGTAACAGTCATATCATCTTCTCTCAATTGTAATGTCTGAAGTTCCATTTCATTCATAGAAGGTAAATGCTTTGCCATTTCACATAATCCTGACAAATTGCAGGTATCAAGTGGTAAAGTAATGGGTTCATTACATTTGTCCTGGTTTTCAAATAGTGGATACAGAAAACCACTTTTGAGACCTTCTTGGATTAATTTTAAAGATCCATCCAAAATCAGCTCTCTGATCTGTAAGAGAATTTGTTTAAATTACATTAAAAGGACACTGACATTATTATTATTTTTTTTAAGAGAGAGAGAGAGAATTTTAGTATTTATTTTTTTTTAGTTATCGGCGGACACAACATCTTTGTTTGTATGTGGTGCTGAGGATTGAACCTGGGCAGCATGCATGCCAGGTGAGTGCACTATTGCTTGAGCCACATCCCCAGCCCAACATTATTATTTTTTGTTTGTGTGGTGCTAGAGATCAAACACAAGCATGCCGAAAATGTTCTACCACCCACCAGCTCAACCTAGCCCTAAAATAATTTTCTAAACAATGAAATGCCCACTGTGCTTTGGAGATCTGAACTTGTAAATTTTATTTTTGATATATTCTTTCACAATCAAAAAGAGAAAAATACAGTGTCCTACCATCAACATTAATTCAACATGTACAAAACTGGAATTATGATCCCTCCCAAGCTGAATTTCAACCCGTTTTTCAATTTCAGTTAAAGGCACTCCCGAGTCAAGTATAAAATATTTATGCACTTTTTAAAATTTTTTTTTTAGTTGCAGATGAACACAATATCTTTATTTTATTTATTTATTTTTATGTGGTAAAGAGGATCGAATCCAGTTCCTCACACATGCTAGGCAAGTGCTCTACCACTGAGCCACAACCCCAGCCCAGCATTGTTTAAATTCGAGAAATATACCCTTCACATTACTCATGCTTTCTTCTGCCACTACATCAGTATATTTTTTTCCTATGCCTTTATAATTTCTAAAATAGCACAAGTTTACATAAGTTTACATGGTTAAAGTAATAGAAGCATATGAAGTATCGATAAAAACTGATTTAAACCATTTTACACTAAAAAAGTAATAATAAAACACTATTTACTTCTAACTCTGATCAAAACAATTTTTAAGAACATCCTTCTTTATGTAACCCATTTATTTTATATTACTTCATATTAATCTTCCCATGTAATCAATGAACATTTTATACCTACCTTTGTATGGTATTCCATAGCATCCAATTCACCTTGATTGAAAACAACACATCTTTTACGCTTCTGAAAAGCAGATAAATTACAAAGTTATTTGCTATCTATTACAATATTGATATTTTAAAATATTTTTTATTTAAAGAGAAATATCTTTTCTCTTTATCACGCTCTATATTGTATATTTGTATATCTCAGTCTTCAAGAGGAAATAAATTCTATTGAGGTCAAAATCAATGCAAAGGGGTACAAACTAAGGAGGTAAGCTTCCCCAAAGTTTAACAAAAAAAAAACGGAGTGGGGGTGGGGTGTGTGTGTGTGTGTGTAAAATGTCACAGCAGTCTTATCTGCCATTAATAAGACCTAGTTCCACATAAGAGCATAATTCCAGCAACCATGAAACAGAAGTATGATTCAGCATGAACAATTATCAGTATGATCTATCAGTTAATACATATGATACATAATACATAATAATTATTCTCAACTGTCTTCATTTCTGAGAGGCACTATCCATGTACTGTCATCAAAGGAAATTATACTGTTTCACTGTACTTTTTTCTTTTTGAGATAAGGTCTCACAATGTTGATCAAGCTGGTCTCAAACTCCTAGGGTCAAGTGATTCTCCTATCTTAGCATCCCAAGTAGCTGGTTACTGTAGGAAGCCCTACTCTCCACTGACCTTTTAATAGTTCTTTATGATTAATCAGAGAGTTAGGTACAAATCAAATATATTTACACCATTGTATATCTAACACTCCGTAGAAAAGAACACGTAAGATCATGCAACACAGAGCAAAGTCTACTTTTACTGCTAAAACCCTAGTGCTTACATGGTGCCAAACTCCTGGAAGGCAAACAAATGTTTGTTACCTGAATAAATAAATGGACTTTAAAAAGTTTATATATTATACATTTTATAAAATTTGCTTTTATATTATTATATATTTTAATATATAAACATATTTTCACATAATTATATAATATGTACATATTCTATAATTTGCTTTAGCATACATTATTTCTGGTCTTGATAACATTCATTACATATGATCATCTATAACTTCCATAGTAAATGAGGAACATGCCCCACATAAAAGACTAAAAATTACAAAGTAATGTCTTTATTCTAAACTGCAAAGTAGCTCATAAATGTTCATTTGTCTGAATTAGTAAAAGTAGATATATTACTCACATTCCTACTGTACTGAGATCTGACAATAGTATATATTTCCTTTTCTGTGTCTGACACAGACGATCAATACAAATTTGTTGAAAGGAAAGAGAATGTTTTTAAAAAATCATAATAACAAAAATTCTACTTCAGGTACCTATAATAATGTAATAAGTTATATTTATCACTTCCCTTATTCTAATTTTCATCATGCTTTCCTATTTCATTCTTTTCTAGGAAATTATAAGGTATAAGAGGGCATGGACTGTTTTTCTTGTTTTACCACACTATATACAATAGCACATAGAAAAAGCTCAAACATTTGTTGGGTGAGTAATGAATGTATTCCCATAGCTTACCGTTTACAGAGCATTCATGTATAGAACACTCACTTTCAAGACAATTTTGGTTACTTTTGAAATGTGCAATTTGGTCTTCTAGAATGGTAGAATGTTAGGAAAGTTAAAAATTAGGATATGCTAAATCCTTGTTTATGCTTTATTGATTCTTCCTTATACCTAATAAATCACAGGTATTTGAGATACTAAAATAAAAAATTGGGGTTTTCTGTAGAAAAATAAAGATTTCTTAAAACTCTACCTTTCCAATAATAGAACTGGAGATTTCCTTTTTAACACCATTCAATAGATCTTCTTTTTCATTACTTTGTTGACATTTATTGTGAACAGCTGGAGTTATATAAGGTTTGGTGACATTAAATAGTTCAGATCTAAAAACATATTTTTGGGGGGGAAGTTCACAATTTCTTGAATCCTCATTTTCTGGCTTAGTGATAGAGTCAGGAGCAATAAGTGTAGCAGAGGCTCCAAAAGAAGATGCAGAATCCTTTTGAAGACAATCCAAGTGAACTGAAGAAGCAGACTCATTTTTATTGCAACAAGGCTTAGGATGCTGGTAAAGTTGATAATTTATCTTGTTAATGAAAGAAAGATGATCCAATAACCACCCAGGTAACAACTGGTGTACCACAGACATTCTTTTCTTTTAAAAAGTTTGGAAATTAGTAATTAAAAGTAAAATAAAACTTTGAAGATCAACTTCTTAAATATCCTATACTTCAATAAATATAAACTTCATATACACAGACCTGATATGCAAGTCTACAAACTGGACACGTACATTAAAAACGAATTTAAGCATTCATGATATGTTAAAACATATAGCAGCTCTTAAGAAAAAATGCAATGGTTTAATAAAATCTTTTAATTTCAGAGCTGATCATTCAAATTTTTCAGCCAGCTTGGCCAAAGAGGTTTTAACTTGATGTTATCTGGAATTCCAATTTGATCTTCCTTCTTCCTGTGCCTTACACAATTTTCTTGCTTGGTCCTTGAATCTAGCCAAAATGTCCACATGTAAGGAAGTCACTGAATTCCTTAAAAGACGAAAGTACACTGTTAAATGAAAGAATACTAGTTACCTAAGTAAATACATTCTTTTTTAATGAGATAACTACTTGAGGAGGGTCACAGAATTTCAAAGAGTTGTTAGTAGGTCAGCCCATTTTGTTCAAACTACATTTGCCACAGTAAATCAGCCCATTCTCCCAGTATCATTGCCCTATTTAACTACTGTATCAATGGAGTAATAGGGTTAAAAGATTGATCTAGTCAAAACAAATGCAATTTTAACAGCACAAAAAAAGCACTAAATCCTAGCAAAACTGCAAGGCTGAAGGTCAGATTTGTTATCAGCCTGAGCCCCTCCCCTCCAGTAACTAGGTTTTACAGAACTTCCTTTTTTTTTTTTTTTAAGAGAGTTTATAGTTCTGGGTATAACTTTATAAATCAAATGTAATAGAGAACTTAAAAGGGCACGGAATAAGAAATAAGCAGTTAACAGTACAGCCAACAATAGCATTTAGATTCAAATTTCTAACAAAGGGAATTACTTGATCTCACTGAGCCTCAAAGTTATCATTTTTATAATGTCTCAGCTTATATAATTAAATGAGATAATCTATATGAAATGCTGTGCACAAAGCCTGACATACAGCTTACATAAATACTAACTGATAGTATTGGCGATAGGGATCCTTTCGATCCTTGGTTCTCCCTTGATAGTCACCAAGTGTGAGAAAGGAGATCGTTGCTAGTAAGATCTAGAAATTTAGATGAGAAAACTGAAACTCGGACAAAACAGGCTCTATGCCCCAAAATCACATGCTAGTTAACGATACAATTACTACAAGACCCGGCTATCCAAAGTTTCGCTCGGAGATTTCCCACCACTTTCCAGTTATTGGGCAATACCAATCTTTGGGTTTAAACTCAGGGAAACGAGGATGTCTTATTTTATCAAGGTAATCCACGGTATTTTTTGTTGCCCTTCTGCTACATCTCTGATTCACATCCACCCGTCTCAACCGGTCACCCCCCTGTTCCCAGGATTCTTCTGCTTCTAACATGCCACCCACCACTAGAGGACCGCGAGACGGTGGCGAGCAGTCAAATCTCCAGCCAGAATCCTGGAGGCAGCCACACCAGTACGATCCCTGGAGCCGAGTGCACCCACATTCGGCAGCCACTACGTCCTGCTTCACCATTCATTTTTCAGAAAAGTGCCCGCCGCCTTCCCAGACTGTCATGGAGACACCGTGCATCTAAATAGCGGTCTGAAAGCCACATCCTTCAGGGGAAAGAGAAAAAAAAAAAAATTCTAAGACTTAATGGGAGCCGCCATGTTGCTGTACGGAAAACATTTCCACAGCGCCCCAGAGCACTCAGCCTATTCCTTGGTGGCACTGGACCTTGGGTCTTTAGAGCTAACCTTGAAGGTCAATCCAGACCTGGTAGAGGAAGCTTCAGAGTGCCCGCGAGGCGGAGAGGCGCCATCAACACGTAGAGTTCCCGCGACCAAGAGCGGCGCCTACGAATTGCGTTACGCGTTACGTAAGCGTGATGACGTCAACCCCGGCGGAGATTTTTAAAATTCAAACTGTCTGGGCGGTCGGAGGCAGAAGCTCTTGTTTTGGCGGCTTCTTAGTATGTAGCGAAGAGTAATTACACAAAATACAGAGATTCGTCCATTCGTCCGCTGAGCCTTGTCAGGAAACTGGAAGAAAGGTAACTAATAACATTCAGTTCTTTGTTAGTGCAAAACTATTCTGGAGGGAGAAAGTGATAGAAAGGGGCAATCTGTTAAGTGTTTGCTGCCGGGAGAGGCCTAGGGCCGAATCTGAGTCCAATAAATTTAAACTAGCAACGATCTTTCCGGGAAGGAGGGAAGAAACTAGGGGACTCTGTAGAGAATAGAGACTGGAGCCAGAGAAGAGGGTGGGAAGAGAAGGACACGAGAGGAACTGTTGTTGTGGGTATTGTAGCATCTTAATGGCTGTGTAAGGAGGAAGTCTCCAAGTCTTAATCTTAAATCTTGAGAGTACGTTTTAAGTGGAGATTTGGAGTAGACATAGAGGAGAGCGGGAAAATGGGATAGATAGAACAAGTGTACGTGGAAGGAGAAGAAGTAAGTAGCCAAAATCAAGAAAGAAAGAGTGTAATCAGTATAAAAGAGGAATATGGGCCCAGAAAAGTAATAGGATGACCACGAACGTACAATTTCTTGGATGCCAGGGCAGGATCTGAGAAGGCTAAGGAGGTAGTGTCTAATGCTGCAGAATTCAGATAGGATACAATATTGTCAATCCTGAATATCTAAGGGGAAAATCTTTTAAGTAGATGTAAAAACAATGAGATGCTAATGTGTTTTGAAAATGGAAGCAGCTTATAGACCATGTTGTGGATAGATGACTTATCCTTTTTGAAGGGAACATAGGAATCAGAAGGACAGTGATTGATTATAAACTGTGAAACCATATAAGCATAAAAACAGGAAATATTGACTTTGGGAAAAGAAAATACAATAACTCCATTCTTTGAAACAAAAGTAAGGAAACGTCTTGAGGGGAAGAAGGGAAATTGAGGTGGTTCTTAGTAGACAGCCTCTGACTTGCCAACAACAATGAGTGGTCAAGGTTAATTTTCAGGAATTTTGCTACCATGGATATTCTTGTGAAGGCAGGGATCAGATATTATTCTTTGTATTTCCTATGTTACCTGACACACTCCCTTGTGCATGGAAGGGTAGTTAGTAAATTGTATGTAGAATATTTTAAAATGAATTTAAATAGGTATTCTTTGCAGACCTCAGTGTACAGGAACAAGAAGGGGAAAGATTATCTTGAAGATGAACCTAGTTGCTTTTATATTTGAGGATAAAGATATTAGTTATTGCCTAGTCTACTTTTGTTCTAAATCTGGAACATTTTTCTAATACTGAATTCATGAATGTAGTTCATAAGCATGAAGCGCAGTTCATTTTCCACCGGTGGTGCCGGCCGCCTCTCTATGCAAGAGTTAAGATCTCAGGACATGAATAAACAAGGCCTTCATACTCCTCAAACGTAAGTGCTGCCATCTGTGGTTCTAATCTGTGTTTTTTGTGTTTTTGGTTTTTTTTTGTTTTTTTGTCTTAGGCAAAGAAATTATAAAATGGTTAATATAAAGATGTAGTCTGTGTAATGTGTTAGTGAATCCTATCTGTTCCCAGTGATACAATATTGGGATATTGTATCAATATTTGGGATCAACAATATTAGGCACTAGGCCTGATACCGGTGTTTCTTAAATTCCCAAATCCTCTTTTATAATTGTTTTCATATTTTTAATTGGTATATTATTGCCGCAGTCTTGCTGGGCACAAAATCACGAGCCACTCAAACAGGAACAAACTTTATTTTGAAATTCCCGCCAATGCCCTGTATGCTCCCAGGAAATATGCTGACCCACACAGGACGTTCTCTCGGGCCACACTACTCCAAACGGGAAATCCCTCCTCCGGAATTCCCTCCTACTGCACTTTCCCAACCAACGGGAACTCTTTGGGAGTCCCACTAGAGCTCCAAAGTAGCAGGCCCAGGTGGACAGCAGGGGTCTAATATCCATTTGAATGCAGATCTTAACATAATCATATCATCTCAGTGGCTTGCTGGCGTCACCTTATAATCAAAAATGGCATGCATCATTTTTACTTGGCTGTGGCTCTTAGCACATTATAGTTGTACATAATGGTGGGATCTTCTTTTATTATATAGCTTCTTGTTTAAGCAGGTCCTGTGCTGTGACTTTAAATTTACCGAGATGTTTCCAACTACCAAAGTTCTTCATCAAATCAAAGCAATGTTATTTGCTCTGATGATAAGCTAAAACGTAATAGCAACCTACAGAACGACACTTTTTCAAAGACTCACAGGGAAAACAGTGCCCAAATGAACTTGCTATATAAACTGTATTTTTTTCCTCTATAATTGATGTTCTGGCAGTTGACAGAAGAACACTATAAGCCACTGTAGAGCTGTATCAATTCTTCTCTAATACTTAGGTACAAGTTACTTGCGGGCTGTTCTTAAATTATTTAGGTTTAACGTACTGTGAGTTTCTGTACTTTTAGAAATGTGAAATATTTATTTTCCTTCTGAATACTTTAACAGAATACTTTGTTGTACATTACACCAAAAGATTTTAGGTATTGAATTGTATTTGGTGTGAAAAGGTTACCATTGGCCTAGGGATGTGGCTCAAGCGGTAGCACGCTCGCCTGGCATGCGTGTGGCCCGGGTTTGATCCTCAGCACCACATACAAAGATGTTGTACCCGCTGAAAACTAAAAAAAATAAATAAATATTAAAAAAAAAAAAAGGTTACCATCATCAATGTTTTTTGTCTGTAATTCAAATATTGTATACGAAGCACAACTACATTCTAACAGTGAGCTTTAACAGAAAAAAGCCTCAAAAGTAACTATCGTCCTGTGATTGAATATATCTATTTGTATATTTTGCCTTTTTCTGTAAGGTTGTTATCTGTAAATGTACATATTTTAAGATAAAATCATAATGTAGATAAGATTTTTGTTCTGCTTCTTAATATTTTAGTACTATAATTTATACTTTTAGCCTATCCCTATCATAACAGGTGTGGTTACTGCTAAAATTTTTCATGATTCTGAATAATTTTATAGGTAATAGGGAGGAAGTATTTATTCCAACATATTTCCAAAAGTTTCTTGAGCTGATTATTTCTTGTATTTATTTTAAAGTGTTGTTTTCTGTTTTTCTTAAAGCAAAGAGAAACCAGCCTTTGGAAAGTTGAGTATAAATAAACCTGCATCTGAAAGAAAAGTCTCTATATTTGGTAAAAGGTAATGTTTTAAATGATTAAATTTTTAGGTTATATCTGCTTTAGATGGTAATAAGAGATAAATTAACCCATTCAGACCACTATTTTATTGTTACATGTGAATAATTGGAAGTTCTATACCTAGCACTCAAATACTATAGAATCATAGATTATAAAATGAGGAACTAATCCCACATTTTCATACTCTTAATGAGAACTCCAAGGAGCATTTGTTGTATGGGCTTTATCTATCAATATTAGCCATTTAAAAATTAACACTGCGAAGATTTTAAAATATATATATTAATTCAATTTAAAATAGCAATAAGACTATTACATAGTAAAATAACTAATGTGTTTTTAATGTTAAAAAACGTGTTTCCAAAAACAAAACTATTTCAGAGAGAAGAGTGACATTGTTTTCCAGTTTTGCAAATCCCTTTTAATATGTGGCTTTATAGAAGATAGGTAGATTCTCATATATGCTTCTGCAGTCTATTAGAATATTATGCATCTTATAGCCAGCCTCTGGAAAACTTCACTATACACTCATGGATAAAATGAGCCAGGCACAGTGGTACATGCCTATAATCCCAGCACCCAGCTGAGGTAGATCATAGATCACAAGTTCTAGGCCAACCTCAATAACTTAGCAAGACCCTCTCTCAAAATAAAAAGGTCTGGCCAGACATGATGGCTGGAGACAAAAACAGTATATCCTCACAAGGCAGTTTTGAGGATTGATTGAAGGAGATGATAATATTTATAAGATCTAACATTTGTTGAGCATTTCTAAAGCCCAGATATTAAGTGCTTTTCTGTGTTAACTCTTAACCTCCAAAGGCAGATTTCCCACAAGAAATAGTGAGAAATGATGAGTTGCAGGGAGCAATTATGGAGGGGTAAATAAAAGCACAAGAACTTGGGTTATTGAATAAACGTGTAGAATAGTTGGTGCAGAAGATCTTGTGGACTCAGTACACATTAGAGGAGAGTGTATGTGTTGTTAATGAAAAGTATCAGTATATTTTTATCCCTGCCTTATTTTATATCTAAATTTTCTTTTAACTGTTTATAACTTCATATTTTACATTCTCTTTATTTATTTGCTTACTTATTTATTTATTTAGTACTGGGAATTGAACCCGGGGCATTCAACCACTGAGCCACATCCCCAGCCCTATTGTATTTTATTTAGAGACAGAGTCTCACCAAATTTCTTAGTATGTCACTTTTACTAAGGCTAGCTTTGAACTCATGATCCTCTTGCCACAGCCTCCTGAGCTGCTGAGATTATAGGCATGCACCATCACGCCCAGCTCTCTCTACTTTAAATAATAGAATTCTGTTTAAGTAGATAAGGATTAAAAAAATTAAACTTTAATGCTTGGTGCCAGTGTTAAAAATAAGAATAATAATAATAACAACAGCAACAACTTAGACTTGACCACAGAAAGAAATATCTTTGACTTTTAAAACTGTGTTTCCAGAACTAGTGGACATGGATCCCGGAATAGTCAAATTGGCATATTTTCCAGTTCTGAAAAAGTCAAGGACCCAAGACCACTTAATGACAAAGCATTCATTCAGCAGTGTATTCGACAACTCTGTGAGGTATTTTATAATTCAAATAATAATTGTGAATGTCCTCTTAGGTATTTTCCAATAATTTTATTATGACAAAATGTTTGATGTTTCATAAAAGTTATTGTAGTTTCTTACAGAAAATGGTTATGCATATAGTGTATCCATGAAATCTCTACAAGCTCCATCTGTTAAAGACTTTCTGAAGATCTTCACTTTTCTTTATGGTTTCCTGTGCCCTTCATATGAACTTCCTGACACAAAATTTGAAGAAGAGGTTCCAAGAATCTTTAAAGACCTTGGGTATGAACATTATTAATATTTCTTAGTCTGGGGAAATTATTGGAACCTAAAAACCAAATTCAATAAGTTTAATGTTTGAGTTAGAAAAATAACATGTTTTAAGATGATTACTGTGAACAATACATATAGAATGAATAGAAGAGGAATTATACTGTGGATATATTAGTCTGTTTTGTGTTTGACTTATAAAGAACAGGCATTTATTTAGCTCATGGTCTAGGGGGTTAGAAAACCCAAAAGCATCTGCTCTGTACCTTGTGAGGGCTGGATCATGACATGGAAGAGGGTATCACATGGCAAAACAATACAAATGTGTCAGAGAGATCTGACTTTTATAATAAAGCCACTCCCTCAATAACATTCCTCTAGATGGATTAATCCATTCATGAGGGCTCTGCTGGTCACCTCCCAAAAGTTCTCATCTCTGAATATGATTAACATCTGACTTTATGGATTAAGTTTCCAATCCATGAATTCTGGGAGATGAACATTCACACCATAGCAGTAAGTTAGTACAGAACTACATGTGATAGAGCATAAGGCCCTAAACTTCCGAAGTGATGGGGTAGAAAGTACATGCTGGTTACCACAGGTTTTGTGTTTTTTTTTTTTAAATAAATATTTTATTTAGTTGTAGTTGAACACAATACATTTATTTTAATTTATTTTTATGTAGTGCTGAGGATCGAACCCAGCACCTTGCACATGCTAGGCGAGTGCTCTACTGCTGAGCCATAACCTCAGCCCTGGTTACCACAGATTTTATGGAAACAAAAACAACAGCATTGAGGTCTGATGGAGTGAATATGAATTTGGAAAGGGCTAAATAGAGTAAGCACAGTGTTGGATTTGGGGATGAGTAGTTCTTACAGGTGGTTTATTGAATTTAGGGAAACAAAAGATCTTTTGATAGGACTCCAACATGCTGATTATAAATCAAATTCCACATATTAAGGGTGTATAAATACAAATTAATCTGCAGAGAAGAAACCAAAAATACACAAAATCATTTTGGATAGTTAGATGACTAGCACAGAATCGCAATAAAATATTTTCTAAACAAGTTAAAATAATGGAATGTGGGGAATTTTAAAAACGTAACTTCTTGCTTAATTTGCCCATTATTTTTACCATATTAATAAAAGCTTTCCCCCCACCCCCCACAGGTATCCTTTTGCATTGTCCAAAAGTTCCATGTACACAGTGGGAGCCCCACATACCTGGCCTCACATTGTAGCAGCCTTGGTTTGGCTAATAGACTGCATCAAGGTATTTGGTTTCACCTTTTAAATGTACACATAGGAAAGTTTGGGTTTTTTCTCTAAAAGGTAGTCTTGCTTTTGCCACTTATCTCAAGTCTGCTTTAAAGTTTTCATTTTTCAAAGTGCATTTAAGTTCCTGAGACTATCAACATGTCATGAGAGGTCAGGGAGATAAAGTTCATGTTGGCAAAGAGGTTATTCATTTTCATGAGGTTTTACAGTTTAAATTAAAATGAATCAATAGGAAATTGATTTTTTTTATTTTCCCTCATGAAATTCAGTTTCTCCTGTTTTAAAACTAAAATCAGTATTTATTGTAAAAAGTTTTAGAAAATACTGAATGATGTACCCATAATCTCTCAGTTTAGAGACAACTTAATGCATTTCTTTTGGTTTTAATTTTTTATTTGTTTTTGTGGGGCTGGGGATTGAAGCCTGGACCTCAAGCATACTAAATAACTAAGTCGTACCCCCATCCTGGGTATATTTTTAAAAATGCTTTATTACTTTGCAAAGTATGTACAGTCATGTGCCACATAATGACATATCAATCAGTGATAGCATTTATGACAATAGCCCCATAAATCTATCATAGACCTGAAAAATTTCTGTCACTTTGAGATATTATTTTTGCCATATTAATATAAGCTTTTTTTGTATTAAGCATTACTTATTATATGTTGTTAAGCATTACTCACATTTCTATGGTGTTGCTGGTATAAACAAGGCTACTATGCTTTGTGACTGAATTAAGTACTTACTATACCATACTTTTTATTGTTACTTTAAAGTTACCTACTCATTTTTTAAAATGTTTACTATAAAACAGTGTGCCATGTTATGCAGGCAGCAGCCTCATGCATCTTGTGTTTACCACATTTCTTGACTGGATCAAGAGGCCATGTCAAGTGATTGAGCAATACCATCTAGGTGTATGTAAGTACACTATGATGTTTGCACAAAGACAGAATTGACACATTTCTCAGAATGTGTCCCCATCATTAGGTGATGCATGACTGTATTTTCTTTTATATATTGACAAATTCCCTCCAGGAAACTTGTTTCATTAAATACTCAACAATGTGTGAACATACTCCCTTTTCCTATATCATAGGCATTACTATCAAAATCCACCAATTTGGGAGCTGAAAAATACCTTGTTTTAGTATGTGTATTTTTTGTTGTTTTTGTTAATTTTTTAAGTTGTTAATGGATCTTTATTTTTTATTTATTTATATGGGGTGCTAAGAATCAAACCTAGTGCCTCACATGCTAGGCAAGCACTCTGACACTGAGCTACAACCCCCCCCCCAAGTATATGTATTTGAAACAAAAAATTTATACTTTTGTTTGTTCTGTTATTTATATTCCTTTTGATTTGCCTATATGCACTTTTATGGCCTTTTTTATATTTCATTATTTTGCTATTAATTTGAACGTTTCTGTATTGAACTCCTTACATAGCAAACTTGTTGATGGTTGATTTTATTTTGTTTGACATGGGAACTTGTGTGTTTCCCAGGCTGATCTTGAACTGTTAGGCTCAATTGATCCTTCCACCTCCGCCTCCCAAGAAGCTAGGACTACAAGTTCTCCCCACTATACCCAGCTATTCCTTTGATTTCCCTTTTTAGGGTTCCTCCATAAGACAGTTGTGAAGATTAAACAAATCAAAACCTCACACACTCTAGGCAAGCACTCTGCAACTAATCTATACTCCCAGCTGCATTGTTTTTAATAGTTGGCAACATAACAAGCAAAAAAAGATCACTAATATTTTCATATTTGCATTTTGTGCTATTTTATTTGTTTTTTGTTGTTGTAGTTTGTTTTAAATATGTTAGGGATCAATTCCAGGTGATTGTTAGGTAAACAGTCTATCATTGAGCTATATCCAACCCAAGATTGCCATTGTATAGTTGAAAATGATTCATTTAGGGCTGAAGATATAACTCAGTGGTATACCTCTTGCCTAGTATTCATGAGACCCTGGCTTCCATCCCTAGCACTACAAAAAAATAATAACATAAGTTAAAGAAATTAGCCCCTGTCTATATTATTTTATATTATTATTATATTATTTTATTTTCCTTTTGATTTTATGTACTCTGTTTTGACTATTATGAATTATGAATTTTTATCTAGTCTCTTCCTTTTGTAGCTTCTGAGTTTCCTGTCCTACTTAGCAATAGAATTCTTAAAACCAGTATGGTCCCCTGACATTCTCTTGGTCACCAAAAGCCATTAAGTAAATGTAAGTAGGCAGTGGGTGGATGGATTTTGACCCAAGAACCATGCTAGTACATGGAGCATCAGCAGTTGTCAAAAAAAAAAAGAAATCCAATACCAGCGCCCATTAATAAAGCACAAATTATTGGACTTTATATATAACATTTATACATTTAACTTGTCTCACATACCCCATGGACATGGTAACCACCTCTGCATTCTCACTATCAGATATCCCTATTAGCACTGGAATACTTTAACCTTATTTGCCTAAGCGTCTTAGGATTTTGTTATGTGGTTGTGAGATAACGTCTCCAGATGTACAGGAACTGCTGTGACTGGTCAGAGAGAGACCTCTTTTTTGGACAGTACTGGGATGTCCATCTAGGGCCTCACACATTCCAGGCAAGCATTGGAGCACTGAGCTTCATTCTCAACCCTTTTTATAACTTATTTTGAAACAGTCTTGTTAAATTGCCCAGGCTGGACTCCAATTTGTGATCCTCCCACCTCAGCCTCCTGAGTTGCTGGGATTACAGCTAGAAAAAAAGATCTCTTGAGATGCCTCCAAGCCCGTTATTTAGGTTGGAATCCCTTCTTTCCTATCTTGCTTTTCTCAATGTGATAAAATTGAACACTGCAGCAACATAGATCCATGAGACACTATAGGTTTCTTGTTCTAATTGTCTTTCCCATTTAATCTTAGAAATTTTAGTCACACCTGGGAAGGCCTCCTTTATTCCCTGGTGTTTTTTTGTTTGTTTGTTTGTTCCTTTTTTTTATGCTTCCAGTTATTTTCCCTAGTACTTTTATGGCTTCTTTGTGTTATTGTTCATTTTTTTGTTTTTTGTTTTCTTTTTTTGAGACAAGGTCTCACTGTGTTGCCCAGTCTTGTCTCAAAATCCAAGGCTCATGTGATCAGCCTCCCAGATAGCTGGACTACAGGTGTATGCCAACGCACCCAGCTTTGTGTTGTTTGAAATCTTTATCCCTCTGCAATTTATTTTAGCTTAAGGAAGAGAAAGCATTATTTTTTAAATAACTCACTCACATATCTTAGTAACATTTACTGAATAACCTATCGTTTCCCAACAATTTGGAGCTGTTCTCAATGTATTCTTAGATCTGTTTTTTTTCCTCCTATCCCTGCATCATGAGCATTCTAATTGCTTTGTTTTCTAACATATTTTATGTAGTAGAGGCAGATTTTTATTGCTTTTCACAAGTTATCTAGCTATTCTCAGATCCTCACTTTTAAAGCCATTTTGCTTTTGCTCCCCATTGACATCACATTGAATTCATAGACATATTGGGGGGAGGGGATTTCTATCTTGACGATATTCAGTCTCATCATTTGGAAAAGTAGTCAATCTCTTTTTTCCTATCTCTTTTGCTCCTTCAGTTTTATTATTTAGTTTTAATGTATTAAGATAGAGATAATGTTTTTCATGTTGAAGTTCATCTGCTTTAACCAGGAATGGGTAAAGGTTGTTGTATGCTTTTGCAGGATCTATTGAGAGTATTCTTTTTCTCTTGACCTGGTTTCCTAATAGCCTCTGTTTGTTCATTGTTTATTATTCTTTTGCTACACTCCTAAATTGCTTGTTAATATTTCATAAAGTTTGGTTTCTTCTTTCATTCTCTCTATGCCTCCTTTCAGAGCTTGGCACATAATCGGTTTGAGTGGCAGTAGTTTAGAAAGTCCCCTGTCTCCTCTACTGATGACCATGAATAGGAGGGTTGTATGTGCCCCTAGAGTTCCCTGGTAGCCTTTGTTTAATGATCAAGGGGGCAGAGCCTGGCTTATCTCATATCCCTCTGCAGGCTTTCTGCCTGAAGTTTCACAATCTTGAGAAGTGGTAGTATTTTGAAAAAAATGTAATCTTTAGCTGAAAAAAATGCCTCAAGCGTATTTGCTGTACTGGAGACTGAACTTGAACTTAAGGAAATTTCTATTAAACCATAAAATGTTATGCATTAGCACTGAGTCATATCCCAGCTGTTTTATTTTTTATTTTGAGATAGGGTCTCACTAAGTTGCCTATCCTGGCCTTGAATTCATAATTCTTTCCTTTATCCTCCCAAATTGCTGGGATTATAGGTGTGTACCATCATGCCTAGCTATATTTCTTTTTATCTCTGTACAATTTCAAGTTGCAACTATTTCAACCAAATCTTCTCATTTTAAAACTGTCAGTCTTTGCAGTTGAGGCTTCTATAGTTCCTGGAGAATCTGTCTATCTGTGTATGCTCTCCTTGAACCTTGCAGAGTAGTAACAGTTTTCACAAGGACATTTGACAAGGCAGCAGAAACTTCTTTATCCTAATGACAAGGTAGAAACTTCTGTTGTTTTCTTGGGCTCTGTCATACATGTCTCTCAGACTTCATTAAACCAGACTGTCACCTGAGGCCCTGTCAATGAAAGACAAGGCAAAGAATGAATTGATAGAGCTCCCTGCGTCCACCCTAGACTTACAGAAAGTCTTCAGTGCCTTGAGATTAGGGAAAGGGTAGAAGGACAGGCAACTCTGGGCTAAGAACAGTGTCTTCCCAAAATCCTGTATATAAGTCCCAGGAAAAGAAAATTTCCCACCAAAAACCACCTTTATTAATTACTTTCAGATTTCAATAATTGTAGTATTTCTGAAAGTTTATATTATAAAATTCAATCTAAGGTTCATATTTATACATGAGATTTACCAAAATTGAACTCAAAAGAAATAATTATTAGTTCACCTTTTCTATGGCAGTTCTGATTTAGATTCTTAGAGTTGCATTAAAATGTGTATATTCTCAATAGATTAATAGCTGTATAAGGATCACATGTTTTTCTCTATGGAGAAGAACTAAATGTGGAGCACTTTCCAAAATTTTAAGGATTTTTTACTAAAATTTCAAGGATCATGTTTTAAGATTCAATATAATATCCCAGAAAAACAAACTTTCAGTCATGCAATTAAAAGCTTCTAAAAATGACACTAAAAAACAAATTTGAGGGGCCAGGGTGGTGAATTAATGGTAGAACGCTTGGCATAGTATATGTGAGGCACTTGGTTTTATACCTGGCATCACATAAAAATAAAATGAAAGGTATTATGTCCACCTACAACTAAAAAAAAAAAACTATTAAAAAAAAAAATGTGAGCCAGGAACATTGGAGCACACCTGTAATTCCAGCAGCTCAGGGGCACAGGCAGGAGGATCACAAGTTTAAGGCCTGCCTTAGGAACTCCATGAGGCCCTAAGTAACTTCATGGGATCCTATCTTAAAAAATAAAAAGGACTAGGAATATAGTTTCATGGTAAAGAGCTTCTGGGTTCAATCCCCAGAACCACCCTACCCTAAAAATTGACAAACATGAAAGCCATGTTTTTCACATCTAGACAATTAACTTACTACATTGTTTATTTGCTAACTAGATATATACTGCCATGAAAGAAAGCTCACCTTTATTTGATGATGGACAGCCGTGGGGAGAAGAAACTGAAGATGGAATTATACATAATAAGGTAAAATGTTTTATGTTATATATCTTTTCCTCCTCTTATAGAATGAAAATATTAATAATATTTTAATGTATTTGTTAATACAAAGGATAACAAATTGAATCTTAGAATATTACACATAGGTTCTTTATTTTGTTCTGACTTTTTAGTTTAGACATATTGTCACTTACCATGCACTTTTTATAGAACTATATACTTTTTTTTTGTAGAACTGTATACTTTACTGGAACCTAAGCTGTGTGACAAGCCTCCCCTCCCCCATTTCCTAAAATATGCCAATCTATATATCTAAATGGAATAAATACTAGATCCAAGGAATAACTTTTAAATGTTGTGATTATACACTTGTGTTCCCAGCATACATAAAAGATCAATTACCACAGGGTCCTCTAGAAGAAAAGCTTTCCATCTCTAATTTTAACCTTCACTCTTTGGAGCCTTTATCACCAAAAGAGAGTGGAAATAATTCCATTCTCATCTTCTATTACTGCCTGGTCAGTAGTTCAGAGATATATTAACTGATGTGTTATTACTTCCCTTTTTTGAGCAAGAATATGCATGCCCTTAACTACATCAGCAGTGATCCCAGCTGGAACTGCATCTGGAAAGCCTTTGATCTTACCCTAGAGAGAGTTCTCCCACATTGCAACATGTGTGCTCAACTACATTTAGTTGTACCTCAGTTTCACCCAAATATAATTACCACCTATTAACTGTTAAATTTCTTGACATTCATCCAAAAGGTTTAAACCATTAAAAGTTATTCTTGCCATCAGAGCTATTATTTCAAATGATTAAATATAGAGAAACACTTTGGAATCTATAAAGTGCTATTTTTAATTATAAAGAGTTTTCACTGTATTAAATTCATCAGATTCTGATCCTCAGCTTTGTGGGTCTGTAAACTCATTTTTTTTTTTTAATCTGTAAGATAAAAATTGGAACAAGCTTAGGGAAACTGATTCACTATTATGAAAAATCACGAGACTGATTTGAAGTAGAATGAAAATATATTGTTTTACCATCAGTGATAAGTCTGTCCAGTTATAGGAATACTTGTACTGCCTATTTAAGGTACTCCTTCCATATCAACCAAGTAATGAGAAAGTTGCTTGTAAGCAAAGAATTAGCACAAAGGGAATTGCTTTGTCTTCTAATAAAAATACTCATTCTCAGGAACCAAAATACCCAATGACTGCAAAATAGAGTGTTACTTTCTCTTGGATAAATATTCAGAATTTTGATGCTCTACTGTTTAGATCTCTATTTACCATGCTGTTTTTGAACTGGAAGTTGCAATGTAATTATAGCAAGTTTCCTTGTTTTTTTGAACTTGAAATTCTGAAGATATTTTTAAAATAGGAAGTACATATTTGTACCTCTTATTTATACCTGGCCACTCATGACATGAAATATAAAAAAAAAAAAAAAACATTCCCTTATGTTCTGCTGCGGATGTACGTTCCTGAAGAGTAACCAGGTCAATTTCAGCTTTACCACATGAGAAAGGAAGCAAGATAAATGACGCATTTTTTTTTTTAAAGAGGAAAGTTCCTAGTAATCTAATACTACATTTAGAAGTAGCATGCTGAGTATGTACAGCGTATAGGTTTCTGTCTCTTAATCATACAAATTTATATAACTACTTAGTGTTTCTGACTTCTTTTTTATTCAAAATAAATTTTCACTTAGAAATGTGGAACAAACTAATAGAATCATGACTTAAAATCTGCTTTACCCAACCAGTTATTTTTGGACTACACCATAAAATGCTATGAGAGTTTCATGACTGGTGCTGACAGCTTTGAAGAGATGAATGCAGAGTTGCAGTCAAAGCTGAGTAAGTGTTCTCATACCCAGTATGCCTGCCTTCAGTCATTTACCTCTGCTCTTGGTATGGTAATTTATTTTGCCATGTCTAATGTTCGTAAGAGCTCTGTACTTTAAATGCATACAGATGCCTGCAGATTTTTTTCTTTGGTGGAGAAAAGTAGTAGTGGAGTACAAAATACTGGTGTTGATGTCAGTCCTACAGTCGCTTAGCGACTGTGAACTCAACAAAAAACTTCATCACTCTGACAAAGCTTTGCAGGATTAGATGGCAGTATAATACCAAACACGACCAGCAGCATTGAAAGTAATTAATAAATGTTATTTTCTCTAAGGAGATAATATCCCTCTTATGTCCTTGCTTTATTATTTGAGAACTTAAAGCACCAATTAGTCAAAAGACCTAAAGTCTCTTTTTAAATTCGCAGAAAGTTAACAGATCATTGTATTTCTAAATAAAGAAATATTTTTGTATTCAGTATAATCTGGTGACATCCCAATATTTAGTGGCTAACTCTAAAATGATCCAGGGACATTATTTTATATTGTTCCTTAAGTTTGAATTACCTTGTATATAAAATGTCAGAGAAAGGTAAAATAGATATGTGAAGCTGTTTCTTCAAAAACAACTGAGTCAATCAAAACAGGAGAATATCACCTCGCCACTCATGGCATGAAATGTAAAAAAAAATTCCCTTATGTTCTGCTGGGAATGGACATTCCTGAAGAGTAACCAGGTCAATTTTAGCTTTACCACATGAGAAAGAAAGCAAGGTAAATGACACTTTTTTTTTTTTTTAAGAGAGGAAAGCTCCTAGTAATCTAATACAGAAAGCACCTAGTGAGTTACTTTATATTTCTGTATGTAATTAAGCATACAAATTAATTCATTTACCTATTCAAATTTTTGTTGTATATCTAGTATGTGTTAGGGGATACAGTAATAAATATGAGATTAAAAGAATCCTTGCCCCTGTAAACTTACATTCTAATAGAAAGGGACAGTAATAAATGAACAACAATAAATCAAGCAGTGATTAGTGCTGTGGAGAAAAATCAAGTAGGGTAAGGGGAATAGAAAGTTACAGTGCAGGGCTGGGATTGTGGTAGAGCACTTGCATAGCATGTGTGAGGTACTGGGTTTGATCCTCAGTACTCACATTAAAATAAATAAAATAAAGATATTGTGTTCATCTACAACTTGTCCAGTGGAGCTACCCAGAGGCTGAAGCAGGAGGATTATAAGTTTAAGGCCAGCCTGGGCAAAACTTTGTGATTTGACCAGAGAGATAGAAGGCAAAAAATATTGTGGACTGAGTCTTATGAAGTTTTTTTGGGTTTTGTCTCCAGAGGATTTATATAATGTAGATGCTTCCAAGCTGGAATCATTAGCAGCGAAAAACAAAGCATTGAATGAACAGATTGCAAGATTGGAACAAGAGAGAGAAAAAGAGCCGGTTAGTAAATGTGTTTATGTACTACCTTGAGAGCTCTTATAGATTCTTGGTCTCCTTAAAGAATACCGGCTGTTTTTATCAAAAATTTTTTGAATGAGCTAACAAAGTAAGCTTCTTAAAAGTTAAATATTACATAGAATAAATTCCCATTGAAAACATGTTTGGTATCTATGGAGTTTTGTTTTCCCTTGGGATCTATCAGTCTTTGACTAATGGTGTTCAGAATATGATGAAAGATTTCTGCCTTTTTACATAAGACCAGAAATAGCTTTTGAACAAAGTCCCCGTGGTATATATCTCCAAAGAGCACTATTAACAAGAAGCCCTGAGTTTTATAGTTAGTAAAAAAAGGAATAGTGATATATCTGACTTACATATTATCCTAAGTGTTTTCTAAAGACTAAATTAAAATACTGATATCTTAATTTTATTTTGTGTATTACTAATGAAGTACCCAAACTGTTCTGTAAAATAAACAATTTTAAATGATTGTGTTTTTTTTCTCTTTGGCCCTTGTGGGGATTTTTTGTTTTGATTTTTCCTATTCTAAACTGACTTATTGAAAAGTCCATGTCTTTCTATAGATAATAATAATATAGTGCTCTTTCATTTGATTCCTTTTAAAATGAAAGGGAATGCTAATTAAACTTTCTCTAAGATGAATTTAATAACATTGTTTTCTTTTAAAATGAAGTATGGAATGATTATTGATGAGAATAACTAATTTAATATTCTTTTCTCTTAAAGAACCGTCTAGAGTCATTAAGGAAGTTGAAAACTTCCTTACAAGCAGATGTTCAGAAATATCAGGCATACATGAGCAATTTGGAGTCTCATTCAGCCATTCTGGACCAGAAATTAAGTGGTCTCGATGAAGAAATTGCTAGAGTAGGTAAGCACAGCTAATGCTGAAAGACCTATGTTATCTATATCTATTTTGCTTCTATGGTAAATTTTTATAGCTGGTTACCAAGTTTCCAATGCCTTTTCTGTTTTCTGAAGCTGCTTTAACAAATTACTACAAACTTGGTAGTTTAAAACAAAAAAAAACTTGCTCAGTCTATCGTAGTTACAGGTGTTGTATGTCCAAAAACCAATAGCACTACACTCCCCCTAAGGACTTAGGGTAAATCTGTTCTTTGCCTCCTCCAGCTTTTGGTGTTGGACAGTGTTCCCGAGCTTGTATCTACATCACTACATTCTCTGATTCTCTGCCTTCATCTTTATATTGTCTTCCCTGTCCTTCATCTTTATATTGCCTTCTCTATGTGTCTTTTTTTTTTTTTTTTTTTTTTTTAAGATGATGAGATAGAGTCTTGCCAGGTTACCTAGGCTGGGCTTAAACTTGCAATCCTCCTACCTCAGCCTCTCAAGGAACTGGGATTAAATGCTTGTGCCACTATGTTCAGTTTTCTTCTATGTGAAGTCTCCCTCTGCTTTGACCTTAGAAGGATGCTTGTGATATTTAAAGCCCACCTGCGTAATCCAGGGCTATCTGCTTGTCCCAGTATTCTTAATCACATCTGCAAAACTCCTTTTCCAAATAAAGTAATGTGTACAAGTTCCAGAGATTAGGACTTCATATATTTGTGTCGCCATCATTCAACCTCCTCCACTTTTTCAAGCACAAGCTCTCTGAAGTCAACAGGGACCTACCCTAAGAACACATGCTGCCTGATATGAGAATGTGTGTGTGTGTGTGTGTGTGTTATTCTATATTCTATTCTGCTTTGTAATTAATAAGCCAGACTTTTGATCTCTGCCTGTTTCAGTGTGCTCTGTCTTACTCTCCATTGGTACAAATAAAAGCAGCTCAGCAGCTAAATCTGAAAATATGATGAAAAGATGCAAGTACTACAATTCTCAAGAAGCAAAAGCACAACTCAAGAAACCTTGTTTGTATCCTGAGTCTTCCTATCCTTGTTTTCATAAACACATATCCATCTTAATTGTAAAATTGGCAAATACTGTGGCGCACGTATTTGATAGCATCTGGAAGGAGAGCAAAGGAAGATATCTACAAATCACAAAACTGTTGGGCTACAGTTCAAAAGTAAATACATGAACAAATTATCCTGTTTACTTTCTCAGGAATTGGCCTTCTTGTATTTTATTTTAGGACTTTATAAGTTGAGTCTGTACCATGCAGGAATTATATAGATAATCCTCAGGAATTTTGATTTAACTCAGTCTATGAAGTATTGATCATCTGTCAAGTCAAGTCTTGTAATTATCCCAAGTATTTGCTAAATCAGTTTTGTTTTTTTCCAAATGACTGTGATTTTGTATGTTTAATTTGCTCTAAACAAACTAACCATTTTACACTTGGCTCCTAGTCACCATCCTTTGTTTGTTCTCCATCATGACAAGGAACCATAGACTAATTTATTATTCTAACAATGTTTGTAATGTAATTAAGTCAATACTTTCTAACATTAATACAGTATGTTCCTTATTAGCATATAATTAAGAGAATTGTCATATTTCCTACTTCTGAAAATTTTTTCCCAATAGTTGCAAACTGAATAGATAAGAGAGTAATACTTCAGCTATCATTTGTCATTTCAAAGTGGTTTAGTTTGAGAGATTAATTTTGTAACGATTAACCTAAGATGTCTTAGTTCTTGGGAGTATTTTAACTTTCTTGATTATTTAAAGCCATTAGCAGCCAAGACTGTAAAAGATATATTTAAATTCTGAACATTTTTGAACAGATATTTGTGATAAATGCATAAAGTTTTACCTAAACCAACATTAATTTATTTTAAGTTCAGATGAGGAGCTTCCCAAATATTGGGCTTGGGCTATGTAATCCCAACAGCTCAGGAGGCTGAGGCAGGAAGATCACAAGTTCAAAGCTAGCTTTAGCAACTTAGCACAGCCCTGCAACTTAGCAAGAACTTAGCAAGACCCTGTCTTAAAAAGGAAAAAGAACTGGGGATATGAGTAAGTGGTTAAACACCTCTGGGTTTAATTCCTAGTACAAAAAAAAAAAAAAAAAATTGACATATTGGTCCTCTCAGCACTCAAGATGATGTTCTTTACCCAGTTTATCATATCTGTGTAAGGCATGAGTCAGGATGTTGGAAAATACTGATTTATTTAAATAAAAACTTTATCTTTTTAAATATATTTTAGATATTCATGGACCATTTATTTATTTATTTATTTATTTGTTTGTTTATTTATTTATATGCAGTGCTGAGAATCAAACCCAGTGTCTCACACATGGTAGGCTAAGCAAGCGCACTACCACTAAGCCACAACCCTAGCCCTAAAAACTTTATTTTAATGAAATAAAGTTTTTATATTTGTGGATGTGGTTTTTCTGGCTATTCGAAGAGTCATCTATTGTGCCTGGAGTTGTGGCTCTGTGATAGAGCGCTTGCCTAGCATGTGTGAGGTACTGGGTCTGATTCTCAACACTGCATACAAATAAATAAAAAATAAATGAACATTAACAGAAACAGACTAGCCCTCTTACCCCTCTTAAGTACAAATATTCTTAATTGTAATTATTATGTATTAGGTTACAGTTTTTTCATATACTACTTTCTGAAAACCATAGTAAGTCAATAGAGAAATAAGATACTAACATAGAACGTTAACGGTATTATTTCTAAGAATGTTATTAGCAAGAGACCTAAATTAGCCAAAAGAAGAAGAAATATGTATGTATACAACTTGGATAGTTAGACATCGGTCCTGTTAAATAATGGCATCAGTTTTTTTGTAGGAATTGAAGAAGTTAAAAGTTTGTTTTTTTCCAATTCAGAACTAGAATGTGAAACAATAAAACAGGAGAATGCACGTCTACTGAATATTGTTGATAACCAGAAGTACTCAGTTGCAGACATAGAGAGAATAAATCATGAAAAAAACGAATTGCAGCAGACCATTAATAAATTAACCAAGGAACTGGAAGCTGAACAACAACAGTTATGGAATGAAGAGTTAAAGTATGCCAGAGGCAAAGAGGCGGTAAGTCGTACCAATTTCAGTGGCAACTCATCAGAGTTGACCTTTTAAAAGGTCTGTTCCAATTAAGAAGAACTTGGTGAGTAGACTAAATTGGCTAAAGAGGTAAAATTGTCTAACATTGACATTTAGCATGACTAAAATACTCATTACTTTTATGTCAATTCAGTAACACTTTTTCACAGTCATATTTAAGGTATACTGTATTTTATAACAGTGAACGAAGAAATAAACAAAAAAATCTCTCTTAAGACCATGAAATAATTTTCATAAATTCCATCTGTAGAGGAGGGAATGAATCCCTCTTCATTTACCTATTCACACTTCATTTCTGTAACAGCCACTGTGTGCCACTTACTCTGCTGAGCATAGGGGAAATAAAGATAAAAATGCAAAGACTTCCATCAAGAAACATCTGACCTAGCCCAGCATATTGGCAAATGCCCATAACCCCAGCCTCTCAGAAGGCTGAGGCAGAGATAGCACAAGTTTGAGTCCAGCCTCAACAACTTGGCAAGACAATGTTCCAAAATAGAAAATAAAGATGACTGGTAGGGTTCCCCTGGGCTCAATCCCCAGTGCAGTACTGCCAAAAAGGAAGAAAGGAACCTGCTTATATTTTCTATTGTGAGATCAAATTCTAATAGATATTTGCACAAGGTGCTAAGGAAGCATATAGTATACCTAACCCAGATTTACTGTGCATGATGTGGGGAAATGGACGAGAAGGTTTTTAGAAAAGGCTTCCTTTAAGAGATAACACTTCAAATTGAATTAGGAAATTTAAGAAAGAGTTAACATGGCAACTCTTTTTTGCATGAATTAGCAAAAAAGGAATATATGGGAAAGTTCAGACTAAGCAGCCTAATGTACAAGCTTTTTTTGTAGTTTATAAATTCATTCATTATCCTGAAAACTCAGAACTTAAAAATTATAAACAGGTGTAATCACCTCTTCAGAAAGATGTTATTTTTGGCAAAGTGAAAAATGTGTTGGAAGGGAGCAAAACAGTTAAATAAGGATCTGAAGCAGTAATCTAGGGAGAAATTACAAGCTAAATTTAGGTAATGCTAATAGGGATTCTAAGAAGTGGGTGGATTCTAGCTACTTAGGAGGTACAGTAAATGAGATAGATGAAAGAGAGGGGGAGCAGCCATGTGTCTAAGCTTGCACAGTTGGGTGAGTAGTAGTACCACTTACTTGGGAATAGAATAGAAATAAGAAATAAATCAGGAATGAAGATAGACGTATTGTTTATACTCGGCATCCAGGACATAATAAACTATTTGTATATATGGGTTTAGACTTCAGCATAAAAGAACCAAATTACTTAGCCTAAGCTTAATTTTATAGATAATACTTTATTAATTTAGCCAACATTGTCGATAAAGTAGACTTTCTGACCATATGAATTTCTAGATAATGAAAGGTTACTCTTATTTTTGTAGGCAATCTTCATTATCCTGCCATACTTAATTTCCGTGCATTCTTTACTCTTACTTGTAGCCTATTAATTAGTTTCAGTTATCTTTTTTTTAAAAAAAAAAAGAGGGGGGGGTTTAAAGGGTTTTTCTTATTTAATGGAGAAAAATAGAGAGTAGAGAGTTTAAGACTTACATTTTTGCTTTAAAGTTTTTTATTCTTTCATTTTCATTTATGATGTTTGCTTATTGGTAGATGTAGTTTGAAAATCTGATTAGCGTCTGATTTTTGTTCCAAAATAATGATTTTTTTATCTTATTATCTCCAGTACTTTCCTTATTACAGTTTTTTAATTATTTTTTTAGTTATAGTTGAATACAATATTTTTATTTTGTTTATTTATTTATATGTGGTGCTGAGGATCGAATCCAGTGCCTCATATGTGCAAAGCAAGCACTCCACCACTGGGCTACAACTCCAGCCCATTAAGTACAGTATTTATTACACATTTATCACATGAAAAAAAATTGTTAAAGCAGAGCAGCTTAGTTTTCACTAAGTGGGCAACACTAGTTTCTATTCCTGATCACATTTATAAACTGCATTATAGACATAATCAAAGAGATTTGGGTTTTGTTTTGGTTTTGGTTTTGTTTTGTTTTATTGTTTGCAGTGGTGAGGTTCAAACCCAGTGCCTCTCAAGGGCTTTATCACTGAGCTACATCCCCAGCCTGCAGATAATTTCTTGAACATTCAGATTTTAACTGATTTGTTGAAAGTATGAATTTTACACACCAACATATATGAATCTCAATATGAAATGGACAGTTCAATATTAACAAAGCTTTACCTCCTTTCTTTACCCTGTTTTACATAATTCTGCTCTTTCCTTAGCCATCTGTTTTTCTTCATCTTCCTGACATTGCTAGGTAAACTCTCCGCTTGTGTATCAAGGAGAAAAAGAGAAATTTATAAGAAATAGGGGTTGGAGTTGTAGCTCAGTGGTAGAATGCTTACCATATGTGAGGCCGTGGGTTCAATCCCAACCAAGGGAAGGAAAGGGAGATGGCCTCTGGTGGTCAGACAAAGGCTTCAAACCTAGCCTAGAATTTCATAAACCTCGGGTTTAGCCCTGGATTTGCCACTACCCACCTATGTGACCCCATCATGTCATCTAACCTCCCATAGTCTCCATTTGCTTCTTCAGGAAATTAAACATGGTTAGACTTAATCAGTGTATCTGAAATTAATTACTTCGCTATACCTTATCTCACCAGCACTGTACAATAAAGGGAAGTTATGAATTTCTGAACTAGGTGAAATCTAAGTTTAATAAACTATAATTAGTAGTTGGATGACCAAGCTGAATGGAGAAAAAAAATTGAGGAAGTGGGAAAGCAGTGGACTGGGGATGAGCCAGAGCAAGGCCATGGACAGTGCAAACAAAACTTAGAGCAGTGGGTCCCTCAGAATTAGTTAAGAGGGATATTAAAGGATGGTGGCAGTACACACAAAAGATCAGTATAAACATTTCATTCATTTATCATCCTACCCCGGGACTAATTTTTGTTCCACATCTCAGCTCTGGTATTAGGCTTCTGGAGTTCTTTGTGGAGATGAACATTGTACTAAATCTATATTCATCAGGAAAGAGTGTGATAAATTTTTGCTGTGTGAATTGATATGGGAAAGAGAAACTAGAGACACATGTGCCACATATTTGCTCTCCTTGCAGTTAGGTACAATAAAGCATATAAGCTTTTGGAAGCTAATTTCATTAGATTTAAAAGAAAAGAACAGAAGAAACTATTCCCAGCATTATTTAGCATAAGGACAAATAGAACTACATACTTTAATGATTCCAAGAGAGCTACTATATTTTAGTAAAGTAATAGAAATGATTTCCTAATTGATTATTAGAAAAATCTTAATATACAAGTAGTATTGCTTTGAGATCTAATGCTTTTTTTGACATTAAAAATGCTTTGCCATTGCATTTGTTTACTCAAACTTTATGAATATATAATAGTTATTAGAAACTAAGTACATATTAAATGGAGAAAGCACTATAAAAATAAGTTGCTTGGAATCTGCAAATTTATTTATTCAATCAAATAGTAAGCATCTACTGTATGCCAGGCATTGTTGTAGATACAGGAGATACAGCTGTTTTCATGGTGATTACATTCCAGCAGTGAAAGTGAGCGATTTATTTTGTCAGTTTGATTGCTATAGAAAAAAAGAAAAGTGAGATTTGAGAAAAACCACGGGGGCTACATTAGAAGGGAAACCTTTCTGATAACGTAATTTAAACAAAGCCCCAATGGAAAGAGGGAGGACAGGAAATGTGACATACGTTACTAAAATATTTTTATCAATATAGTTAAGATAGCATTTTGAACCTTAAATAATTAAACTTCACTTATTTTGAATAAATGAAATGTTTTAATTTGTACATTGACAAAACTAAGGTTTTTATTTATGTTTCATAATTTCTCTGTCTAGCATTTGAAAAAGTAAATGTTAGTTAAAACCTGAACATGGACACTTATTCTAAACTGTTTATCAGGTAAATGGAAGAATAGTAATACACTACTTACCAATCAATTATAGGCTTAAAATTATTTTATAGATTTAGTATGAATAAAACCTTTCATCCTTTACGTATTTTTAAGTTGCCACCCTTATTACTAAAAGTTACTAAATCACTAAACTACTAAAAATAGTCAACATTTTGTATAAAATTACAGAAATGCCAGTTGAAAACCATATGAAATAGGGCTACTTTATTTTTCACATTTCTTTTTGTGTTCTTTCCTTAGATTGAAACACAATTAGCAGAATATCACAAACTGGCTAGAAAATTAAAACTTATTCCTAAAAGTGCTGAGAATTCCCAAGGTTATGACTTTGAAATTAAATTTAATCCTGAAGCTGGTGCCAACTGCCTCATCAAATACAGGGCTCAAGTTTATGTAAGTAAATTATGAGATTGTTATTATAAGAATTTGAACTTAAATATGTCCATATCCCAGGACTAAAGAGACAGAACTTCTTGGTCTTCTTTCTTCTTGGTGGTAGAAATCTTGTCTTTGTTACAGCTAACTCTTCAAAGTATAAAACCTTTTCTTCTTCTCTAGCTACTTTATTTAACTATCCAGTAAGTAATTCATTTATATACAAGACAAATACCAAGACTATACAGACAAGCATGACAACCTTTGCTCCTAGTCCCCTCATGGGAGAAAGATATAAATGAATGAATGACAAATATGTGCTCTATTAGAAGTCTTTACAAGATGTAACAAGATTGGTTCTTCCCAGGTAGCAATAAAACTCCACAGAGATGGTGACCATGGAATGAAATCTTGAAAACTGAAATATTCATGGGATGGTGTGTGAAAGGCACAAGGACACACGTGAAAGCATAAGATGTAATAATGCATTAAGGAATACCAGCAGTCAACAATGAGAAATCTATGCCTAATTTTGCAATATGACCAAGGAAATAATTTGGGGAAGAAAATTTTTAGTTTGCTCTATCACAACATCTTACATATTCATAAATTTTAATATTTTATTGGCCCCTTAAAATGCCCTCTTTCATGATACTTTTTTTTATTTTGGGGGTTTTTTTGTTTTGTTTTGTTTTGTTTTGTGGGTGTGGGAGTTATTGGGGATTGAACTCAGGAGCACTCAACCACTAAGCCATATCCCCAGCCCTGTGTTATATTTTATTTAGAGACAGGGTCTCACTGAGTTGCTTAGCGCCTCACTTTTGCTGAGGCTGGCTTTGAATTCGTGATCCTCCTGCCCCAGCCTCCTGAGCTGCTGGGATTATATGAGTGTGCCATTGTACCCTGCTGATACTTAGTTTTTTGAATAGATTGTCAAATTCAAAAGCTATGCACTTTTTCCCTTGAGAATTATTCAACAAATATTAATTGAATATGTATTATGTTGCAGACCAGCTACACGCTAGAGGTAAAAATACGTAGATAAAATCTTTACTTTCCTGGAGATTAGTTTATTAGTGGACTGAAATGGGTTAAGTTAGACTTAGCCAGATATAGTAGTACATGCCTATTATTCCTTTTACTCAAGAGACTGAGATCGGAAGATGGCAGTTTCAAGATCAGCCTCAGCAATTTAGTGAGCTCCTTCCTCAAAATAAAAAATTGACATGCCTGGGAATATAGCTCAGTGGTAGAGCACCGCTATTTAAAAATTTACCCCAAATTTTTAAAAACCACCATAATGGCCTATGAGTTTTTCTTTTGGAATGATGAAATGTTTAGAACTAGGGATATATTTGCATAGCATTGAGAATTTCTAAATGCCACTGAATTGCCCACTTAAATTTAACCTATTTCAGTTTAACCATCTTAAAATGTGAATTTCACCTCAATAAAAGAAAAACACAATGAGAAGCAACAAAGTAGTATTGAAATTAAATCTGTAGGACAGAAGATAAACATAGAAAAAACAAGTTGAGAATGATAAAACTAAAGAGGAGTAAGAGAAATTGATCTATCTGGAGAACATAGCATAAAAATACAACCTACATATAATTTGTTTTCAAAAAATTATTGCAGTAAGGTGGGTCTGATGTAGCACACAGTAATCCTACCTGCTCAGGAGGCTGAGACAGGAGAATCATAAGTATGAGGCCAACCTCAGCAATTTACAGAGTCCCTAAGCAACTTAGCAAGACACTGTCGCAAAAAATAAAAAGGGCTAAGGATGTAGCTAAATGGTAAAGCATTCCTGGTTTCAATCTCCAGTACCAAAAAAAATAAGAAAGATTACTACAGTAAACCTAGTGTACCTACAAATTGTATAGAAGTGAATTTCCAGAGTAGATGAACAATTCTTGAACTTTGCAAGTATTAAAAACCAAAAGTGGGTTATATTCTACAGGTATAGAAATTACACTAAAAATTAGTTTTATTTTCTTAGTAATGTTGTATTAAATTTAAAATATTACAGCTTGCCAAGCACACACCTTTATAATCTAGCTAGTCAGAGGCCAAGGCAGGAGGATGGCAAGTTCCAAACCATCCTGGACAACTTACCAAGCCACTGTCTACAAAATTATTTTTTAAAGGATGTAGTTCAGTGGCAGAGTGTTTGCCCAGCATGCACAAGGCCCTGGGTTCAATCCCCATGATAGAAATCAATCCCTGTATCACAATTTACATATTCCACATAAAATAAATTTTGTAATTACCTTTCACTCACATTCTCATGTTTTGTATAGGTACCCCTCAAGGAACTCCTGAATGAAAATGAAGAAGAAATTAATAAAGCTCTGAATAAAAAAATGGGTTTGGAGGATACTTTAGAACAAGTAAGTAATGAAACTTAGATTAAAGCAAAAATAAGGGTTTTTTTTAAAGCCTAAAATTAAATGTGATTTGTGGTTTCTGGTTGCCAAGGAATTAATTTTTATTTAAAAATTCTATAAAATGAAAGTTGGTACAAACTTGACTGAAATATTTGAAGTAACTTATCAAGCAATTTAAATATCCTAGGCTTCTTATATCACTATGATATAGTGATATGAAACTAGATTTCATTCCCTTTGGGAATGTAGAGAACTACAGAATTCCCTCTTTACTTGAAATAATATTCTTTTTTAAAACTAAAATGGGATTTGAGGTGTCTATGTTTAAAGTATGTATGAGTCATTCATGATGAGGCTAACCAACTGTGATGGATTTAGAGGTTTCTTTTTGCCAAGTATTTCTTTCTAGATCATGGAAGTTCAGGAGAACTTAAATGCTAATAGAAGCCCATTTAGTTTTCAGAAAGTTCCTGCTTCTGAGATCCTTGAAACAATTATGAAACAATTCCAAGCCAACCACCTATATCCCTGAAAAAGACCTGCTATTATATTCAGTAACCTTTAAAGTAAACATTGCTGTAGTAGTTGATTGAGAAAAGTTAAGAAGTTACTTCCCAAACACACTAGAGTGTGTTTTGATGACACCAAACAATTAAAGGAAGCCCCTAGTTATTAATTCAACTCTTCAAGAACTATTGTGTGGGCTGGGGATATAGCTCAGTTGTTAAGAGTGCTTGCTTGCCTTGCATTCACAATGCCCTGGGTTCAATTCCCAGCACCACAAAAAAGAAAAGAACTATTGTGTCCTGACTAGGATTCCTGGATAAGAATGAAGTCTTATCTTTTCTCTAAATAGAAATATGTTTTTTTTTTCTCACTAAGAAACAAAACTTATTATAGTTCACAAGTAATTATTCTAATAAGCCACAGAAAGTCATTTTTTAATGTTAAAAAATTCTGTAACAACTCACTTTGGCTGAGCGCAAGTGGCACACGCCTGTAATCCCATTGACTCAGGAGACCGAGACAGGAGGAATTCAAAGCCAGACTCAGCAAAAAAGCGAGGCGTCAAACAACTCAGTGAGACCCTGTCTCTAAATAAAATACAAAAAATAGGACTGTGGGGACTGGGGTTGTGGTTCAATGGTAGAGCACTTGCCTAGCACAGGCAGAGCTCTGGGTTCAATCCTCAGCACCACATAAAAATAAATAAATAAAATCAAGGTATTGTGTCCAATTACAACTAAAAAAATAAGTATTAAATTAAAAAAAAAAAATAGGACTGGGAATGTGGCTCAGTGGTTGAGTGCCCTGAGTTCAATGCCTGGTACCCAAAAAATAAAAATAATTACTTTGTATTAGAAAGTTAAAGCAAGATTGAAACTCCTCAATAAAACAGGTTTGAAACATTATTGAGTAATTTGGGATTTATGAAATATTAGACTATGGGAAGAAGGTTTAGACTATATATAAGGTGTGCTGATTATTTGAGACAAGGTCTTTCTTTGATCTGCTTCAGTTTGATTTTTTTTTTGTTGGAATGGACATTAAATCTGAAGAACCTCCAAAAGATGAATTCCAAGCAATAGGGGACTCATGACTAAAACAGCTTTCAGAATGACTTGAAACTTGAAAGACTTTGAGCAGGAAATCTTGGGGGGGAAAAGTATAAAATGCCTACTATAGGCTAGGCCTCATGTTAGTGTTCTAAAAATAAACCTACCCTTCAAGGGCTCCCACTTGGAGAAAAAGCCTGACATTTCTGCAGTTATGCTAATCAGATTTGCATTTTTGCAAAACCCTTTAAGTTATGGGAAAATGTGGCTTAGAAAGGATGCAACTGAAAATGTTAAGAGATTAAACCAAACTATTCATAGTAGAAACAGAGGGAAGGAGACATGTTTAGGAAGTGTTAAGGTAAATAAATTCCAAGGATTTCATGACCACGCTTGGAGAAAAAGAAGTTCTATAATGACTTCCAGATTTCTGGTATGGGCAACTGAATGGACTATAGTGTAGTTTTGATAGTCTTTAGCACACATATGATAGCTGAATCCATGGATGTGGGTGATATTTCTTGGAATGTAAAAATAAAATAGCAGAACATTGAATCCTGAGAAACAATGACATTTAAGGGATCGAGAAAGAAAACAAAAGATTCTGGAAAAAAATACTTAGAAAAAGTGGACAAAATAGCTAGAGAGTTATTTTGAAGAAGAGAATATGTAGTAGAAGCCAAAATATGGGAGACTTTAAGAAGGAAGTAATCAGTAATACCTGATGCTAATGAGACTAAAGATTTAAACCTTTTTTCAGTTTGACAATAGTCTAATCAAGATAAGATGGCATAGGATAAAATAGCAATTGGAAATAGTAAAGATCATACAGAAATTAATAAATTGGAATAATGAAGCTAATCAATCTGAAAAGTATTTACATATAATTGCCAAAACTATTCAGGTAAAAGAAGGAAAATGTGAAGTAAGAAGTAGACAGTTTATAGAGAGATGGTGGGAATTCATTTGAATTACAGAGTAATTCATGTAAACAAAAATCTTACTGGAAGGGCTGAGGATGTGGCTTAGTGGTAGAGCACTTGCCTAGCATGCACAAGGCCCTAGGTTGTATCCCCAGCATTGCAAAATAAAATAAAATAAAAAGGATTCTATAAAAATCTTATCTTTAAAATTGTTTTTTATCAAATTGAATTACAGCGTGAATAATACAAATCTCAAAATTGACTCAAAATAAAACGTCAAAATAGTTAAGTAACCAGAAACAAAAGTACAGAAAGAATTAACTCTCCAAAAAATTTCAATAACAGGTGATTTTTACAAAAGTTCATTGTTTTCAATTATTGAAGGTCAGATGATTTCATGACATGTAAATTGTTAAAAAGCACAAAGAGACCTAATTCATTCTTAAAGGCTAGTGTATACCACAACAAAAACATCACAAAAGAAAGTCAAACCAATCACACTTACAAGCCATGGATGTAGGTGATATTTCTTAGAATGTATAAATTAAATAGCAGAAGATTGAATACTAAGCAACAACGATATTTAAGGGATCAGAAAAGGAAAAGATTCTCTTTATGTTTTATATTCTTTTTTTTTTTTTTTTTTTTTTTTAGAATTTTTTTAATATTTATTTTTTAGTTCTCGGCGGACACAACATCTTTGTTGGTATGTGGTGCTGAGGATCGAACCCTGGCTGCACGCATGCCAGGCGAGCACGCTACTGCTTGAGCCACATCCCCAGCCCCTATATTCTTACAAATATAAATGTACAGGTAAACTTAAATATTTGCCACTGAAATTTAATTAGCAAATATTTTCTTGAGTGTCTCTGTGGCTGGTACTATAATTAGTGTTGGTAGTAAGTACTATTATAATACAGCTCTTGCCTTTTTGATTGAAAAGACAGGCATGAAAACAATTTCTTCTATCATAACATTTTTGAAATGTAAATAAGCTGTGTATTCTAATATTACAGGAGTCTTTCTGAAAGATGCAGTAACTGAATTAAGCTAGGACTTCACCAGTGGATACACAGAAATTTACATGTGTGCCCTAACTAAAGGCCCAGAAACCAAAGTACACAGCTTGTTAACAAATTACAAGAGTGTTAAGTGTGATAAAAGAAAAGCCTGGGGAAACAATAATCTAATTATTATTAACTTGTTCTTACTTACTGGTAGGATTTTTATTCTATAGGCAATGGGGGCCATTGAAGATTTTTAAGTAAGAGTACTAATCACCTATGCATTTGGCATTTTGAAAAAATAGATGAGGTGCATGAGCCAGAAACATAGACTTAGGAGACTAAACTATATCCTGTGCAATAAATGGTAAGGACCCATACCAAGGTTACTACAGTGAGGATGGAGAAAAGAAATTGGAAGGCGGAGACAACAGAATTCAGTACTGAAGTGAACAGTTGGATGTGAAGGCTAGAAAAGTGAAATAAAGAATGTCTAGGTACATTGTATCTGGCAAATGGGCATGTGATGTTGTTCTTTACCTTGATATTTAATGAGAGAGAGGTACAGAACAGAGTTGCAGTCTGGGATATGCTGAGTTTCAGGTCTCTGGGACATCAAAGTATAAAATCAGTATGTGTATATATGTATATTTTAACAGGCAGGTTGTCAAAAGATCTCCCAGATGTGATGTGAGAGAGCACTCTCCCAAGTGAGCAAGTGACACTACAGCCAGGATCAGAATCCTAGAAGAATATCTATATCCAAATTATGAATAGAAAAAGAAACATAAAGGAATGTGAAGAGGGACCTTCCAAGACAGAGATGAAATCAGGAGATTCCATGGTCTTAGAAACCAAGGAAGGGCTTTTTAAAAAGAAGCTATTAGTAACCACAATTAGTACTAAAATGACAAATAGCATTAAATATCTGAAAGGTATCCATTGGCTTTAGAATTTAAGATGTTACTGAAGAGCCAGGGGTGTGCTTAGTAATAGAGGACATGCTTAGCATTTCAGGACCTGGGTTTGATCCCCAACCAACCCACCAGCCGGGATTGAAGGGGTTGAGGGGAGGAAAGAAGTTACTAGTGACATTTGCAGAAATGGCTTCATGCAGCCAACAAGCCAAAAACCATATTACTATGAGTTGAGGTGTGGATAGTAGAAAAGGAGATATAGTATTATGAATAGATTTGCCTTTGTGGATTACTCTACATTACAATACTACCAATATTTGAATCTGAACAAAGGATTTGGAACAGTAGTAAGAAAAGAGATGTGTAGAAAAGGTTTTTGGTTTTTGTGGTTTTGTTTGGTTTTGCCAGATAAGGGAATTGTTTGGTTTTAATGATGTGAGAGGGAGTTGAAGGGAATGAGAATAAAGTTTAAGTATTAGGAATAAAAGAATGCCCATTTAAAGTATTCAAAGAAAGATAGAAAAGCTGGGTGTAACAGTGTACACCTGTTATTTCAATGACTTGGCAGGCTGAAGCAGGAAGATTGTAAGTTTGAGGCCAGCCTCAGCAATTTAGCAAGGCCCTAAGCAACTTAGCAAAACTCAGTCTCAAAATAAAACATAAAAAGGTCTGTGGATGTAGCTCAGTGGTAAAGCACTCCTGGGTTCAATCACCAGTACCAAAATATTAAAAAAATTTTTTAAAGAAGGAAAACTCTCACACAATTATGTTGATTAGAGGCAGGAAGTAATGGAATTCCACATTGGTGGTTTCTGTTAGTGATTAAAAAGAGAAGCTCATCTAATTGAAGTAATTATGGTATCTTGGATTATCAACAACTTGAGCTCTTTATTAAATGAATAAGGAAAATACTAAAAAAGTATGCCAAATATTTTTTTCTTTAATTTTTTCTCTTTTTGCCTCAATGAATATATTTATTTTTATAATCAGGGGAAAAATGCTTAATTTACATATCTTTGGTAGAGTTGATATGGAAAGTAGAAACTGGTAAACATGGTTTTGACCAGCCATGAGAAACTATTAGGATGTCCTTTCGTCTTATTGCAGGTAAATTTAAGGAAACCACTTATTAACTTGTTAGTCCCTTCGAAAATAATGTGTACATTTAGAAAACATCTTTTGAGTTTGAATGTCTGGTTTTGATTTCTGACCCTATGCTAACTGTGTGAATCCAAGCAAAAAGCATTCTTTCCAATCCACTCCTCTCATGTAAAATAAGAACATTCTGTAGATGGGATTGTCTTTAATAAGTATAATTATTTCATTACCTTATCTTTTGCCAAATAAACTAAGCTTTTCCAAAAAACATATTTTTTAAAATTTCATTCTTGTATGTGTAGAGTCATCATGTCAAAAAAAAAAAACTGTCAGCTCTTTATACATTTTTCTTTTTTCTGTTTCCTGTGGGAAATATTTTCTTGATCTGCCTGAAGAAAACTTTTAATCACAGCCATCAACTGGTATCAGCAGTTATCAACAGGAAATGAACTTTAGACAGAGTTCTTCAGTTTGGGTTTCAACTTATTTCCAAGGTCAAGCTTCAAAAAGATTAAATATGATTACCTTATTACTCTTTCAAAAGAATGTATAACTATAACCAAGTAACAAGTATTATGCAATAAAATTAATATTAAAAAATTCTCTTTTGACATCTCAGAAAGTGAACACACAAATGGGAAGCTACATATATATGAAGTATATAAATATAAAGTATATAAAATATAAAAAATCTAGACAGCAAAAATAATTTATACTTATGAATATGTTGGTATAACAATATTAATAATATGTAATAATGTGATGTGTATAATATTTATATAATATATGTGAGTATTTATAAAGCACTCCCACAGCTACCAATAGAAATACATATTAGTACTTTGGGTTTTTGTTTTTATTTGGTTTTGGTTTGGTTTTTTTTGGTTGTTGTTTTTATATTTTGCTTTTTGTTTTTGTGTTTTGTTTGAGTTGCTAGGTATCAAACCCAGGGCCTCATACGTGCTAGGTAAGCACTCTACTACTGAGCTACATTACCAGCCCTAGTAATCTTATTTTAAAGTTTCTTTGGAATCAGTTCCTCTTTGGAGAATAATAAAATGTTTGGACAAACAATAAATTGGAGGTCAAAAAGACTAGAAGAAATAACATTGGTATAGTTAGTTGATTGAGAATATAAAAGTTAGCCAGACGAAGTGGCTCATGCTTGTAATATCACCTCCTCAGGAGCCTGAGGTAGGAAGATCACAAGTTCAAGGCCAGCCTAGGCAACTTGTCTCAAAAAATGAAAAAAGGGCAGTGAGTGTTGCTCAGTAGTAGAATTCTTGCCTGTAGGGCCCTGGATTCAATCCCCAGCCTAAACAAATGATAACAGAAAGAGAATATAAAATTATATGATTTGTTAAGTTTCTTTGATGTATAGTTATGATTCTCAACCAAAGTTTTATTCCCCAAGTTGAATACAATGATAACAGAAAGCAAGAGAAGTGTGAGAACTCTGAAAGAGGAAGTTCAAAAGCTGGATGATCTTTACCAACAAAAAGTTAAGGTAAGAACTTGGCCGATTTGTTCAAGTTAGCCAAAACTGTGTCATGATTGACTTACCATATAGTCTAACATTAAAACTGAAATCTTTATGTTTGATTGTCTTCTTAAAATTTGTTGTAAATCATTTATTCTGTCCTTTAAAGGACTTTTTTCTGGATTCAGGTTATTTCAGCATAGAACGTATCTGGTATTTTATACTTGCATATGTGATTCAGTATTCTTACAAGACAAAAACATATTTTAAACATATGTCTTCTACCTCTTTATAGAGATTCAGTGTTATATACTCGTAAACTTGAGCACCAGTAAAGTCTTATTGTATGTATAATTGCCTATCAAGAGTCATTGTGTTGCTGGGTGGGATTAGAAAACAAAAACTAGTCATTGCATGCCCATAATCCCAACTGCTTCAGAAGCTAAGGTTGAAGAATGGCAACTTTAAAGCCAGCCTCAGCAACTTAACCCGACCCTGTTTCAAAATAAAAAGGATTGAGGATGAAAACTATTTTCATGAAATCTAGAAGGCAGATAAAATATTAAGATTAATTCTTAATTACTTTATATGTCACCCCCTGACCAGCATTTTACTTAGAGAAGTATTCAAATGACCCTGTTCATTACCACTTAGACAATTTACGTGAAATTTTGATCTATACCATTACTAATGCTAGCCAAGTATCAGGAATTGAAAACTTTTTTCTTATTCTGTATATTTGGAACCCATGCGTTTTGTTTGTTTGTTTGTTTTTTATTGTTGTTGTTTTGGGGTTTTTTTTAAGTAGTATCAAAATTTTAGAAAATTTACCACAAAATATGATCTATATGTGAGATATTTAATAATAAGTTTTGTTTTATCATGTATTCTCCATGACAGTGCTTAAGTTTATTCTCTGAAGCACTTAAATGAAAGACTTTAGGATACATACTTTATCTTCAAAAACCTAGAAATTGTATTTGGGCTTCTTTGTGCACAGTTAATGCCATTGTGAAATAATGACCTAAAAAATTCAGGTTTGTAGAAAAAAAGTGTCAAAATAAAATAGTCAGACTTGAAAATTCCGAATTAAAGCTATATAGACCTCTTGAAAAAGTCACATCTGTGTTATATTTATAATACAAAATTCCCAATGGGAATGAAAGTGGTAAGCATCCTGAGAATATAAATGATGCAATCTGGATTGTTTTAAAATGCTTTGTGTACTTTTTTAAATCTACCTTGAATATATGGAATATGAATATCAAAAACATGTAACCATGACTTTATCCTAATAGGAAGCTGAGGAAGAGGATGAAAAATTGGCCAATGAGCTTGAGTCCTTGGAGAAACACAAGCACCAGCTGGAAAGTGCTGTTAATGAGGGCCTCAGTGAAGCTATGAATGAGTTAGATGCTGTTCAGCGGGAGTACGTTCATCTCGCCAAGATTTATTTGTTTATTAGTTGCTTGTAATTTCTATAAATCTATATCTAATTTTTTCCTTTAATTCCTATTATAAAGTTATTTGTGGTGGAGAGAGTGGTGAATAGAACTTAAGCAGAACAACTTAAAACGTTAGATACATTCTTCTACTGTTATAGTTATTGCCTGAAAGAAATGATTCATTTTAAATTTAATTGATTAGTGAATTTTAATCCCTGAAAACAAAATAACATTTTTTTAAAATATTTATTTTTTTTTTAGTTGTAGTTAGACACAATACTTTTATTGCATTCATTTATTTTTATGTGGTGCTGAGGATCGAACCTAGGTCCCCTACACATGCTAGGCAAGTGCTCTACCACTGAGCCCAATCCCACCTCCACAAAATAACATTTTAAATCAATTCAAATAAATTTGACTACTTGATAGTGAATTTTAATAAGCCCCACTAAACTTCTTTTTTTAAATTTCCTAGAAATTATATGGATTATATAGTAAAATGTGATTATATTATAAATTACAGAGTCATTGTGTTGTAATACAACTTATACTTTGCTAATAATTGCCATGCTGTGCAAAATAATGCAGTAAAAATTATAGGACCTTTAGGAAAATTGGTATTAGGCACAAGACTCAAAAACTACATCAGATGAGCAAATAATGGCGATCTAATAAAAACTTTTAGCATAACTATACACATGTTAAATACTCAAGAAATATGCAAATGCACAATAAACATGGGATCTTTCACCTTAAAAAGACATGCAATTTGCTTTGAGAAATGGGCATTCAGAGGGTTGTAGCCTCTTGAGTTGTTATGAGGAGGTAGAAGGAGATTTATCTGATATGGAATGGAAAATTTTATAACACTGGTTGTGGATGCATGTCATGATCACATTTGAACTGAGAGAGTACACATCTGAGGTATGTGCTTGTGTATATTTTGTGTGTACCTTCATGTCTGGATACAGCTGGGTGCAGTTTTCTACATTCAACCAATGTTTCTCAAGGAGAAAATTGGCATTAGCCAGCACAAATTTGCATTATTCTCATATCACTACCAGATTTTTGAAATTAATTGAAAGTTACATAGGAAGAATTTTAGCCAAACTATGTATTAACTATAAAAATGTTGCATTCTTTCTTTGAAGAATATTCTGCTTTTTTGTGATTATATTGTACAACCTATATAAAAATCAACATACTAAATAATTAATCCATAATATTCTGTGTACATTGGTATGAATATATACATTTTTCAAGTCTTATATGGCCCTCAAATAACTAAAAGACATCTCACATTGAGGTTGTAAGGACAATACTTGAGAAAGTGACACATCTTCATTTCTTTATTTGTAGTCTAGGGATAAAATACACAGCAGAGGTTTATTTGATCTCTATTTTGTTTTGAATTTGAATTCCTAAAGGTAAGATTTCTACTCCCTTCTTTGCAATTTTCTGTCTTAAAAGTATTGTGTTATAATCCCTTTGGAGACTTAGGTAAGCTCATTTAGGGCTGGGGATGAAGCTCAGTGGTAGAGCACTTGCCTAACATGCACAATTCCCTGCATTCCATCCCCAAAGCCACAAGATAATAATAACCACCTCTTACTCCACAGCTTTCTTTGATAAAGCATGCAGTTTTGGTGCTTTTTGGTTTTGTTAGCTTACAAAGCATCTTTGAAAAATATTACTTCTGTTTTAATGGTTGATAGCTAGAACTAAATGAATTACATGTATAGTAAGCATTACAGACTAATCACAGCTTGGTTTTATTGACTATGAAAATAGGAGGTGAGCCAACTAGACCTGATATATTAGTTATTTTCTAGACAACTTTAAAAAATGTTTTTATTCTTCAGGTACCAACTAGTTGTGCAGACTACAACTGAAGAAAGACGAAAAGTCAGAAATAACTTGCAGCGTCTTTTAGAAATGATTGCTACACATGTAGGGTCTATTGAGGTAAGTGTGAAATTCTTTAAAACTTTAATGTATTTCTGCTCTGTCTTTATAGGAATTAATATAGTTAATTTCATTTATATGGAAAATATCTTAGTAAAAATTTGTCAGAAAAAATCTGTCTAATGTGTGACCAGGGGATATAAGAGAATGTTTCTGCACTTTATAAAGTAATCTGTTTTGTTCACTTAAATGACATACAATAATATTTTTATATCAACAATCTATAATGGTATTGCACCGGGCCATGTTCAACTTAACAAAAACATATTAGAACATAACTATGCACCCTGGTTTTATTTTTTTTTAATAACTTTATTTTATTTATTTATTTTTGTATGTGTGCTGATGGTTGAACCCAGTACCTCCTATGTGATAGGTGAGCACTCTACCTCTAGGGCACTGTATTGAGTTGAATAGTGCCTCCCAGAATTCTTGTCTTACCAGGATTTCAGAATATAACATTATTAGGAAGTAGGGTCTTTGCACAGGTAATTGGTTGAAATCATATTGGATTAGCACAGGCCTTAAATCCACTATCTGATATCCTTATATGAAATCCATGTGAAACAGAGGTAGAGATTAGAGTGAGTGATGCAGCTGTAAGCTAAAGAGCACCAAGAATTTCCTGGAACTGCCAGAAACAGAAGCAGCAACAAAGGATTCTCCCCTGTATCCTTCAGAGAGCACCATCCTGCTTACATCTTGATCTCAGACTTATGAGAGAATAAATGTCTGTTATTTTAAGCCACCTAGTTTGTGGTGATTTTTTTTTTTATGGTATCATTCATAATAGCAAAAAAAAAAAAAACAAATAACATGGTATGCTACTCTCTTATGTTTGTTGTAACTAATTATCACCAACTTAATTAATAGCTTAAAATAATACATGTTCATTACCTTATAGTTAGGGAGGTTAGAAGTCTAATGTGGGTTCACAGAGCTGTAGCCCTTCAAGGGCTTTAGGGTAGAATCCATTTCTTTCCCTTTTCCAACTTCTAGAGTCCCTTACAGTCCTTGGCTTGTAGTTCCTTCTTCTATCTTCAAAGCCAGCAGCAGGGTAGATTTCTCCTCTCTACCCTCTTCTGTTTTCTTCTCTTTCTGACTCTGATACAACTAATTCCCTCTTATAAAGACCTTGTGGTTACATTGGGCCTACCCAGATAATGCAGAATAATCACCTTTTCTTGAGATTCTTAGCTTTAAGAAAGAAAATTAAAAAATTTTAATTGAATCTGTAAAGTTCCTTTACCATACACAATAGCATAGCCACAGGTTCCTGGAATTAAGGCATGATCAGCTCTGGGGAGATCATTGTTTTCAGCCTGCTATATCTGGAAATGAACAAAAATTCACTAATAGTAAATTCACTAATAGAAAGAAAGATAAGAAAATATTGATACAGTCATATTTAAATGCTATGCAGCACTATATGAATAATCTATAGCTAGTACATCTGTGCACTAACATAAGTGATCTTAAAATACTGAGTGAAAAACATGTCATAGAATATTATAATTAATAATTTTCAATAAGCACAAAGGTTGAAACCAGCACCCACTAAACCAAGATAGTCATGCATTGTATAATGACAGAAACACATTCATAGAAATGTTTTTAGGCAATTTTGTTCTTTTCTGCACATCATATAAATCCCTACACAAACTAAGATGTAATTAGGAAATTTATAATCTTATGGAACCACCATTATGTGTATACTACATCATTGTCCAAAACATTATGTGGTACATAACAACCTATTAGAGATACATATATAACTCCCTATGTGGTAAAAGTATAAAGAAAATCAAAACATTCAGGCAAGTAGTATCTCTGGGGAAGAAAAGAGGGGATCTCATTAAGAAAGAACACAGGGCCAACATGGTAGATACAAGAATATTCCTTTTATTTCTATTGTTAACAACTATTTCACTCTTGTTTGTAAATTTCACACTTTGAACAAATTAATGTTTCTACATTAACAATTTCTAATTGTTTCTACTAGAAACATCTTGAGGAGCAGATTACTAAAGTCGATAGAGAATATGAAGAATGCATGTCTGAAGATCTCTTGAAAAATATTAGAGAGATTACAGAAAAATATAAGAAGAATGCTGCTGTACTTAAGGCTTCTGGTGAATGAAGATCAAGTGCTGATTATCTTTTATAAAAATAGTTTGTTAACTGAAAATATGTAAAACCTGAAATTATGATAATTTGTTGATCATTTTTAGATGAAATAGCTGAGTTTTATATGTACCTATAGTTAATAAAACTACATTTGTACAGTGTTTTTTCTCACATTTCTTTGCCTAACTTCAATTGGTGAGAAGATAGGTAGTGTGGTCTAAATCAGAAATTAGCCAAGTACTGTGTGAACCACATCAGACACAGCCATTCATTTACATGTTGTCTGACTGTTTTCCCACTATAATGGCAGAGTTGAGTATATATACAACAGAGACCTTGTGACCTCCAAAGCCAGAAATGTTGACTCTAAAGTCCCTTATAGGAAAAGATTACTGACCACTTTTATAAAATATACATGGTTAGTATTGCCTAATTTTGAAACTTGGTCTTTTTCTTTTTTTCTTTTGTTTTGCACTGGGGATTGAACCCAGGGACACTTTACCACTGAGCCACATCCCCGGCCCCTTTTATTTATTTATTTGTTTATTTATTTATTTAAATTCTGAGATAGGATCTCACTATGTTGCTGAAGCCAGCCTCAAATTTGTGAGCTGCCCTAGTTTCTGGGAATACTGGCATGCACCACCATACCCAACTAAAACTTCTTAGTGATGCTGGACACACAATAGTCCAACCCACTCCTGGTTTACAGCTGTATGGCTTTCAAAGAAGCTAAAGTTCATCTTTGCTGTGAAGCAGAAGAATATGCAATGTTAGATAAAGGAATTAAAGGAAATAAAAAAATAATTTAGCTCAAAACCCTCATTTTAGAGATGAGATTTCATTTTTAGAGAGGCTCTATTCATCTCAGGTCACACCTGGTAGTAGTGGTAGACACAACATTGGAACTCGGTGCTGGTGCACAATCTGAAATTTTAGCTACAAGAGCCATGAAAAGTGAATATTCCCAATGCTAAGGAAGTTGTGTTAGGATGGGAAGTTTTTTAAACAGATCTCAGTTGTTAGGAAACTCCTTAAATTGTACTGGCATCTGCCTCTACTATTAGCTTTATTCTTTCAGTACTATTTAAAATCTAATGTAAGTCAGAACAAAAAACATGATAAAAAGAAAGGCATGAGAACTTGGAATGGAATTACAATAAAGGCTTATAAAGGAAGGCATTCAGCCTAAGAGCGCAATGAACAAAGAAAGATCATAGTTGGAGGATAACTAGTAGATATGACAAGATTAATGGTTACTAGGTATTCTAGAATCTTATCTTACAGGATCCAGTAGAACTTTCTTCAAAAGAAATGGTTTGTGCATTATGCAATATGGTACCAGCTCCCATAGTTATTATTCACTTAGATGGCATCTGTGGCAAAAGAGACAAGAGCCTTGCCACTCAAACGGAGTCGGGGGGTGCAGCAGCATCACCATCACCTGTGGTCTTGTTAGAAGTACAAATGTTTGACCCCACTCAAAACCAACTAAATCAGAATCTGCATTTTTATAGAGTATTAAAAATAAATAACGAAAACATGTAAAGTTGTCATGAATTATGACATATACCTGTAAAATCTTCATTACAATCAAGCTGATGAGCATCTATTACCACCAGAGTTTTCTTAATGGCTTTTCAGAATTTTTCCTCTTACCTCTGTAACTTCCCACCCCACCCAATCCTCAGGCAAGTACTGATCTTTCTATTACTAGGGATAAAACTCAAACTATAGATAGATAAACTATAGTGTTTCCTGGAATTTTACACAAATAGCTATTGAAAAATGTACTTTTTAAATTTTTTTAATTATTTTGTTTTAATCAGTTATATATGACAGTAGAATGCATTTTTATACTTTGATATATCATACATAAAAGATAATTTCTCATTTTTCTGACTGTACATGTTGCAGACTCATATTGGTCATGTAGTCACATATACAACAAGTAATAATGCCTGTTTCATTCTATCTTTCCTATCCCCACATCCCCTCCCCTTCTTTCCCATCACTTCCCTCTACCTAGTCTAAGGTAACATATTCTCTAGTGCCCCCATCTTATTGTGAATTAGCATCTGCATATTAGAGAAAACATTCTGCCTTTGGTTTTGTGGGATTAGCTTATTTCACTTAGCATGATATTCTCCAACTCCAACCATTTACTAGCAAATGCCATGATTTTACTCTTCTTTAGAGCTGATTAATATTCCATTGGGTATATATATATATATATACCACATTTTCTTTATCCAAATTCATCTATCTAGGTTGATTCCATAGTCTAGCTATTGTGAATTGAGCTGCTAAAAACATTGATGTGGCTGTGTCACTATAGTATGCTGATTTTAAGTCCTTTGGGTATAAACCAAGGAGGGGGATAGCTGGGTCAAATCGTGGCTCCATTCCCAATTTTCTGAGGAATCTCCATAGTGCTTTCCATAAAGGACACCTCACTATGTTGGCCATGGTGGTCTCAAATTCCTGGACTCAAGTGGTCATCCTTCCTCAGTCTCCTGAGTAGCTGTGACTACATGCATGTGTCACTATGCCCGGTCCATACACTCTTTTGCATGGCTTCTTTCACTCCAAATATTTTGAAATTTATGCATGTTCTGTGTAACAGTTGTTCATTCCTTTTCATTCCATTGAATTAATACACTCAGGTATCATACCTATTGAAGGTCACTGGGTTATGTTATGGTTAGGATATAGTTTGTCTCCTAAGGCTTCCTGTGGTGAAATTTAATCCCCATCAGGAGAAATTAAGAGAATGGAAACTTAGTCCAACTGTGCTGCTTAGAGGCAGGACCTTTGGGAAGTAATTAGATTTAGATTAATTAATTAAAATCGTTAGGGTAGAGCCCCTATAATTGAATCCTTGTGGTTTTATAAGAAGACAGACCAGAGGATATACATTTACATATTCCCTGTCATGTAATACTATGAGCTGCCTTTGGACTCTTCAGAGGGGTGGAGGGGCTGTCATCCAATAAGGCTCCTAGACCTGTGTCTCTAGAACCATGTGCCATAATAAACCTGCCTCAGGGACTGGGGATATATCTCAGTTGGTAGAATGCTTGCCTTGCATGTATAAGTCCCTGAGTTCAATCCCCAGCACCACTAAAATAAATAAATAAACGAAAATAAGCCTGCCTTGGGTATGGCATTATAGTGATGAAAAGCAGACTAAAACAAATTATTTAAAATTTCTGGCTATTACAAATAAAGCCATTATGAACATTCACATACAAATATTCTTATGAATATATGATTTCATTTCTCGTGGGTAAAAGATACACTAGAGAGCTCCAGTAACAAATGTTTGGGGCTCTAGGATAAACTCTTGCTATCTGTGCAGAAGTGCACACCAGTTAAGAAACAGCTGTTGGCATATTACAGAGGTCTGGTAAAAACAACACATGAGCATGGGACAGTAAGTGCCTATGTATACTTCCCATTGTGACCCTTGTCATAAAGTCAGACCCAACAACAGCCCATCACAAGATAGAAATGGTACCTCTAGGATCAGTCTGAACAAGACCAGAGGGCACAAATAAGCTGCCCAAGGAAGTTGAGGCCTTCTTTCCCCTGCAACAGTTGCACCAAAGCTTTCCCCCTAATTTTAACCTATGGACATCACAGAGTCCTATGCTGAAAAAGTAGGAAAAAGGTCCCAAGCTTGGCTTACAGATGAATCAGCCAGTTCTATGTGGATTCCAAGGAGAAAACTCTCAACAGGTACTTTGCAGTCACATTAAGAGGTGACCCTGGAAGCCTTCCAGGAAAGATTTTCTTAATGGGTTTTCTTCTTGTAGAAGTGGCCTGAGATGAGAAGACATGCAGATTCTCAAATAGTGGCCAATGGCTTGGCCATGGCCCCAGGGCCTAGAAGGCATAGAGCTGATGAAAAAACAGGAGTCAGTTATATGTGGTAGAGCCAAATATACAAACCGAGTGGGCACAAAGTGAAGACTGCTGTGTCACATGTCAGTACCCACCAGAAAACAGCTACAATAGAAGATATACTGACAAAATCACTCAGTCAGTTGAAGTTAAGCAAAACTGATGTAATTGGGCACCTGCATGGCCATGCTTCAGAAATGGAAGTCATATGTATGCCCAATACCAAGGATTCATATGTACAAGATTGATCTAGTGACCTACTTCTGAATGCTCATCTTGTCTGCAACAGAGAATGATACTGCACCTCTGATAAGTATTATTCCTTAAATAGACCCAATGACCATTTGATGACAAGTTGACTCCATGAGTCCTTCCATCCTAGTAAGACTAGCATTTTATCCTCACAAGGATAGATCACTACTATAGGAGATGAAAACACAATATATTAAAACATGGAATACTACTAAAGTAAAACCCTGAGGAAAATTCATAGTTTTAAATACATTTTAAAGAAATAATTAAAGGCTGGAGTTTTGGCTCAGTGGTAGAGTGCTCACCTAGCACATATGAGGCACTGGGTTCCATCCTCGGCACCACATAAAAATAAATAAATAAAGTAAAGTTATTGTGTTGATCTACAACTAAAAAATTTAAATAAATAATTAAGAATCTAACTCAAACTTTAGGGAAAAAAATGAAACTAATTGAAGCAAAGCAGAAGATAATTATTGAATAACAAGCAAAAACTAGTCAGTATGAAAACAGACATATTAAGTTTTAAAAAAATGAATAGAGATGCCCTTTTCTCCCCATAGAATATTAATTTCTACCATTATCTGGAGTTTAAGGAATGCCTGACCTGGAAGCAATGAATTCCACATATATAACATTGGTCAGTGAAAGAAATGTAGGAGTGAATCCATGACAATTGGATTATTGACTATCATATACTGACCTACAATGGCTGGAACAGACTTCTAAAGATGCAAGTGATACGCATGTTTGGAGAACTAACTGAAGGCATCCGGCAACATACAACCCAGGGACCGTGGTTGTGGCTCAGTGGAAGAGTACTTGCACTGGGTTCAATCATGGTACCACATAAAAAATAAATAAATAAACAATATAAAGATATTGTATACATCTACAACTAAATATATATAAATATAAATATATATGTGTATATATATATATATATTTTTTTTAATACAATCCAGTTTGGAGGCTGGGGCTGTAGCTCAGTGGTGGAGCACTTGCCACACACATGAGCCACTGGGTTCAAACCTCAACACCACATAAAAAGAAAGAAAGATATTGTGTCCGTCTACAACTAAAAAATATATATTAAAAAAAATACAACCCAGTTTTAAAATCACAGACCTCTATATGGGCTTTGTTCCCAGTAAGAAAAATACATGGAGGTTGAATCAAGTAGTGGAACCAAGATTTGCTCCGTGTAACATCAGTCTCGGTGATCCAATGGCTATTTTGTGATTCCCAAACTCTGCAGGATTAAAGGTCCTATTCCCAAAGTAGACATATTCTTGCCCAAGGTACCATGAATCTGCCTATTACAGTTACCATTTACAGCTGCCACCACCATACTTTGGACTTCATGTGCTTGGAGAGCAGCAGAAAAGTAGAGGAGCCACCATCATGTCAGAGACAAATTACCCTATTCACAGAGGAACTAGACCAGCTTTTGTACAATGGGTGCAGAACCAGGTGATCCAATGAGCACTTCTAGTATGCTCTTGCTTCATTGTGACTTTGAACAAACAAGTAGAGCAAACCCAAAAGAGAAATGTATTAATGAACTTTAAGTCACAGCATCGAGTAAGCCCATTTGGCAGTTGGGAGTAAGGGAATTGGGGATAGAAAATGAAGGAGAGAGAAGATGAATGCTAGTTATGGCCCTGAGATCAACTGTAGGAACAGAGGCTGTCATTCTTCCTGCTGACCCCACTCTCACATCTCTCAAGAAATGCCCATGGAGGAGTTATGCCCTAAGCCTGTGTGAAGTGGATATGTTTGGTGAAGTGTGGCTCCTATGAGAATGTACCTCATAGATTTGCCCGCAGGGAGCAAATTGACTTTGGCTCAAGAATTCCATTATAGCTTTCCCACAGCTTCCTCAGAACACCCAGCAGTATATAAAACTTTAACCCAATTTTCTCTCCCTCCCCTTCATTGCTTTGTGGTTGGATAACTTTCTCAAATTTTCTGGCACATTTAATCCGCCTTGGTTTGTTTCTAGGAAGACTTGCACTAAAAGATTTATAAATTAGAGAGATTATGTTTTTTAAGTACTGGAGAGTGCGTGCACCTAGTAGTTTTCTACCCTGAGCTACGTCCTCAGACCTTTCTGTTTTTTGTTTTTTGAAATAGAGTGTAAGTTGCCAATGCTGTCCTCAAACTTGGAATCCCTCTGTCTCAGCCTCCAGAGTTGGGATTGTAGTCATTTGCCACAATTTTTAGTTGTAGTTGACACAATACCTTTATTTTATTTACATGTGGTGCTGAGGATCAAACCCAGGGCCTCGCACGTGCCAGGTGAGCGCTCAACGACTGAGCCACACCCCAGCCCCATATTTTTCTTTTTGTTGAAAGTCCTTTTTTTTTTTTTTTAGCTTTTCTTCATAAAAAGTCTTATGGGGGAGGGCGCGGTACCGGGGATTGAACTCAGGGGCACTCAACCATGGAGCACTCAACCACTCCCCAGTCCTATTTTGTGTTTTATTTAGAGACAGGGTCTCACTTGAGTTGCTTAGTGGCTCACCGTTGCTGAGTCTGGCTTTGAACTCGAAATCCTCCTGCATCAGCCTCTCAAGATGCTGGGATTACAGGTGAGTGCCACCTAGGTATCTTTGCACCACCTAAGTATCTTGTCTTATTATAAATGTGTCTTTTCTTCCATTCTACTTTCTATGTGTTTGTGGTTTGTATATATTAAAGTTACTGATTTCTACATATTTATCTAATTTGTCACAAACTTACAAATCTTATTATTCAATAGTTACATTGTGGTTGAATCTTTTGGTTTTCCTAATTATAATTCCTGCAAATAGTAACAGCTTTACTTACATCTTTTACTTATACTTTCAATTTCCTTTTGTCTAATTTTCTTGGCCAGTTGATCAAATATAAGAATGTTAAATACTTAAGAGAGGCTATTCTTGATTTTGTCCTAATTTTAGTGATGATGTTTTGAGTGTTGTCCCATTAATCACAATCACAACTTTTGTGCTAAATGATAGATATATTGATAAGGAAGTACCCATTTTTTTCCCTCATTTTATTATGGTTGTTGAATTTTATCAAATGACTTTTAAGCATCAATGACATTGCTATATAAGTTTTCTCTCTGAAGAGTTTGTATGATTATATTCCTAACACATTAACTATTCTTGCATCACTAGAATAAATCCTATGAGATAATGGTGTTGCTTTCCCTTTTTAAACGAAACGGTCTCACCGTCTTGCCCAGGCTAGAGTATACTGGTTATCTACAGGTGCTGTCCCTCTACTGATACTTAGTGTGGACAACTGATCAGCCCACTACAAACTTGAACTTCTGAGCCTGAGTGATCCTGCTGCCTCAGCCTCCTAAGTAGATGTGCCATTGTGCCTGGCTGTATTTATTTCTTTTAATATGTTCCTGGACTCTCTTAATATCTTATTTGAACTTTATTTTTTGCATTGATAGTCATAAGTAAGTATGGTGGTATGGTAGTTTTTAACTTGTGTCAGGTTTTAGTACCAATATTATATTCACATCAAAGAAAAAGACATTTTTCTTTTTACAAATAACATAAAATATTCTGGAATAACATAAAAATATTAAAATAATGTGATTTCTTTTCTTTTGGTGCTGGGAATCGAACCCAGGGCCTTGTGCATGCAAGGTAAGCACTCTACCAACTGAGCTATATGCCTAGCCCTAAAATAATATGATTTTTAAATTTGGAATAATTTCATATCTGAGTGGACTGCTTTTTATGTATGTAGTTCTTTGACAATTTTACCTAGGTTTTGCTTTGTTTTGTTTTGTTTCTGGTACTGGGGATTGAACCCAGGAGTGCTCTGCCACTGAGCTACATTCCCCAGCCCTTTTTATTTTTCTATTTTGAGACAGGGTCTTGCTAAATTGCTGAGGCAGACCTCAAACTTGTCACCCTCCTGCCTCAGGCTTCCAAGTTGCTGGGATAACAGGCATGCACCATTATACCTTGTTCTTCTAGAACTCAGTTAAAGATTTTGTTTTAAATATCTTCTGTAGATTTGTAGATAACTATGTTATCTTATACATTCTTTATTTAATCCAGTTTCTGAAACTGATTTGCACAGAACTCAACAAAGTAATTTATTGTGATTTTTTCCACAGGGTTCTAAGAAACAATAAAACAAATATATTAATTATTAATTTTATGCAAATTATTAAAATTTAAAATTAGATTTTTTGCTTATTTGAACTCTCTTTTTTTTCCTAGAATCAAATAGCTAATGATTTCTCTATTAGTGTTTTTAACTTAATACTAGGTTTTTTTTTAATTGTAGATGGACACAATACCTTTATTTATTTATTTTTTTTATCTAGTGCTGAACCCAGGACCTCACACATTAGAGGCAAGTGCTCTACCATTGATCCACAACCCCAGCCCCTTGTTTCTGTTTTTTAACTGGATAATTTTTTTCTCTACTAATTGACTTCTGCTTTGCTTCAATTTATTGGGTTGGTTTTTCCTTTCTAATTTTTGAGTTAGATTCTTAATTTTATTTTTTTCTTTTTCCTTTTTTTTTTTTTTTTAATGGTTTTAGGGCTTAGACTCAGGGCCTTACACATGCCAAGCATGCTGCCCTCTACCACTGGCTATATATAGTTTAGTCTCACCTCCTTTTTTTTTTTTTTTGTTAGGATTTTCTCTGTGGGATGTCACTTGGGATGACTTGCTTACCCACTTAATAGACAAAAGAGATCTCCCAAGGGAACAAGTTGAAATCAATAAAAATGACTGTGTACAACTTAGCAAGGCATCCAGGAAGTCAGGCAGCCCTCCAAGGAATGTGCAAAACGATAACATGGCCAAGCAGGTGGCACACATCTGTAATCCCAGCGGCTCAGGAAACTGAGGAAGGAGGATCGCAGGTTCAAAGCCAGCCTCAGCAATGGCGATACACTAAGCAACTCCGTGAGACGTGTCTCTAAATAAAATATTAAATAGAGCTAGGGATGTGGCTCAGTGGTTGAGTGCCATTGAGTTCAATCCTCAGTAACAAAAAAAAAAAAAAAGTAACATGACTAGAGCAAAAGGATCTTTCAACTACAGCCCTGTCAACTACTTGGGATTCGGTCAATGAAATTGCCAAGCAAGTGGAATGTGGTTAAATTTGGGATGGTAAAATGGCTCTTGCCGGCGTGGTGGTGCAGCCTGTCATCCCAGAAGTTTGGGAGGCTGAGACAGGAGGATCACTTCAAAGCCAGTCTCAGCAAAAAGCGAGGTGCTGAGCAACTCAGTGAGACCCTGTCTCTAAATAAAATACAAAATAGGGATGGGGGTGTGGCTCAGTGGTCAAGTACCCCTGAGTTCAATCTCAGTAGCCCCCCCACCACCCACAAATAAAAGGCTCTTATCAAACAATTGAGTTTGCAGAGGACGAGTGGCACCACTGTTCTGTGAGAGGGGTATGATAGTGGAGTTGTTTATTCTTTACAAACCTAACAACCTCTGACTAGAGAGAAAGATATCAGCTCTAAAGCAGGAGACTCCACCCACCAGATTTGGGCAGGATTAAGGGACAAATGGGGAAGGCCCCTTACTGGAAGGGGAGGTGACAGCTCTTTGAGGGGGAGGTGACAGCTCCTTGTTGGTGGAGGGTGAGATAATAAGTAGCTCTCCACTGACAGCTCTTCCAACTCCTGAGAAAGGAGGGAGAGGTCCATGCTAAGCCAGTCTGTTCACTAGTAGAAACTTTTGGGGTACTCTGTCTAAAAGAGGATACAAACCAGAGCAGTGTCCTAGCAGAAGGGTGTCACTGTGGGAAACACCACTCCTTCCTTATCTTTCAGCTTCAAACATAGAATGAGTAACTGTCTCTATGCATTAAAGAATAAGTGATTTGTTTGGACACTTGAGAGAAGCTTCATTTTGCTCACACACAAAAAAAAGAAAAAGAAAAAGAAAGAAAGAAAGAAAAAAAATCCACTGAATTGGAAGATAAATAAACTAACTGTAAACTGGAATCCCTAGATATCAGTCAACTTCAGCAGGGAACAGGAGAGAAAGTCTTTTTTGAGTTGGTTTTTCCAGGCAAGGTCCAAGTCATATAAATCCTGGAAAAGGAATTCTAACTTCCACACCTACAATCTTAATGCCTCCACTTCTGAAAGTGGGGTATGAAGAAGTGGAATAGGGGCTGGGGATGTGGCTCAAGTGGTAGCGCGCTCACCTGACATGCGTGAGGCACTGGGTTCGATCCTCAGCACCACATAAGAATAAAGTAAAGATATTGTGTCCATCTTAAAAAAAAAAGAAGTGAAATAGCTATTTACTTGAAATAGTCCATTTTTAGGAGAAGAAGAAAAGTTGTGGAATGAAATCATGCTGGAAATGGAGTTGGCTGTGGAGAAGGGGAAAGGCTGGTTGGTTGTCTCTGACATTTCAGCATGGAGCACCCAGATGGAAGGTAGTGAGCAAGGGGTGGATCCTGAGAGCAACAAATCCAAATATTCTCCATCTGTGGATAAAGAGATGATGAGCAATTGAGCAACTAGGACCCAAGAACTGTCTGTTCTTGGGTCTCCCCTTTAGTAAACTTATATCCTGGAGCAAAGAAAGGGAACTTGGGGAGTTCCATCAAGCACATGGGAAAATGTGGCTTCGAAGAGGAGAGGTTGAGACTCTAATTCTATGGGCCAGACACTCTGAGAATTAGAGAAGCCAGCCAGAGCTAACAAAAGCCAGCTAAAGCCCAGTAGCTATCGTACTCACAGAGACTAGTTGTTTATTGAACTTACTGTTGCAACAAGAAACTGCTCATGGGATATCTCAGTCAGATAGAGTGGGGAGGAGCTTGTTATAGTGTTGGAGTTTGTGTGGGTTGCTTGTAAGAGGAGACTTCGAGTTTTTGCAAGTGCAGTATACCCTTTATTAAATTTGTTTAGAAACATTGTTCTGTTAGCCTTCTCCCTGTCCTATTGAAAACATCATTTATTACAGTCTGACTCTTAGCAAGCTCTACTTAGAGTTAAGAGTGCTGGTTGGAGAAAATAATTTGACTGAATAGAAAGCCATGGGAAAAAAATCTCTGTAGGGGGCTGGGGTTGTGGCTCAGTGGTAGAGCGCTCAACTAGCACATGTGAGGCACTGGGTTCGATCCTCAGCACCATATAAAAATAAATGAATAAGGGCTGGGGTTGGGGGTCAGCAGTAGAGCACACATCTCACATGTGTGAGGCCCCGGGTTTGATCCTCAGCACCACATAAATAAAATAAAGGTATCGTGTTCACCTACAACTAAAACATTTGTTTTAAATAAATGAATAAAATAAAGGTATTGTGTCCATCTGCAACTAAAAAATAGAAATTTAGATGCTGAGATTGTGGTTCAGTGGTAGAACACCTGCCTGGCATGTATGAGGCACTGGGTTCAATTCTCAGCACCACATATGAATAAATAAAATACACATCCATTGACAACTAAAAAATATTTTAAAAAATTTTTTAAAATCTCTGTAGGGTTATAATTCTAGAAGAGTAATCCATGAACAATTCTATATAGGCAGAAGATAATGAGAACTATGACTTGTATGCAGATAGATGGCCACTGAACAACATAAAAATATCTAAGGTGAACTTTCCTTCAGATACTCATTAGCTCTTTCCTGCACTCTCATGGAAGTGCTCTCCTGTGAGAAGATTTAGAGACAAGGAAGAAGACTAGGAACATGGGGACAGAGTGCCACGATTACACTCTGTGTTAGAAATTGCATGCTTCCCCTTTCTGTTGTGGTTGGCTTTGAGCTAGAACACCTTGAGGAATTTGGCTTTGAGTTGCAAGCAGTTTTTCTCTTAGGTTTGCAAAGTTGGAAGCAATATACTACTTAGTATTGACTTCACTTTGTTCCGTAAAAGCAGCAAGGTTGAACAAATTTAGTATTACAAAAGCATTCTTTAAACTGGAAAGGGTTCAGATTTTATGGATTTAAGAAACTAAAATGTTTAGGGTGACCCTGTAAACTGTGTATGTGTGTGTGTGTGTGTGTGTGTGTGTGTGTGTGTGTGTGGTGTGGTGTGAACTTGTGATCACTTTAACTTCTTTATTCTTTTTTTGACCAGCCTTTTTTTAGGTTTAGATCACAGGAACAGGAGGAGGGACACACCCAACAGCTGTAGAAGCAGGAAACATTTACTATAAAACTGAAGTACAAAAACATGAAAACTGAGAGTATTTGTGTATTTTTTGTTCCAACTTGCTTGAAAAAGTCTACATTTCATATACTTCTAATTAAGAACAGGAAGCTTCGTTCTCTTGGAGAAGAGTATCCAACATGATGTAGGCAGTATTTTCCCAGCAAACCTATCGTTTCCTTTGGAGATGTACTTCTCTTCTAGATCACCTTTTATTTTATTTTATTTTTAAAGAGAGAGTGAGAGAGGGGAGAGAGAGAGAGAGAGAATTTTTAATATTTATTTTTAGTTCTCGGCAGACACAACATCTTTGTTGGTATGTGGTGCTGAGGATCGAACCTGGGCCGCACGCATGCCAGGCGAGCGCGCTACCGCTTGAGCCACATCTCCAGCCCCCTAGATCACCTTTTAGAAGTATTGAGCTGTCTCATGAGACAGCAGAGGAGCAATTAGAGGAGTCATAGTTGCTCGAAGCTGATAGAGAACTGGGTAGAAAAACAGGCCTGGGCTTGGCAAAGTCCATCTTGCGTTAACTATTGATGGAGGCCTTTGGAACTATAAAGTGCAGACTTTGAGGAATGGGAAAAATAAACACTGTCTTTGTTTTTTATAATGTATGTGGTTATGTATAACTAAATGAGCTACATGCTATATTGTCTGTGCATCTCTCCTGGGGATGCTACACTCTAACTTTGCCTTATAAGAAGAAGATGAATAAGAGTATCCAGTTTTCCAGGAAGAGATCAGCTCTCTTATAGGAAAGTGAAACCTAAATGAGAAATAGAAACTCAGTCCATAGGAGGAACATCTATTTCCTCCTGGACTTCATCTTGGGACTATATTTGAAATCATCTAGATATGCTTAAGGATACTACTGATTATTGAGGGAAGATGTTCTCTGTCCCTTTGATGGTAAGGGCTATAAACTGAAAATAAGTCAGATGTATTTTGTAAATCAGACTATCCATCTATTCTTCTTTAAAAAAAAAAAAAAGACTTTGTTTTTAAGCTGGGCACACCTGTAATCCCAACTACAACGACTTGGGAGGCTGAAGCCAGAGGATCACAAATTCAAGGCCACACTCAGTAATTTAGCGACACCCTGTCTCAAAATGAAAAAAAGGGAGAGGGGGATTTTACTACTGAGCTGGTGATGTAGTTCAGTGGTAAAGTGCCTGGGTTCAATTCCCAGTTACCTCTCATCAAAAAAAAAAAAAAAAAAAGACTTGTTTTTGAAGATCAGTTTTTAGTTCACAGTAAAATTGAAAGGAAGGACTGGGTGTGGTGGCACACACCTATAATCCCAGCAACTGAGGAGGCTGAGACAGGGAGGATAGAAAATTTGAGGCTAACCTCAGCAATTTAGCAAGACTCTGTTTCAAAACAAAAACTAAAAAGGGCTGGGGATATCATTCTGCATTAAAGTGCCCCTGGGTTCAATCCCTAGTACCCACCCCCCCAAAAAAAAGTTGAGAGAAAGTTACATATTTCTAATATTTATCCTGTCCACACCCATACACAGCCTCCTGCATTGTCACCATCCCCCACCAGATGGTACATTTGTTATAATTAAGGAACCTTTCTTTCCTGGTCCATAATAATCACCCCAAATCCATAGTTTACACTGGGATTCACCCTGGGTGTTGTACATTCTGTGGGTTTGGGTAAATATATAATGGCATGTACCCACTGCTCTAGACCCTACAGAGTATTTCATGTCCTAAAAGCCCTCTGTGTTTTGCCTATTCATCTTTATCTTCACCCTCTGAAACCAATGATATTTTCCTGACCCCCCAGTTTTGCCTTTTACCAAATGACACATAATTAGAATCATACAGAATGTCGCTTTTTCAGTAAGCTTCTTAATATTCTTTTTACTTTGCAGTACCAGGAATTGAGCCAAGGGGTTCTCTACCACTGAGCTATATCCCGTTCATTTTTTTTTTTTTTTTGAGACCAGGGATTGAACTCAGGGCACTCAACCATTGAGCCACAGTCCCAGCCCTACTTTGTATTTTATTTAGAGACAGAGTCTCACTGAGTTCCCTAGTTCTTTAATGTTTTATTTTTAAGATAGGGTCTTGGGCTGGGGTTATGGCTCAGTGGTAGAGTGCTCACCCAGCACGTATGGTGCTAGGTTCGACTCTCAGCACCATGTAAAAATAAATAAATAAAATAAAGGTATTGTGTCCAACTACAATTAAAATTTTTTTAAAAAAGACAGAGTCTTGCTAAACTGCCCAGTCTGGCCTCAAATTTGTAGTTCTCCCACCTCAGCCTCCTGAGTCACTAGGATTACAGGCATTTGCTACCACGCCTTGTTCTTTATTTTCTTTTCTGTAGTCATCATCCTGATTGTCTCCCTTGGTCCAGGTTTTGCAAAACATGGTGTTCTGACTATCACATAAAAGTTGTTAAAAATATTAATTCCCTTTCCCATACCTAGCTGACTCAAAATATATAGGCATGAAACCTAGAATACATAAACATGAATTATACGTTGTTCTTATTCCTTCTACAGCCTGAATATCCCAGTAAGATCTCAATTGTGCTGCCAGCAATTAAGAAGATCTGTGTTCATAAAAGGGGAGAAAAATTTTAAAAAATATCTGATGGTGACAGCAACAAAAAAGATCCCAGAAAAAACTGGGTTTTCAAAGTCTAACTGTTCTTCAGAGCCCATGCCTAAATTCTCTTTCTGTTGCTGTTGTGGAAACTTTAATTTACAAGTATTGTTGGAGCTAGTGATTTCCTACAGACTGACTCTTTCTGGAGAAGCCTGGAAATACCTTACCTATTATTTGCCATGGGATAAAGCTTGAGGTTTCCAAGTTGTTTTGCTGTGAAATCTTTTTTTTTTTTTAAAGAGAGAGAGAGAGAGAGAGAGAGAGAGAGAGAGAGAGAGAGAGAGAGAGAGAGAGAGAATTTCCAATATTTATTTTTTAGTTCTCGGCGGACACAACATCTTTGTTGGTATGTGGTGCTGAGGATCGAACCCGGGCCAGGTGAGCACGCTACCGCTTGAACCATATCCCCAGCCCCGCTGTGAAATCTTTAGGAAGGTGATCTTCAAGCTACACAATACCTTTCTGTAACCATTTCAGTAGGACCCACCTCCTTTTTGTTTTCAGTTCTACCTTTTCTAAGTGCAGATGATCCCCAATTTAACATAATCCCACTTTTAATTTTTTTCTCTTGGTTCTTTTTAATGTATTCAATGAAATTTAATTTAAACAAATCTCCTATACATCCATGACTTTAATTTGTAATAAAAATTAGTTTTGAGACTGCTGTACATATTTTTTTTCAAAAATAATTTAAAGACAATCAAAGACCCTATTAATGCTTATCTTTGGGCACATATATTAGGATAAAATCTGTTCATATATGCTATAAATGGTAAATTGGCTAACCCAAACTATATTACCTCATGTCAGCTTTGTTCAAAAGAGGCTGATTCCATGCCTGATAAAACAGATTTGTGAGATAAGTAGAAAAATCTCTAATATAAAACTCTTACAGACTGAGATAGAGAAGAGGTAGTCAAGAACAATAAGAAAACAATGCTTCTAAATTTGACTTATAACTTTTCAGCTTTACAATGATGTGAAAGAAACTTGCATCTAGTAGAAAGTGTACTTCAAAAATGATTTTTTTAAATTTAGGGTCTCACTATATTATCAAGACTGGCCTTGAGTTCACAATCCTCCTGTCTCAGGCTCCCAAAGTAGTTGGGACTACAGGTATGCACCACTGCACTAGATCATTCTTCAGATTTTGAGTGTGGATCTTTCCCAGGGCTAGAGAGATATACCAACTGGTCCTCTCAAGGCTGGGCAGTGAATCACAGCAGCTTGTCAGCCTAGCAATCATGAGAAGCAACAGAGACTACAGAGTACTGCCTTGTAAGCTATGATATTCAGTAGGTTTGGTGTATTAAATGCACTGTCTACTTATAATTATTTTCATTTTATGATAAATTTATTGGAACATAACCCCATTGTAAGTCAGAGTGTACTACAAGAATTCTTCACCAACATTTCATTTGGAGTTTGAATCAAAAATTGGAAATGACTGACCAGACTGCTGTGTGGCTTCCAGAGTCTGTGACACACCCGAGTGTGACACTGACAGCACTAATAACAGTTGAGACTTGCTGCTTGCCTTACATATTTGCCACATGCACCCAATTCTATGCCTCCACATCCTCTGCCCCATCCTTCCCTCCCCCTTCACGTGCTTTTTTCATTACTAATCTCCTGTAAAAGCAAAACCAACACTTTGTTCTGCTTCCACTATGATTAAGCACATCACATTCCGTAGCAAGCAACTAAATAAAACTACTTTGCACTCTTAGGAAAATCTGAAAATAAAAGGGTCATTCTGCTTGGCTCCCCTCTCCAATATAAGAAACCCTAGAAAAGTTTAAGTGTACGTGGGCTCTCTAGAGTGATATCCCTGACTTTTGAAAACATGCTAATATCTGAATATTTGAATGATCTTTGTAAATATGATATCTGTGTGGGAAAGTTGCTTTTCCGTCTCACCATCAACAAACTGATGTAAACTTGCCAATATTGATGATTTTGCCTTCCTTTCCCTCTAAATACTTGTATTTTGAATGTGTTGGGCTTCTGGCTTCTTTAGAAAGAAGTCTGACCCATTGTACTGATGGCAGATATAATTTCTCCTTTTTTTTCTTTCTTTTTTTTTTTCATTTTGAGAGTGGCATTAGTCCCATTTTATTTATTTGTGTTTAAATTGATAAAAGTGTGTATGTTTCAAAATATGTATATGCTCTGGAGTGGCAAAATTGAGCTAGTTAACATATACTTACCATTTTATGCTAACACTTAAAATCTACACTCTTAGCATTTTTCAAGACTGTCAGAGATTGCTAATTAGAGTCACCATGTTTTGTCCACTAGATCTCTTGAGCTTATTCCTCCTGTCTAAAATGTTGTATCCTTTGAACAACATCTCTCAAATCCTTCCCCCAACCACCCCAGCCCCTGGTAACCACCACTGTATTCTCTCTGAATTTAACTTTTTTAGATATTACACATGAGATTCTATAGCATTTTTTATTCCGTTTGTTTACATATCACTTTTTCTTTATCCATTCATCCATGGACACTTTGGCTGACTTCATTTTGTGGATTTTGTGAAGGGCGCTGCAATGAACCTGAGAGTACAGGTGTTTCTTTGACATACTATTTCATTTCTTTTGGGTACATACCCAGCGATATGATTTTGCTAGATTACTTTTTTAAAATATAGCTTAGGGGGCTGGGGATGTGGCTCAAGTGGTAGCGTGCTTGCCTAGCATGTGTGAGGCACCGGGTTTGATTCTCAGCACCACATAAAAATAAAATAAAGATATTGTGTCCACCTAAAACTAAAAACTAAATATTAAATATATATATTTAATATATATATTAGTTGTAGATGAACACAATATCTTTATTATTCATTTTTTTGACAATCATTTATTTATTGGACAGGGCAAGGTCATTTAAAGAGAGAAAACATATTCCAAACGTGTTAAGCTTGGTGTTACAGGCATTGATGCTCACAACAAACAACACGTCTCAATACATCATGGAAAGAGGCCACATATAACCAGAAAGATGCTGTCATGCCACTCAAAAATAAGCCACGATGCTTGGGAACAATTATTAGGGAGTTACAGAACATAATAGTCTCTAATTCACCAATCTCCATTTTCTGCCATTGGGCCATTAGCCTATAGTATTGGCTGATTCCCTGGTTATTGAGTCTTCCTGTATTCTAGAGAACTTTGATTGGTGCGCACTTCTCACATTTCTGAATTGTCATTGAAGTCATAGTCAACTGAAGGACTAATTAACTCTCATCACTGTAGTTTTGAACTACTTTAGGCAATAATTAACTATCTCATAGTAATGTAAATAAAATTCCATTTAATACTTTTATCACTGTTAAAATGCACTCAAATCACCTTTAGTCCTATGGTACATACTTTTTAAAAGACAGCAGAAATTCACTGGAATAAATTTTAAAAGAGATTTGGGGAGCTCACCTGGCCCAAGGTATATGAGGTGCTGACAAAGACAGTCACCTGAAAAGTGCTATGTCAATTATTTGCCAAATTATTTGGCATCATTTTTAGCAGGACTTTTCTGACTGGGCCAGCAAAGATAGATTTCAATGTCCATTCTACAAACTAGCCAAAATATTATAAGCAATAGTATACAATGAATGATTGGCTATTCAGCATAAGATTAAACTGAGCATAAGATTAACTGAGAAACCTGTGAGGTATCTGGCCCTCCCTCCTTAAATTCATTGATTTACCACTCACTTTCTTTTTCTACAATAAGAGTTTTCAAGATGAGAACAACTTTTTCATGCCAGAGAAAACCATTTTGGGGAAGCCAATCACAAAAGACTAGATATTGTATGAATTCATTTGTATTAAATGATTAAAATAGGTATATAGAAAGTGGACTGGTGGTTGCCCAGGGCTGGGGAGCACTGGGAAAAAATAGGAGATGACTGCCAAAGGGTACAGGGTTACTTTTAGTGTGATTAAATGCCCTAAATTTGTCTGATCATGGGCGCACAACTTTGTGAATATAAAAATCATGAAGTTACACCCTTTAAATGGGTGAATTACAAAGTATGTGAATCAAATGCCAACTACATTGTTACAAAACTTTTAAGAAAAGAAGACAGTCCCCAAAGAGAAGAAAACAAGAGGCTCTCCCAAAGCAGGCCCTACCTGAGGAAATGGTAGACAAGCATGGTATAAAGAGTTGTTTCCCACATGCTATTTTGACTTCATCACTTTAATCCCTTACTTCATATTTTTAACACATTTCTAAATTATTTTAGGTTATCAGCAGATTTCTAACTTTGTCTCATTAGAGACCAAAGTCAGGGTTCCACTGACTGAGCTGATAAAACAAAATAAAATGACAATAAAAATCCCATGACAAAATAATCTCATCCTTTGGGGCTGTGCACAGCCTGGCAGAATGTAAGAGCTGAGGTTTATTTCCAATGGAAAAAAATGCCATCAGTTATAAGGGCATCTTATGACTCTTGCCTAAAGCATATTTCCTTTTCAAACCTGCATACATTTATTCCCTTTACACCTATACGATTCAACAAAAAAAGTAATGTTTTTATAACTGTACAATTCAACAAAAGCAATGCTCTCTACCAAAAAATGCTGAGCTTCCTGCTCAAAGATCTAGCCAAATTTCCCTAAGGGTAAAATTACTATTTCTGAAAAAATCCAACTCTTTATCCATCTTCACCTTCAGCACTATACAGTGAAGACTGAAAACTAAACTGACTATAATTTCTTAAATGACTTTAATTTTCTAAAATATTTAATATATTAGTTCTAAATATTTAGAATATATTTGGCCCAATTTTTTTGAGTTTGTCTTTAGATTAATGAGAAGCTTCTTTTATTTTCACTTATTTAGTAAGAAATAACACAGACTTTGAATAAGTTAAACTGGCTAATGACAGGTAATCAATTTTCTTCAATGATTATGATTGTTCCATAGAGGGATGATAATGAAATCACAAATGGTCTTTTTCGTCTATCTTCAACTAGTACTACAAAGTTAGGAAACATTTTTACAGCTAAATGAGGAACACAAGCAGCATTACAGCAAGTTAAACTTGTTAAGTGCATTTGTTATGACAGAATTTCTGATGCAAAAAATTGCTCACTGCACACAGAACCTCAGAGAAGTGATGAAACAAGACAACTGATATTAGAAGGTATATAGGAATGGGGTGAGGGGAGAATCAAGGATAAATTAATATCAGGCAAGTATCTTGGGGAAAAAAGAGCCACTTTTGAGGGCACATAAGAAAAACTGAGAAGTCACTATTTTGGTCTCAATAGGGAAGTCCTTTTGATAAGAACTGAAGACCTTTTTACTATAATTCATGCTGCAAAATGCAGTAGTCATGCAGTATTTCCAAAATAGGATTCCTAAAAACTAGTGCAAAAGAAATCTAAGAAAATAAATAAGCATAAAAACCAACCTTTTTCAAGGAAATGTGTTCAAAACAGTGACTTTTACAAAAGATGCAAATTTGTTTTAAATGAAAATATAAATGAAAGGTTAAAGACTCATTTTGCAGATAACTTACACTCCATCTACGATTTTTTAACAGTGTACAAACAAGAGGTATAGATTTGTTTAATTATGTCTGAAAGATCAATATAAATACTGATTAGGGGGGAGTGTTTTATACCCCAAACTCCAAGATTCAGCTCTGTGTCCTGTCCTGCTATTATAATTTGTAAAAACCTTAGCGGAGCAGTGATTCGAGTTTTCATAACTTCAATGATGTGTTAGAGGACAATGCCTCCTGGTTTGAGGAATTTGTTGTATCTGAAGGCCGGAACAGTACTCGACCACGATGATTAAATACATAAAATGATGTGTGATTCCTTAAGGTATCAAATGTCTTATTTTTTTAGTTCTGAAGTGGCATCCATGTCTTTAAACTCTCCTGCAATATGAACTATACCATAACAGGTAACTGCAAAGGCCAGAAGTATCTGAAGAACTACATCTATTGGCAGTGATTCATCTTCTTTATCTGTTAATTGCATATAAGAAACATCTCAGTGTAGATCTCGGTGGAACCGCTGGTTATCGGTGATGAGTTCTGCTTCCTCACACGTTGACGTTTGAACATTAGCCAGGCATGTCGAGGCAAGCATATAAAGCAGGACTTATTTGAAAAGGGGTAACATAGACTTCTCCCTAGAGGGAGAAGGGGGCCATAGCTGGTATCCTGGTATCCCCTTATTATTCATTTTTATGTGGTGCTGAGGATCAATCCCAAGGCCTCACACCTGTTGAGGCAAGCACTCTGCCTCTGAGCTACAGCCCCAGCCTTTCTAGATCTTTTTTTTTTTTTTTTTTTTTTTTTGGTGCAGGAGTTTTTATTTTTTAATCTGTTGCTTTTTGTTATGTTGTGTTGTGTTTCAAGATGGGGTTTTGCTAACTTGCCCAGGCTGGCCTCAAATTCAAGATCCTCCTTCCTCATCCTCCCAAGTAGCTCTGACTTCAGATGCATACCACCACACCTGACTATCTGTCGCTTTAAAAATATTTTTTACTATATTACTCAGCATTAAAAGAGAATAAATTATGGCATTTGCAGGTAAATGGATGGAGTTGGAGAATATATCATGCTAAGCGAAGTAAGCCTATCCCGAAAAACCAAAGGCCAAATGTTCTCTCTGATAAGTGGATAGTGATTCATAAGGGAGGCAGTGGGAAGAATGGAGGAACTTTTATTGGGCAAAGGGAAGGGAGGGAAGAGGGGCCTGAGGGCAGGAAGGATAGTAGAATGAGATGGACATCATTACCCTAAGTACATGTATGATTGCACATATGGTGCGACTCTACATTGTGTACAACCAGAGAAAGGAAAAGTTGTGCTGCATTTGTGTACAATGAATCAAAATGCATTCTGCTGTCATATTTACCTAATTAGAATAAATAAATGGATTTTAAAAATATTTTTATTAAGATATAATTCATATACCATAAATCTTACCCATTTATTCTTGTGTGGTGGCCCAAGCCTATAATACTAGCTACTCTTAAGGCTGAGGCAGGAAGATCACAAATTGGAGGCCGGCCTGGGCAGCTTAGTGAGAACCTATCTTAAAATTTAAAATTTAGAAAAAGAAGTGGGGGCATCTGGGGATGTAGCTCAGTGGTAGAGCACTTCCCTGGTGTGCTTAAAGCCCTAGGTTCAAACTCCAGTACAAAAACTAACAAAACGCTCACACGTTTACTGTAAACAATTGAATAGATTTTGGTATATTCACAGAATTCTACAACCAGCATCACAATCCAATTTTAGAAATTTTTATCACCCCTTCCTAAAGTCCATATTTTTCATAGGTCAACCAGAATCTTTTGCCTGTGTTTCCATAACAGCCCCCAATAGGTCATTAGCTGATCTAAAAATACCTATCATAGGTCAAACATCTTTAATGGCATTTTATTCCACTGTTGTCCTGGTTAAGTACAAAATCTTTAAGGTGACTCCAGTGCCTTTTGGAATCTGACCCCTTTTAAAATTTAAGGATAGACAGTATTTTAGAATCAGGACCCCCCCCCTTTTTTGTTGGGGAGGGGGAAGATATCAAGGATTGAACTCAGGAGCACTTGACCATTGAACAACATCCCCTGCCCCATTTTGTATTTTATTTAGAGACTGGGTCTCACTGAGTTGTTTATAGCACCTGGCTTATCGCTGAGACTGACTTTGAACCAGCGATCCTCCACAGGCATACGCCACCGTGTCTGACTAGAACCAGGACTCTTGATCTGGGAACAATGATGGAACTTTAGGAATCAATAAATGCCATGAAAGTGCATGCAAAAGTTGATATGTGCATAGACTTGCCCCCTGGAAATTAGATCATCTAAGGTTCAGAACAAATTAAGTTTATATCGTTTTCCTTATTATTATACATTTTTGCATTGTTTAAATTTTTACCATACGCATAGAATAGAAAACACAATAATACTTTGGAGGTGTGAGGTTTCTGAAGGTCATTCTGCCCCAGGGATGGAGTGGAGATCCGATGGGGCGAGGAAGCACAGGTCAAGAAATTCTTATTTGCAAGAAAAAAGTCTACATTGATCCCAGTTAGTTAAACTAAGGATGTGTTGAGGTGGTAATAGATGAGAAAAGAACTAGGAAGAGCCAAGGAAAGGGGAGAGAGAAGCCGGTGAAGGGAGGTTCAGAATGTCAATCTTGTCAATTCCACAGTGAGATTAGAAATGAGAAGGGGGGTGTCTCTGGTCCTTTTTCCCTGGGCCACTTGCTGGAGATAGAGAGGCACTTTTTCTTGTTTATATTTGAAGCCTCAGTACTTGGTCCACAATAGGCATATAACTGGGAACAAGAACTAAATTAATTAGGGAATAAAGAATAAATATTTCTAGCTCTTTGCGGCGGCTGCACGAGGGCAGAGCCAGAGCTTCAAGCTGCAGTGGCACGAGTCATGGCTGGACAAGCATTTAGAAAGTTTCTTCCACTTTTTGACCGAGTATTGGTCGAAAGGAGTGCAGGGGAAACTGTAACCAAAGGAGGCATTATGCTTCCAGAAAAAAATTCAAGGAAAAGTATTGCAAGGTACAGTAGTAGCTGCAGGATCGGGCTCTAAAGGAAAGGGTGGAGACATTCAGCCAGTCAGTGTGAAAGTTGGAGGCATCAAAGTAGTTCTAGATGTCAAGGATTATTTCTTATTCAGAGATAGTGACATTCTTGAAAAGTATGTATACTTAAACAAATCACTGTTGAAATGGCATCCTATGAAGCTGCCCAGTCCACTGAAGATCTGAAATCTTTCATCACGTAAATAATTTCCATGTGTCTTTTATAATAAACTGATGATAATCTAATAACATCCACTGTCTCAAAAATTTAGTTTCTCTGTACTGTGAAAATATTTCCAAATAAAATATGTAATGAATGGTTAAAAAATCAATAAACCCCATGAAAGTGCATGAAAAAAGTGCATCTAATACGGTCTCACAGCTTTTTTGTTTGTTTGTTTCTGTGCCTGTTTTATTCATTTCTCTTACATCTTGTGCTCAGCATTTGTTGAATTCTCCTTAGTTGCATAGCTAAACAGAGGTTAGGGTTAGCACTTGAAAACACAAGTCCTTACTCCTAATTCAGTTTTCTTGTCCCTAACACCACATTGCCTCTTTTTATTTTATTTTTTTTATTTTTAGTTGTAGATGGATACACTACCTTTATTTTATTTATTCATTTTTATGTGGTGCTGAGGATTGAACCCAGTGCCTCATATGTGCAAGGCAAGTGCTCTACCACTGAGCTACAGCCTCAGCCCCACCACATTGCCTCTTTAATGTTATGCAAACAAAAATCTTATAACATGCCCCTCCTTTGCATGCTTCATCTCTGGACTCACAAACTACATTTCTTTTATAATATTTGGTTCCATTTCTTTTTAGCCACACTTCTTATGGGCAAGTTCCATATTATTGTCCAGTGATGAGTTTCAAATATTCAAGCCCATCATCCTTGTACTTTAGCTGACTATAGCTCTTTTATTTAAAATAGCACAAAGAATGTTTATGTTCCAATCCACCACAGTACTTAATCTGTTAATAGATGCTGTCTGAAGAAGAAGTCGTTGCATTTACTAATATATTACTTTGCCTTTAACTTTAACAAGGTTTATTAAAACTGAAATTCTCAGAGAAAATAGTTAATTAATTTTGTCCAAATTTCAAACAATACTAACACTTACTAAAATTTATTTTGAATTTGATTTATGGCTCTTGCCAGACTGATAATTTTTCAAAACAGTGACACATCTTAATGTTTTGTCACTAAGTCTTATAATTTTAAAGGATTTCAAGGGAAGTTGAGCATTTGTTACTATTGTACATAGAAGTCACAATATACATAGAAGTTACAGAAAACTGAATGGGAAAATGACTCAGTTTGAAATAAGTGCCTCACTCGATGATTATTACAGCATTCACAGTAGGAATATTAGTTATTAGTGGATAATTAGAGTTTTCAGATGCAAGGAAAATAACACCACCTCCAGCTTTCTTGTTTCTTTCCTTCCTTCCTTCTTTCTTTCTTTCTTTACTTTCCTTTCTTTCTTTTGCAGTACTGGGGATTGAACTCAGAGGCACTTTACAACTAAGATAAACCTCCAGCACCCCCTTTTAAAAAATTTTTTATTTGAGAAAAGGTCATGCTGTGTTTCCCAGTCTGACCTTGAACTTGCAATCCTCCTGCTTCCGCCTCCAGAGTAGCTGGAACTCTAGGCATGTACTGACAGAACTCTGGCTCTTTCAAAAGCAGAAACATTGTTTTTGGATAGTAAACTGGGAGCTTGTGGATTTATTGGGAGTTTGGTCAATCTTAATTGAAAGCCCCATCGCCATTAGAATTATCTATCATCATGAACTTGTTCTATGAGGACACCACTACCATCTCCCCCTTGCACAGCTGTCCCCTTCACCCTGGGGTAAGGGTGTCTCTGTTGTTTTATAAATGGGAGACTCCTTCCATTGCCCCATGAGTCTTTGATTGAGCTGTGGCCATGCATGCATCTCAGATGCAAAACCCACTGGAAAAAGAAGAGTCTTATTTTCAGCCACACTTTCAGAGGGAGCTAAGTTCTGTTTGCCACTTAGAGTTATGTGATGGAGGATCCCCCAAATGTAGGAAGGGATGAAGATGTTCAGTATAAAAATATGAAAGTATGCACAATACTTCCTCAAGAGCCACAAATTTGGGAGGTTGGCATAAACACTTTCTTTTCACACACACCCACAGTCTGTCCATTAATATATCTGTCAGTTTCACCTTAAAAAATATATCCAGCTCCACCACTACCATCCTAGATCAAGTACTCCTATCTCTTGCCTGGTTATTGAATTAGCTTCCTAAGCAGTCAGATACCTTCTGCATTTGGCCCCTTACAGTCTGGGCCCCTTATAGTCTGCTTTCAACACACAAAAAAAGGAGGAGTTCTTCTCCACCCCACCCCTATGGTATGGGGGATTGAACTCAGGGGTGCTCTACCACTAAGCTATATCCCAAGTACTTTTTATTTTTTATTTTGAGACAGGGTCTCATGAAGTTGCCCAAGCTGGTCTTGAACTTTTGATCCTCCTGCTTCAGTATCCCAAGTAGCCAGGATTACAGAAGTCCATTACAGCACCTGACTCAGAGGAGTTCTTTTTGAAAATATTTCTGACATATCACACATCTGCTCTAAGTCCTTCAATCCTTCCCATTTAATTCAGGGTCATCACCATGATCTTCCTTTTCCATTATTCCTCCTCTTCTCAATTGATCTCCATCTGATCTTGACCAATACTACTATTATTTTCATGACACCAAACATGCTCAGAACTCAGGATCTTTGTAGTTTTCACCTCTGCTGGGAGAACAAGTCTCCTAGATCATTACACAACTTGTTCCTTCACAGGCAGGCATGGTGGTGCACACCTGCAATCAATCCTGGTGATATGGGAGGCTGAAGCAGGAGAACTGCAAGCTCAAGGCCAGCCTCAGCAACTTAACGAGGCCCTAATCAACTTGGTGAGACTCTGCCTCAAAATAAAAAATAAAAAGAGCTGGGGCTGTGGCTCAGTGGTAAAGCATGCCTGGATTCATAAACAAAACAAAAATCTTGTTCCTTCACTTCCTTCAGCTCTCTGCTGAAATTCACCTTATTGGAGAGAACTTCTCTGACTCAATATTTGTTTATTTATTTATTTATTAGTACTGGGAACTGAACCCAGAGTCACTTTTCCCCTGAGTTACAACCCCAGCCATTTTTAGGTTTTTATTTTGAGACAAGGTCTCACTCAATTGTTTAGGCTGGCTTTGAACTCTGATCCTCCTGTCTCAGTTTCCCAAGTTGCTGGGATTACAGTTATGAGACACTATGTCCAGCATCTGACCCTATATAAAACTGTGACCCTCCAGAACTTAGCACTCTCCACCTTTTATTTTTGTCCATAATATATTGATCACTATTTGACATTCTGTGTATTTAACTGTTAAATTGTTTGTCTCACCCTATAGAATGTGAGCACCATGAAGACAGGGATTTGATTTGTATCTTCAATTTCTTCTTAGGTGTTTGCTGAATGAATAGATGGTGACAGGCTTTTTATAACTGTCCCTTTACCATTTAAATAAAGTATAAAGTGTGTATAACACAGTGTCCCTCCTTTACACAAGTGCTAGAGTTTTACTTTTAGAACAGATGTTGTTAGGCTACTCAATCATACAATTTTCTTATTGTTTCTGGCTGCCAATAGCCATGTTTCTCAATTTTGGGCATGAGCAGGTAAGTAAGTCACAGGATAGAACATTTCAGAGAGTTCTAGTCCAGAGAGCCAATTTTACTTTTAGGATTTGTGGTGAAGGGAGAAGTTTCCCATTTTGTTATTTCTCTTCAAAAATTTCACCACATGTATATGTGAATGCAAACAAAATCAGCAGAATCATGCTTTACCATTGAGTTCAGATGGGTGAAAACCCAGGGAAGGTTAGGAGACTGGTCTAATAGTGCTGTAACTGAAACAGAATTCACAGGCTAATTATGAACACTATGAAAATATCAAGGAGTATGGGATCTGATAATGAGCTTGATGTGGAAGCAAACAGCAGCTTTCCAAACACAGCTAAGTGTTTGCAATGCCAGTAGTAAGTGACACCAGTCAATTTAAAAACCTTATGATGTACTCAATCCTTTATTAAACCATAGGTTTTACTACTGTGGAAATGCAATTGATCACAGTCCCAGGTGTCTCATATTTGAGAACACTGTTAAGCAAAAAGAGAAGGAAATTATCAGTTGTGTTAGTTTTCCGTTGTTTGTGACAAAATGGCCAAGGAACCCAATTTAAAGGAGAAAAGATTTATTTTGGCTCATGTTTTAGAAGTTTCAGCCTATGGTTTCTTGACTCTATTACTTTCGGACCTGTGTGATGCAGTGAACATGTGTGGTGGAGGAAAACTGCTCACCTCATGGCAGCCAGGAAGCAAAGAGAAAGAGTGTGAGGAAAGGGCTGGGGTCCAAGGATCCACTTTAAGGATTTACCCCCAATAACCTAACTTTCTTCCTCTAGTCACCACCTCCTACAGGTTCCAACACCTTCTAATAGTTGATAAACTGTGAACCAAACATTTAACATATGAGCCTCGAGGGACATGTAAGATATAAAACATATCCAGGCCAGATGGCACACAATTTTAATCCTAGCAACTCAGGAAGCTGAGGCAGGAGGATGCAAAGTTCAAGGCCAGCCTCAGCAACTTAGCAAGGACCTAGTAACTTAGCAAGATGCTGTCTCAAAATAAAAGATAAAAAGGGCTGGGAGTGTAGCTCAGTGGTAGGACATCTCTGGGTTCAATCTCATTGTGAAAACAAACAAAAAGATCTAATGAAAAGATACAAACCATAACATTATTCAAGAAGCACATAAAAACCAACTACATAACACTTCTAAAGAAGAAGAAGTTGAGGTAGTTTGTTTCTTTGCATGTTAAAGCATACTAGAGCTAGACTAGGTAATTTGGTATAAATTTATCAGGAAGGGAAAAATAAAAACAAAACCAAAAACCAGTGGAACAACTAGAAAACCCAGGAACAGAGAAATATGCACTTATGGTAACTTAGTATGTGATGCAATTTACATTAGGATATAGCAGGGAGAAGATGGACTGACTATTCAATAATCATACTCAGACATTTAATTATTCATTTAAAAATAAAGTTGGATTCATTCTTAGTATCATACATAAAAATCAACTTTACACAAATTAAGAATTTTAAAATTTTAAAATTGAAAAAATGTTTAATGTAGTCCTGGGGATTGAACCCAGGGTCTCATATATGTTAATTATGTACTCTGCTACTGAGATATTTCCCTAGATTTCAAAATGGAAAAGAATTTGCTGGACACAGAGGATGCACACTTGTAATGCCAGCTACCCAGGAGGCTGAGGCAGGAATATCATAAGTTCAAGGCCAGCCTCAGCAATTTAATGAGACCCTGTCTCAAAATGAAAAATAGAAAGTGCTGGGGATGTAGTTCAGTGGTAGAGCACTCATGGGTTCAATCCCTTGTACCAGAAAAGAAAGAAGAAAAGAAAAGGAGAGAGATAACCAAGGGGTGGGTTAAGAATATTTGAGAATACTTTGCTAGTACAGAAATTCTTTAAAAGGGAACAAAAAGCACAAATCATAATGGAAACAATTTGACAAATTTGACCATATTAATATCAAGAACTACTATGTATTAAAAGTTCTCATAAAGGGAAACTACAAATCACAAACTGACAAAAATGTTATAAAGATGCATAATCAACAAAATATTAGTATCCACAATATAGAAAGAGAACTCATAAAAATCAGTAAGAAAAGTCAAATGATTCCATTGAAAAATAGACACAGGCCATGCACAGGCATTTCATAGAAGAGGAAACACAAGAAGAATATAAGCATATGAAAAGATGCTCAATCTCATTTGTGATGAGGGACATGCAAATTACAATCATGCTGAAACACTATTCATATCTACTAGACTGACAAAAATATTACAAAGTAAAACACTCTTAAGCATTGACAAGGAAATGGAAAAGTAACTCTTCCTTAGTGCTAGAAAAATAATTTGTTATTATGTAGTAAATTTATAAATAGGCATCCTCCATGACACTTGATATATAGCTTACATAATACACCCATTGCAAAAGACCATTGGGATACAACACACAAATATTCAATGAAGTCTTATTTTTAAAAAAGCAAAAATAGGTTGGGAGTGTAGCTCAGTAGTAAATCACTTGCCTAATGTGTGTGTGGCCATGGGTTCAAGTCCCATTGCTGAAACAACACAAAACAAACCAGAAACAAAACAGCAAAGACCTGAAAATAATTAAAATGATTATTAATGGGAGAATGAGAAAATTGTGATATGCTCCTATCAAGAAGCATTGTATTGCAGTAAAAAAATTATTAAAAAGAATGAACTAGGGATGGGGTTGTGGCTCAGTGGAAGAATGCTTGCCTCACACATGTGAGGCATTGCGTTCGATCCTCAGCACCACATAAAAATAAATAAACAAAATAAAGATATTGCATCCATCTATAACGAAAAAATATTTTTTAAAAATGAACTATAGCTACATGCATCAATGTGATTGAATCTCACAAATATGTTGAGCAAACATAGCAGGTGCAGAAGAATGTATGCATGTATATAAAGTTCAAAAACTTTCAAAAACTATATAATCTATTATAAAAGAAGGAAAACTGAAAACAAATACCTGCAAATTTCAGAATAGAGATTACCTTGGTAGTGGTTAGATGTCATTTTAGGAGGGGCATTGCTATATTTCTTGAGTGGTGGCTACACATCTTTGTATTTTAATGGATAATTAGACTATGTATACTCTTGTATGAATGAAATATTTCATTAAATAAATATAAAAATGTAAAAATAGACTAAACAAGAAAATGTAGTTTTGATACAGGTCTGGCAATTGAAGAATTCAATAAGTTCTAGTATCATCTTTTTAAACATTTATTTTTTAGTTAGGTGGACACAATATCTTTATTTTATTTTTATATAGTGCTGAGGATCAAACCCAGTGCCTCATGCATGGTAGGTGAGTGCTCTACCTTTGAGCCACAACCCCAGTCCTCTAGTATCACTTTTCACATATGAAAAAAAAAATTCAGGATGGGGATGTAGCTCAGTGGGAGAGAATGTACTTAGTGTGTCTGAGGCTCATCAACTCTCCATCTCAATTCAAGAAAATAGTATACCCTATGCTTTCTTGTCCCGGACTTTGTCATACTATTACTTTGGTGTTCCCAAATAATCATGCCCTTTGTGTTCCTGTCTTTGAGTAGTTCCTATTGCTTTACTCTGAGATGGCCCCATGGCCTGCCATATGTATTTTTTTAATATTTAGTTTTTAGTTGTAGTTGGACACAATACCTTTATTTTTTAATTTTATTTTTATGTGGTGCTGAGGTTCAAAACCAAGCCCTCTCACGTGCTAGGGAAGCGCTCTACTGCTGAGCCACAACCCCAGTGACCCCATGACCTGCTTTTAACAGTAGAAATGTGAAAGTCATTAGGTGTTTTGTTTTAGGCTACTAGGTTTAGAGATAGTTTGTTATACAGCAATTCAAAACTGAAAGAAGGCTGCCAGTAGAAAAGATGCATCCTGCTGGGAACATTTTTTTTTTCTCCAAAAGCCTAAGCCTCCAGGCAATTGCAGAGGGTTTGGGAGAGAAAATGAAAAAGAGAAAAGGTTTATAGATATTTATAGGGTGCCTAAAAGAAAGAGGAAAGGAGGGACTGGGACATAACTCAGTGGTAGAGCACATGCTTAGTATATGTGAAGACCTGGGTTCCAGTCCCAGAATCAAGGGGGGCAGGGAAGGAAAGGAGAAAGATTTTATCTAGATTAAAAAAAGAGAGAGAGAGATCCCCTATAGATAGGAAGGAAGAGATGGTCCTTCCCCCTCAAAGAGTTCTATAGTACATCTTGGCAGATGAGATTTAAAAAAAATCTTGTAGCACAGTGGTGCATGCCTTTAATCCCAGCGGTTATAGAGGCTGAGACAGGAGAATCTCAGTTCAAAGCCAGCCTCAGCAATGTCAAGATGCTAAGCAACTCAGTGAGACCTGCCTCTAAATAAAATACAAAATAGGGCTGGGGGGCTCGGGATGTGGCTCAAGCGGTAGTGCCCTCGCCTGGCATGCGTGCGGCCTGGGTTTGATCCTCAGCACCACATACAAACAAAGATGTTGTGTCAGCCAAAAAAAAAAAAAAATAGGGCTGGGGATGTGACTCAGTGGTGGAGTTCCCCAGAGTTTAATCCTGGGTACCGAAAAAGGAAAAAACAAAACAACAACAACAAAAAACTTGCAAGTGATTTTTGTGTCCCAAATAACAAAATCAATAGGAAGCCTCCAGATCTCAAGAGGACAAGTAGATATGAATGAACCTATCCCATAGCCCCCACCCAGAGCATGAGACTTGTTAAACTGTAACAGAAGAAATTCCAAAATGTTTTTTTTACCAGATCAGAAGATTAGAGTCACAGATTATATCACAGAAAGTATTTTAGTTGGAAGTGACTGCAGTCATGTGCCACTAGGATTGTTCTTACCTTTCCAGAAAGAATTCGAAAAAATAAAATAGAAAAAAAAAAGATTTTTAAAATCAATTTTCTTTTTCTTTTTTGAAATGAGGTCTGGCTATGTTGACTTTGCACTTCTGAGCTCAAAGGATCCTCCTCAGCCTCAGAACAGCATTCATTTCTAGGTATTTTTATTTGAGGGGATGCTGTGATTTGAACCTTTGAATATTCATCCCTTCTGATGCTGGAATTTAACCCCTATTGTGAGGCATTAAAAAGGAGAGGGTAAAGGGGGAAGAGAGTAGAGGGGGAAGACTCATTCCACTCTTTCCACTACAGCCTGAACAAGAGACAACAATTCTTTGTCCAGGATCAACATCTCTGGCAAAGCATCTCGGTTTCTCAGCAGCATCTCTTTGATTTGCTGTCATCAGATCCATTGTCAGATAAAGATTTTCTTTTTGTACCATCTTTTTAGGATTAAGAAATGTTTCAGGGGCTTGGTTTGTGGCTCAGAGGCAGAGCGGCTTGCCTAGCATTTGAGAGGCCCTGGGTTCAAGACAAGCTTCAGTGGAAGAAGAGGGGGGCTTTAATTAACTCTGAACAATCTAAAATTTTCTTCAGGTTTTTAATTATCGCCAGCATTTCTAAATTTCCTCATTCTACCTTCCCATTTACCCCACCTTGGTCCAGTAGTTTGTCTATTACAAAATCTACAGGCTATTCTTTTATTATTATTAATTAGTTTGTAGTTGTAGATGGACAGAATGCCTTTATTTTATGTATTTTTATGTGGTGCTAGGGATGAACCCAGTGTCTCACATATGTAGGCAAGCGCTCGGCCACTGAGCTACAGCCCCAGCCTAGGCTATTCCAATTGCATATTCTACTTGTAATATCTTATTAAGTCTAATCAATTATATTTTCCCATCTTGGAACATCTTCATATCAACAACCCAACATGTTTATAACATATACTGACTTCATCAGTAGGTCTCTAAGATAATTAAATATGGTCTTGGCAATCCTAATAAAACCGAACTATTATCCAAAGTTTTGGAAATCTGTACAAGCCCTAATCTGCTACTTTGGGCTTCCATGAATCTTACCCGTCACTCTCCAAGTCCAAAATATACAATAAATATGCTTAAGTATTGGGGAATAAATCCAGTCCTCCAAGGACTTTTTTTTTTTTTTTACTAAGTCAGGGCACTACCTAATCGCTATCAGTATAGTTAATAAAATACGCTCCCCAAAGACGTTAACGGCTTTTACTTTAGTGTGCTGTACAGTAAGCATTTTATGAACACCTAATTGAATCCCAGGAACTCAGGCGTGGGTTCCACCTATAGTGGAGGCAACATGGCGGAGGTGGGCAGGTGCGTGTAGTGGGAAGGTTCGGACGCAGGGGACACTCGGCCAGGAACGCTGGCCGCGGCCCCGGACACCCTGAGGGCGCCGCGACGAGTCGCGTGACGTCACAGAACCTCGATTCTTTCTCCTAAGGCCCGCTTTGTCTCAAGAGTCCCTCAGCAGAGTCCACTAGAACTATATGGGAATGAGGCGAGAAAAGCGGCGCCAGGTCTCCTGGCGGTAGTTTTCTTCGCGTGGGGGCCTGTTCCACCCCGCGAAGCCAGCGGGCTTGAGGCTTCCCGCCGCCGCATCCACGCGCCCCAGCCGCAGAGTGCGGTCGCAGCTCCGGGAGCGCCGGCGCGGTTCAGCTGCAGCCCGAGGCCTAATGACGAGGCGGGAAGGCACCAGGACCCTTCGGTCCTGGAAAATACAGGTTCTCGGGAGACAGTCCCGGGGCCAGATCTCCCGCCTCAGTTTCTGAGAAGACCCCCCACAAGGCGCAGGAGCCCGCCAACTCCGTGCTCCGCGGCAACTTAGCCAGGGCGAAAGGGGCGGGCCCCTGGCGAGAGCTCCGAAGCCCCGCCCCGCGCTGCCTGCTGGATTCGCCCCGCCTCCTTCCCGCCGCTCCTCTTCTTCCTCCGCCACAATCCCGGCCGCGGCCCTGCTGGCTGGTCGCGCTGCGAGGCTCGCGTGGGCTGCGGCGGGCGCGGGGCGCGGGCCCTTGGAGGAGCGCGCGGCGCCCCCCCTTGTCCGTAGGAGCGTCGGGTCGCGGAAGTGACGTGTGCACAGGCAGGAGCGCGTTTGAATCGGTTCCCGGGTGATCCTCGCGCCCGCGGCTGTTCGGCTCCGTCGCGTCGCCGCCGCCGCTGCTGCCGCTGAGGAGCTGCAGCGCGCTGGGCTGAAGCTCGAGCCGCTCCGGGGACTGGAGCTTAAGGCGCCGCGCGGAGTCCACATCCCGGCCCTGAGCGCCGCGGCGCCAATCACCGGCGCCGCTGGCTTTTCTCCTTTCCCTCAACATGGCAGCGGCGGACGCCAGCGGGCCCTCTGTGGGGACTGAGGAGGACGGCGGAGGCGGTGGCCCCAGGATGGTGTACTTGTTTGACCGGCGCGAGAAGGAGTCCGAGCTCGGGGAGCGGGCGCTGCAGGTGGCGGAGCACACGGACTACGCGGCGTTCCGCGCCTCCGTGTGTCAGGTACCGGCGGGGGCGATGGAGGGGAGGGATGCGCGGGGTGGAATTGGGGTGGGAGGGGGACAAGAAGCCCCGGTCGCTCACCTAGGCAATAAACCTGTCACCCGGCCCTGGCCCCGCTGCCTGGGCTGCTCGGGCTGCTCCCGCCTGAGTGTCCGCCATGCTCGCGGCCGAGGGCCGGCCTTGCTCCGGCCTCGAGCTGCAGAGCCGGCCCCTCTGCGGGCCTCCTTTTGCCTCGGGCGGTCTCTGCCCCAGCATTCGACCTCACTGGGTTTGTTGGCTCCTGCGGGCTAAACCGGATCGCCGCCTACCAGTTAAATCCCTCTGCAGCGGGGAGCTTTGGTGTCTGTCTTGAAGTCCTTAACTTATCAAAAGAAAAAACTAGGTACGAAGTTGTATCCGCTAGCCGTGTTGTGCGCGTTGCGATGGTTAAAAGTTGTGAAATTCCTGAAGTAGGCTTACCGCAAGTTAATAAACTGATGTGCAGGCATTTCTCTGGACGTCCTGTCAAGGTTTGGGAGGCCAACCCTGGAGGGGTCTTCTCCGCCACAGAAACACTTGGCCAGGTTTTGCAGGTGGAGCTGCCCTTCTGGTTTTCTAACCCCCTGGAGTTTCCGAACCGAATCCATGAGTGTCAACAAAGAACATTGTATACCCATTGTATTAGTTTGCTTTAAACTAATTAATGACTAGCTGGGCGTGGGGTGGCGCATGCCTGTGACCTCAAGCTACTCTGGAGGCTGAGGCTGGAGGAACAGCAGGTTCAAGGCCAGCCTTGGCAATTAAGCAAGACCGTGTCTAAAATTTTTTTAAAAGGCTGGTGGGAGAACACTTGCCTAGCAAGGGCCAGGCCTTTGGTTCAACTCCAATACCTCCTGAAAGAAGAAGGAAAAAGTTTACGTAGGAAAATCTGCTTTAATCTGTGAAGTACCTTATAGATAGGAGGTGGTATTGTTGCCTGAGCTTTTTAAAGAGGAATGTGGTCATGCTCTGAATTAACCACATGAGGTACTTTTTAAGCTATTAAAAAACACTTAGCTTCCAAGGAAAAAGAACTTTCAAAGCAGTGTTTTGTCTTGAGTAGGCTGATAGGTTTAGAAACGTCTTGGAGACATAACCTCTATACAGTTGCTGAAATAATAGATACTAAGATCCACAGAATAAAAACGAATCGGGAGTAAGGATCCTGTTTCATTAACATTTGTATTCCCACTGTCTAGAATTGTGCTTTTATGCATTGTAAATGCCCAGATTAGAATTGATAAATGAATGAAGACAACCTGTAAACTTTGAATTTCATTCTGTGCCTGGATATATGGTAGTAGATTCCATTTGCATTTTTCTTCATATATTGTGTTTTTCCCACATTTTTAAATTGGTGCATTATATTTGTACATTCCAGTTGCATTTTGAAAAGTAAATGAATAAATGTGTATCTTTTTATTGAATGTTTTATATTCAGAAGGATGCTTCAGAAGGGAAACTCTTGAGTTTGTCATTTTTATTGTAAAAATATCAGTACATTAAAGAAAATACAGAACCAAAGTGAGAAAATTAAACCTTTAACTCACTGAAATTTATTACAGCAATGGTTGGTACTTGGGGTTATGTCTTTGTAGGTTTTTTGTTGTTGTTTTGGTAACAGGAATTGAACCCAAAGGTGCTTAACCACTGAGCTACATTCCCAGACCTATTTCATTTTATTTTATTTTGAGCTGCATTCCCACATCTTCTGTTTTTTTTTTGAGATAGGGCTGGCCTCAAATTTGCCATCTCCTGCCTCAACCTCCTTAGTAACTGGAATTACAGGCTAGGATTTTAGGCATGTGTGCCTCCTCACCTAGCTAAGAAGTGTCTAATTATTAGTGTGTTTTCATACTCAAAATTGGAAGTGATTGATTTAGTGCCACTGTTTACATAGCAGTTGATTTACTTTATTTTCAATATTGCAGTTTTAAATAATGCTGTGATGAACATTTTTTTTTAAATTTAGTTGTAGATAGATACAATACCTTTATTTATTTATTTTTATGTGGTGGTGGGGATGGAGCTAGGCAAGCACTCTACCTCTGAGCCATAGCCCAACCCTGTGATAAACATTTTTGAGTTAATAGCCTGTTGTGTTCATTGTTTCTTTAGTTAGGAATCCTAGAAATAAAATTACCGGATCAAAGGTCAGAAACATTTTTAAAGCTCTTGATACATATTTTTATACTTGATTTTAGCCAAAAAAGCTGAGAAGTAATTGATGAAATATATTTTTTTTTGAGAGATAATTTTAATATTTATTTTTTTTTTAGTTTTCGGCGGACACAACATCTTTGTTGGTATGTGGTGTTGAGGATAGAACCTGGGCCGCACGCATGCCAGTCGAGCGCGCTGCTGCTTGAGCCACACCCCCAGCCCAATGAAACATATTTTTAAATTGCTTTTCAAAAAAGTTGTGCTAGTTAATCCATCTTCTAGAAATAGATTATTTACTTCTTCCTTTTCTCCTATGAGATGTCTAAGTAACTCTCTTGGATAGGGGAAGTATTATTAGCCTTTTATTGCAGAAGTGGAATTTACTCTTAGAGATGGTGACACACCTAAGTGAGATAGTAAAAGTCAAATTAGTATTCAAAGCCAGAACTCATATTCTTTCTGATATATTCACTATGCCTCAAATAAAGTTCTTTGCTATAGAGAACAGATAGATCTATTATTATTCTTTCAATGTTTCAGCTTAAAACCAAAGAATATATTTCCTTTGGCTAATTTTTTTCTTTCTTCCTCTCACTTTTCCCTGTTAGAATAGATAAAGGTTAAATTTGATTAGAAGTGAGGGGGGAGAACTGTTAAGAAAAAGGAAGACTAAGTAGACTTTTTTTTTTTAAGCCTCATTTAATTATGCCACAGATCTCATAACAGTGTTTCCATTACATACATGAAGAACTGAATTAAAGTCCTGTATTAAGTCCAAGATTATATAGTTAACAAGCAGTGAAACTACTCGTTCACTTGGGATTGGAATCTAGATGAATTTGATTTATAAAGATTGTATTTTTTAGAAAAACCTTCCCCATACTGTGTACTAGAGTATTAATTTTTCTCTTTGGAGAGGCTGCGCATTTTTAAACTACATTAAAGTTTTTTTTTGTTGTTGTTAAAATGTAAATTAAACCAATAGTTTTTGTAGTGTAAGAGTGTCAGGGATTCTGAACTGTTGAGGAAAGCTCACCTTGTGGAAAAGGGGAGCTATTTCAAGAAGGAAAGGGAGGAAAGGGTATATCTGGAATAAACTCTTAGACATCTAGCTTTTGACTCACCTGAGCACATGTGACCTTGCATAATAAAAGATTAAAAATGACTTTAATCATTTAGTTTTTAAATATATTAAGTCCCTGTGTCCACGCTGTAGTTTTGAGAAATCATCTCCTTTTTCTTTTGTGTGGCTACACTGTACCTTCTTGTTCTGTTATGGTATTTATGCCATCATTTCCCCCTTGCCCCACCACTTGGGTTTATTGTAGAAATAGGTGAGCAGGTTTTAGAAAATTATATTAAAATGCATAAGATCTAGAATAGTCATGGTAAAGAGTTAAAAAAATGAAAAAAGAACAGAGAACTAAAACTACCTGATTTCAAGATTTTTTACAAAACTATAGTAATCAAGACAGTACAGTATTGATGTAAATATATAGGTAAATACAGCAGAGATGGACCTGGATACATATGGCCAATTGACTTTTATTTAAAAGCCAGGTTCTGTGATGGTGCATATCTGTAATGCCACTTACTCAGAAGGCTGAGGAAGGAGGATGGAAAGTTGGAGGCCAGCCTAGGCAATTTAGTGAGATCTTGTCTCAGAAAATAAAAAGGGCTAGGGATGTAGCACTGGAATGTTTGCCTATGAGGTGTCAGGGTCAATAAAAAATAATAAGTCAAAACAGTTATTGTTTAGTTTCTGTGGTGCTGGGGATTGACCCAAGGTTTTACATATGCTAAGCAGGTACTCTACCACTGAGGGACATCCAGCCTTTTATTTACTTTAGTTGACAAAAATTGTGTGAATATATGGTATACCACCATGATTTGATATACATATCATTGTAGAATGACTTTAAGAATTTAACATATATACATCATATGTTATTCTTTGTGATAAGAACATTTAAATTTTACTTTTAACAGATTCCATATATGCAATATATTGTTATTAACTATAGTTATGATGCACAGTAGATCTTTACAATTTATTTCTTTTGTCTAACTGACCATATCTAATCAACATCTTCCCAAGTCTTACATGCACCCTATTCATTTCTGGTAACTTCTTTTTACTCTCTACATGGCAGATTGTGTGTATTTGTCTTTCTGTGCCTGGTTTATTTCACAGCATAATATCCTTTAAGTTCATCCATGTCTCAAATGATAGGATTTCCTTTTTTGAGACTGAATGGTATTCCATTTTATATATATATAAAATCTATCTATCTCACATTTTCTTTATCCATTCATGGACACATAGGTTGATTCCATATCTTGGGTATTATGAATAGCCCAGCAATGAATGTGACAGTGCAGTTCTTTTCAACATACTAACTTTATTTCCTTTGGATATATACTCTGTAGTGAGTTTGTTAGATTATATTGTAGTTCTGTTTTTTATTATTTGAGAGACCTCCTTACTATTTTCCACAAGAGTTGTAGTAGCTTATACTCCCACTAACAGTGTACTAGGGTTCCTTTTTCTCCATAATCTCACCAGTACTGGTTTTCCTTTGCTAGCATCCCTCCTCCCTTTTCTTTTGTGGAGTAGGGATTGAATCAAGGTATGCTCTGCCACTGACTATTTCCCTAGCACTGCCTATTTGTTTATTTATTTTAGTTTTCAGTGGACTTGTATTCATTTATATGTAGTACCAAGAATCAAATCCAGTGCCTCACACATGCTAGGCAAGTGCTTTACCACTGAGCCACAACCCCAGCCCAGTGCTTATTTATTTTGAGACAGGATCTCACTAAATTGCTGAGACTGGGTTCAAACTTGCCAGCCTTCTACCATATCCTTCCCAGTAGCTTTGATTATAGGCATGTAGCTACCTTTTGTCTTTTTTTTTGTAATAGCCATTCTAACAAATTGTGAGGTAACATTTTGTTTTAATATGCATTTTCCTGATAATGATGATGATGATTTGTGGTACTGGGGATAGAACTCTGGGCCTTGTACATGATAGGTAAGTGCACTAGTGCTGAGCGATGTCCCTAGTCTCTTATTTTATTTATATATTTATTCATTTTTATTCAAGTTATTTATTTAGTTAGTTATGGGGTGGACACAATATCTTTGTTTTATTTATTTATTTTTGTGTGTGCTGCTGAGGGTCGAACCCCAATGCCTTACACATGTGAGGCGAGCACTCAACCATTGAGCTACAACCCTTATTTTTTTTTTCTTTTGTAGGTGAATTTTTTAAAGTATTTATTTTTTAGTTGTAGTTGGAACACAATACCCTTATTTATTTTTATGCGATGCTGAGGATTGAACCCAGGGTGTGCACATGCTAGGCGAGTGCTCTACCCTGAGACACAACCCCGGCCTGCTTATTTTATTTTTCAAGACACTGTCTTGCTAAATTGCCCAGGCTGGACTTGAATTGTGATCCCCTTGCCTCAGCCTCCTGAGTAAGTAATTACAGGCCTGTGCCACCACACAAGCAGTTTTTCATGTGCAAATTGAGTATTCCAAATAAAAATCTGAAATGTTCTAAAATCTGAAGCTTTCTGAGAACAAATATAGAAAAATCCACACCATGAAACAAATTTTGAATACAAAATTATTAAAAATACTGTATAAAATTACCTTTGGACTATGAATATAAGCTATTATGAAACATAGCCAGGTGTGGTGGTACACACCTGTAATACCAGTGACTCAGGAGACTGAAGAGGAGGGTCACAATTTTTAGCAGCTTTTGTAATTTAGCAAGACACCTTGTCTCAAAAAAATAAAACGGGCTAGGAATGTAGCTTAATGGTAGAGCATGTCTGGGTTTAATCTCCAGTAAATCCCCCCTCTTCCACACAAAGATATTATGAAGCATAAGTGAATTTCATGTTTAGACTTGGCAACCATCCCCCAAATATCTCATTTATGTGTATGCAGATATTATAAAATCTGAAGGGAAAAAATTCAAAATTCAAAACACTTGTAGTTCTAAACATCTCAGATAAGGAATAACCAACCTGTACCTGCTGTTGGCCATTTTTATGTATTTTGAGAAATATTCATTCAGATCTTTTCCCCATTTTTTTTTACATCTTGTATTTTTTTCTAGTTATAGGTGGGCACAATATCTTTATTTTTATGTGGTGCTGAGGATTGAACCCAGTGTCTCATGCATGCTAGACAGGCACACTTGTTGAGCATTCTACCTCTGAGCCACACAACCCCAGTCTCTCTTTTCCCCATTTTTAAATTGTTTTTTTTTTATCTGATATATTATTTGTATGCTCTTTGAGGACAGGAGTTTAAACTAGTAGCTGATTTATGATTGTTATTTATATGGATCAATCTCTTGCTTTCCTCAAAAAAGTATTTGTGAAATCTTATAACTGTATATTGTGTTAAAAATAACAAAAGCTAAGGAGGAAAAAAGTAAAGGCAAATAGATGTAGAATAATAAAATATCTGAGAAAAGTTAATAAATGTAAGTTTATTTGAGAATACATTATATTAATGCTAAGTCTTGAGATTCCTGGTGTTCAAAACAAAGAAGAAAACAGAATTAATTAATTCACAGTCTGTTCAAAATACAAGCATTGCAACTTCTAAGAAAGCAAAGGAATTATTTGAGAAAAAATTTTCCCTAGATTCCTCACAAATCCTGAGTGATAAAATGTATAACAGATGAGAACCACTGCTTCTTACCCTAACTTTTAATACAGGATAGAGGGTGTATGTTATTTAGGGTAGAAAAGTCTGTTTTAATTATTAATCATTTAAATTTTTGTAGAAATTTCTTTCAGGTCAGTATAGGTTTTCCTGATCTGTAGGACAGACATCAAATAGTGCTAAAGCACTAATCATTAAAGGCTAGTTTGCAGAATTTCAGAGCAATACATTAAGCTGTGTAGTTTCTGACTGACTTAAATCCATGAATTTTGTTTGTTTGTGTTTTGGTGCTGGGAATTAAACCCAGGGCTTCTTGCATGCTAAGCATGTTCTTTCCAACTAAGCTATACTCTTAAGTGATGTATGAAATTTAGCTTATTTAGATGTTGTAGTCTGCAGGTTAGCTCTTCAGAAGTAATATTTTTTCTCCAGTACTAGAAATTGAACCCAGGGGGTGCTGTGCTACTGAACTACATCCCCAACCCTTTTATTGATTGATTTATTTTTGAGATAGGGTCTCCTTAGTTGCCCAAGCTAGCCTCAAACTTCAGATTCTCCTGCCTCAGCCTTCCAGATCACTGGGATTATAGACATGCACCACCATACCCAGCTATAAACATCTCTTAAAATTGACTTTTGAAGAGAAGTTATCCAGCAGATAGTTTGAAGCTGTCCTAAGGATATGGAGGGCAAGTGCTTTGTATTCCCCATTAAAGACAAATTCATATATTTTTAAAATTAACTTAGAAAAAGTTTTTACAAAAGAAAAAATGTCTAGTCAAGACTCTTGCCTGAATAGAATGACCCTCTGACTTTTCACATACAGAAAAGCAGAAGAGTATATCTGTATTCAATGTCAGGTTAGTACAGATACATGAAAAATCTCATTTTGCATCTAAGAATAGATTTTTATATTTATTTATTTAAAAAAAGTTTATTAGTTTTTGATGGACCTTTATTTCATGATTTGTTTATATGTGGTGCTGAGAATCGAACTCAGTGCCTCACACGTGCTAGGCAAAGCGCGCTACCACTGAGCCCCAACCGCAGCCCTAAGATAGATATTTAGATCAGAAAATCTGAGGAGAAGACAGGCATGGTGGGGCACACTGGTAATCCCAGCTTTTCAGGAGACTGATGCAGGAGGATTGAAAGTTCTAGACCAGCCTGAATAACTTAGCGAGACCTTGTCTCAAAAAATAAGATTTAAAAAGGACTGATTTGTAGCTCAGTAGTAGGGTGCCTGCCTAGCAAGTACAGGGCGCTGGGTTCAATCCCCAGTATCACAAAACAAAAAACAAACAAATGAAAAAACCAACATGGAGAGAGAAAGGTATGATGTTTTGAATAAAAGTACAATGAGTAGTAATGTATAAAGTACTTAGAAAAATTATGAATTTACGAATTTTACATGAAATGATAGATGAAACAAGGAAAACAAGATAATTTGCATATCTGAATTAAATTGTAATTGATATATTTAAAAAATCATAGATTTTAAAAAATAAAGGTTAAAAATTGTAAGACAGCTATCTGCTTCAGTGCAGGAAAATGCAGGCAGTCCCTGATTGAATTTGTTTTGACTTAGAATTTTTCAACTTTACAGTGGTTCAAAAGCAATATGCATTCTGCAGAAGTCATTCATTGATTTTTGAATTTTGATCTTATCCCAGGCTAGCAATATGCTATAGGATACCTTCTGTTTTTTTTTACTTTCAGTATGGTATCACCTTATTCAACATCTTGTTTTAAAATGGGCATTAGTGGTTGTATTATTTTGCTCAACTGTAGGCTAATATAAATCTTTTTAAGACGTTTAAGGAAGACTAACATAAGCTATGATGTTTGGTAGCTTAGGTCTATGGAATGCATTTTGACTTAACATTAAGTCACAGTCTTTTGGAATGTAATCACATGGTAAATAGAGAATCAATTGTACAATCTTTTTTTTTTTTTTTTTAAGAGAGAGAGAGAGAATTTTTTAATATTTATTTTTTAGTTTTTGGCGGACACAACATCTTTGTATGTGGTGCTGAGGATCAAACCCGATCAAAGCCAGGCGAGCGCGCTACCACTTGAGCCACATCCCTAGCCCAACAATTGTACAATCTTTGATGGATGAAATTCCTTCATTATGGTAATGCAGTTGCATATGTTGGAAGAGGGAATAAGGTTGATAGCTTTCTTACCCATAAAGATTCATTGAGAAAGGATGGAGTACTGAGGAAGCCCAGTGCCAGCCCAGCCCAGACCGGAGGAGGAAGCCCGGCGCCAAGCCAGACCGGAGCAGGAAGCCCAGTGCCAGCCCAGCCCAGACCGGAGGAGGAAGCCCGGCGCCAAGCCAGACCGGAGCAGGAAGCCCGGCGCCAAGCCAGACTGGAGCAGGAAGCCCGGCGCCAAGCCAGACCCGAGCAGGAAGCCCGGCGCCACGCCAGACTGGAGGAGGAAGCCCGGTGCCAAGCCAGACCCGAGCAGGAAGCCTGGCGCTAAGCCAGACCCGAGCAGGAAGCCCGGCGCCATGCCAGACCCAAGCAGGAAGCCCGGCGCCAAGCCAGACCCAAGCAGGAAGCCCGGCGCCAAGCCAGACCGGAAGAGGAAGCCCGGCGCCAAGTCAGACCGGAGCAGGAAGCCTGGCGCCAAGCCAGATCCGAGCAGGAAGCCCGGCCCCGCCCCACATGCTAGTCCAGAGGAAGCCCATCAACCTTTAAAACCAATCAAAGAGGGTGTGGCTACCAGCTCGGTTCTGCGGCTGATCCAGGTACCTGGTTTCCAACTCCCCCACCCTTAGCTGCGATAACTCAAAATATTTCCCACAAGCTTTTGGGGGTTGTAGCTATCAACGCAAAACAACAACTGTACAGGCACTTGGTTTCCACCTCAGAGACTAGAGTAGTGAAGATACAGGTGAAAGCTCATGTCATTTCACATTGGCTATATCCACCACCCTGAATACAGAGGCTGAAGCTAGGAATAGACAACACCACCTACTGGAAGCAAGGAAAACAGTGTTCTGAGAGACTTTTTTTTTCTCTTTCTCTCTTCTCTCTCTTTCACAACCTGAACATATGTGAAACCAAGAAGTGTGCATGAAAAACCGAATCATCAAAATAATATAATAAAGAGGAATTGCATATACCCCATCTTCCCCCCATTTTTTTCTTTATTTCTATCTTACTTTCTTTTTCCTTCTCTCTTATTTCACTTTTCTTCCTTGTTATTTTTTTCTTTTCTTCATTTATATTCCCTCTATCCCATTTTCAACCTCCTAACTTTTGCTATCTATACATAGGGTAACTATCTAAATACAGGTAGGAGGTTGAGTCTATACATTCTTCCATAAATTACCAGTCTATTGGTTAGAGTTCTCCAAAGTTGCTAAGTTAGTTTAACCTCATACCCTCACTCCTTTCCCTCTAAGTATAACATTCTTCGTCTGAAATTAAGTTTTCTATATGCCACCAGATATGGTATGCCTTTTATAAAACTAATGACTATATTCTTAAATAGTAATTAAAACCAATATCTGTAGACTTAGAATCTAACTATTAAGTGTATTGATAATGAAAACTTGTGCTTAGATGATGTACTGTTGATATTGGGAACTGTTAACATTGTCTTTATCCGCAAAAGAGGGATTTTGGAGTTATACAAGAACAATACAAATATATAAGGGGAAAACCATTAACACCACAGTTTCACAAAGCTAGAAAGAAACATGAGTAGTATGAAAAGACAAGAAGAGAAAGGACCACAAACAAATAGGTCAATTCAACATTAGGTGTGGTAATATCTACAGCTGATGGAATGTCAGATAAAGACTTCAGGATATACACACTTCAGATGATATGGAGTCTCAATGAAGACATTATACAGCAAATTCAGACAATGAAAGATTACTTTGACAATGAATTACATAAACAAATCCAAGAAGCAAAAGATCACCTCTATAGGGAGATAGAGGATATTAAAAAAATAAAAGAATCAGAAATCCTGGAAATGCAGGAAACAATAAACCAAATTAAAAACTCAAATGCGAGTATTACCAGCAGAGTAGAACACTTAGAAGACAGAACTTCAGACAATGAAGACAAAGTTTTTCAACTTGAAAAGTACATAAACAGCTCAGCGAGAATGTTAAGAAACCATGAGCAGAACATCCAAGAATTATGGGATAACATAAAGAAACCAAACTTAAGAGTTATTGGGATACAAGAGGGTATAGAGGTCCAAACCAAAGGAATGAGCAATCTATTCAATGAAATAATACTAGAAAACTTCCCAGACTTAAAGAATGAAAAAGAAATCCAAATACTAGAAGCCTACAGGACACCGAATGTGCAAAATCATAAGAGATCCACACCAAGACTCATAATAATGAAGATGCCCAACATACAGAATAAGGAGAGAATCTTAAAAGCCAGAAGAGAGGAAGCAGATTATATTTAGGGGTAATCCAATCAGGATAACAGCTGATCTTTCAACACAGACTCTGAAAGCTAAAAAATCCTGGAACAACATATTTCGAATGCTGAAAGAAAATGGGTTCCAACCAAGAATTATGTATCCAGCGAAATTAAGCTTCAGGATTGAAGTTGAAATAAAAATCTTCCATGATAAACAAAAGTTAAAAGAATCTGCAGCTAGAAAACCAGCTTTTCAAAACATCCTTGGCAAAACATTACAGGAAGAGGAAATGAAAAATAACAATGAAAATCACCAGCACTAGGTAGCACAGTAAAGGAAAAAATAATCAAAGAGGAAAAACAAATCATGTTAAGTAACATACATAAACAAATATGGCTGGAAGTACAAACCATATCTCAATAGTAACCCTAAATGTTGATGGCTTAAATTCACCAATCAAGAGACACAGGCTAGTAGAATGGATTAAAAAAAAAGATCCAACAATATGCTGCCTACAGGAGACTCATCTGATTGGAAAAGACTTACACAGACTGAAAGTAAAAGGTTGGGAAAAATCATACCACTCATATGGACCCCGGAAGCAAGCAGGGGTGTCCTACTTGTATCAAATAAAATAGACATCAAGCCAAAGTTAATCAAAAGGGATAAACAAGGACACTACATACTGCTCAAGGGATCCATACACCAACAAGACTTAACGATCATTAATATATGTGCCTGAAACAATGGTGCAGCTACGTTTATCAAACAAACTCTTCTCAAGTTCAAGAGTCAAATAGACCACAACACAATAATCATGGGAAATTTTGACACACCTCCCTCACCACTGGACAGATCTTCCAAACAAAAATTGAATAAAGAAACCATAGAGCTCAATAATATAATTAATAACTTAGACTTAATTGATATATACAGAATATACCACCCAACATCAAGTGGATATACTTTCTTCTCAGCTGCACATGGATCCTTCTCAAAAATAGACAATATCTTAGCAGTTACAAAGGAGTAGAGATACTACCATGCATTTTACCTGATCATAATGGAATGAAATTGGAAATCAATAATAAAATAAGAAAGAAAAAATCCTACATCACATGGAGAATAAACAATATGCTACTGAATGAACAAAGGGTTACAGAAGACATCAAAGAGGAAATTTAAAAAATTCTTAGAGGTAAATGAAAACTAAGACACAACATATCGAAATCTCTGGGACACTCTGAAAGGAGTACTAAGAGGAAAATTCATTTCATGGAGTTCATTCCTTAAAAGAAGGAAAAGCCAACAAATAAATGACCTCACACTACACCTTGAAGCCTTAGAAAAAGAACAAATCAGCAGCAAATACAGTAGAAGGCAAGGAATAATTAAAATCAGAGCTGAAATCAATGAAATCAAAACAAAAGAAACAATCGAAGAAATTGGCAAAATTAAAAGTTGATTCTTTGAAAAAATAAATAAGATTGATAGACCACTAGCCACGCTAACAAAGAGAAGAGAGAACCCAAATTACTAGCTTACAGGATGAAAAAGGCAACATCAGGACAGACAATATTATCTTCAGAAATACAGAAGATAATTAGAAATTATTTTGAAACCCTATACTCTAATTAAAATAGAGGATAGTGAAGGCATCAATGAATTCCTTAAGGCATATGACCTACCCAGATTGAGTCAGGATGTTATAAAAAAAACCTAAACAGACCAATATCACGTGAGGAAATAGAAGAAGCTATCAAAAGACTACCAACCAAGAAAAGCCCAGGACCGGACGGATATACAACAGAGTTTTATAAGAACTTTGAAGAAGAACTAATACCAATACTCTAATCTATTTCAGGAGATAGAAAAAGAGGGAGTACTTCCAGATTCATTCTATGAGGCCAATATCACCCTGATTCCCAAACCAGATAAAGACACCTCAAAGAAAGAAAACTACAGACCAATATCCCTAATGAATTTAGATGCCAAAATCCTCAACAAAATTCTGGCAAATCGGATACAAAAACATATCAAAAAGATCATGAACCATGACCAAGTGGGATTCATTACTGGGATGCAAGGCTGGTTGAATATACGGAAATCAATAAATGTGATTCACCACATCAATAGACTTAAAGATAAGAACCATATGATCATCTCGATAGATGCTGAAAAGGCATTCAACAAAATCCCTTTATGTTCAAAACTGTAGAAAAATTAGGGATAACAAGAAATTACCTCAAAATGGTAAAAGCTATATATGCTAAGCCTCAGGCCAGCATCATTCTAAATGGAGAAAAATTGAGGGTATTTCCTTTAAAATCTGGAACAAGACAGGGATGCCCTCTCTCACCACTTCTATTCAACATAGTTCTTGAAACACTATCCAGAGCAATTAGACGAAAGAAATTAAAGGCATAATTATAGGAAAAGAAGAACTTAAATTATCACTATTTGCCGATGACATGATTCTATACCCAGCAGACCCAAAAAATTCAACCAAGAAACTTCTAGAACTAGTAAATGAATTCAGCAAAGTGGCAGGATATAAAATCAATACCAATAAATCAAAGGCATTCCTGTATATCAGTGACAAATTCTCTGAAATGGAAATGAGGACAACTACTCCATTCACAACATCTTCAAAAAAAATAAATAAAATACCTGGGAATCAACAAAAGGTGGAAGAGCTATACAGTGAAAACTATAGAACCCTTAAGACAGAAATAGAAGAAGACTTTAGAAGATGGAAGGATTTACCTTGCTCATGGATTGGTAGAATTAATATTATTAAGATGGTCATACTACCAAAAGCACTTTACAGATTCAGTGCGATTCCCATCAAAATCCCAATGACATTCCTTGCAGAAATAGAAAAAGCAATCATGAAATTATCTGGAAAAACAAGAGACCCAGAATAACTAACGTAATTCTAAGCAGGAAGAGTGAAATTGGTGAAATTGATTCCAGATTTTAAACTATATTATAGAGCAATAATAACAAAACAGCATGATACTGGCACCAAAACAGGCTGGTAGACCAATGGTACAAAATAGAGGACACAGAGACAAATCCACAAAATTACAACTACCTTATATTAGACAAAGGTGCTAAAACCATGCAATGGAGAAAGTGTAGCATCTTCAACAAATGGTGCTGGGAAAACTGGAAATCCATATGCAAGAAAATGAAATTGAATCCCTTTCTCTCACCATGCACAAAAGTCAACTCAAATGGATCAAGGAGCTAGGAATCAGACCAGAGGCTCTGGGTCTAATAGAAGATAAAGTTGGTCCTAATCTTCATCACGTGGGGGCAGGCTCCAAATTTCTTAATAAAACACCTATAGCACAAGTGTTAAAACTAAGAATCAACAATTCACAATAGCCAGAATGTGGAACCAACCTAGATGCGCTTCAATAAATGAATGGATTAAAAAAATGTGGCATTTATACACAATAGAATATTACTCAGCACTAAAAAATAATAAAATGGCATTTGCAGGCAAATGGATGGCATTAAAGCAGATTATGCTAAATTAAGTTAGCCAATCCCTAAAAAAACAATTGCCAAATGTCTTCTCTGATATAAGGAGGGTGACTCAAAATGGGATAGGAGGAAGAGCATGAGAAGAAGACTATCACTAAATAGGGAAGAGAGGTGGGAGGGAAAAAGAGGGAGAAGGGGAGTTGCACAGAAGATCGAAGGAGAACCTCATTGTTATACAGAATACATATATGATGTTGTAATGAGAAAAAGAAAAAAAAAGTGTGTTACATTAGATTAGAGAGAAAGGATGGGAGAGGAAGGGAGGAGTAGGGAGGATAGGAAGGGCAGCAGAATAGAACAGACAATATGATTGATGTATGTACATTCCATGTATGTATTATATATCAAAATGCATTTTACTGTCATGCATGACAAAAAAATAAAAATTTTAAAAAAAGATACATTGAAAGATGAGGGGCAGAAGGTTTCTATATAACTAGTGGCTTGCTAGATGAAGTATTCTATGCAGTTATCCTAGAAAGCTCTTCAAGAAAATTTAAAAATAATTGATTTACGGAGAGAATGTATGAAATAATTAGGTATAAATACCTTTCAGTTGTACATCGATCTGCAATCATTTGCAGTTTTTTCAGTAATTCTAAAAGTATATTTTGTTATAGAGTATGTATTAGTGCATGATCTGACAGTTGGAACATTGTAGAAATGAAGCAGTAGTGAACGATAAATGCCTGTCACAATGAACGATAAATGCCTGTCACAATTATATAGAAACCTAATATAAATCTGATAAATAAATAGAACCTTATTTACTTTATTTTTAGGGCCTTATTTCTCTAGGGTGGAACTACTTAGTATAAAAATGTCTTTAAGCTTCCTAAAGTAAGCCAAATTGCTTTCCAATATGGTTGTACAAATTTTTGAGTCTTGTTATTGTGTAAGATGCTATTTCCTTATGTGGAAACTTATACTTGATAGAACTGAAAATGTTTTACCTACCTGATGGATATGACACCAAGTTATTTTAATTTCTTTGATAACTAGTTGTGCATCTTGTCCACCTTCCCTGCCCTGTACTGGGGATTGAATCCAAGGACGCTCCACCTCTGAGCTACACACCCAGTTCTTTTTTTTTATTTTCTAAGTTACCGAGGCTGTTCTGGATCTTATAGTACTTCTGCCTCAGAGTCCCAAGTAGCTGGGATTACAAGCATGTGTCACTGCACCTATCTGGGTTGAATATCTTTTTATGTTTTCTAGTCTTGTTCCTTTATGGTTTGTATCTTTTCAGAAATCCTTTCTACTCTTTTTAAAAGCTTCTGTGTTTTCTACAAATTTGAATTAATATGCAGCCTCTTTGGGGTTAGAGGTATCATTTAGTGGAAGAGGGAACACTTTCATAGTTAATATAAGACCCTGGGTTGGATTGACAGCACCACCAAAAAGAAAATAATGTTGCTATGTGGTATAATGTCACCTCTCCTACCTATATCTACCAAGCTACCCATGCATATGTTTACAGCTTCAAATGTTTACAGAGAGAGAATTATGTAAGGAACTCTCCATACTCATCATCCATATTTAGCAGTTACCAAAGAATTGGCCAAGCTAGCATAATTTTGTCTTTAATGTGTTTTAAAGCTTATTGTAGATCTTGGATGAAGAATATAAAGGTAAAATCAACTATTATACCATCAGAATTAAGCATCTTATATAGTATTTCAGTCCGTATTCAGTTTTCTCTGTTTTATTAAAAATGTCTATAGTTTGTTTAAATCACAATTCAACAAGGTCCTCAGATTTAACTATTTTCCTCCCCGATCTTTCTGGGGATCTAACCCACGTCCTTACTGCATGCTAGGCAAACATTCTACCGTTAAGCCTATATCCCTGTCCCCAATCTTCCTCCCACCATCCTGTTTCCTAATTCTTTTAAATCCTTGAGCAACCTCATTCTATCTTTAATCTTCTTGCTGTTGACCTGTTGAAGGAATCAACGAGGTAATTCATTAATATTTCCACACTCTGCATTATTCAGTGTTGTCGTTTAACTTTTATTTCTGTATTCTGTAAACTAAAAGTTAGCTTTAAAGATTTTTTTAGAGCTGGGAGTGGTGGCACACCTGTAATCCTGGAGGCTCTGGAGACAGGCAGGATGATTTCGAGTTCAAAGCCAGCCTCAGCAAAAGTGAGGTGCTAAGCAACTCAGTGAGACCCTGTCTCTAAATAACATACAAATAGGGATAGGGATGTGGCTCAGTGATCGAGTGCCCTTGAGTTCAGTCCCCAGTACCAAACCAAACCAAACCAAAAAAAACCTTTATTAGATTTAGATTAAATTTCTTTGGGGAAGAAATTAAATTTCTTTGTCTGAGAGACAAAGGAGTACTTTGTAGGTGGTGTGATAACCTCATATCACGTCACATCAGGGGTCACATAATGTGCGAATGTTTTACCTATTCCTAACAGTGTTAATGTTGAATTTGTGGAATTCAGGTGGTTTCATCTTAATCCCTTCATAATAAGATGTTGATCAAGTGGTTCATTAAATGATGATATTCGGATTGTCGTTCCTCCTATATTTATTATAGCTAGAATTCTTTAAAACAATTTTGTCTCATCAACTTGAGTTACTTGGTCATCATGAAATACAAGAAAGTAATATCGTGAAATACAGGGAAGACAGGATAAATGATTGATTTGTCCCCTTTCATTTGTCTGTGTTCTGAGTAAGGAGTCAGTGCCCTACTTAGTTCCAGTAATGACCAAAAAGGCTTGTTTTATATCACTATTGTAATTTGAGTATCATGAATGTAGATTATTTTTAGGTGACTTCAAGTGGGAAGTCTAGATTAACTATTTTATCGCTGAAGCAGAAGCCTTTTCTTCTAACTATACATCATCATTGTATTAATTTCATTTTAGAAAAAACATGTCTTTTAGTTTAAATGAGAATGTAAACATAAATTTCTAATTTTTATTTGTTATGATATTTCACAGTTCATGTTTTCATTGGTCATGCATATTTCTTTTTGGTACCAGGGATTTAACTGAGCAATGCTTAACCACTGAACCATATCCCCAGCCCATTTTAAAATTTTTAATTTTGAGACATGGTCTAAGTTGTTTAGGACTTTATTAAGTTTCTGAGGCTGGCTTTGAACTTGCAATCCTTCTGCCTCAGTCTCTCAAGCCCCTGGAATTACAGGTACACCATGCCTGGCTATATTTTTCTTTTTGATTAGTCATGTCTTGATGTACTCTTTTTCATTCTTTAATTTATACCTTTTTGATTTATTAAGGCTTTTTATTTCTTATTGCAATTTCCCACTCTAATTTATAATTTTTTTTAAAAATTTATTTTTTAGTTGTAGTTGGACACAATACCTTTATTTTACTTATTTTTATGTGGTGCTGAGGATCGAACCCAAGGCTTTGCAAATGCTAGGCGAGTGCTCTACCACTGAGCCTCAACCCCAGCCCCTCTAATTTATAATTTGCTTTAAGTTTTTAAGATTATTTTTTTTTGAAAGGGGATAGAATACAATAGATGTAAAGTTTCACGAATCTTGCTTAGTGCCACTATTCTTACCTTAGTGTTCTGTCATATTCTCTTCTATTTTCTTTCTGTTTTGTTTTTATATAGTTAAATATTTTTACGAAATAAGTGTTATGTTAATGCTTTGCTTTAAATAAAATGATTACTTTTATAATGATATGAAATAACATGTTTTTGTCAGGGTGGGCCATACTAATGTTGTGTTCCTTTCAAAACATTCCACCTAATCACTAGTGTTACTAGGTGCCATATAGTTGAAGAAAAAGAACCTTGTTTAAAACAAAGAAGTAATTTATAATTTACATGGGTTTATGTTATATTAATTTTACAAAGGAAAATATCAAAATACTGAGTCATATTTTCTAGTAATTGTTGCAGGATTATAATATACTATCAGTATCCACATTTTTGCAAATTTGAATAATGCATTAATTTCTTTTCTGAAATAATTCATTTTCTCTTATTTTAACTAGACACTTGGCATTTCACCTGAAGAAAAATTTGTTATTACAACAACAAGTAGGAAAGAAATTACCTGTGATAATTTTGGTGAGTAAATTAAGCACTTGATGTTTTAAATTAAGCACTTGCTTTTAAATTTAATGTGTAATGATAGGGCAATAACTATTACACAAATATGTATTCAAAACTATTGATAGTTTGATTATTTTTATGTGATGGAAGAGAAAAAATGGCTATTTGTGCATAGTTTACTCAGAAGTCATTTTTCATGCCTGATTATAGAATAGTAGTTGCTAACAGGGCTACAGAAGATAAGACCTTTCTCAATCCTTAGCACAGTTTGGACCTCAAGCTGACTTTTAGCTTCAACTTGAACTTATTTTGAATACTTCCATTTTTCTGTTTTTACCTATTCCATTTTCTGTTAAGTTTTTAGGACCTGCCAGTTTTTCATGCCTGATTCCTTTTAAATATAACCATTCTTCCCCATTCATGTTAATACCACTCTAATGCAGAGCCTCATTTTGATTTTCTGTGATAGTTTAACTTATTATGAATTGAGTTTTCAGATGAGTTGAAATATTTTTACCTGTTCAATTGGTGTATCCTTAACAAAATAGCTGAATTTTTAGATCGGTTCATTATTTGAGAGTTTTTCTGTACCATTGTTAATATATTACATAAATAAAATCAACATACTCGAAATTGTAAGTTCATTTGAATTTTACGATGCTAACCTAGCACTTAAGATTTTAACTCTTGGTTACAGATGAAACTGTTAAAGATGGAGTCACTCTGTACCTGTTACAGTCAGTCAATCAGTTACTACTAACAGCTACAAAAGAACGAATTGACTTCCTACCTCATTATGACACACTGGTTAAAAGTGGCATGTATGAATATTATGCAAGTGAAGGACAAAATCCTTTGCGTAAGTATCTCATTCTTGGTAATTTTGATAAACTGTTACTCTCCTTTATTCCGTGGTCCCATTTCTTCAAGTTTTATAAATCCTCTCATTTTAGAAGAGTCTGACCACTCATTTTGAGCTTGCTTCAACTCCCTTTTCTTCATAGCATACTTTTATTTTTAACCTAAGTCATCTTCAAAGTAAAAATAATCACCTTTAAAGCTACTCTACTAGTGGAACTCATATTCTTTTTCAATACATGAGGAATCTTATTCCTCGTATCTTTTCATCTACTGTATGTTTTTCTCTCCTGATTTATTCTTCCTGGCCTCCTACAAACCTCTTGCAATTAAATCTCCTTGAATGAGTTGACTGTTTTCACTATCAACAGCACTTTTCTTCTCTTCTTTCCTTCTTACTGTGGCTAGGTGTCTGTCCCTGCCTAATTTTAGGGTTAAATTTGGTCATTTTTAGTTAAATTTTGAAAATCTAGCATCAATTTTCAGTTATTTGTCATTTTTAAATCACTTTGTCAACCCTGATACACTTTCTTCACTTGGCTTTCAAGAGACCACACTGTATTACTTGGTGCTGGGATTGAACCCAGTCTCACATGCTAAGTATGTCCTCTACCCTAAGACCTTAGACCATGTTCTCTTAGTTATTTCTTACTCTGCCTGTCCTTTATTTTCTCTCCCCACATTCTTTTTTTGTTGTTGATGTTCTTTTTAGATATACATGACAGGAGAATGCGTTTTTATGTACCATACATACATGGAATATGACTTATTCTAATTAGGATTCCATTCTTTTTTTTTTTTTTTTTTTTTAATCTTTATTTTTATGTGGTGCTGAGGATCGAACCCAGGTCTCACACATGAGAGGCGAGCGCCTCTTTTCACACTCTTAATCATTTCCTTTGCTGTGCAGAAGCTTTTAAATTTGATGCTGTCCCACTTCTTATTTAGTTATTTATTTATTATTAATATTTTTAGAGAGAGAGAGAATTTTTTTTTATTTTAATATTTAATTTTTAGTTTTCGGCGGACACAACATCTTTGTTTGTATGTGGTGCTGAGGATTGAACCCGGGCCGCACGCACGCCAAGCGAGCGCACTACCACTTGAGCCACATCCCCAGCTCATGGATTCCATTCTTATGGTTGAACATGATGTGGAGTTATGCTGGTCTTATTCATATATTCCTTCACTGTATTTAGTATTCTGTTCCCCCTCCCTTCCCTTCATTCATTCCCCTTTGTCTTATTCAGTGACACCTCCCACCCCTATTGTATGTTAACATCCACATATTAGAACTTTTGGCCTTATGGCTGAGTAATATTCCATTGTGTATATATACCACATTGTCTTTTAAAAAAAATATTTATTTTTTTGTAGTTGTACACAATAACTTTTATTTATTTGTTTTTATGTGGTGCTGAGGATCAAACCCAGGACCTTGCATGTGCGAGGCGAGCACTCTACCGCTGAGCCATAACCCCAGCCCTACCACATTGTCTTTATCCATTCATCTGTTGGGCATCTAGGTTGGTTGTTTCCCCACATTTTTTTTTTTTCCCCAGTTGTAGATGTACACAATGACTTTATTTATTTCTCTTTATATGGTGCTGAGGTTCAAACCCAGGGCCTCACACATGCTAGGTGAACACTGTACTCCTGAGCTACAACCCCAACCCTTTCTCCACATTGTTAAGGTTGAATTGTCTCAGGGTTTGATACTTGGCCTTTTATCTTCTTTCTTCTTTATTTGGTAATTCAAAACCATACCTTTAAATACCATCTTATAGAAGTGACTTTCAAATTGAGGTGGGAAGAAATGGCCATTTTTAGTTAAATATTGAAAATAGTATTAGAGTTCTTTCCTGAATTCTATTTTGATCCATATAGCTGCCTGCTTGGCACCACCACTAAGATGTCTGAAGTGTGATCCCTGAATTCTGTTTGACAAATAATCAGTCATCGTTCATTCTTTCCAGTTGCTCAGACGAAAAATCATTTTTCACCACTTCTATTAATGCTACCTGGTCTGAGGTACCATCAAATCACCCTACTTGCACAGTGATCTCTTAGTTGGTCACTTTCTCTTTTATCCCAGTCCATGGAAGATTTGAGAAGTCAGGTTGTGTCATTCTGCTGAAAACAACTCATGATTCCTCATTTCGCTAAGAGTAAAAGCCAGAGTCTTTATAAACTCCTAGGGTGTAGTAGCTTTGCTTTCTACTACTTTTCCCCCTTGTTTATTCATTCCACTCCAGTGTCATCCATCTTTTCAAATGGTGCCCTCTGTCTGGAATGCTCTTGTCCTAGATAAACCTAGGATTTTTTACTTCGCCTCATTCAAGTATTGTTTATCTGTTACCTTTTCAGAACTTATTTGATCACTATATTATTTAGTCCCTTCACTCTACTATGGGTCTTTTAACCATAGCACATACCACCTTCTTCCAAGCTGTAGAATTTACTTTATTGTGATTACATTTTACTTTCTGTCTTTCTCCAGTAGAATGTTGAGTTCTTAAGAACAAGAATTGGTTTTGTATAGTTCTTAGAATAATGTGTGGCACATGGTATGTGTTTATTTGAATATTAAGTCAATCTTTAGTTATTTCCCTGAGGATAAAATTCTGAATAAGACTTTTTTTTTTTCTACCATCATTATGTGAATAAGTAGTGTTTAAACTCTTTCTTTGATTTCTGTGACTTTATAATATTTCCCTGGATTGTTTCCTCCCTGTTTTCTTGCTTCTGGTTCTTCTTGACTGTGTAGTAGTTGATTTTCAAGTCATACTGATATTTTCTTAGAAAAGTGATCCAATGTTTAGCTATTATATCTATGCCAATGAAGCAAAAAGCTTTTCCTCTCAGTTTAAGCCCAGTATCTGCTCCCTATTTAATACCACTATTCATTAAACTTTATGTAGTTGCATAGCATTATATCTAAAATTGATTTTTTTCTTTCCTCCTCTTTAAATATTCCCTTATGGGAAATATGACCTTTCCTTTCTGTTCTTTTTTGGGGGAGAGCGGGGCAGAAATTCAAAGTTGTCTTAGATTTACTTCCCTATCTATCTCTCTTTTCTTTTTTTGGGAAGGGATATTGGGAATTTAACCTAAGGGTGCTTTACCACTGAGCTACCACCCCCAGTGCTTTGTTTTTTATTTATTTATTTATTTATTTATTTATTTATTTATTTATTTATTTATTTATTTATTTATTTATTTATTTATTTATTTTTGTGGTGTTAGAGATTGAACCTAAAGGGCCTCAGGCCTGCCAGGGAAGCATTCTACCACTGAGCCACATCTCCAACCCTTATTTTGAGACAAGGTCTTGCTAAGTTGCTGAAGCTGACCTCAAATTTATGATCCTCCTGACCTAGCCTCCTGAGTTGCTGGGATTATAAGCATGCACCACAGAGCTTGACATCCTCTCCTTTTTTAATCACATACTAAGTACTATGAATTTCTCCTCTTTCTCTTCTCCCCACCTTCCCAAGGGCACTCTTTCTCTGAGGTATGTCCCCAACCCTTTTCATTGGGCTGGGATTACAGGTATGCACCACCATGCCTAGCTGAATTTCTTCTTTTTTCCCATTTACTATAATGTTCTATCTTCATTTTCTAGAGTTATTACCCTTAGCCAGATTCTTATATATATTATCTGAATCATGGTAACTTTTTGTAGTTTATGAACATTGCTGTCTTTTAAGTGTTTAGAGTGAGTGGAAGTGCTTGCTGGAGAGTGACTGTATTGGTTGATTACAGTTCTGTTTGGGTTACACTTCTGTGGAATTAAGACATAAATTTGGTATGTTCCTTTTCTTTCTAATTAAAAGAATAAAGTAGGAAATAATTTGAGTAGTGGCCCTGAAAAAATATAAAAAAATTAATGCTGAGCCAATGATAAACTCAATGTCAAGTTAGTGTTGTTATAGAGAATCAATAGTAGTGTTCTGTCAGTTTTTAAGATGTGTTCTGCCATTTGACAAGTTCTGATAGTCTTTAGAATTCTATATCCTAAATAGTTCTTAAGAGATACTTGTATACAATTGCTTTATATTTGCTTCTATGTCTCTGTTCCTATTTTTGACTTGTGCATGATATAATGACATACATCAGATTTCTATTTGCTTTTATGGTATGGTCTTCTGTTTGTCTCTTAAGTCTATATGTCTGTCTTTTTATTATAAACTCCTTGAACCAGGATTTGTGGCTGGCTGACTTGTGCCGTATAGTGCCGTACAAGTACTGGTTGATGACTGCTTTTTTATGATGGTAGTGATTGGCGATGATGCCTTTTATTATGCATTTTATCATTAGGATCAGGAAAATACTTTAATTCTAGCTCTTTGGAAAATAAGTGATGATTTTAAGGTACTTCAGAGTTTCTTCTGCTTTAAACTTTTATGCAAAGAATTTTAGGGAAAGATTAAGCAATAGTTTTTTCTTTTTTCAGCATTTGCTCTTGCGGAATTAATCGACAATTCATTGTCTGCTACTTCTCGTAATGTTGGTATTAGAAGAATACAGATCAAATTGGTAAGAAAATAATACTTAAAGAAATTTAGTATTTCTTTTGATAAAAGTGTAGTGTAAGTTGATTAGAGAAAATTAGAAAACAGAAATTAAACTATAGTAGAAGTAATTATCTGATGTCTCTTTATCCACTTAAAATTTCTTCTTGGATCGTTTATTCTGTGCTTACGTGTGTACTTGCATGTAACATTTTGTTTTTGTAATCTTCTACTCTCCCTTAATAGTACATTGTATATATGAGTATTGTGATATATAATATCCCATTACTCCAGAATGATTTATTGACTGTAATGAAAATAGCATAATAAGGCTTCTATTGCTTAATAGATTTTTTTCCTATATTTTTGCTGTTAGAAGTAATGCCGAAATGATGCACATTCTTATACATCTTTGTACATGTCTCTGATTATTTTCTGAAGATAAAATCTGAGAAATACTGTTTCTGGGTTAAAAGTCATGAAGAATTCGAAGGATTTTAATAGATATAGCCAAAGTGCCTTTCAGAAAATTATATTACTTTACACTTTGATGAGCAATGTATGAGTGAACATGTTGATTGAATCACCTTTCATGTTTTAAATATTGATTTGATTTTTCCTGTCTTCTTGAACTTATTTTGTTTCATAGCTTTTTGATGAGACACAAGGAAAACCTGCTGTTGCAGTAATAGATAATGGAAGAGGAATGACTTCTAAACAGCTTAACAACTGGGCTGTGTATAGGTTGTCAAAATTTACACGGCAAGGTGACTTTGAAAGGTTAGAAAATCTTACTTTTTTTTTTTTTCCCCAGGTAGCTATATGTTTTAATAGTAAGAACTCATATGCTTTTGTATACACATGATGAAAAGGTTTTGATGTTATCAATATATGTACTTTTTTTAAATAGAATTTTTGTGATCTATAATCAGAAATAGAACAATATTAACATTTTACCTTTTCATTTAACAGTTCCTTTTGTGTTTCTTGTGGTATGTAGGAGTTCTGTTGCATACTTTAAAGCTTTACACCTTTCATTACTAACTTAAATGTGATAAAAGTCTTCAGAGGAGTAGAAAGGTTTCAAAATAGGCTTTAGGAATTACTTTATATCACTTGTAAAATTCCTAAAATTGCATTTGGTTCTGTGGAACTCATTATTGCTCTAATTTCAGGTTTCTGTTTTTAAAAAGTATTCACAAAACTGGGTGTGGTAGTGTATACACTTTGCCAATTTTACTTAGTGAATTTGTACCAGTACATTTAATGGGATTTTTCATCTTAGAACTTAGGTTTATTATGTTATAATACCTTTGTTCTTTTTTTTTTTAAGAAAAAAAATTTTTTAGCTGTAAATGGACACAATACCTGTATTTTATTTTTATTTATTTTTTATTGGTTGTTCAAAACATTACAAAGCTCATGACATATCTTTCATACATTTGATTCAAGTGAGTTATGAACTCCCATTTTTACCCCAAATACAAATTGTAGAATCACATCAGTTACACATTCACATTTTTACATAATGCCATATTAGTGACTTTTGTATTCTGCTGCCTTTCCTATCCCCTACTATCCCTCCTCCCCTCCCCTCCCATCTTCCCTCTCTACCTAATCTGTTGTTGTTCAGTTCTCTCCCTTGTTTCTCCCCCCCCTTTCCCCTCACAACCTCTTATATGTGATTTCATATAACGTTGAGAGTTTCCTTCCATTTCCATGCAATTTCCCTTCTCTCTCCCTTTCCCTCCCACCACTCGCCTCTGTTTTATGTTAATCTTTTCCTCATGCTCTTCCTCCCTGCTCAGTTCTTAGTTGCTCTCCTTAAATCAAAGAAGACATTCGGCTTTTATTTTTTAAGGATTGGCTAGCTTCACTGAGCATAATCTGCTCTAATGCCATCCATTTCCCTGCAAATTCCATGATTTTGTCATTTTTTAGTGCTGCGTAATACTCCATTGTGTATAAATGCCACATTTTTTTTATCCATTCATCTATTGAAGGGCATCTAGGTTGGTTCCACAGTCTAGCTATTGTGAATTGTGCTGCTATGATCATTGATGTGGCTGTATCCCTGTAGTACGCTCTTTTAAGGTCCTCAGGGAATAGTCCGAGAAGGGCAATAGCAGGATCAAATGGTGGTTCCATTCCCAGCTTTCCCAGGAATCTCCATACTGCTTTCCAAATTGGCCCCACCAATTTGCAGTCCCACAAGCAGTGTACAAGTGTACCCTTTTCTCCACATCCTCGCCAGCACTTGTTCTTGTTTGACTTCATAGTGGCTGCATCTTACTGGAGTGAGATGGTATCTTAGGGTGGTTTTGATTTGCATTTCTCTGACTGCTAGAGATGGTGAGCATTTTTTCATGTACTTATTGATTGATTGTATGTCCTCCTCTGAGAAGTGTCTTTTCAGGTCCTTGGCCCATTTGTTGATTGGGTTGTTATCTTGTTGTTTAATTTTTTGAGTTCTTTGTATATTCTGGAAATTAGGGCTCTATCTGAAGTGTGAGGAGTAAAGATTTGTTCCCATGATGTTGGCTCCCTATTTACTTCTCTTATTGTTTCTCTTGCTGAGAAAAAACTTTTTAGTTTAAGTAAGTCCCATTTGTTTATTCTTGTTATTAACTCTTGTGCTATGGGTGTCCTGTTAAGGAATTTGGAACCTGACCCCACAATATGTAGATCGGAGCCAACTTTTTTTCCTATCAGGCGCAGAATCTCTGATTTGATATCAAGCTCTTTGACCCATTTTGAGTTAACTTTTGTGCATTGCGAGAGAAAGGGATTCAGCTTCATTTTGTTGCATATGGATTTCCAGTTCTCCCAGCACCATTTGTTGAAGATGCTATCCTTCCTCCATTGCATGCTTTTAGCTCCTTCATCAAATATAAGAAAGTTGTAATTTTGTGGATTGGTCTCTGTGTCCTCTATTCTGTACCATTGGTCCACCTACCTGTTTTGGTACCAGTACCATGTTGTTTTTGTTACTATTGCTCTGTAATATAGTTTGAAATCTCGTATCGCTATACCTCTATCAAAGGAATGCCTTTGATTTATGCGTGTTGATTTTATATCCTGCCACTTTGCTGAATTTATTTATTACCTCTAGCAGTTTCTTTGTAGACCCTTTTGGGTCTGTTAGATATATTATGATATCATCCGCAAATAGCGATAATTTAAGTTATAATTTAAGTTATTGGTCTGTTTAAATTGTGTGTGTCTTCCTGACTCAATCTGGGCAGATTGTATTGGAATATAGTGTTTCAAAATACTTTCTAATTATCTTCTTTATTTCTGTAGTTTCTGTTGTGATATTGCCTTTTTCATCCTGTATGGTAGTAATTTGAGTTTTCTCTCTTCTTCTCTTCCTTAGCATGGCTAAGGGTCTGTCGATCTTATTTATTTTTTCAAAGAACCAACTTTTAGTTTTATCAATTTTTTCAATGTTTTTTTTTGTTTCAATTTCGTTGATTTCTGCTCTGATTTTAATTATATCTTGTCTTCTACTACATTTCCTGTTGTTTTGCTCTTCCTTTTCTAGGATTTTAAGATGTAGTGTGAGTTCATTTATTTGTTGGTTTTTTCTTTTTTTGAGGAATGAACTCCAGGAAATAAATTTCCCTCTTAAAACTGTTTTCATTGTGTCCCATAGATTCCAGTATGTTGTGTCTGTAGTGTTGTTTATCTCTAAGAATTTTTTTTATTTCCTCCTTTATGTCTTCTGTAAGCCATTGATCATTCACTAACATATTGTTCATTTCCAGGTGATGCAGGATTTTTCCTTCCTTCTTTTATCATTGATTTCCAGCTTCATTCCATTATGGTCAGATAAGGTGCATGGTATTATCTCCACCCCTTTATATTTACTGAGAGTCGCCTTATGGCACCATATATGGTTTATCTTTGAGTAGGATCCATGTGCTGCTGAGAAGAACGTGTATCCACTTGATGATGGTTGATATATTCTATATATGTCGGTTAAGTCTACGTTATTGATTGCGTTATTGAGTTTTATGGTTTCTTTGTTCAGCTTTTGTCTAGAGGATCTGTCCAATGGTGACAGCGGTGTGTTGAAGTCCCCCATAATTATTGTGTTGTAGTCTATTTGACTCTTGAACTTGAGGAGAGTTTGTTTTATGAACGTTGCAGCACCATTGTTTGGTGCATTCAAATTGATAATTGTTATCTTGATGGTGGATGGTTCCTTTTAACAGTATATAGTGTCCTTCTTTATCCCTTTTGATTAACTTAGGTTTGAAGTTGATTTTATTCGATATGAGTATGGCTACTCCTGCTTGCTTCCGAGGGCCATGTGAGTGGTATGATTTTTCCCAACCTTTCACCTTCAGCCTGTGTGTGTCTTTTCCTATTATATTAGTCTCCTGAAGGCAGCATATTGTTGGGTTTGTTTTTTTAATCCAGGTTTCTAGCCTATGTCTCTTGATTGGTGAATTTAAGCCATTAACATTTAAGGTTACAATTGAAATATGGTTCGTACTTCCAGTCATGTTTATTTATTTATTTATTTTAGTTTGGCTAGTTTTTCCTCTTTGGTTATTTTTCTCCCCCTTTACTGAGATATCTCCCACTGTTAGTTTTGGGCGCTATTTTTCAATTCCTCTTTTTGTAGTATTTTGCTCAAAATGCTTTGTAGTGCTGATTTTTTGGCTGCAAATTCTTTTAGCTTTTGTTTATCGTGAAGTATTTTAATTTCATTGTCAAATCTGAAGCTTAATTTTGCTGTATACAGTATTCTTGGTTGGAATCCATTATTTTTCAGCGTTTGAAATAAGTTGTTCCAGGATCTTCTTGCTTTCATAGTCTGTGATGAAAAATCAGTCATTAACCTAATTGGTTTACCCCTGAATGTAATCTGCCTCCTTTCTCTCGTAGCTTTTAATATTCTCTCCTTGTTCTGTATGTTGGCTATCTTCATAATTATATGTCTTGGAGTTGGTCTATTACGGTTTTGGATATTTGGGGTCCTGTAGGCTTCCAGGAGTTGGCAGTCCATTCCATCTTTCATCTCTGGGAAGTTTTCTAAGATTATTTCATTTAATAAGTTGTCCATTCTTTTGGTTTGATCCTCTGTGCCTTCTTCTATCCCAATGACTCTCAAATTTGTTTTTTTATGAGATCCCATATCTCTTGTTTAGATTGCTCGTGAGATTTAAGCATCCTTTCTGTGTTGACTATATTCTTTTCAAGTTGATAAACTTTGTCTTCATTATCTGATGTTCTGACTTCTACTTGATCTAGTCTATTTGTAATATTCTCGTTAGAGTTTTTAATCTGGTTTTTGGTTTCCTGCATTTCTAGGATCACTGTTTGGTTGTTTTTTTTGTTTGTTTGTTTTTTTAAAATCTCTATCTCCTGGTAAAGCTCATTCTTTGCCGTTTGAATTTGTTTGTTTAATTCATTTTCAAAATATACTTTCATTGCTAGGATTTGCTGTCTCATGTCTTCTCTAATATTCCTTTCCATCTGAGTTAGGTATGCCTTGATTTCTTTCCCTGTCCCTGTTTCTGATGCTTCTAGGTCCTCCTGTAGATTTAATTTGTCCTGCATTGTTTGTAATCCTTTTTTCCCTTATTTTTTCATGTTGTTCACGTTACTTTCCAGCTATGTTTGACTGCTGTGTAAATGCTTTCTCCTATACGTTTGTTTTGGCTTTGTATATCTCTGTAGTCTCTCCTTTGTGGTGGGAGACTATGCCTAGAAATGTTGGGTTTTATTGTACTTTAAAGCTGATTCATTCAATTCATAAAAGGCTTCCGGGTTCTGTATGCATATAGTGATTTGTTGTTTGTTCTTAGGACTATATGTTTAGGTTAGGTGCTATGATGGTATGAGGGTTAGTATGTCTTGGCTACTTTAGAAGATTGCTCTACTGAGGGGGGATACTAACAGGCGATTGGATCAGGGTGTTGGTAGTGGCTAGGTATTTAGGTGTCCTATAGACAGCTTTGTGACATTCACTTATTTGCATTTAGACAATTACTTGTAATGGAAGACGTAATGCTTGGGATGAAATTTGGGGGGTAGGGGAATGAAGGTGCTCGTAAAAAGAAAGGAGAGAGATAGATAGATTAGAGGAGAATGAAAAGAACAATAAGACTTGAAACAGGAGAGAAAGAAGGAAGGAAAAAGGGAGAGAGGAACAGAGAGAGAAGCAGAGAAAAAATTGAAGTGTTAGAGATCCATTTTCTTCTCTTCCAGTAGGCGGAGCTTCTGCCCTCTACCTGCCAATAGCAATCCCTGTAAGGTGTCTCCTGGGATTCTCTCAGACTTGTCAGTCCAGAGCCGTTTCACTTCTCCGGCCCCTGCCCCCTTCCTCCTGTCAGCTGGCCAGCCAGGTCCTGTTCACTGGAAGCAGTTCCCCAGAGATCTAGTTACACTTGCAGCCCCACCGCGTGTCCCATTTAAGCCCCAGTGCTGTGGTAAACTGGCAGCTAAGACCTTGGGAGTCGCCGCTGGTGATATGGGGGATTGGGGGTCCGGGATCCCCTTTGCTTCCCTACAGACACAGATCCCTGAAGTTTCCTGGCTGCTTGTATCTGCATGGGGTGGGAGTCACACACCTGCTAATGTGGATTCTGCTGGAAAGGAATTCCGTCAGCTGAACTCCGATGTCGTCACCTCTCTCATGGCGGGCCCCAGGCTCCTTGCCGGAGTGTCCGAAGGGAGGGGTGGGACTGGTTTGTCGCCCGTTGGCCTCAGCTCCCGGCTTGCTGTTTCATAAAGGCTTGGCTAAAGACCTTTTCCTGCCAAGCTGCCTCTCGGAGGCTAGCGGCACCCAGTCACGTTTGCTGCTGGCAGACGGGCTGGCAGCCATGCGGTGGCACGTGAACAGTGGCTGGCGGATCTGGACCTCTGTGTCTCGTGGCAGGGATTTGCTTGTCTGGGGCAAACTGTCACTTCAAAAAATCCTAGTAGCTCCCAGCTGGTCTCTCTTCAGTGGAATTTTGCTAGGAGATTCTCCTTTAGTAGAATCTAAGCATTATCTATGTGTCTTTATGACCCCATCCCTGAGGGGGTATTGAAAGCGCTGCCTTTCTGCCTGCTGCCATGTTGTTCCTACCCGGCTGATTTCACTTATGGAAAAATGCTGGAGCAGGAGCAACCCTCAGCCAGTGTTAGCAAACCCATTGACCTGCCCTTGGAGGCCCTGCTAGGACAGCCGGGGCTGCCACGTCTGCCTGGGAGGGAAACCCGCAGAGGAGTGGGCAGCGGGAAGCAATGGAAAATGTCAGATAGCAGAAAGAGGGGACTCCGGGCTGCGGAGGAGGAAAGGCGGTAGACCGCAGAGAGGAGAAGACAGGAGATTGCACTGGCTGCCTCCAGACGTGGGTCTGCGGAGGAGAGAGTTGGGTGTGTGGCCGGCAGCTGGCGCAGAGCACCCGTGCTCCACCAGGCACTGGATCTTTTTTCTTGCTGTGGTCCGGCGCCCCTACTCCCAGAGCAGGCATGTGTAACGTCTGTATTTTATTTATTTATTTTTATGTGGTGCTGAGAATCGAACCAGTGCCTCACACATGCAAGCAAGAGTCTACCACTGACCTGCAACTCCCGCCCCATTTCTTTTTTTTCTTATTTCTCTCTTCTGAATTTTGTGGATCACTTAAACATCTTTTAGTGTTCTTTTTTCTTTTTAGAGTTTATCTTGTTTTTTGGGTTGCTCTAGGGATTACTGTATGCTATATAACTATGACTGTCTACTAGTATGGACATTTTACTTTTAAAGTGAATTGTAGGGATCTACCATAACTTATTTAGGTCCCTTAACTCACTTGATTTCAGCCATCTAACATAATTTTAAAAACTCAAGAAGACGGGCTAGGGTTGTGGCTCAGCGGTAGAGCACTCGGCTAGCACATTAAAATGAATAAAATAGAGGTATTGTGTGCAACTACAAACTAAAAAAAAATAAATATTAAAAACCTCAAGAAAAGTGAGCCCCTATTTTATTTATATATATATATATATTTTCCCCTTCATTTATTGGTAATATTTTTCTGTTTACTTTGATGTTAATATATTCACTTCAGCTTTCTTTTCAGTAGTGTTAAAATGGAAAATCTTTTTCCAGTCTCTTAACCTGTTTTCTTTATATTTAAAGAGGGTTTCATTTCAGCAAAAGATCATTGTATCTTAATATTTGACAATTTCTGCTTTTTAATTGAGATGTTTAGGCCACGTGTATTTAATGTTTGAACTTAATCATAACATCTTTATTGTTTTTTTTACATTCTTGTCTGCTTTATGTTGCTGTTTTTGACCCCTCTACCCCCAGACTCATTTCAAATAGTACCTTGCATGGGCATGATTCTACTTTCTCTTTCTTTGGCGTAGTAGCCACAACTACATTTTGTTTTTTTCACTGGCAACTTTAGGATTATTCATAATATGTCTCTTCAGTTTAACAATCTATATCGAGAAGTATTATTATGCAACTTAACATAAGTACATCATAGGAGTAGAGTATATACTTCCCATTTATATTATCTTGTCCTTTGTGCTTTTGTTTTCATACATCTTATTTTTGAAATTTATCATAAAAACCAAAGTATATTGGTATTTTAGCTTTGAATACCCAGTTATCTTTTCCTTTAACATAATGCTGTTTTTCAACGTTCTGACTTTTCTGGCTAGGGGTAGACACATCTGTTTATGCTCGGACAACACACTGTCCCTTTTTTAAAAGTCTTCTAGTTGTTGTTATTGTTAATTTTGGTAAAATAAATATAGAATAAAGTTTGTCCTTATAACTTTTTTCTTTTTCTGGTACTGGGGATTAATCCCAGGGATGCTTTACCACTGAGTAACATCTCCACTCCTTTTTTAAAAAATTTTGAGGCAGGATCTGATTAAGTTGCTGTGGGTCTCACTAAGTTGCTGAGACTGGCCTTGAACTTTAATCATCTGTTTTAGCCTCCCATATCACTGGGATTATAGGTGTGTCCCAGTGAGCCTGGCCATTATAACCCCTTTTTTGGGGGGGAGGGTGTACTAACAAATATTTGAGTGGCTTCTTAAAATCATAATGTATCTAATCAGAATCTAAAATCAAAACTCTAAAAACTAAGTCAACCCAGTGACACTTAAGAAATGTGCTTTCTTACAGTTAAATCTAAACACAGTGACCCTAAAACTATAATGGGGAACTAAAGCTGTGATATATTCATGTAGTACTTGTAGGTTTAGTGTCAAAATAGGTATGTGAATTAAAGGTGTTTAATAAATAATAAATGTTAGTTTACATAGTATTACCTACAAAGCAGTTATAAACTTTCCCATTGCTTAACTGCCAAATTCAAAGCAAACATTTTAAAGAAGTTTTAGAAAAGGATGGTAGGACTTTAATATAAATCAAGTTTTGTTTGTGAAATTTTAATTATGTAACATAGATCCTATCTCTATGGTAGCTCCAAAGATTGATTGAGATGAAATATACTCTTTGGCTGTAAGAGAGAGAACATTCATTTGAGATTTAGGGTTAATGTCAGAACTTTATAGTTCATTTGTCTTGAGATAAATATATGAATTGTAAAGTTCTGCATATTTCTGGATATGGCCAAACTATAACATTTGGGTCCATTTCTATTAAAACCAAAAAACATCATCTCTCAAAACTATATATGTAGTCTGTTTTGCTTTTTGTTAAGTTTATTCAACTTTTATTGGTACTTTTGTTTTTTTTATTTTTCCAATGTTGGAGATTAGACTCAGGGTGTCATATGTACTAGGCAAGCACTCTAACCACTGAGTTATGTCCCCAGCCTGGGAATATAAATTGAGAAAAATCTATATTTTCTGATCATTAAATTTATATGTGTCTCATAATAGTAAAAAATTGGTACACATATTGAAAAAACTGAACTTTCGTGAGTTTAATTTTTTATGTTTCACGTTCATGCTTGAAAATTCTAAATCATAGACTCCAAGTTCATTTTTAAGGCCTCCCTCCTTTTAAAAAATTAATGGCATCATTTGAGTTATAATAAGGACTAAGTATCACTGTTAACAAGAATCTTCATATATGCATGTTTACCCAGAACATATGTAGCTAAAACAGCACATTTGTTAATTTTGGCAATCTGTCTTTGTGAAAGATTTCTAAAGCTAAATAGAAATTGGAGTACTTATACAAGGCCAATAACATTTTAACTGAGTGCCTCTTATCAAGGCAAATCTAGGCTGAAGTGATGCACAACTACTTAACTCAAGACTTTTCTACTCCAGTTTTATTTAACACACAAATATTTCTCATTCTGTTATGGCAAATAGTTCAAATAATACTGAACTGAATCATTGCCTAATACAAGGACTTCAAATAAGAAACAAAATTATTTTTTAAAAAGGCAAAAGAATAAATGTTATATATGCTAAAGGGACCTGGAATCTGTAAGCTGATTCCAAAAATGAATTGAGTTTATAAAAATCTGGTGAAACCTGAACATTACATTCTTGCTTTGAAGAAGGACTATCCAGTCAGCTGAAGGGGATTAATAGAGATGTGTCTATACATAAATTTCAAGTTGTTTATGCTTGTGCAGAATTATCCAGATCTTCCCAAGACTGAATGGGCAGTTCCTGTGACTTTCTTCCTTTTTTGTATTCTCAAACAGGGTTATATGAAGTTCAGTTCTTGATGAACTGCTTATAACAGTTCTTATGAGCCAACCTGATGGGTGGTTCAGATTTCCCTCTGAGAAACAAAAGTGCTGACCACCTACAGTAGGATATTATAAGGAGAAGTCCTTTTTTCATCCTTCCGATTATGTATAATTTCTCCTTTCAAGGCTCTTATCATTCTTGTTTTTTCAAAAGGCTTAACTTTGAGGTGAAATAAAGGAGACTGACAACAAGAAATGATAATTTAATTCAAATATGAAGAAAATTAGATTGTATACCATACACCCCCAGAGTATCTCTGTATTACTGCTGCAGTACAATTTATAGCACTGCTACAGTTAGTAGATAAATATTGGCAGCTTGAGTGAGTTCATCTCTCCCCCCTCTCAAAGGGTATCAAATAAATACTGGGTAAGAGTAGCTTGCTAGGAGAGTTGAAATAACAAGTTAACCAATTTTGTCTCTGTGATAATCCAGTGCCAGCAGGAGGCAAGTACTGAAGAAGAGAAGGAACAGCTTTTATACTAAAAAAGAATTCCTCTGATCATTTTACCATCTCTTACAAAGAATTCAGGGAATTCAACAAGTAGAAAATTACATTATAGCCATTTTAAAGTAAATAATTTAGTGGCATTAATGACATTTGTAGTGCTTTGGAACCATTGCTATTATACATTCTTAGAAGTTTTTCATACTCCACCCCCAAATTTAAAAAACAATGTTCTGGGGATGAGCCCCCAGGATCTCAAACATGCTGGGCAAGTACTCTTCCATTGACCTATATCCCCATCATTTTATTTTGAGACAGGGTCTTTCTAAGGTTGCTCAAGCTGGCTTTAAACGTGTGTGTATGTGTGTGTGTGTGGTGTGTTTTTAGCAGGGATTGAATCCAGAAGCACTTAACCCACATCCCCAGCCCGTTTTTTCATTTTTATTTTGTTACGGGGTTTTGCTGAGTTGTACAAGCTGGCTTTGGACTTGAGATCCACCTGCCTCACACTCCTGAGCTGCTGGGATTATAGCAATGCACCAGCCATCATGACCAATTTGAAAATATCATACTCAATAACTTGCCATTCTTTGTATTCTCTTCCCCTGGTGGCTACTATTCTATTCTCTGTCTAAATGAATTTCCCTGTTCTAGGTACCTCATTTATGTGGAATCATACAGTATCTTCTTGTGTGACTTATTTCACTTAGCATAATCATTTTTTCAAGGTTCATATGTGTTGTAGCATGAATCAGAATTTTATTCCTGTTTATGGCTGAATAATTCCATTCTGTAGCCATACCACATATTTTTGTCCATTCTTTAGTTAATGGACACAGGGTTATTTCTAGCTTTTTGTCTAACACTTCTAAGAACATTTGTATACAAGTGTCTATTTCAGTCCCAGGTAAGTTTATATGAACACCAGATATTTATGGTGTATTTCTTCCTGAAAGTCTATCCATTATTGTTTTCCTCCCAGAAGATATTTTTTATAACTTGGATCTGCTCTTGATTTTTTTCTATGTATGATAAAGGGTGAGGATTCCCTTCCCACTCACACCTAAAGTAAATAAAATACTTATTAAAGGGTATTTTTGCTGAGAATGGCATTTTAGGTTGACTCCTCTTCCACATTAGGTACCTGGGATTGTAACCCAGGGGCACTTAACTCTACTGAGTCATATCCCCAGCCCTTGTTTATATTTCATGTAGAGACAGGGTCTCACTAATTTGCTTAGGGCCTTGCTAAATTTCTGAGGCTGGCTTTGACCTTGAGATCCTCCTGCCTCAGCCCCCAGGCCTCTGGGATTACAGGCATGTGCTATCATGCCCAACCTGTGGGTTGACTTCTTAAGAAATTTTTGGTACATTAAATATTAGTTTTTCTACTGATTTGCATGGTTTATGATGAGAAATCTGATGTTATTCCTACCTTTGTATCTTAATATATGTTGTCTCTGACCCAAAAAAAGTTTTCTTTTTATCATTGGTAAGTATTTGTGTTGTATAGGGTCAGGGTGTGCATTTCTTTGAGAAGAGGTGGTGTGAACATGCTTGTGGAGAGGCATTTTGAGAGTGTTGCGCAGGAATGGTATATGTGTGTTGTGTGTGAGCAGATTTGTGTCTCTTAGATAGGGATAGGGATAGGTTGTGTGTAGGTGTGTTGTGCAATTTTATATCTATATATCTGAAGTATTAATATATCTTACCTAGTCAATATTGGCTTTGTTTATTTAGAATATTAACATATGGAGTTGGGACTTTTTATGCTAGTTAAAACATTTTTATTCCTATTTTCTGTTTTCGTTTTTGTCTTCTGTTTTCTATTTTTGTTTATGTACCACCGAGCTACATCCTAACCCTTTTTTAAACAAATTTAATCTAATTAGTTAATATTTTTTTAAGTTGTTGATGGACCTTTATTTTTTATTTATTTATATGTGGCACTGAGGATCAAACCCAGTACCTTATGCATGCTAGGCAAGCTCTCAGCCCCTGAGCTACACCCAGCCCCTAATTTATTTTTTGAGATAGGATTTTGTTAAGTTCCTGAGGCTGGCCTAAAACTTTGGATCCTCTTGCTTCAGCTTCCCAAGTAACTGGAATTCCAGGCATATACTGCCATACCTGGCTTCTTTTTAAAATTTAAAATTTATCTTTTTTTTTTTCTTGTTACTCCTTTTTAAAACATTTTATAATTTATGAATTTCTGATTGTCTTTGAAATTTTATAATGCATAATTTTAGATATTCTCTCCAAATTAAGGACTTTAGGACCCTTTACCTCTGATACTTCCCTTCCTCCAAATCATACTTTGATTATTGAAAATATTACAGTTTGACTTTAGAAGTCCCACAATTTATATTCCATTTTTTCCTAACCACACTATTTTAAATATCTCACACATATTACTTTCAAAAAATTAACTTTGTATTTACCATATTATATTAATCTTTTGCATGTCAGTTGTACTTGGAGGTTCATTCCTTTAGAGCAAATTTCTTGGTGGTATTATCTCCAGTTTACAATTCTAGCTTGACAAAGCTTTTTCTTTGGACTCTATGTGGATTGTATTTCACTATCTTTGACTATTGCTGTCAAAGCCTAATAAGTGGTATTATCTTAACTGCTTGAACTCGGTCTATTTTCTAGTTGTTCCTTTTGGTGTTAACAATGAGGTAGATTTCTTTCTTTCTTTCTTTCTTTCTTTTTTTGTAGTTATAAAGCATGTCTTTATTTTATTTATTTTTTAAACTTGGTGCCTCACCTGTGCTAGGCAGTAACTTTGCCACTGAGCTACACCCCCAGTCCCTAGATTTCTTTTTACTCATCCTTTTTGGGGGCTCTATTGGTTTTCACAGATCTGTGGAGCCAGGGCTTTGAGAATATTTGTTCTATCCCTCATAATTGATTTGAGAGTATTTGTAGGATTATCAATTCTCTGTCTTGTCTTTTTCTAGGAATACATTTAAACTTGGTTGATTTTCTTTGATTATATCTTCCTCTTCTTTGATTTTTCTCCAGCTATGTCATATGTAGTTTTTAATCTTTTTATTTTTTTTGGTGGTGGTGGGGGAACCAGAGATTGAACTCTTGACCACTGAGCCACATCCCCAGCCCAATTTTGTATTTTACTTAGGGACAGGGGTCTAACTGAGTTGCTTAGTGCCTTGCTGTGGCCTGAGGCTGGCTTTGAACTTGAGATTCTCCTGCCTCAGCCTCCAGAGCCACTGAGATTACAGGCATGCGCCACCACGCCCTGCAATTTTTAACATTTTTCATTGAGTGTAACAGTGGTTCCATCCTCACCCCTAACAGTTTGTTTCTGATATTGGGAAGTGTTATCCCTGGTGATCTTCCCTATATTTGAAAGACCAGTGATGGCCCCTCTCCAGGGTGCCGTTATTCTACATTGGGAGTTTTCCTTAGCTCATCACTTGCCATGCTACATGTAAATGGAAGTATTTTAAGAAGTTTTGAAGTGGCAAACAACATTTTGAAGTGAAGGTCCTAGAGGCATAAAAATATGTAAGGAATTATTTAGTTCTGTTTGCTGAGAGATTTGGAGGCCAAAATTGCTATATAATTTCTTTAGGCACTTAAGTAGATTGTTTAAAATCACTGCATTGACATACTGTTTTATTTTAGTGATCATTCAGGGTATGTTCGTCCAGTACCTGTGCCACGGAGTTTAAATAGTGATATTTCCTATTTTGGTGTTGGGGGCAAGCAGGCTGTTTTCTTTGTTGGACAATCAGCCAGAGTAAGTAGAAAGATATCTTTTTACTTAAATTATTTTGAAGTTGACTTGTGCAATTATTAGCAATTTTTAAAGTCCTCTTTTAATATTTGACAGATGATAAGTAAACCTGCAGAGTCCCAAGATGTTCATGAGCTTGTACTTTCTAAAGAAGATTTTGAGAAGAAGGAAAAAAATAAGGAGGCAATATATAGTGGATATATTAGAAACAGAAAGGTACAATACACTTAATTCATAACTGTAAATGTATTCCTTTGGACAGATGATAGGACTGAATTTTTTTCTAATTTATTGGTAAGTTGCCAATGTCGTTTTAAAAATTTGAAGATAACGATAATTTTCAAATGAGTTACGTAGTTTTTCATTTTTTCTTTAATCATGTTAGTGGCAAAAATAATTGTTTTTGTGCTTCCTTATAGTAAAACTCTTCCTGTAATAAATTATATTATAAAGCCTAGTAAGCTTTCTGTAAATTGCTCATAAGAAATGTAAACTTTTTTACTTGGTGTGAATTTGGGTTTTAAAGTCTTTGTTAAAAACTGATCATGGAAATGATGTAAAGAAACTGTGATATGTTAGTTGACTTTCAGAAAATCAGAGCTCCAGAGAAACAAATGAGATTCTGTTGCAAGTTTATATTTAAATTGTCTTTTTAATATGACAAATATTTAACAAATTTGGATCTTGGCGGTGAGTACATAGAATTTATTGTGTATTCAACTTTTCTTTTTGAAACATTTATAATTTCTCATCTTAAAATCTTTATTTTAAAAGTAATTTTGAGCATTTTAAAACTTGTTTTCTGGGCTGGAGGTGTGGCGTGGTGATAGAGTACTTGCCTACCATATATGAGGTCCTGGATTCAATCCTCAGTACCTAAAAGAAAAAAAAAATTTATTCCAAAATAAATCAGAAAATTTAACAGGAAAGAAAATGAGAATATTGCCAAATGTCATATAATATTTTGGTGACACCCCCCCTCCCGGTGTCTTTTTTTTTTTTTTTTTTGGTGATACTAGAGATTGAACGTAGGGCCTAGAACATGCTAGGTAAGCACTGTACCAGTGAACTTCATTCCTAGCCCTTTATTTTATTTTGAAATAGGGTCTCACTGGATTGCCCAGATTGACCTCAAACTTGCAATTCTCCTGCCTCAGTCTCTGGAGTAGATAGCATTATAAGCATACATCACTAGGCTTGGCCCAATCCTGTATTTAAAAATATGTAACTTATAGCTTTGATTCTACATTTCTTTTTTTTTTAAGATATTGATGAACCTTTATTTTATTTATTTATATGTAATGCTGAGAATTGAACTCAGTCACTCACATATGCTAGGCAAGTGCTTTACAGCTGAGCCACACCCCAGCCCTGATTTAGATTTCTTATATTAACATTTAGAGTATTACCCTATTTTATAAAATGTGCAATATATTTTTAATTGCACTACAATATTTCTTATTTGTAGGATTGTACTATAATTACAAAGATACTGCCATGAAATCTTAATATTTTGTTAGGATTTTAATAGTTGACAATAAATTTAATCTTTTAAAATGTCCTTGGTATGTGTTCAAGATTAAACTCAAAAGTCACTTCAGCTTCAAGCAGTTGTGTATGAAGGACCTATCTGCTCAGTTCCTTATTTTTAGGAAAAAAGGAGAAAAAGCAATAAAATGTTGGCAATTTGATAGGTATAAATATTGCCTTTTCTTTTATTACTGCTAGGTTGAATTTATTTTTATGTTTTTTAGCTACTTTTACTTTTTCTATAATTTAACATTGCTCTGCTCAGGAAATTACTTTCATATATTCCACTTTATAAAAAATTGTATGTATTTAACAAATTACATATTTTGTAATATATTTGCCTAACAGACTTCTATGTCTTCTATCTTACCATCAAAAAGCCTTATTTAATATATTGGTGGAAATATTAATTGCCATGTTAAAACTAGTTAAAAGGGCTGGGGTTGTGGCTCAGTGGTGGAGCGCTTGCCTAGCATGTGTGAGGCTCTGGGTTCGATTTTCAGCACCACTTATAAATAAAATAAAAGTCCATTGACAACTAAAAAAAAACATGTTAAAACAAAAAAAGCTTAGGCATTAAAAAAAAACTAGTTAAAAAACAAGTTGAGAATGTAAGTGTATATTATGAAGCTTGAATAGGGCTGGGTCTCATGGATCATCTTTTCTTTGCCAGCTAAGTGCATCCCAACTGGCATTTAACAGGTAGCAATTGGTACTTGTTATTTTCTTTTACTGAGAAGTTTTTTCTAGACTAATGTTTTTGAACTTCTATCTCTGACCGTATAGTCATTTCCAGAATGTGGGTGAAGTTGGTGGTACTCTTTTCTTTCCTTTTTCTTTTTCCTTTCCTTTCTTTTTTTGGGTACTGGGGATTGAAACCAGGGATACTTTACCAGTGAGTTACATCCCCAGTCCTTTTTGAAATTGTTTCATTTTGGGACGGGGTCTCATTAAGTTGCTAATCCTGGCCTCAAACTTGTGATTCTTCTCCCTCAGCCTCCTAACTATCGAGGGTTGTGGGCAGCCACCATCATGTTCAATGAGCTGGTCGATCTTCCATCTGTAATTAGCAGTCTTGGCATATACAAATGTATGTGCCACTTAGATACCAACAATTCTCCAATCTGTTTTTTTTTTGTCAAGACTTTTCTGTTAGGATTATGATATTGAATCAGGCAGAGTTCAAACCATCTGATACTTTAAACAGTAAAGGATTTAATTATTTAGATACTTAAATGAGTATCAGAAAGGCCAAAGGAATAATCAGTCAGCTGAACCTCCTAGAGTGATGCCAGGACATTCTGAACTGGCCTTGGAGGGATGCTGTATCTTCTGTAATTTTGAAGTAGGAAGACCTCTGCTGGGTACCAAAGAGTTGGAAAGATCTCATTTCCACAGTTGCTCCAACGGAAATACAAAATTTCTGGTTATAACCAGTGTTTTAGTGGCCTGTGGATACTTTGAAGTTGAAATCTGGTTACTGGTCCTTCAGGGTATGATAATAGAAAACCTTTAAGATATTTCTAGAAATGGCTTCAGTCTTAATTTTGCTAATACATCTAATTGTTGAAAACACATTTGCATGCTTAACCCAAAAAGCTGGGGAATAATACTTTTTTGGTTTTCCAAACTTTGTAACCCCAAAAAGGCACAATAAAAGATGGTAGGAATGAATATAGCTGATTACATCCAGTACATCCATTTCCAATTTCATGTAGATGTCCTTCCCAGGTGTTGCACAAGTAACTCACTTTTGGTACAACCAGGTATGGTGGCATATACTGGTAATCCCAGGTACTAAGGTATCTGTCGTGGGAGGATTACAAATTCCAGGCCAGCTTCAGCAATTTAGCATGACCCTAAATGTCTTAAAATAAAAACTTAACAACAACAAAAAAAAGGGTGGAGTGGGGATTGACACTGGGTTCATTCCCCAGTAATACAAAAAAAATTAAAATAAACACACACACACACACACACACACACACACACACACACACAGAATCTTTAAACCTTTCTTTCTACCTGCTTCTTCCCAACTACCCTTTTTAATTATTGACTTCACAGTTAGAACTGACAATCTAGGGCTGGGGATGCGGCTCAAGCGGTAGCGCGCTCTCCTGGCATGCGTGTGGCCTGGGTTGGATCCTCAGCACCACATACAAATGAAGATGTTGTGTCCGCCGAGAACTAAGAAAAAAATAAATAAATATTAAAAATTCTCTCTCTCTGTCCCCCTCTCTCTCACTCTCTCTTTAAAAAAAAAAAAAAAAAGAACTGACAATGTGTGTTGCTAGGCATTCACCACATTTAATTCTGTTTTTAAGAATTGTTCCTTTTATCTGCCCTCTTTTTTTCCTTCACCCATTTCCAACTGCTCTAATTCAATCTTTCTACTTTCATCATTTATTTACCATATACTCTAAATTACCTTGATTTCCTTAAACTCTCAAATGTCTGAAATATTCCTATTCTGTCAACTTCTAAATGAATGTTGTCTTCTTTTTTTCTGTATAGTCCTTGATTTATATCTTTAGTGGTGTGTTATTTTGTTTATTTTTTTTCCCCCATTTCTTACCAAGTAGAATTTTATAAAGAGCAAGGACTCTAGTATTTTTCTTGAATATCTTATCTTTCTTGGGCCCAATTTGAAGCATAGGATTTGACATTGTGGATAGCTTTTTCCTTCCCATTGCTAGGGATTAAACCCAGGACATCACACATGCTGGGCAAGCATTCTACCCATGAGCTGTGTCCTCAGCCCTTGATAAATATTTGGATATAAACTTGCATCATTAGTAAAATCAAATCTGCTGTTAGTATGTATAATTTATAATATTAGTAATTTAATGTATAGATACTTAAGAATGGTTTTTGAAGTACCTTTTTTTTTATAGTAATACATGATTGATTTCCTGGTGGTTTAGTGTTTTTCTTTACAGTTTTTATATACATGGCAATATACACAGTATATTTAAGCATATTTATACACAAATATTCATGTAATTTTTCACAATAGACTGTTGTGTTAGAAGTTTATAATTCTTGTCCTTAAATCTCTCCCACCTCCCATCTGTAAGCTCTTGACATTTCTCTAAAAGTGGACTGGTGCCCAGGATAATTTTACTCCCTTTTAAACACAGTGTGTTTGGGTTAAATCAACTGAGTCCAGACTGTACCCTAGTTACATTAGATGTGGAAGGCCAGGCATTGGTCCTAAGTAGTAGGTATCCGATTAAGGTCTTATTCCATTGTATAGTAAGTGTCTTCCATTTTTTAAAATATTTGTCTTCACCTTTTCCTTTAGGATCCTAAAATTAGTTTAGCTTTATGAGATAGAGCATTCTTTATGTATGCTAATTTAATTGTCTGTGTGAAAGTTCTCCTGTCTTTACAGTGTCACACATTCACCTCGTTTGTTGTATTGGGCCAATTTTCTCCAAAAGTTTTCCTGAAGATTGTTTATGAAACCTATCCAAGTGGGTCACATTAAAATTTGATGGTGTAGTTTCATGTATAATTATAATTAAAATGCTTTAATCTGTTGTATTTGTATTCACTCTTACAGCCATCTGATTCAGTTCACATTACAAATGATGATGAAAGATTTCTACATAATCTTATCATAGAGGAGAAAGAAAGAGATAGCTTTACTGCTGTGGTTATCACAGGGGTACAACCTGAACACATACAGTACTTGAAAAATTATTTCCATCTTTGGACACGACAGTTAGCGTAAGTGATTATATTTGGATCAAAAAATGTTACTACTTATCTTTTTTAAGATAGAAAATATTACAGATACCTTAAAATCTATTTGATATTCCTTTTGTACAATTTCCTTCCCTTCAGAATAGTGTCAGTATCCTAACATTGCTGTTAAAATGGTTTGCCATTCATTCTGTAAATTTTATTTATAGATCACCTGAAGTTTACTGAGTATTAATTGAGGCACAGGATTTTTGGAACCTATTATAAAATTTAAAATGAACTTCTCTCCACATGTCCCCCTTTTGTGCTTCTTTTTCAAAGTAACTACATATTTTTCCATGTCTCATGTTTTATTTATTTTTTGTCTGATTTCTCCATTGAAATATCTTTCAGTACTGTATTCTCATTGCCTGGAAGTACAGCAGCTACATAATAAAAGCTCAGTAAATGTGTAACAAATGAATGTACCAATAAAAAAAATTCTGTATCCCTATATGACATATTAGTAGTTCTGAAAATAAGTCATTATGTGTTTAACCCAGTAAAACTTCTGGGTTTAACAAATATATATCCCATTAGACCAAATGCAAGGAACATTTATTTAATAGCTATAAGCTTTCTTTTTATAATATATGGTATATACTATATAGTGGATTGTTTTCATAATTCACATTAGGTTGAATTGTTTAGTCTTGTTAAAATGGCTGCATCTGCACAAAATTTATATTTAAAAAAAGAAAAAAAAATAACTTCCCATGTCAGATGCAGTGGCACATGCTTGTAATCCTGGCTATTCCGGAAGCTGAGGTAGGAAGATTGCAAGTTTAAGGCCAGCTGTGGCAATTTAGCAAGACCCTTTCTCAAAACATAAATTTAAAAAGACCTGGGGGTGTAGCTCAGTAGTAGATTAGCCCGTATTTTCAATTCTCAGTACAAACAAAAACTTCTCACATTTACCCCAAATGCTGTTATACTTGAGAGTTTCTCTATTAAGTGTATATTAACAGACTTTAAAAGTTTTTGTCTTTTATGGGAAAATAAATTTAGCTTTTAGGAATACCTTTTTTCTTGAGTATTATTGTTTATTGCCTGAGATTTTATGTAAGAACTTTGGATTTTTCTTCTCTATAGATTATATTAGCTATTTTTAAAACTATTTATTTTTTAGTTGTAGTTGGACACAATACATTTATTTATTTGTTTATTTGTTTATTTTTATGTGGTGCTGAGGATCGAACCCAGGGCCCTGCACGTGCTACGTGAGCACTCTATGGCTGAGCCACAACACCAACCCTTTGTTAGCTGTTTTATAATTAGAGTTTCTACAGAAGGAACTTGGTGTGCATAATATATAAGTAAAATATATTCTTTTTAAAAAATTTTTATTTCAATTTTTTAGTTGTTGATAGAACTTTATTTTTAAAATTTTTATGTGGTGCTAAGAATTGAACCCAATACCTCATACATGTTAGGGAAGTGCGCTACCACTCAGCCCCAGCCCCAGCCCCCAAATATATTCTTATTCTAACAACAAAACAACAACAACAAAAATATAATTTTAGCTATTCCAAAATAAATAATTGTTAAAGTATGGTGATATGTATGGTGATTCCTTTTGTTTGACTTCCTTCTCTTCAGAATAGTGTCAGTATTGACACTTATTATTGACAACAACTTATTGTTGATAAGTTAACTTATTTAATGTTATTTCTCGTATTTATTACTGTTAACTTATGCATTAACACTTAGAGATGTCTGAAGAAAAATAGAAGATTTCTTTTGTGTGTGTGATACTGGGGTATCGAATCTAAGGTTTTCTTTTTGAGAGAGTCTCGCTAAATTGGTTATAACCTCACTAAGTTACTAAGGCTGGCTTTGAACTTGAGATCCTTCTGTCTCAGCGTCCTAACTAGTTGCTGGGATTACAAATAAGCACCACTGCACCTGGTTATCCCCATCCTTTTTTATTTTCAGACTAAGTTTTGCTAAATTGCCCATATTGGCCTCAAACTTAGGACCCTTGTTCCTCAGCCTCCTGAGTAGCTGGGATTAATAGATATGTGCCCACCAGACCTGGTATTTAGTGATTTTGTTTACTTCAGTGATATTTTGAAGAGTAACTAGGATAAAATTTTAATTAAAATTTGTATGAAAGAGTTTTACAGGTTTCTGTTTTAGGAATAGACACATGAAGTTTTATGGTTTCAAACAATTCACTGAAATGTAATATATTAACTTTCCTTAAAAATAAGGTAGAAGGCTAGGGATATAGTTCAGTGGTAGAGTGGTTGGGCAGCTTGCATAAAGCTCTGGATTTGGATACTCAGTACCAAAAAAAAAAAAAAAAAAAAAAAGGTAGCAAAGATTTTTGTAGTGGTGGTGGCTTTCAGTGGGATGATATTGAATTTTTAGTTTTGTTTTTACAATGTTGAGGTAGGATTATCTCAGTGCCATAAAATACTTCTAGATTGATATTCTCTTCCTTAGATTGTTATTTAATGATAAAATAATTCATGATACTCCCTGATATTTGAGTACATTATAGAACATCCCTGACAAGTAGAATGATAGACCCTTGCCTTTTAATAAACTACTTCTGGGAAGTACAATGTATGAGGATTTTGAAGTTTGTAAAGGCTTGAATTAAAACCCACCTCTCCCTAATTCTAGTCCTTAGATAAGTTATATTTATGGTTTGCTTCCCAGGTTTTGTATCTGTAAAATGAGATGTAATAATAACTGCATTTCAGATTTGTTTTTACCATTGGGAAACTGTGTTAAAAAATGCTAGAGGTTGGCTTAGCTAGGGATATGGCTCAATGGTAGAGTCCTTATCATATGTGAAGCCCGGAGATTGAGCCCCAGTACCAGAAGGGGAAAAAGTTTAATATAGTGATTGACACCTACTAGTTAGTAGCTATCAAATTTTTTGGTAGAAGATTAAGGACTACAATTTTATGAGAATTAAACGTATTATTTTTGTTTCAGGCATATTTATCATTACTATATTCATGGCCCAAAAGGTAATGAAATACGTACATCAAAAGAAGTTGGACCTTTCAACAATATTGACATTGAAGTAAGATAAAAATCATCATATTATTACTGTCATTAAAATATTACTATTATCATTAGGTACCTGTTCCAGTCCCAAATGACTATGGATAACAAAAATTAGTAATTAGACAACTTCTTTTACGAAAATAATTTGATTATTTGATGTTCAAATAAAGAGATATTCCTAGATTTGTTTTCATTAAGCCTCTCTTTGTTGTAGTATCTGGTTTCTCTTTTTCCTCTCTTCTATAGACACCCAAATTATTGCTATTCGTCATGCTTTTTTTTAATTTTATCTTTTGGGCTTTGGGGATTGAACTCAGAGGCAATTGACCACTGAGCCACATTCCTAGCCCTATTTTGTATTTTATTTAGAGACAAGGTCTCACTGAGTTTCATAGCACCTCGCTTATGCTGAGGCTGGCTTTGAACTTTCGATCCTCCTGCCTCAGCCTCCTGAGCTGCTGGTGTTACAGGCGAGCACCACCACGCCTGGCTGTTCATCATATTTTGAAGCAGGGAGTAAAGGGGGTATATATAACATGATTGGCTTTTTGTTTCGTTAAGTCTTGTGACAAGATTTAGAAGAATCTGAGTGTTGGGTTGTCAATATATTTGCCAGACAGTAAAAAGAATTTGCAGTATAAATTTATCCTACTTTCTACCTTTAGCAAGAAATCTTGAATTAAATGTATTCATGGCCTATCTTTCCTTTGACTATGATTTGCTGTTTCTTTGCTTACTTTCTAATTTTTTTAGTAGTATATTCCTTATTGAGATGCTACTTAAAGTCATTTGACATACATACTTACATACATATATATTTTTTCAATAAACTGGTTGATCACTTGTACAAATAAAAGTTTTTCCTATTCTGTTATTGGATCATGGCTGAGGGGAAAAAAAGTCACCATAAAATTTAATTATTTTTGTTTTTATTTTAGATTTCTATGTTTGAAAAAGGGAAGGCTCCTAAGATTGTCAACCTAAGAGAAATACAAGATGACATGCAGACGTTGTATATAAACACAGCATCTGATAGTTTTGAGTTCAAGGCTCATGTTGAAGGAGACGGTGTAGTGGAAGGGATAATCCGATTTCATCCTTTCTTGTATGATAGAGAGACTTACCCTGATGATCCATGCTTTCCATCAAGTATGTTAATCTGTTTTCTTAGGTAACAAATGTGATGTTGTAATTTATAATAGTTTTAAAAACAATGATTACTATCTGGACTATTAAGATTAGATAAATAAAAAAAATATTTTTTTCTTGGGCAAGTCTTAAGTTGTTAGATATTTATAATTTTTATAACTTTTTATATGTATTCAGTTCCAAATTTTAAAAAAGCACTGATTGGTAAGAAACTGTTCTTTCTTAGATCTTTTATTGAACTAAAATTTTAGATATGTATGCATGTTGATCCTTTATATATTCCCTAAATTATAGGTATTTATGAGGAAGTTTTTACACTCAATGTAGTCATAGCTGTCCAGTTTTTTCATCATAGTTTGATTTTGTTTTACTATAGAAAGGTTTTTGTACCTTAAGAGTTTTAAAAGATTCTGTAGCTTTTTGTCTTCTAAAAATTTTTGCCCTTTTATGTTCTTATGTGTAATGCATCTCTTTCATTTTTTATGTATAGATTGATGTAGGAATTTAACTTAATATTTTCTTTGTGGTGTTCATTCACTTTTAAAAAGCCCTAATGAGTTTATTGAGATTACATTGAATTATGTAATATTACTTAGGAATTAACAATATTAAACTTCCTCAGAATCCTTTTACTTTTCTGGGTTCTGCAATCAGATTTCCTGATTTAAATCCCATCTTTGCTGTTTTCTTTTGTGTAATTTTGAATAAACTAGTCTTTACCTTAAGTTCCTTTTCCATGAAATAGAGGTAGTGGTTCATACCTCATAGAGGTATTGTGAAGATTAAATAAAAAATTGAGGCAAAGTTCTTAGAATAACGCTCACAAATAAGTTCTTAATACATATTGTTACTCAGTGTCTCTACCTTCTGTAATACACCTGATCTCTGTTTAATGTGCTATTTCTGATTTTTATATTCTTATTTTTAAAAAAATCTTATTAATTATTGTTGGATTTTTCTTCATTTATTTGTTTATATGTGGTGTTGAGAATTGAATCCAGTGTCTTACACATGCTAGGCAAGCACTTTACCACTGAGCCACAACCCCAGCCCTGATTTTTATATTCTTGTAGACAGATATAGTTACTCAAAGTTGTATTAAAAATAAACAAACTCTAGGTAGGGCAGAGGGAGTTGGAGGAAAAGGAAGGGGACATGAGGTTAGAAATGATGGTGGAATGTGATGGACATTATTATCCGAAGTACATGTATGAAGACACAAATTGGTGTGAGTATACTTTGTTTACAACCAGAGATAAGAAAAGTCATGCTCTATTATATGTGTAATAAGAATTGTAATGCATTCACCTGTCATATATAAATTTTAAAAAAATGAGAACCTCTAGCCAGGCACAGTGGTGCATGCCTGTAATCCCACAGGCTCAGAATGCTGAGGCAGGAGGGTTTTGAATTCATAGCTAGCCTCAGCAATTCAGTGAGCCCCCAAGTAATTCACCAAAAACCCTGTATCTAAATAAAATATTTTAGAAAGGGTTGGGGATGTGGCTCATTGGCTAAGCATCCCTGGGTTTAATCCCTGGTTTAAAAAAAAAAAAAAAAAAAAAAGAGCCACTAAGTTGAGTGATGACCTCCAGGGTTCTATAAGAGCAAAGTGATTTGGATTTAAAAAAAAAAAAAAAACCAAACAACTTTTACATAGGGACTTCTTTTTTTGAGAGGAAAAGGCTTTATTTTTAGTTAGATGACTTACCGATAGGATAGCCACGGCATTAATATATTAGGATCATAATGTCTGATCTTAATTTATCTGGGCATATGAGAATGTATTGCTAAGAAACAGTTTATGAATAATTGGGCTAATCATGCTTTGGTACATGTTAACATACCTTGTAATTCTATTTGTGTGCACATTGCCTGCCTACTGAAATCTGATCGTTGAAAAGGTGGTGATTTATATCAAATTTAGTTCAGAATTATTGACTGATTTGTCCAAACTAGGCAAACTTGCTCCTCCTAGGCACTTTATTTTTCTCAGGGGATTTTCATGTGAACATACTTGTTCTTTCTTAATTGTGCAACTGTGTTTTAGATGTAGAATTTAGACACTTACATTTGTAGAGGAGAGGGATTTTGTTGTAGGACATGATCTTTTTGGATATATGACTGTTTTAATTCTGTAAATAGCTTTGAAGCTGCAAGCTAATCGATTAGCATGTTATTCTAAGTACAAATTGGTAGGTTTATAATAATCACTTTAAATGACAAATGCTGTTAGTAATATGGAACCACTTTGAAGTCTCCCTTTTTGAAGGCAAACCAAGTAAAACTTATAGGATTTATAGGGCACAATTTGAAGAATCACATGGGTTTTTGTTATCATTTCTCTGATGTAAAATTAATATGTGTTTTAGTCATAGAAATTGGCTTAGGTAGGGGCTGGGGTTGTGGCTCAGCGGTAGAGCACGTGCCTCACACACGTGAGGCACTGGGTTCCATCCTCAGCACCAAATAAAAATAAATAAATAAGCAAAATAAAGGTATTGTGTCCACCTACAACTAAGAAAAAAAATTTTTTTAAAAAGAAATTGGCTTAGTAATAAAAATTGATCTGACTTTATAGAAATAAAAACATTCCACTTACACTTTCTATCTAGAATTAAAAGATGAAGAGGATGATGATGATTGTTTCATGCTTGAGAAAGCAGCAAGAGGGAAAAGACCTATTTTTGAATGTTTTTGGAATGGACGATTAATACCATACACATCAGTTGAAGAGTAAGTTTTGGTTTTTGCTGAAATTACATCATTTTATAACCTAATCTTTTTACTAACTGATGTTTTGTTCTGTTCAAGTTTTGACTGGTGTACTCCTCCTAAGAAGAGAGGGCTTGCACCAATTGAATGCTACAACAGAATATCTGGTGCATTATTCACTAATGACAAATTTCAGGTCAGCACAAATAAACTGACATTCATGGATCTTGAGTTGAAATTGAAAGATAAGAACACCCTTTTTACAAGGATTTTAAATGGACAGGTATGACTTTAAGTATTAAGTTTTGAGTGTTTGCAAAATTCTATTAAGTAAAACCAAAGACACTAGTAATATAGATTTTTTTGGAGTTATTTTGCATACTTTGGATTTAGTCAATCAAAAGATTATGGTGCTTAAATATTTTTATATACTTTCAAATGTTTATAACTCATTTCAAATTAATTAGACAATATTTAGATAAAATTTTATTTTTTAGATTTTACTATTAAGGCAGACAGTGAATAGAAGAAGACGACTTAAAGCAGCTTTATTTAGTGGAAGCATGTATAAACATCTGTGTGTATCATGGGCTCTGTACATTAATAACTTGACTATATGATTTTAATCTAGTCTGGATAAAAAAATGGAAAAGAACTATAAAATACTTTCGGCTAAAAGATGATTTCAAGTTAGTCAATGTTATTAATATTAATTAATATGGAAGATTTCAGTTTGAAGAAACATTAAGAAATTGAATGGGAGGACTGGGGTTGTGGCTCAGTGATGGAGTGCTTGCCTAGCACGTGCGAGGCCCTGGGTTTGATCCTCAGCACCACATAAAAATAAATAAAACAAAGGTATTGTGTCCAACTACAACTAAAATGATAAATGTTGAATGGAACTAGTGTACATTTTCTATCCACCCAGCTCAAATTTTTATTTGATACTACTCTTTCAATAGTTTAATGCTGTATTGCCAAGAGATTTTTATTATCAGCTTAAAATTGCTAAGCAATAAATACAACATAGCACGTGGTGTTTATAGCCAGTCATTCCTATAAGATGTTGAAATTAGTTTTGCTATTGTAAAGATTCAGAATCATAGAAGATTGATAAACTTTTTAAGAATTATTCACTGAAGGGCTGAGGATATAGCTAATAAATAGTAGCTCAGACCTAGAAGCCAGCTTGTTCTTTTTCTGGCCAGCCAGTATTTTTTATTTTGGTAGTTAGTGTAGGATTTAAAGCAAGAAATGAAAGTTTTGTTGTTGGGTATTCACCACTGAGACCTTGGTTTCAAGGATGATATTCAAAGATTTCTTAAGTAATACTTTTGTTTGAAATTAAATTTTTATAGAAGGATCTCCAGCAAGGGGGTTGGGAAAAGGACAAAACCAGAAAGATCCAGCAAAATATTTTCATTTTTTTACTAGTTTTTCTGAAGTCTGGTATATGAAAGAAAAAAATGAAATGAGTGACATATTTCTATGGCTATATTTGTTTAATAGTAACTATATTCATATAACATTTTAAAATTTACAGGAGCAGCGAATGAAAATTGACCGAGAATTTGCATTATGGCTGAAGGACTGTCATGAAAAGTATGACAAACAGATAAAATTTACACTTTTTAAAGGAATAATTACCCGTCCTGATCTTCCCTCTAAAAAGCAAGGCCCCTGGGCAACATACTCAGCAATAGAATGGGATGGAAAAATATACAAAGCAGGACAGCTGGTAGGTTTAACTTACATTTAGACTTAGTTTTTAGTAGAATTTGGAACTAAATTAGTTTTATGTATTAAAATTTAACTAAAATAATGCATTTGTTAGCTCTAAGGAATTAGTATAGAATGAAAAGGATAAACTGATTTTAATTACATAATTTACTATGACATTTTGAAAAGGAGAGCTTGTTTATTGCCAGAGGCAGATTTAATAAGATTTTTTTTATTGTTTCTTATTCTAATTTTTATTTACATGGAGATCAAAGTTGTTTTAATGTGTTGTGAGATATTTTTTTTAGTCTTTTTTTTTTTTTTTTTTTTTTGAGGGTAGGGACACCTGCTTACTCACTGTACCTTTTGACTGCATTGAGGAGAAGGCAGAGATGGAGGAAATGTGCTTTGTTTCTAGTGTTATTATAACCTAAGAGCAGAGACAACATAAACATACATAAAAATAGCTAATAGGGGCATAATTGTACTGAATAGAGAAGGATTGTTTGGAAGGACAGGAGGCAATTTTCTGAATTTGGAAGAAGACAACAAATCATGAAGTACTTGGGTGAAGAAGCAGCATTTTTTGTAAACTTTAAAAGAGGTAGAGGCTTGAATCTACACAGATAATTAACAAAAGTAGAAAGACATCTATTCTTACCATTCATTAATGTGAGGGTCACCATCGTATATTTAAAGCCATGGAATTGGATGAGATCATTCCTTGAAGTAGTGAATATAGCTGAAGAGGCCAAGTCTGAGCTTAAAGCATTAACACCAACATTTAAGGGTTAACATTAACACTTAGGGTTTGGCATTAACATATAAGGTTTAGAATATAAAGAAAGAGTTGGCAAAGGAATACTGAAAGGAAAAGCTTGTGAAATCCAAGAAAACTAGAATATAGTATCCCTGAAGCCAAGTGAAGAATTATAAGGAGGAAGTAATCACATTTGTCAAATACTTTGTGGCAGTGGGGCAAATATTTTCTAGAAGATCGTATAGCAAGCAATAAATGTTGGGTTGTCCTGCAGCCTACCTTGTATGGAAAAAAAATAGTAGAAATGAGGCTAAGAAGGGTAGATTGGTTATAAAGTCTTAAAAATACTTCTTGAGAATTTCTGAATTAAAATAATGGAAATATTAAAAATATTACTTTTCATAAAGTGAACTTTATAAAAATAATTTTATTAAAATGCTTTTGTTTTTCTGATGATGGTTATCAAGGTGTTTTGCATTGTATAAAGGAATTTTGTAAAGTTATTATTAAACCTGTTTGTTAGTAATATTAATACTTTAGCCTTTTTTTTAAACTAATTTATTAGGTCAAGACAATCAAGACACTCCCCCTCTTTTATGGAAGCATAGTAAGATTTTTTCTTTATGGTGATCATGATGGAGAAGTATATGCTACAGGAGGAGAAGTTCAAATTGCAATGGTAAGACAGTAAGTAATAAAAATATGTACTGAGAGACTCTCTGTACCACCTTTGTGTAATCATTGAAATAAAGACATAGTATTTTATATTTTGCTTGCACCTGGTCTTTCCATTGGATAAAGCAGTTGTAGTTAGCTTGAATTTTTGCTTCATATTTAATGTTTTTAATAATTTTTAGAACTTAACATCTACGTGCCCAATGTTTTACAAATACACACACACACACACACACACACATACACACATATATATAGTTATAGTTATCATGGGGATTTTGTAAAGCGTACATTTCCTCCAGGGCCTTTAAGCTAGTAAACATTGGAGCAAAAATTCTCTCCTAAGAATGAGTAACTGCAAGAATAGAATGAGTTTTTTCCCTACATATCTTGTTATTTGAGTGGTTTATCATTTGGATAATGGAGATTACATAAAAGGTGAAAATAGATACTCTGGTATAATGTAAGAATAACTATTCTCATTTAAGTAAGGGAAAATGGGGCTGGGATTGTAGCTCAGTAGTAGAGTGCTTGCCTAGCATGAATGAGGCACTGGGGTTCAATCCTCAGCACCACATAAAAATAAATAAGTAAATAAAATAAAGGTATCTATCTTTAACAACAACAACAAAAAGTTAAAACACTTTAAAAAAGGTAAATTAGATCACTTTGACAGAAACAAGTGGCGTTTGCAGTTAAATTTAAATGGTTTTCTTTGGAATGTTGGTATAAATTAATTTTATTAATTCAGGAACCTCAGGCACTATATGATGAAGTGAAAACTGTCCCAATTGCAAAGCTGGATAGGACAGTCGCTGAGAAAACTGTGAGAAAATATGTAGAAGATGAAATGGCAAGGTAAGTCATTTCTAGAAATATGGCAAAAATAAAAAATTCAAGAGGCATTGTAATGCTTTTAAGTATCCTTGAGTGTGTCATTTACCCTTCTGATAGTGCTTTGTAGTTTTAAGATAATGTATAGATAGGTGTCGATGGTATGGCACAGACGTAGAGCATGTGACTACCATGCATGAAGCCCTGGGTTCAGTCTCCAGCACTGAAGAAAAAAAGAATGTTTTACATATTGAAGTGAACTTCTTGACATTAACTATTAAATGTCTGTTTACCAAAAAAAGAACCCTACATTTGTAGGAGAAAAGGATATCTTATGTATCTGAAGTATTATATTTTTAGGTACCATGATTATAATAGGCATTTATTAAAAAGCAACCTGTTTTGCCTAATAACTATGTGAAAATTATAATGCCTTTGTGTTAGTCTGCTTTTTGCCCTATGACCAAAACTACCTTATAAGAGCAGCTTAGAGGAGGAAAAGTTTATTTTGGCTTATGTATTCAGAGGTCTCAGTCCATAGTCTGCTTAGTCCATCACTCTGGGCCTGAGGCATAGCTCCATGGCAGAAGAAGATGGAAGAGGAAAGCTGCTCACTTTATGGAAACCAGGAAGCAAAGGGGAAGGAGGCTAAGAGAAAAATTAAAATCCTAAATGGCACACCCCCAGAGACCTACATCTTCCACCCACACTCCACTTTCCTGCAGTTACTTACCCGCATAGTTCATTCAAATTAATCTACCAAATGGATTAATAATTTGGAAAGAGTTGCTTATCTTCTAGTTCTCTAACTTTAACCAACTATTGTTAACTTAATCCATCAAATCGTTTAATCCACTGATTTGGTTAGAGTTCCCATAGTCTGATTATTTTACCTCCTGCATCAGCACAGGAGCTTTTTAGACTGTATCTAATATCCAAACTTTAACAACCTTCTAAAAAGCAAAAATTCTTATTTCTACATCTTTTGCTTATGTAGTTGATGATGCAATCATTTTGGTTTTTACTGAATTTTTCTCAGAGTTCATCCTGTCTCAAGATATTTTGACTTGCTTTTTTTGGAAGCTACAGCAAAATAAAAGAAAAGAAAACCATTTTAGTTGATTAGTCATATAAATTTCCAGATTTAACCTTTCAAATATGTATATATCAACAATAAGTCTTTTTTAAAAAATTTTATTGTTTAGTTTTAGGTGGACACAATATATTTGTTTTATTTTTATGTGGTACTGAGAATCGAACCCAGTGCCTCCCGCATGCTAGGCGAGCATGCTACCACTTTGAGCCACATCCCCAGCCCCTCAACAATAACTCTTTAAAGGAAGTCTAGTAGAGCAGGGGGAAGATGCAAGGAAAAAAGAGGGGGGATCATGAAGTGAAATGGATTTCCATGTATGTATGAGTTTGTCATGATGAACCCACTACTATGTATAACTATGAAACTCTTAAAAGAAGAAAAAAAACTAAGATTCTAGTAACTTATATACTTTTTCTGGGGGGGGGAGGTAGGTGGTATTGTATATTGAACACAGGGTCTCACACATGCCAGGTAGTTAAGTTGTATATTTCTAATTAAGACTATAATTAACCAAATTCATGAAACATTAATAGATTAATTTCATTATAGGCTCCCTGATAGATTGTCAGTAACTTGGCCTGAAGGAGATGAATTGTTGCCTAATGAGATTAGGCCTGCTGGAACCCCTATTGGTATGTAATCATTGAAATAAAGACACAGTATTTTATATTTTGCTTACACTTGATCTTTCCATTGGATAAAGCAGTTGTAGTTAGTTTGAAATTTTGCTTCATATTTAATATTTTTAATAATCTTTAGAACTTAACATTTTATGTCTTTGTCTAGTTTGTTGTTTTACTAATACCAAAAAAATGCTTTTATTTTGTCTTATATTTCTAATAAGTAAAGAACCATGAAAAATTAAAATGTGATAGGAAAACCTAGCAGATTAAGCAGAGTTTTGGGGTGTAATTAAGATATGCTTTATTTTAACTTTTAACTCATAGGTGCATTAAGAATTGAAATACTGAATAAAAAGGGAGAGGCAATGCAAAAGCTTCCAGGAACAAGTCATGGAGGTTCAAAGAAACTCCTAGTTGAGCTTAAAGTTATATTGCACTGTAAGTATACAGGCTAATTCAGACCTTTAATGTTATTCTTAAAGATGTGCTACAAATTTGAGTATCTTCTTGTACTTATTGATGATAGTAATCTGATGATAGTGAATTTGATTAAAGTTAAAAATTTTATGTGTGATATAAATAGTTCACTTTTTATTACTAAGTTTTATGTTTTTCAAAACTATCCTGAATGTACCCAGAAATGTAATTATGAGATAAAGAACAGGTATTATACATATGTGTAGAACTACTAATTTAGATAATCATTAAGGTCTCTTCCAAATGAAAACTACTGTGGCTCTAAACCTGTGAACCAGAAGTACTTAATCCCAGATACTAGGCCTGGTCCTTTTTTTGTGGTCAAGGGGAAAGAGCTGACCTTCTTGGTGGCACTTGCCTATAATCGCACCTACTTAGGAGATTGAGGGCAGGTTCAGGGCCATCCTAGGCAACTTAGCAAGACCCTGTCTCAAAATTTAGAATGGTGGGGCATGCATTTCAATGGTAGAGTACTTGCCTAGCATGAAGAAGCATCTGGGTTTAATCTATAGTACCACAAAATATAAATAAAATAAACAAATAATACATGAGGTGGGAAGAGCTGAATATTACTGCTTGTCTTCTAGTTCCTTAACTCTAATACACCTGTTAATAATATTCTTATTCATTGTTTTGTCTCAACTGCCTAAAATATTTTCTTTTATATTTGAATAATCTATTTTGTCACTGTATACTTGTTTGTATACGCCACAGATAATTCAAGATTTGGTATTCTTAGTTTAACTGTTTTGTTTGTTTGTTTGTTTTGTACCAGGGATTGAAGCCAAGGTTGCTTAACCATGAAGGCAAATCCCCAGCCCTTTTTATTTTTTTATTTTGAGACAATGTCTTGCTGAGTAGGGCCTCCTTGAGTTGCTCAGGCTGACCTTAAACTTGAGATCCTCCTGCCTCAGTCTCTCAAATTGCTTGGATTACAAGTGTTCACCACCATGCATGGCCTTGAACTTTTTTTTTTAAAGTAGTTTTTACTCTAATTTTTATTTTAATCCATTAACTTATTTTTAAGTGTACGCAGGTATCTAGATTGCCTTGCAACATTTGTAAAAAGACTATCCTTTCCCTATTGAATGATCATGGCACCCTTGTTAAATCAACTTACCATATATGTGAAGGCTTATGGGGTGGGTTTTTTTGTTTTGTTTTTGGTGTTTTTGTTTTAGGGTTTTCTGCCTATAAATAAGATCACGTTATCTATGAACAGAAATACTTTTTTTCCCCTCCCAAATTCATGCTTTCTATTTATGTTTTTTTCTTCATGTTTAGTTGCTTTCGGTAGAACTTACAATAATATGTTGAGTAGATGTGATGAAAGCAGGTTTGCCTGAATCTTGGAGGAAAAATATTTAGTCTTGATTTCATCAAATGTTTTTTCTGCTTCAGTCCAGATGTTGTTTTGTTGAATTATCATTGTTTTCCAGCAATAAATCCCACTTGTATATCATGTAATTCTTTTAAAATACTTCTGCAAAAAAAAAAGAAAATCATGCTGAACTTGATTTGCTAGTATTTTGTTGAACTTTTGCATCAGTATGCATTAGGGTTATGGATCTGTAGTTTTCTTTTAATGTCTTTGTCTAGCTTCGATATCAAGTAATGCTCATTTTATTAAACAAATTAGGAGGTGTTTCTTTCCCCTTCAATCTTTTGGAGGAGTTTGAGAAGGACTAGTGTTTCCATTCATTTTTTAATCCCCTGTAACCAATCTGCCACCAAACTGATATTAAAATATATGTTTGTCTAAATCATCATGATGGTTTATCCTAACCATTTAGTACCTGCTTCACTGAAGACCCCGCTACACTCTTGATCCAACTTATTTACCTCTTTGTACCTCAAAATGATCTTTTAAAATTTTACATCTGCTTATGTCACTCTCATTTTGTATTACTTCACTTTTAGTGGCTGAGGATAATACCAGTCCTAACACTACAAGACCCCACATGTGATCTGACTTTTTCCTCCCTCCTTCTCAACTTTCATTTCATTCTCATTCACCATACTACTAAATACAATTGCTTTCTTTTGGTTCTTGTAGAAGCCAAGTTTTCCCATCTCTGGACCAAATTTAGTTATTTCTTAAATATGTCTGCCCTCTAGTACAGGGTAGTCAACTATTTTTAAAGGATCAGGCAGTAATTTTTAAAAGGCTTTGAGGGACATAAGGTCTTTGTCATAATTATTTAAATTATCAATGTAAATTGAAAGCAGCCATGCACAATATAGTAGTTTGCTGACCCCCTTGCCTTAAAAGATAAAAATGCGAGAACCGGGAATCTCCGCCTTCATAACTTGTGTGGTCTGGCTGCTTCAACATTCCACTACCAAAATCAGCTGTAGCCGACAGGCCAAAAGGAGACCTGGCCCTGGTGACCATCCCTCAAGATGGATTGATCTCACATCTGCTGCCTGGTACATGCCTTCTCAGATCTTGGGTCTTGCTAAGTTGCTGAGGCTGGCATCGAACTTATGATCCTGCCAGAACCTTCTGAGTCACTGGAGTTATAGTTGCAGAAGACTTAAGAACTAGACTCACTGGTGGCCTGAAGTCAGTGAGACAGAGACACCAGAGCTTCCCTAGTGTGAAGTGGAAGGGGAGGCCAGAGGCTTAGAAGGACAGGCTTGCTAGACTGGATTCATCCTGTGAATTGTCTGGTGATCCAGTCATTAGCTGAATAGAAACATCTCTGCTGCAATCCCTAGACCTGTGACTATGTTATTTTACATGTCAAAATTAATTTGGAGATGGGTTTAAGGTTGCTAATCAGCTGTCCTTAAAACGGGGGTTGTATCCTGGATTATTCCTGTGGTCCTTGGAAAGCAAAAAGAGGAGAAGACTTGGTGGTATGCACCTCTAGAGCCAGCTGCTCAAAGATGTAGGCAACAGGATGGCTTAGCCCAGGAGTTCATACCTGGGCAACACTGTGAGACACCATCTCGAAAAAAGAACACAAGTGAAAAAGTGAGAGAGAGACAATAATTAAAGAAAAAAACCAAAAAACTAAGGAACAATTGAAAGCATGAGTGGAAACCGACTGGCCATTACTGATTCAGAACGGAGGAAGGGGACCACAAGCCAGGGAATGCAGAGGCCTGTGGAAGGGGAGAATGAGATACACCATGGGTGCCATGACTGACAGCAAAGGTATATGGAATCGTCTCCTGTGTGATGCAGATAGTGCCGGAGATGACTTTAGAATTAGTCTGCAAGCAAAAGTTTCATTAACTTTACAATTCTAGACCCCAAGAAGGAGGACACAGCTAGAACCAACTATCTCAATGTGGATTTCCAGTGGGTAGAACCCTGCAGGTATATGACACGAATCTCAGAGAAATGGAAAATTAGGAAAAAAATTTTACAAAGAAACAGAAGGCAGCGTTGCTGGAGTACATGAAAAAATGCTGAGCAGAAAAAGCAGATTCTTCAAGCCAAACAAATACAAAAAAATTGCTCAGAGCATGATGCTTTGGCAAAAATGATCCAGCATCATCCAAACAGGCACAAGACACTAAAGGAACCAGAGGCTCTGAGGAAAGAATTAGAGCACACCTTTCACAGACTAAAGAAAGCACTGAAGATAAGCTGGAATTGAGACAGAAACAGCATCACATTCTTCTCATACCATCTACACCATTCAGCAAACATTGGAAAATGACAAAAAGCTCTAAGACAGAAGCTCAAGAAACAAACGTGGATAGGCTGATCAGCATTCCCAAGGGTACTGACAGAGCTTGGTGATCTTAAGTGTGTCTAGAATATCCTAAGATATCTGAAGTTTGGTGGTGACATACTGTGCTCTTAAATATTAATGTACAGCTCATCATTCATATAAAGGAAAACCGCTTCAGTGTATATTTGTTTTATTGAAATGCATTTTTCATTTTTAAAAGATAGGCAGCAACACCCACAATTATTTAATAAAGTGTCTTCAAACTAAAAAAAAAAAAAAAGGTAAAAATGCAAAACCAGGTCCAGTGGTACATGTAATCCCCGTCACTCAAGATGCTGAGGCAGGAGGAGCACTTGAGTGTAGAGGTTCAAGACCAAGCTAGGTAATGCTTGAGTTTAGAGGTTTCAGACCAACTTAGGCAACAGGGTGAGACCCTGTCTCAAAAAAAAAAAAGATTTAAAACTCAACAAAAGTAAGCATGTTGTTTTCTTCATGTTTTTGTAGTGCCTAGTATGTAGGAGATAATTAATGCATATTTATTGAATAAATACATTGAAAATCAGAAAGTTGCTGAATACTTTTATAGATCTTTTTATATTGATTTACTAATTTCTATGACCAATTTATAACTTATTTAAAACTAAAAATTTTTTGCACCATTTTTAAAAATTTTTATTATTCATGAAGCACATGTAGGATTATATAACGAGCCCTTATACACTGGTTAACCTAATTCAACAAAATTATCAAATATTTGGCTTCATTTGCTTCATCTATTCTTTTTTGATGGTTGTTGAATCACAAGTACGTGTCTCTTATGGACTCTTTCTTATGTAATTATAATTCAGTTATTACCATATGATACCTAGTCCAGCTCAATATTCCCCAATTTGCTAAACTGATAACATTTTATGGTTGTTTTGGGGGGATATCAGGCACATATATGTATTATGTTTAGTTATGTATTAAGTCTCTTTCCCACAGGAGAGCCCCCTTCTTTTTACCTTGCCATTGATTTTATAACAGAACTTATGTAGTTTGTTTTGTATAGTGTTTTATTTATTTCTCATTATTTAATTGGAATGTTTTAAGAGGAAAATAAGCTTTTCTTCTACTCAGATAGAAAACTTATGACATCAATATGTCATGTATTTTTTTCACACCAGCCAGTTTTTCAGTTCTTACCAGACACTGTTGGGGTGTCCTGAAGTTTAATGTAATTCTAGCACTATCTGCCCAGAGTTAGCACAGACCTCAACTGTGCCACCCAATTAAGAAGTCTTCCAAATCCATACTTTCCCAAGACCTCCTCTCTAGATTTGATAATTTCCTAGCATAGTTCACACAATTCAGAGAAACAAATACTTATGCTTACTGTGCTTACTAGTCTATTATAAAGGATACAACTTGGGAAGAGCCAAATTGATGCATAGGACAAGGTGTGGAGGAGGTACTTGTAGCTTTTAGGGGACCCTTCTAACACGTTGATAAGTTCACAACCCAGAAGCCATCCAAACTTCTTCCTTATGGAGTTTCTTATGAGGATGTCATTATAGTAGATAGTGATAGATTAATTTATTGACATTCAGTGATTTAATTCAATATCCAGCTCTTCTCTCCTCTCCCCTGAGGTGGGTTGTATATGGAAGTTCAGTCTTCTATCACATGGTACATTCCTCTGGCAACCTGCCCTTCATCCTTGGGTGGTTTCCAAAAGTTACTTCATCAACAAACTCAAATGTGGTTGAAAAGGGATTTTGTAATAAATAACAAGAAATGCTTCTCTCACAGTATTCAAAATTCCAAGTAAAACCAAATATACCCAGCTCTTCAAATTCCTCCATATCCACGGGTTCCACATTTGCTAGTTCTACCAAGTAAAGATTGAAAATACTTGGTAAAAAAATTGCTTCTGTACTGAATATGTGCAGACTTTTTTTCTTGTCATTCTCTGAACAATGTAGTATAACATTATTTACATAGTATTTACATTGTATTAGATGTCAAAAGTAATCTAGAGATGCTTTAAAATATATGTGAGTTTATGCATAAGTTATATGCAAATATTATATCATTTTTTAGAGACTTGCACATCTGCAAATTTTGGTATCTGCAGGGTGCAGAAGGTATGTAGAGGGTGTCCTAGGATTACTATATATATTTCTGTATGAGATCATTTAAATTGGTCCAATATTCTATTTCCTGCAAACTGGAAGTTAGCCCTAACAACTTGATTAGATTTAAGTTCACTTTTTTTTTTTTACCCCTAAAGCAAGAAATCAGTACTTCATAAGTAATCTGTTTATTATAGTACTACATCAAAAGGTACATAATATCTAAGTTGTCAATATTTTATCTATATTTTTTTGCTTTTATTTTATTGATTATGTGGAATGATAATTTTGGCATTCTGATTCTTCCTAATTTATTTTCTAGAGTTTGTATGTGAAGAAGTTTCCTTTATCAGTGAGGTTAATTTGGTTATTCTGAAAAATAGCATTTTCAGGAAAAGGGAGTATAAAGCCTTAGTTTATTTTTGGAGAGGATACCTCCAGTGTTGGGGATGGAACCCAGGGGTGTTTACTGAATTATATCCTCCCACCACCCCTCATTTTTTTAAAGTTTGAGACAGGGTATTATTATTACTATTATTATTATTAATATTATTATTATCTTCATACATATACTTTGGATAATAATGATAATCACATTCCACCATCATTTATAACCCCATAACTCCTCACATCCCTTTCTCCTATCTAGAGTTCGTCTATTCCTCCCATGTTCCCTCTCCCTATCCCACTCTGGATCAGCCTCCTAATATCAAAGAAAAGATTTGGCATTTGTTTTTTTGGGATTGGCTAACTTCACTTAGCATTATCTTCTCTAACTCCATCCATTTACCTGCAAATGCCATGATTTTATTCTCTTTTTATTGCTGAGTAATATTCCATTGTGTATATATGCCACATTTTTTTTTAATCCATTCATCTATTGAAGGCACCTAGATTGGTTCCACAGTTTAGCTATTGTGAATTGTGCTATTGTAAATATTGATGTGGCTGTGTCCTTGTAGTATGCTGGTTTTAGATTCTTTGGGTATAGACCCAGGAGAGGGATAGCTGAGACAAATGGTGGTTCCATTCCTAATTTTCCAAGAAATCTCCATACTGCTTTCCATATTGGCTGCACCAATTTGCAGTCTCACCAGCAGTGTATGAGTGTACTTTTTTCTCCACATCCTCACCAACACTTACTGTTGTTTGTCTTCATAATAGCTGCCATTCTGACTGGAGTGAGATAAAATCTTAGATTAGTTTTGATTTGCATTTCTCTAATTGCTAGTGATGATGAACATTTTTTCATATATTTGTTGATTGATTATATATCCTCTTCTGAGAAGTGTCTGTTTAGGACCTTGGCCCATTTATTGATTGGGTTATTTGGGTTTTTTTGGTGCTTAGCTTTTTGAGTTCTTTACATACCCTAGAGGTTAGTGCTCTATCTGATGTGTGAGGGGTAAAAATTTGCTCCCAAAGATGTAGGCTTTCTATTCATCTCACAGATCGTTTCTTTTGCTAAGAAGAAACTTTTTAGTTTGAGTCCATCCCATTTATTGATTCTTGATTTTAATTCTTGGGCCACAGGAGTCTTATTAAGGAAGTTGGGGCCTAATCCCACATGATGGAGATTAGGGCCTACTTTTTCTTCTGTTAGATGCAGTGTCTCTGGTTTTATTCCTAAGTCCTTGATCCATTTTGAGTGGTTTATATAGGGGTTTATAAGGGTTTACTTTCATTTGTTGCTTATGGATTTCCAGTTTTTCCAGCACCATTTGTTGAAGAGGCTATCTTTTCTCCAAGGCATGTTTTTAGTATCTTTGTCTAATATAAGATAATTGATCTATATAATGAAAATCATAGACCCCTAAAGAAAAAAGTCAAAGAAGACCTTAGATGATGATAAGATCTACCTTGCTCTTAGATAGGCAGAATTAATATTATCAAAATGACCATACTTCCAAAAGCACTATACAGATTTAATGCAATTTCTATCAAAATCCCAATGACATTCATTATAGAAATAGAAAAGGCAGTTATGAAATTCATCTGGAAAAATAAGAGATCCAGAATTGCTAAAGCAATCCTTAGCAGAAGAGTGAAGCAGGTGGCATCACTATACCAGACCTTAAACTATACTACTGAGCAATAGTAACAAAAACATCATGAAATTGGCACCAAAATAAACTAGTGGACTAATGGTTCAGAATAGAGGACACAGAGACTAACCCACAAAATTACAATTATATTATTTTATTTATTATTTATTTTTTAGTTGTAGTTGGATATAATACCTTTAATTAATTTATTTATTTTTATGTGGTGCTGAGGATTGAACCCAGGACCTTGCCGGTGATAGGCGATTGCTCTACCACTGAGCCACAACTCCAGCCCCATGACAGGGTATTATTAATGTTGCCCAGGCAGGCCTACAATTTACCAGGTATTTGGGATTGGGAAAACAGGTATATGCCACCATGTCTGGTTCTTGTTTGTTTTATTCCAGATTTTTAGAGTACAGTTAGTGCTCTACTGTAATGCCCTTTGAGAATTTATTTAGGTATTCTTGTATACTTTCGAGTTTTTATATATTTAATGTGATTCATTTGAGGGTATTATACTGCCATGGCCAGCTGCCCTGCCATGACTGTTAATTCAGAAATCAGTGAGAGGTTATGGGGGATTGAGAAAGACAAACACATGTAGAGAGAAAGCTGGAGGGACACTGTCCTTTGATGGAGGAAGAGTGACCCAGACCTAGCTTATTAGCACATTTTTATAGCTTTAATCATCAAAAGGTTCTTTGTGGGAAAGTTTCTACAAAGGAGGCAGAGCAAAGGATGCAGCACTGGAGAGACATTAGGGTTATCTTATTATGCTCAGAATTCTCTATCCCTGGGAGCTGGTGTCTGAACTCAAGGTCCAGACTGATATAACTCTGTGACCTACCGGGTGTCACCATAGCAACTGGGAAATCTTGATATGCACATTTGCACAGGAAGTTCCCAGTACAAATGCAGCTATGAGGCAGTCAGTGATCATGATTCAAGTCACTGCTCTCCACATTATACCTTCATGTTGACTTGTGGGCACTCAGTGTGATCCTTTGAGTCTTTGATACAAGTTTTCATGTTTCCTGGCTTAAAATATCCTAGAATAATCTTGCTTGACCCTCGCCCCAGTTTATCCTCTACTCATAGTTCCTTTCAATTGGGAATGGTGGTATGAAATGGCTTCTTGGCTTTTTCAATTGATAGCTCAAAATGACTGTTTCTAAAAAAAGCAAAGAAAAACTAAATACACACTGATACTTTAGGTTTTTACTTAACTACTTTTCTTTATACTTGTATTTCCCTTCTTTTAGGTTGAAAATCTTTTGAGTTTTTTTTTTTTTTCTTTTCCCCCAGTATTAGGGAGTAAACCTAGGCCTTGGCATTGTAAGGCCTATATATTGCTTAGAATTATAAAAGAAAAACAGAAAAGCTAATCCAAAAACTAATAAATGACTAACTAAAGAGGGAGGAAGAAAACAGAATAGAGGGTTGCTATGACTTCTCTAAAATAATCCTTGTTATTTATTGTTCATTTTGGAATTTATGTAAAGTTTTTAATATTAAATATTCAAAAACAGAATTAGACCAGGCATAGCGGTTCAAGCCTATAATCCCATCTACTGCAGAGGTTGAATCAAGAGAAACATGTCTCAATATTAAAAAATAATAAGGGCTGGGAGCTACCACTGAGCTCTACCTTGGAGCTTATATTCATGGCTCCAACATCTTGATTCTTTTTTTGTTTGGTTGGTTTTAAATATTTTTTTAATTGTTGTTGGACACAACAATTAAAATATTTTTTTAATTATTTATTTTTATGTGGTGCTGAGGATTGAACCCAGTGTCTCGAATGTGCTAGCCAAGCAGTCTCCTGCTGAGCCACAACCCCAGTCCCTTAAAGACTATTGAATTTGACTTCTTTTTCCTTAAAATATTATTCTTTGTAAATAGTCAAAAAAAAAAATAGGCATTCCAAATTCATGTAGTCATGTCATCTACTTCATACACAGTTTGATTTTGTTTATAAACTGCCTTATTTTAATTTTTCCCCTCAGTACTGGGAATAGAGTCCAGGGTATCTCTACTTTGGAACTACATTCCCAGTCCTTTTTATCTAATTCCAAAATGGACAAGAAGTAACAAGGACCATTTCAGAGAATGATGTCACCACTCTATTCTGTTTTCCTCTTTTCTCTTCATGTAAGCCATTTTATTTGTTTTTGACCTAGCTTTTCTGCTTTTCTTTTATAATTCGTAGCAATACATATTCCTTGCTTTTTTCTCTGAATAATAGATCTTAGAGATAAGTTTTATCAATAAACTATGCCATTTTAATTTTGGAGAAAATATTTTAAGGAAAGTTGTTTTCTTTGTACCAGTCAATTTTATTTACAAATGAAATAAAATATTATACAAAATAAATTAAAGATTTGAAATAAAGATATTAATGAGCTAAATGAATGTTCCCTTGCATTGTGTGAGGTCTTTTGAAGCTCCAAAATCATTTTTAAAATCTACTTTAAGGCATTCTACTGTCATATATAACAAATTGGATTAAAAAATAAATAAATAAAGTAGAGATAACTGCATTTGATGCTTTTGTGATATCTCATATTCTCAATTTCTCAAGACAATATTTTTTTTCTTTTATTAAGCTTCAAGTGGAAATAAGGAAATCATTTCTCATATTAGTCAACATGGAGGAAAATGGCCTTACTGGTTTAAAAAAATGGGTGAGTTCTTATTCCAAATGTTAAAAATATGTATCAGGCACTAAGAATGTAGCTCAGTGTTTTGTCTAGCATGTGTAAGGCCCTGAGTTTAATCTCTAGTGCCACTGAGGGTGGAAGGGGAGGATGCTAGCCGTGATGGCACACACCTGTGGTGACAGCTATTCTAGAGGATGAGGTGGCAGGATCACTTTAGTTTGAGACTAGCCTAGGCAACATGGTGAAAGTCTTGTCTTAAAAGGAAAAATGTGTGTGTGTGTGTGTGTGTGTGTGTGTGTGTGTGTGTAGGTAGATATAGTTACAGTTATGTATTATGTTGACTAGATTTTTAATTTCTTCTTATTCAGAAAATATTCAAAAGTTGGGAAATTACACATTGAAATTGCAAGTTGTACTTAATGAAAGTAATGCAGATACCTATGCAGGAAGACCACTACCATCTAAAGCAATTAAATTCTCTGTTAAAGGTAAGGAAAACACTACTATGTAATTTTTAAATCAAAGGAAGATAAGATAATCAAATAAAAGATGTTGGACAGTTGAGTAGCCATCTTGATTTTTAAATGGTTTTATAATTCTACTTGATCATATTTTTAATTTTAAAAATGTCATTTGTTTTTTACTTTGAATTGTTACTGATAAAATGTAAAGCTGTTTTGATTTGTGACCTTTTGCATGACCTTAGGTATTTGAGGAATAAATGTATGACTTGATATGAATTTGTTTTCATCCACTTGCTATATTCCTCATATCCCTTTTAGTCATGAAACTCCTATTTTATTTTCTAGGGATTTTTCTTAAACTATTTGATTTCCTACTCTCCTTTCTTTCTATAATATCTAATATTGCGCACACTTATAACCCCTGTGGCTCAGGAGGTTGAGACAGAAGGATCTCAGGTTCAAAGGCAGCCTCAGCAACAGCAAGGCACTAAGCAACTCAGTGAGACCCTTAACTCTAAACAAAATACAGATTAGGGCTGGGGATGTGGCTCAGTGGCTGAGTGCCCCTGAGCTTAATCCCCAGTACCTACCCCTACCAAAAAAATCTAATATTAAGATGGTGAATCACCTGGCAGATATACTAATTTTCTTTTTTTTATTTTTCATCTCTTGGTTTTATTTTTCTACTTTATTTGAGATTGTCTTGATATTTTACACTTTTTTTTTAAATTGTTGATGGACCTTTATTTTATTTATTTGTTTGTGGTGCTGAGAATCAAACTCAGTGCCCCACACATGCCAGGCAAGCACTCTACCACTAACAACCCCACCCCTGATATTCTACACTTTTAATTGAGTTTTTTCTTTGCTGTTATTTTTTAGTTTCTAACTTTCCTTATTATCTGGTTATTTCTTTTTCCAAGCATTCTCTTCCTATTTGATGAATTCACTACTTTTATTACTTCTCTGAAGCTATCAATAACATTAGGAACTCTTCTTTAATCTTATTTATTTATTTTTAATTCTTTAGTTGTTGATGGACCTTTATTTTATTCATTTATTTATATGCCGAGCTGAGAATTGAACCCAGTGCCTCACATGTGAGGCAAGTGCTCTACACTGAGCCACCATCCCAGCCCCAGTCTTTTTTATTTTCATTCTTTTTAGTTATTCATAATAGTAGAATGTATTTTGGCAAATTATACAGAGTATAACTTATCTTTAATACTTGTTTTCTCCATGTTGCTTTTTGCCTGTTTGCTCTGTTATATGAAATGCTCTTTTATATAATTAGTCATTTGCTCACATTTAAGAATGGGGTATTTAGGAAACATGTATTTTGTTGGGGGAAATTATAAGGATTTTTAGGTCTTCTCTCTGGTCAATTTCCTCAAAGTGGAACCTTCCAGCTTCCTCCTGAGAAAGTATCAATCTGGTTGCTAGCATATTGGGAGCCAACCTGCGGAAGACTGTTGGCAGGGGTATCTCAAATTTAATAAATAATCTTTCAGTTGAGTTTTCTTTTAACTATGACACTTTTATTAGCGCTTTGTCCCTCATTCCTTAGACTTGCCCTTTTCCTTCTTCAGAGAATAAATCATCTTTTGCCAGGGATGAGGAAAATATTTGGCCCTCACTGTTAGAGATAGGGCATTTGAGGTACTGTGTCTTCAGCATACTTCAACAAATCTTCAAAATTTATTCCAATTTCACAACAGATTTATACAACCATTTCTAAGACTTTTGGGTGTCCTGGAGTGTGACTTCAATTGAGTCTCAACTTTATTGTCATCTGAGAAATTTATTTTCTTAGATTTTTCTGGTGAGACAGTTACATTTGCCCATATGTTCTTCAGCTTTCAAATTTCGTTATTGTTGTCTTTAAAAAGAAATTTTTTTAGTTATACATGGAGACAATATCTTTATTTTGTTTATTTTATTTTTATGTGGTGCTGAGGATGGAACCCACTGCCTCACATGTGTGAGGCTAATGCTTTGCTACTGAGCCACAATCCCAACCCCAACCCATTATTATCTTTTTTCTTATGTGATGTTTTTGTAAATTTAGTTCCCTTAAAAAAAAAAAAGTCCAAGCCATGTGTAGTGGCATATGTTTATAATCCCAGTGATTTGCAAGCCTCAGACAGGAAGATCATGAGTTCAAGCCCAGCCTCAGCAACTTAGTGAGACCCTGTCTCAAAAAAATAAGAAACGCCTGGGGATTTAGCTCTGTGGTGAAGTACCCAGGGTTTGATCCCTAGTGCCCCTCTACAACACAAAATAAACAAGTCCAAAGTGTCATTATGGGGTTTTGGAAAGGACTGATTTAAGAGCTTGTGATCACCTTGTTTTCTTTGACTAGAAGGATCACTAGCAGAATTTTCTTTTTTTTTAAAGATCATTTATTTTTTGTACATGAAAATATACCATGTTCTTTTAATACATTGAAACATATTTTAAAGTATAGATTTCCTGTAGTTTTAGCAGTTTCTATTGATGATCCATTTAGGTTGTTTCCAGTTTTTTGGCTATAAAAGTTATTCTGTTTTATGTACATACGCTAGAATTTCTATAGGTACAACAAATTCTCAAAAGGCTATGTAGATCATACCCTAATCAACAGATGATAAGAATTCTTTTCCCGGGCTGGGGATGTGGCTCAAGTGGTAGCGCACTCGCCTGGCATGCGTGTGGCCCGGGTTCGATCCTTAGCACCACATACAAACAAAGATGTTGTGTCTGCCGAGAACTAAAAAATAAATATTTTTAAAAAAATTCTCCCTCCCTCCCTCTCTCTCTCTCTCTCTCTCTCTCTCTCTCTCTCTCTCTCTCTCTCTCTCTCTCTCTCTCTCTCTCTCCCTCCCTCCCTCCCCCACTCTCTCTTAAAAAAAAAAAAAATTCTTTTCCCACCTACTTATTTGTCAAACCCCTGTGTATTTATTTAGACAAATTGGGGGTCAGGTGATTTCTCTAATTTTTTTTTCTTTTTGTAGTTGTAGATGGACAAAATGCCTTTATTTTTTTTTACTTTTATGTGGTGCTAAGGATCGAACCTAGCACCTCACACATGCTACTTGTCAAAATGCTTTGCCACTGAACTACAACCCCAGCCCTGATTTCTCTAATTTTGAGTTTGTGTACCTCTTCTAGCCTTTATTGGACATTGTATATCACCTGAAAGCTTATTTATTTGCATTGCTCATTTTAATAGTTTAGAGCTGTGATTCTCACATATGAGTTTGTATCTGAACCACTTAGAGTGCTTATTAAAACAGTAATGCTGCGCCCTCACCCCCAGTTTTTGCTTCTGCATGTTTGGGGGTAGGCTGTAGCATTTGCATTTCTAATGTATCCTAGGGATGGTGAAAACTACTAGAGACCACGCTTTTAGAATAGCTGTGTTAAGGTATCAGTGGTAGAACACAAGTTTACCATGAGGCCCTAGGTTAGGTCCCCAGCACAAGGAAAAGAGAGGGAGAGAGAAAATAGCTGATATAGGAGATTTTAAATGTATTCTGAATTTTAATTCTTCATTGCATGCTTTACAAGTAATTTCTCATAATCAGCTTCTCTGTTAAACTCATCAAATCCTTTTATAGCTGTTCAATATATTGTGTTTTTTGCCTTAGAAATTTTTTCTTGTGATTAAACTTAAAAACATTCTTCATCATATTCTAGTTTCTGAGATAAACATCTATTTCTACCTCTACTTTTACTTTTATATAGTTGTGTGACAAAGTTCTAATTTTACTTTCCCATATGGATTGTTAATAGTAGTTAAAATTTACACAGATTTAAAATGCCATCTTTATCATAGTCTAACTCCCCATATATGAATGTCTGTTTCTTACCTCCAGTGAATTTTCTGACCTATGAATTTACCTTCTTTCTTTCTTTCTTTCTTTCTTTTTAATCTTTATTTTTGTTAAAGAGGGCAAGCCAGAGAAATTTTCTTTTGGTCTTCTGGATCCTCCTTTTCGTGTTGGAGTTCCATTCAACATCCCTTTGGAATTTCAGGATGAATTTGGTCATACCAGCCAACTAATAACTGATATTCAGCCAGTTCTTGAAGCAAGGTAATTTGAAATATTGATTTATTCGTCTTTTTATATTTGCTAACCATTCATTCTTCTTTTTCTAAGCTTAAATTATTTCTGTGAGGTTAATTTCAATGTTGTCATTTAAAATGTTTGGTGAATTTTCTGACGTTTGGTGATTTATTTGGCCCAAAATCTCTTCTGAGACTGCAATATCATATATAAATTTAGGTCTTAATCCATTTGCTTTTGCAAGTATGATATGATGTCTTCCTGGCAATTTTTTTTAGTTCTTGTTTATTTAGAAGTTATGCCGTTCAAACTTGATGATGGGATTGTAATTTATTTTGGTGTTTTAAGCAGTGAAATTGATATTTCCTGTCCTTCCTTAAAATTTGCCTGTACTTAATGATATAATTGCCCAGTATCAAAAAATAGCTCTTAATAGTATGTCACTTGATGTCATTGAATATGTTCATTATTTCCTATTACCTTTTTTGAGATGCTTAGTAAGAAATTCCTGAAAAAAGAGTCTTAAGAGGATAACTTGTGATTCTAAGCAGTTGTTTATTTATAAAACATAATAATATCAATTATTTCTTTTTCATTAGCTGCCAAAATTCTCTTTTTGTTTTATTTTTATGATGCTAGGGCTCAAACCTAAATAAAGCCTTATGCATGCTAGGCAAGTACTCTACCTCTAAGCTTACATCCCCAGGCCTGTGCCATCTTTTCATGTATACTTCCTTTTATTGTCTCTATGTATTTTTCCCCTTGTGGTGGAACTTTTCACATTTAGTTATTTGAACATGTATTATATTCTAGGTACCTGGTAGCAAAAATAATAGAAATGAATAAAAAGGACACTTGCCTTCCAGAAGCTCATAGACTAGTGAAATAGAGCTATATCTAGAATATGCCTTGGTGAAATTCTTGAAAAGCAATATCTACTTACAAAAGAAAATCAGAATGAAGTTTTTGTTGTTTTATGTTCCTTTAAGTTGCAAAAGGTCATTTTTTTGTCTTTTTGACATATTTATTTGAACATTAAATAGCACTGGAAGATTTCAATAAACATGTATTTTTAAATAATAAAACAGTAAAGGTATCTAATTACAAATGAATGATATTTAAAACATCTTTAAAAGATTTTTTTTTTAGTTGTAGATGGACACAATATTTTATTTATTTATTTTTATGTTGTGCTAAGGATCGAACCCAGTGCCTCACACATGCTAGGCAAGCACTATACCACCAAGCCACAACCACAGCCCACAAATGATAATATTAATGCATTCATCTATACCTCTTATCTTTATAACTTCTTTATCTATGGTAGGATACTCTTATTTATGAAGTTTTCTTCATATATACACACATAATGATAGTTAAGATTTTGGACATTTAAAAATGTCTTGGTGACATGATAATGTGAATTTATCTTCAAGAGAGGATGACTATTAAATGGGTAGGTTCCTTGTTTTCAGAGTTATTTAATTTTTTAAATAAATTATTCGTGTATATGCCTTAAAGAATCAAGTTAAGTGAATAAGTCAATGGGCTTGGTGGCACATGTCTACAATCCTAAGGATTCAAAAGGCTGAGGCAGGAGAATCACAAGTTCAAGGCCAGCCTGGGCAATTTAGCAAGACCTTGTATCAAAATTAAAATTAAAAATCCAGTCAGTATTTTCCCAGTATTGAGGGGAAAAAAACCCCAAAGGGCTCCCATCCCTTTCTACTTTAACCATGATTTACTTCTCAGAGAACCTCTTTCAGCTTTCTTGCTTGATTCTTCTGGTTATTACCATATATCCAAGTAAATTTTATTTTGGTCCTTGATTCTTCAGTTTTAGGTGTTATCTCTACTTAATGGCTATGGAAGATTAGGACATACTGTCTTATTGTCACCTCCTTTAAAATAAGTATCTCTCTTGTTTCCTCTTTCTTTAGTGAAGTTATATTCTGGTTTGATCAATATTTAATATTTACTATATAATAGTAATATAAATTCTAGTTAGTGTTACTACTGTGTTGTTACTGTACTTTTTTGTTGCTGTTTTCTAAGCTTATTACAGATTAAACCATAAACTCTGAAATTGTCTTTTACAATTGTCTAGTTTCTTTTCAAGATATTTAGATGTAGCCAGGCTTGGGACACACACCTGTAGTCTCAGCAACCCAGGAGACTTGAGGGAGGAGGATTGCAAATTCAAGGACAACCTCAGTAACTTAGCGAGATTCTGTCAATAATAATGATAATAATAATAATAAAAGAAGTACCTCTGGATTCAATCCCCAGAACTGGGAGGGGAGAGGGAAATACATTTTAGGTACACAGATAGTCCATTGGCTTCATATCCTTGGAGACGGTTCCCTTTGAGCATGTGATAAGGACTAGTCTGGAGTAAATGTTTCTATGTTTTGACAGTTTTCTTTCTGTAATCTTCTTCCATTTTCATCCAGGGGACTTCCTTTGTCTGTCTTCGGTGTTTGGGAAATAATTAAACGAAAAAAACCTTTTCCTAACCTAGAAAACTTCTTAACAAAGGTAGAAGAGAAAGAAAAAAGTTATATATATAACATTAAACCATTATGTGACCAAAGCAGCCAAGCTAAAGAGATTTGTAGCCCAGTTTGGTGGCACATTGATATAATCCTTTCAGCTAGGGGGATGAAGGGGAGTGGCTGAAGACAGAAAGATTGCAGGTTCAAAGCCAGTCAGCAACTGACTGTAAGCAACCTAGTGAGACATTTGTCTCAAAATTAAATTATAGTTGCTTGGGATGCGGCCTGAGGTTAAGCACCTCTAATTCAATCTCTGGTACCAAAAACAATAATAGCCACCAAAAAAAACAAACAGATTTGTGAATACAAAGAAATCTTACCCTCCCCACCTGCCCTTTGTTGGTGGTACCTAGGAATTCACCATGTGAGTAAAGGTCTTTTGAGACAGGATCTGACTGAGCTGCACAGGCTGGCTTTGAACTACTGATCTTCCTGCCTTAGCCTCTCATGTAGCTGGGATTAGATGTATGCACTACCATGCCCAGGTAGGAATTTTACTCTTAAGAGGAATACAACATTCATGCTTTCAAGAGAAAATTGTTAAAATTTGTGGCATCTTTATGACAGGAGGTAGGATTTGCAATTTGGAGTCACAAAACAGTTGAAATTCATCCCATATTCTCCCAGACTAATGGAAAGTAGGACATTATCTTCTTTCATTACATTTCAAGGAGATGGTTCTTGGTGCTTAAAGAAATACTCCAGAGTTAGTTTTATTTTATTTAGCATTTAGATCCTTTCATGGATCTCCAATATTTAAAAAAAATCTCATGCCCCTTTGTATTTGCTGAAGCACATCCTTCCTTGTTTTCCTGAGGAAAGGGTTCATGTGAAGTAAAAATTCTTCTGTGAAATGTTTTTCTTTTATCCTGATATGATAGATTAAATTACAAGTCAGAAACTTTTTCCATCAGAATTATAAAAGCATTATACTTGATTCATTTTTACTTGTTAGCATCCCTGATAAATTTAAACGTATATTTGTTCCTTTTACATGTTTCCTGTTCTTTCTCTCTCAAAGCTTATAAAATCTACTTTTCATTCTCAGTTTCATTCACTGTGAAATTTTACAGTGATTTGTCTTTTTATACGTCTCTTACTTTTTTTTAAGTACTTTATTCTGATCATCTCATCCTGTTTTCTCTTTGTAGGATCCTCATTTATTGAATATTGGACCTTCTGGGACGACTCTCTGTTTTTCTTAATTTTCTCAATCATTTTATATTTGTATTTTCTGACGGATTTTCTCAACTTATCTGTATACCCTTTCCATTGAGAATTTTTCTTTCTGCGATCACAGTTTTTGATTTCCAAAAATTTGTCCTGGTTTTTTGAATGTTATTTTAAAGAGCCTGTTCTTGTTTTATGAATGTAATGTTTTTTTACTCATAAGTAAATGGTAGATCTTTTATCTATACAGATACTGTTTTCCCCAAGTTAGTTGCTTTTTTTTCCTACTCCCTTTTCTTCAGATATATGGTAGTCATTGACCATCTGCTTGTAAATAAGTAATTCTTTTTTGTTTTTTGCTGCACTGAGGATTGAACACAATGCCTCATATATGTCAGGCAAAGCGATCTACCATTGAACCACATCCCCAGCCTAATAAATAAGTAGAGAACTGAAATGTGGATGGATGGATCTGGAAGTAGAAGTTATTGAACTGGTAGCTCCACTATGGGATTATCTGTCAGGGGAACTTTGTTGGGAGTAAGGAAGAACCTGGTTGTGAGTCTTTAGGTCTTTTTTTCACCCCTTGGGCTGGGTAGTTTCCTTAAAGAAAAATCTTTGATCTCTGTAATTCCAAGCCAGTCAAAGAACAGAGCTAGAGTGGGAATTGGATAAATGAGGGGTTTTCAGAATCTACATGCATTCATTTAGAATTATCCTTTCCATTCCTTTTTCTCTCCTTCAGTTAATCTGCTGCTCCCAGTTTATCAATCTTTGATTTTAACCTTTTCAAAGAGCAGTCTTCCAGTCATCTGCCAGAGGTGGAGAGGGGAAATTTAGGATCTAAACTTTCATCACTTTCTTTTCTTTTCTTTTCTTTTTTTAAATTGTGGATGAACTTTTTTTATTTTGTATTTATTTATATTTATGTGGTGCTAATAGTAGAACCCAGTGCCTCACACATGCTAGGCAAGCACTCTACCACTTAGCTACACCCCTAGCCTTCAGTCTTTAATGTTATCCTTTACTCCTGCTTCTAAAGACTCCTAGTACTACCCGTTCCTGAGTGGTACCTGGAAATTAATTCCCCTTGTCTATCGTAAGTTTTAGTAAATAAGATTTGCTGTCCTTAGCCGTGCATGTTGGCACAAGACCGTAATCCCAGTGGCTTGGGGGACTGAGGCAGTAGGATTGTGAGTTCAAAGCCAAGTCTATAACTTAGTGAGATCTGATCTCAAAATAAAAAGGTCTAGAATGTGGCTCAGTGTTAAGCACCCCTGAGTTCATTCCTTGGTACTCAAAAAAGAAGAAGAAGATTTGGTGTCCTTGTTTTTTTTTTTTCTACCTTTCCTTATGTTTGCTTTTAATAATAAATAAAAGAAATCCTTTGCTTTCAATATTAGTGAGATTTTAAGAGACAATGAAAATAGATGTGTTTAACATGCTACCTTTCCTAGAGAGTTATTATCTTGTATGGCACTTTTACTTTTTTTTTCCCCATCAAACAAGGCTTATTGTTAAATAAAAATCATGGGAATCAAGAGTTTTGGACTAGGGTTCTGCTGTAGGCCCCAACAAACCAAGCTAAAAATCAAAATGGAGTTATTCATCTTAAAGTCCCAGTAAACAAGTGATCTAAATTTCTGAGAAACTAAGGTTAGAGAGAATACCATCCACATTTCCCATGCAAGCCTGTTTAAATTGGCATGATAATGAAGTTCCTTTGATCATAATCTTCACATAAAAAAAGTAACAGAAAATAATCTGATGTTAACTAGTTAATTCCCTATCATTCTGTCTTATCCTTTTCCTACAGGAAAAGTAACTTGCCTTTTATTTTTGTTTCTGCTTGCTTTATTCCTTGTCTACAAAATCAGCCTCCTCTGCTCTGCTTATTGGAACACTTATTTTGTTGGAATGAAACAAATAGAATGAAGGTGTTGCCTACCTACAATCAAATATAGAGTCAATTAAGATCCTTAAATTGGGGCTGGAATTGTGGCTCAGTGGTAGAGCACTCACCTAGCACTGGCAGGACCCGGGTTTGATCCTCAGCACCACATAAAAATAAAGGCATTGTGTTGTGTCCCTCTCCACCTAAAAATTAAATATTTTAGCAGAGAAGATCCTTAAATTATTGTCATTTTTAAATCTTCCAGTCTATTCAAAAGTACTTATATTATATTAAATACTTATATTAAAAATGCTTCAGAAAATTAGGCCTTTTCCTCCATCATGGTATATTTTTTATTTTTTTCCCCCTTTTCTTACCTGGTCTACATGTGGTTGGTTGGTTTATTTTTTTCCCCCTTTTCTTACCTGGTCTACATGTGGTTGGTTGAAGCTGATTTAGGAATCAAGTTGCTCATAACAGTAGATTAGGGGACCTCTCCATCTATTTTAACCAGCTTACATCATGACAAGACTCTGGTTATTTAGACTTTTTCTAAAATTGCCAATAATTTTAATAGGTTCCAAAAATTCTCCAAAATTCAACTGGATGAAAGATTTCAAAGAATTCATAACAAATGCTTAAGATATCCTTAACCTGAGTTTAAATTTTTTACTGTGTTTATCTGTGCTTATAAATGCTTGCTGGATCAGTTTTCTGTGAGAGCCAGGTGTAGTAGTACGTATCTATAACCCCAGCTACTCAGGAGGCTGAGGACTGTAAGATCAAGACTAGCCAGGGCAATTTAGTGAGACACCCCGTTTGAAAATAAAAAATTAAAGACTTTGGGTTCTAGCTTAGTGTTAGCGCACCCTTAGTTCAATCCCTAGTACCATCAAATAAATTGATTAATTAAATAAAAATTGAAAAGTGGGATTTAAGGATCTTAATTGACTTTATATTTGATTGTAGGTAGGCAACACTTGATTCTATTTGTTTTATTCCAACAAAATAAGTGTTCTGTTTATTACCTCTTATTTTAATATTATTTTGTTATTTCAGCACAGTGGTGCATGCCTGTAATCCTAGCCATCCCGGAGACTAAGGCAGTAGGATCGAAAGTTCGAATCCAGCCTCAGCAAAAACAAGGCATTATAAGCAACTCAGGGAGACCCTGTCTCTAAATAAATACAAAATAGGGCTGGGCATGTGGCTTAGTGGTTGAGTGCCCCTGAGTTCAATCCCCAGTACCTAAAAATAAAAATAAATAAAAGATCTAAGGATGTGACTCAGTGGTTAAGCACTCCTAATACCAAGAAAAAAATTATTTATTACTAAAATGAATTAAACATGCCAATGTCATATTTGCACCTTATTCATAGGTAATAGAGGAGAACTTTTAAAAATGCTTATTTTTTTCCAGTGGTTTATCTTTACATTATGAAGAAATAACCAAAGGACCAAATTGTATAATTCGTGGTGTTACAGTTAAGGGTCCTGTAAATTCTTGTCAAGGCAAGGTAAGCATTATACATAAATGTTATAATACTTGTCATTTGTTTTTTCTATAGTAAAAATGAAATTGAAAATTTAATATCAAACGAGCTGTTTTTGTAAACAACACTAGACAGTATTATTGAGTTGATAGGAATTAATTAGCGTCATGTCACTTTACTTACTAGTTTTATTTTTAAGAAAAATTGGCACCATCATTACTGTAGTTTTTTAAAATTTGTGAATTAGATGTTTTTCTACTGTCTTTATCTTCAATTTTTCAACAGTTACCCAGTGGAACGTTGTTTTTTCTCTTTTTCTGTTCATTTTATAGTATTTTTTCTTACAACAAAAATGATAGAAGTTTGAGAAACTTAAACTTATGCCTTTAAATATAATTGGTTTGGTTTTCAGGTGAAGGTATTTAGTTAGGGATATGGTTAAGAAAGGAAAATACATAAACTACATAAGGTACCTTTTCAATTAAGTCTATACAGTAGCTATTTGAGAGTATTGTAGCTAATATCTTAAATAATTTATTACCTTTTTAAATACTATATCATTTACCTTTAGTATATACTTAAAATTATTCCTATTAGATGGGGCTATCTCTACCAGACTGGGCACAGTGGGGCAGGAGGATTGTGAGTTCAGAGCCAGCCTTAAGCCCCTAAGCAACTAAGTGAGACCTTCTCTCTAAATAAAACATAAAAATGAGGTAGGGATGTGGCTGAGTGGTTAAATGCTTCTAGATTAAATCCTGGGTACTGCTCCTCTTCCCCAGTATGATTTTCAAAAGAGCATGTTGGGATTGGGGGTATATATAGCTGAGTGGTAGAGTAGCATGTATAAAGCCTGGGTTCAATTCCCAACCATGGAAAAATAAAATAAATTTTAAATAGAGCATGTGAATTTCTTCATGTATTGCAGACAGTACATCCCCAATCAGAAATGTTCCAATATCTGAAGCTTTTTGAAGCATATATGATGCCACAATGTAGAAAATTCCACACCTGACCTCAATTGATACATTATAGTGAAAACATGAGCACACGAAAAACATTGTATAAAATTATCTTCAGACTATGTATATAAGGTGTATGTGAAACCTAAATGAATTTTGTGTTCAGACTTGGATCTCATCCCTCTTTATGTATATGCAAATATTTCAAAATATTAAACACTTTGGTCCCAAGCATTTGGATAAGGGATTCAACTTAGTATATACTATTTTGTAGCTAAGTTGCCTGGTCTAGCCTCATCTTACAAGTAACTGGGAGCATAGGCACGTGCTGCACATCTTCCGAATTAAAGTTTTCCAGAAATAGAAACTCATGACACATTTAAACTTTAGTAATATAAACTTGCTAAAAAGCTTACTATATTTAAAAAACTTTTATTTTTAAATAACTTTAGATTTTCAGAGGAGTTTAAATATAGTAGTTATATAGAAAGTTACTCTATAAACATCTTTAAAAACCTCATATTTATCAATGACAGAAAGTTAACACTGATATAATTAAGAGAACTACAGTCTTTATTCAAATGTATCAAGTAATTAGTAATTTTTTGTTCAGAATCTATTCTAAAATACTACACTACATTTAGGAATTTCTAGATTTTTTTTCTACTTATTAAATTTCTCATTTTTGTAATATTCATCTTTGATTGAAATAATTATTCACAGTTGACTTTTTGAGTTTAAAGACACTTGTCTACAAGAAAGCCAGATAAATCAAATTTTTCCTTTTTAGTCTCTTGCATATATATGATAACATTAGCAAATAGATTTCTATAATGATAAGGAAATAAAAGTAAAAAACAAATCAGAATTGAGACAATGAACCAAGTATGTATTTGAATTTGGTTTAAATTTTTTCTGGTACTTTCAGTTTCTTTTTTTTATATGTTATATTTTAATGATACAGAATTCAATTAGTGTCACTGTGGCATATTTGTACATGTAAATAAAGGACTTTGATTCATATTGAGTTTAATTTTTTTCATTTTTTTTTCCCCAACAGAATTTTAACCTGAAGGTTATTCTGCCAGGTTTAAAAGAAGACTCACAGATTTTGAAAATTAGATTACTACCTGGTAATATTTTAAGAAATATATCTAATAACTTATTTTAAAATGATATTCTTAAAACTTGTGATGATACTAGAAAGTTGGAGTTTGGGGCAGGTTGGTAATGATATAAATATTGAAAATACATTGGATTGTCAAATAGCACTGACAGAAATGACCAGTAAAAAGAAAAACATGTACAAATGCGTTAGTGAAGTTCTAAAAATAGTTTTAGGAGAAAAATTTGAATATTGACAGTGTTTTAGGTAATTTTTCCTAGGTATATAGTTATTAGCTTTATGTTAAAAACTGTGCTGTTCTTTATTTTTTCATGATACAACTCTTTCATATTTTATGAAGAGAAGTTTCTGATTTTATTTATTTAATTTGATATTGACAACGCAAAAAACTAAAATTGCATAAAAATTACATAAGATAGAAAGTGCTGACTAATTTGAGAGGCAATCTGCTGTGGAGATTTTAAAGAGTTTATTCTAGAAGCAGCCGTTTTGAATTTGTTTTTAGGTTACACTTGATCCTGTGCCTCATTTTCTTTACACATAAAATGAAATATATGCTCTCAAAGGGTTGTTGTGAGAATTCAAAAGTTAGTAAAGGTAGTTCTCCTTTCCTGGTCTTTTGTAACTGATTGGAAGACACAGTGCATGAGTTTTCATTATCAGTACTGTGCAATGAGAGAACTGCCTATACTTGTGAAACACTTGGAATAGTACTTCACTTGAAAGTTTTAGCTCTGATATTAACAAACCTTAATCATATCTTCTTTTGTTACCTTTTGTACTATTTTTAAGCAAAAGGGAATAAATTTTCTTATTGGCTTTCACAAATCCAAATTATATGAATTTTCCTCCAAGCATTCATTGATAAAGAAGTGAAAATTGGCACACTGGTAGAAGTATAAGAAAAAAATTGTGTTAATTAAGTACTTGTTATGCTTTATTATAGAGGTTAGCTAAACAGTATAGATTTGAGCACTAAAATTCTTAGTAATTAGATGTTTCTGCATTGTTTTTGGAATTTGAGAGCAAAAATAGTAAAAAGGAAATAGATGGTGTGGTTAAAAAAAAAAGTGTCAAGGGGTTTAAAATTACAAACTACAATTTAAATCTGAGTCTGCTACTCATGTCCTTGACAAAATATTTAATCTCTCTGGATTAAGTATTTTCCTTATTTAATCCTTAGGTTAATTATATGTAGTTGTTTTCTCATCTATAAAATGGATCTGATAATAGTACCTTCTTCATTTAGATTTTTGTGAGATTTACAGTTAGAATAGTGCTTAATTAAAACTTAACACAGTGTCTGGCACATGTAGTAAATAAAATATTAACATTATTACAAAGTAAAATAAGTGTTTCTAATGACTGTCTTTATATGCGTGGATTTACCAATATTTAACACAGATTGAATTTTAAAATATTAGTGATTATGGAGTAAAATCAGTATACTGCAGAGGTATAAACCCTTTTTTATTAATCTTCCAGGAAACTTGTGGTATAACTTGCTTATGGACATTGGAAGTAGAGAGCAATCTAATAAGTAAATCACTTGGTTATATCAATACAAGAACTCATCTTTTGAATGCCTGAAAAGAGCCTATCATTATTTGTGCTTGAGAAGTCAGATATTGTGTAAAGTTAAAGATCACAAATAAAAAGTAGTTTGATAAAATTTAATTTTTCTTCTTGAATACTTTTTGTACCTCAATCCTTTTAAGATTTTACCTACTCAGATGATTTCTAGCATCAGTTATCATTGTCATAGTTTCTAGCATAAAACTAAGCCTAGACATCAGACATTTTTATTATATAGTTGAGATAGCTTTCATCACATGTAGAATCTATGGGTTTTGGAGACAGAAATTATTAAGCTTGGACATTGCTTAGCTTTTGCTTAATTGTATTATTTATAAAATATCAAATCATTGTTTCTTTTGATGTTTCAGCACTTGAGTTTTTAAAACCTGTGTATTTTATTGTATGATTTTTCTGTTAGGTCCCCCTCGTCATTTGAAAGTGAAACCTGATTCTGAAATTTTAGTTATAGAAAATGGAACAGCTTTCCCATTTCAGGTGGAAGTTCTAGATGAATCAGACAACATAACAGCACAACCAAAACTGATTGTCCATTGTAAGGTAAACTTGTTGTGAGACAAGAATATTTATAGGCTGTATTTTAAATCCCATGGTAGTAGTAAATGGCAATAACTACATTTTTAAACTACTTTATAGTAAGTCTTAACATGATTGTTGGAGAAATTTGTGGGAACTCTTATTGCTAATACTTTCTCAGTAATCATAAACCAATGAAAGACACCAGCTTTGCCCAGTTTCAGAACGAGATTTGTGGATGAAAGTTTCCTCCTCCTCTCTTCTCCCTTTCTTTCATCCCCATTTAAGGTGAAGTATTTTATTTGTACAGGCCGAATGCAAATGTCTGTCAGGATTAGCAGTGGATGGATAAATGAAGGTGGGTAAAAAGACCACAGAAACGGAAAGGAAACCCAACAAAGCGTAGTAAAAAAGAGAAGACTAGTGATTGAGAATGATGGTTTTCCTTCTGAAAGAAATAGCTTTTACTTAGCATTTTAGAAAATTATTCTTTATATACAGAAATTCTCTAGATTGTTTATTTATTTATTTATTCATTTATTTGTTTAGTTTGGGACCTGGGATTAAACCCAGGGTACTGTACCGCTGAGCTACATTGCCAGTTCCTCTTTATTTTTTATTTTGAGACAGTGTCTCACTAAGTTGCTGAGGCTGTCCTTGAACTTGAGATTTTCCCGTGTCATTCTGATTATAGATCTGCATCACCATGCCTGGCTAATTCTGTAGAATTTTGAATTTAGAATTTTCCAATTCATACCCATAAATAGTAACTATAGTGAATCATTGGAAATTTTGATTAATTATTAAATATTCAGTTACATTTGTTAGGGTTTTGAATTATGTTTCATCCTCCTTATAGTTTTCAGGTGCTCCAAACCTTCCAGTCTACACAGTGGATTGCAGTAGTTCTGGAACCAGTATTTTAACAGGATCTGCAATTCATGTTCAGAATATTAAAAAAGACCAGACACTTAAAGCAAGAATTGAAATACCTGTAAGTTGTCATTATTTATTAATATTATTGATTGTTAAAACAATCAGTCTTTAACAGATTTATACCATTTTTTATAAATATATAGTTTTTTATTAGTATTTCCACACTAAAGGATTTTGTTATAACCTATATAACCTACTAATAGAATAGTTCTTATTGCAAATGCATCATGGCTGATGGTGAAGATATAATGGAGGAGGGCACTATAAACAGGCAGTATTGCTGAATGGGATAACAAATAAATAAAATATGTAAATGTGATCCCCCCCCCCTGTGTATGTGCGCCACGAATTGAACCGAACCTAGGGGCATTTACCCACTGAGCCACATTTCTAGCCCTTTTTATTTTTCATTTTGAGACAGGGCATCACTAAGTTGCTTAGGACCTCCCTAATTGCTGAGGCTGGCCTTGAATTTACAATCCTGCCACAGCCTCCCAATCTGCTGTGATTACAGGCATGCACCACTATGCCTAACTTAAATGTGATTTCTTAGTAATGGATATGGTTGGCAGATAACCTAATCAACTTATTAACTCATACTTATCTGCTGATTATACAACAATTATTAGTAATCTTGAGCCTCAAGGAGTAAAAGATAGGACTTGCATTTTTTTAATCAGAAGAAGATTACTCAGTTTTATTCTTATTTTCAAGCTGATTATATTTGATAAATCTTATTCATTTCTTTTATGCATTAGTATAGACAACATATTTTTGAACAAACTATCTTCTAGAATGTCAGGAAGTATAGGACTTAGAGAAGAATCTGAACTTGGAGGCAAGAGTAATAAGTAGGAGTTATGTGAATACTAAAAAACAGCAATAGGTAGAAGACCAAGAGTCCAAATCACTTAAAACAAATACCAAGGTATATTTTCTAATGAACAATTACAAAATCTTATCCAAAGGCAATTCCTCAGAGTTTAAGGAGTCAAGCAAGTAAGATAAATTTCTAATAGATTGCCTGATAGTCAATGAAGTACAAATTTTAAATATATTATCAGTCACTTGAATGGATATCCATAGGAATGGCTGCAACTAGATGAAGGAGATGAATTAAACAAGGTAAAGGTAAAAAGTATTTTAGAGTTAAGCTTATTTTAAACTTAGTGTATGCTGTGGAATGAAGTGAGATTATGAAATAATGAAGTCATACTTTTGTGTACTTAAAATCAGTTTATATAGCATAAACCCGTTCTTCACTGATCTGTGGAACCACAGGCATGCTAATAATAATTGATATTTTTCCAATATATTGATCAGTTCAGCCTTCAGTTCATCTAGGTTTCTTTGGCTTTATGCATCCAGGTTTCTATGTTCATTTACCCAGTGTGTTATCAATTAGTAAAATATAGAAAGCTTCAATGTAACCCATTATAATTAAATAATAAATTGTTTAGTAACTTTTAAGTGATGGTCACTGAATCTGTGACATAGTAAAAATTTTATAAGTTTACAGTACTTTTAAAACAAATTCAGAAATGAGGGGGAAGAAATCCTTTTAGTACAAATATACTTATTATTGGTTTTAAGAATGTAACCAAGGCTGTTTATAACTTGATGGTGTAAAACGTGGAATTATTAATAATATAATGAACTTAATGACAAACCCTGTAAGTGTAACAGTATTTATGATGATCATCCATAATTTTGAAACTAAATTCTTCAACAATGTAATGGATTTCACTACTAAATTTTTTAAGTTTTTAGTAGAGATGCCACTAAGTACATGATTGTATTTTTCTCTCTTCCTAGAGCTGTAAAGATGTGTCACCTGTGGAGAAGACGATCAAGTTGCTTCCTAGTAGCCATGTTGCACGACTTCAGATATTTAGTGTAGAGGGACAAAAGGCAATCCAGATCAAGCATCAGGATGAGGTTAATTGGATAGCAGGGGATGTTATGCGTAATCTTATTTTTCAAATGTATGATGAAGGAGAAAGAGAAATCAACATAACATCAGCTTTAGCAGAAAAAATTAAAGTAAGTATCTCAAATTGGTTATTTGCAAGAAGTTTTTTATTTTGGTTTGATTTTTGGAGGGGTGGGGTATGGAGATGGAACCCAGGAATGCTTAACCACTGAGCCACATTCTGCAAACCTTTTTATTTTTTGTTTTGTGACAGGGTCTCACTAAGTTGCTGAGGCTGTCTTGGAACTTGTGATCTCCCTGCCCTCAGCCTCCCAAGTCACTAGAATTCCAGTTGTGCACCACCATGCAAGCAGGTGGAGCATAAGCAAGAAGTTTCATGGGTAGTCTCTAAGAAGCAACTTAGAGAAAATGACTATTATTTAAAATTCTGGGCTGAGAAAGTTTTTTCAAGGACTATAATGAAATGCAGGTGATTCATATGTGAGAAACTTGTACTTAGAAAACTTATTTTGACCCTTAATCAAAATTTCTAGGTTTTGGCATTTTATTTAGTTATATACTTTTTCATCAAATGTAAATCTGCAGTCATAATTTCTGCCTTTTCCATGCAATGTATTTATAGATATTCTGAAGGTATTAAACAAATGGAAGTGTTGAAAAGCCATCAGTGAAATAATATTAACTACAGAGCCTTTATTGGCCATTTGAGATTGATATAGCTATCATATAAATCTAACTTTAAACTTAGATTGGATTGAATATGCATGGTGAAACAACATATCAATGAACAGGGAACAAAATCTATTAATATTTTGTCTACTTTCAGTCTTCTGTAGTTGTGATTTTTAAGTCATCAATATTATAATATTATCTTATAGTATATGCTACTATATGGAGCATATTATTATTTTTTACCACATACTTTTTTTAAAATATTCATTCCTCAGGTATAGATGGACACAACACAATGCCTTTTATTTTTATGTGGTGCTGAGGATCGTGCTAGGCAAGCACTCTACCACTGAGCAACAATCCCAGCCCCCAAATAAATTTTTTACCATATAAATTAGACAGCTCTGTGGCATTTTCCTTTTGGTTGACTGAAATTATATTGGGCAATTTATGCTTGCTTCTTTCAAAGTCCAGTGAGTTCTGCCATAATGAGACAGGGGCATTCCTTAAATGCACTGTGCCGTCCAGAACCATGCAGTAAAAATCACAAGGCTTATGGGGAAAATGGAATTAGAGGCACAACACTCAAACTTCATTAGTAACCCATTTAAAAAGGAAGGAGCCTAAAACAAGTGGCAAAATATAAACAGTAATGCATATGTGAAGAAGTACATAAATACTCTAAAAATACAGCAGTTTTCTTTGCTTGCCAGAAAGATGGTGAATACTACTGTTTTCTTAAGTTAAATGTATAATTTTTACAGAGGTTTTATAGTCTTTAGAGTATTAAGCCAAGATTGAGGGAAATCAGTTTGAATTGAGAGGGCAGCACAGCTGGAATAAGAGGAGAAAGGCTTTGTCCTTTCTATATAATTCCTGCTTGCCTCCATATAGTAGCATATACTATAAAACAATATTAGGATATTGATGATTTAAAAATCACAACTACTTTGGGGCTAGGGACGTGGCTCAAGCGTTAGCGCGCTCGCCTGGCATGCGTGCGGCCTAGGTTCGATCCTCAGCACCACATACAAAGATGTTGTGTCTGCCGAAAACTAAAAAATAAATATTAAAAAAATTCTCTCTCCTCCCCCTCTCTCTCCCCCTCCCTCCCTCCCTCCCTCCCTCCCTCCCTCCCTCTCTCTCTCTCTCTCCCTCCTAAAAATAAAATAAATAAAAATCACAACTACAGAAGGCTGAAAATAGCATGTTAAGCTAAAAATTCTTAAAAGGATTCAATTTAAAAGTACGACAGAGTAGCATAATCAATTTGAAGAAGTATGAATTAAGTAATAAATTAAGTAATTCAGAGAATATAAAATTTAGAGCTTAAAACATCCAAGAAGAGATTAAGACCAAAAGATGTCCAGAAAGGAAATTACATTAATGGATATGACTTTCTTTTTCTCATCTTGCTATATAAAGGTCCACCCAGGTCTCATTCAAAGCCTTTATCCATACTTCTTTGAATTGATCACATTATCTGAGCTATAGGGTTTTTTCCCTCTTTTTCTTGTAGTTTTAAATAATAATGACAGTGGTGATAATTTTGTGGCAGAGTTCTAAAGTAAGAACCTAATTTTTTTTGTTACACTGAAAGTTATGGCACAACAACAGCAAAGACAATACTTTTTTTTCCCCCTGTCATCCTAATAAATAACCAGAATCATTTTTGACATAAAAGGACTCTTTGTCTCTCCTTGGGGTTAGAAGTTTAAACAAATTAGACTCTCTATTCTTAAATAATGCTATTATTTTCTAGGTTAATTGGACTCCTGAGATTAACAAAGAACACTTGCTACAGGGTCTGCTTCCTGATGTACAAGTACCAACATCTGTAAAAGATATGCGCTATTGCCAAGTTTCATTTCAAGATGATCATGTGTCTTTGGAAAGTGCATTTACAGTAAGGTTTGTGGACTTAGTGTATTTTGAGATACTTTAAAAGGTGGCATATGTCATAAACATTTCTCTTCAATGCAAACATTTGAAAGTTGTTTATGAGATAAAAATATTGCAGTTTCAATTAAATATGGGTAGGTTGTCTTTGCAATAAAGCTTCACTGTAAATGGTGATTAATTCTTATCATGATTTTTAACCCTGAATTCATTGAATTTGCCCTCTAATAACTGAAAGAACAAAAACTTTCATTAAAGGAAAGTCTTCCATTTTGGAAACAACAGTGAAAACATCTCCAAAATGACAATGGCATGAAAAAAGATGCAGAGTGATCAGTGTGATGTTTAAAAGGAAAAATTCTTTTATTGGTTATTGATGACTTTAGGCTGATTCCAATTATAGTTATTATGAAGAACTCAGAAAAGGGAAAGGCTTATGTAAATATGTAAAAACCTATCATCTTCCTGGCCTATCAATTCCTTGGCCACCTCTTTTCTAGTGATCTCTTGCATTGTAATTCCTCTACCTGTTTCCATAATATTTCCAGCACTTAGATCAGCTCTGAATTTGAAATAAAATTTTTGGATTTATCACTTTTCTGACCATAACCAATTCTCTTGATGAGTTGTTCTTACCCATTTATTTTCTCACTGCACTGTTGTTTTAATTTCCTTTTAACTTAACTATGACATAAAATGGTTTTTAAAATATATATATATTTTTTCATTGTATGAATTAAAGAGAGGTCCCAATCTGATTTTTCAGTGCACTTTTGTCATAATTTTTTTTTATCTCTGTATCAGTACTATATGACTTTAAGTATTTTTAGAGTTAATAGCTATACTTTATGAGTTGAAGAGGTATTTGGAAGGATATCTTAATTTTATTAAGTTTTATAAGGTTATATATATATTGCTCTTTGGAATATTGGAACTACTTTAAATTTTTTTTCTACAGTTAATGGTGTAACTAAAGCCTTTTAAACAATTTCAGACCACTTCCTGATGAAGCCAAACATTTAAAATGTGAATTAAAGGGGGGAAAAACAGTACAAATGGGCCAAGAGCTTCAAGGAGAAGTAGGTTAGTATGGCCTTCTTTCTTTCTTCTGTGGTGGTTTTTTTACATTATTATTTTTTTTTTTTAATTTTTAGTTATACATGGACACAATATCTTTATTTTGTTTATTTATTTTTATGTGGTGCTGAGGATTAAACCCAGTGCCCCACATATGCAAGGCTCTGCCACTGAGCCACAATCCCAGCCCTTACATTAGTATTTTAATAGGCATAATCTGAAAGGCAAGTTTTTTTTAAAAATATTTTTATTTATTTATTTTTATGTGGTACCGAGGATTGAACCCAGGGCCTCATGCATATGAGGCAAGCGCTCTACCACTGAGCCACGATTCCAGCCCCTGAAAGGCAAGCTTTGACATCTATTCAAAATCGATTTAGCAGCTAGACACGGTGGCACATACTTGTAATACCAGGTACTTGGGAGGCTGAGATTCAAAAATTTGAGGGCAGCCTAGGCAACTTAGCAAAACCCTGTGAAAAATTTAAATAAGGAATCTTAAAAAAGGTAAGGGATATAGCTTAGTGGTACAGCAAATTTTGCTTAAATTGTACCCCACTGCCACCAAAAAATAAAAATTAATATGACCTTTTGTCAGAAGAAATAATAATTAAGTATAGAGTAAATGTATTCCTATGCAGCCTGTTCATTCATTATATCTAAAAATATTAAATATTTTCTTTAAATTTTCATGGTAAAAAACCTGATTAAGGGATGGGTTTGAGCTGTGACTCAGTGATAGAGTGCTTGCCTAGCATGCACGAGAACCCTGGGTTTGATCCCCAATACCACCGAAAAAGTAGAAAGAAAGAAAGCTAGCATATTAACATCATGTTAAATATATAGTTTAAATGTTCTTATGTAGATTTTGATGTATTAATTTTTAATGATTATAAAAGAAATGAGCGTACTCATTTAATGCCCACAATTACTTATATAAGAGAACAAAGTTAAAATTATGTTTTAAGTATGTCATATATATTTATATCTTGTATTAAAGAGATAACACAAAGATAAAACTTTTTTTCTTTTTAAGTCCTAATAGTTACAGATCAGTATGGAAATCAGATTTCAGCATTTTCACCAGATTGTTTATCTGCTTTGTCAATTGCTGGGGTTGGACTTGATAACTCAAATTTGAAAACAACTTTGCAGGTAAGGCTACTTTCTGTAACAGTTTTTCAGACCTTTTTTTTTTTTTATGTATAAAAAGCATTGGGGGAGAAAGGAGAATATCTAAGAGGTGTGACTTGATTTTTCAAACTTCAAAGTCATAAAAGCAAAACTTATATAATGAAAATTTGCAGTTATTCAAAAGTGGAATAACAAAAGTTATTCTTGAGTTCCCCTCACTCAACTTTAGTGATCATCACGTCTTTCTATATCATATCATCTTGTAACAAATTATAGATATTAAATCATTTCTCCATAAATATTTTGCATATGTATATATATTTGTATTATGTGTAGTGACTTTTCAAATAGCTTATTAAACTTCTTACTCACAGCCTGCATTAAACAGGATACCAAGGAGAAAACTTATTGTTAAAATTGGCCACAGTTAATTCAGCCTGAAAAATAAAAGCCCTGATTGGGGGGCTGGGATTGTGGCTCAGTGGTAGAGTGCTTGCCTAGCATGTTTGAGGCACTGGGTTCAATCCTCAGCACCACATAAAAAAATAAACAAACAGGGCTGGGGATGTGGCTCAAGCGGTAGTGCGCTTGCCTGGCATGCTTGGGGCGCTGGGTTCGATCCTCAGCACCACATAAAAGTAAAACAAAGATGTTGTATCCACTGAAAACTAAAAAAATAAATATTAAAAAATATTCTCTCTCTCTCAAAATAAATAAATAAATAAATAAGCAGATTAAAGGTATTGTGTCCATCTACAGGTAAAAAAGAAACTTTTAATTAAAAATTTAAAAATATAAACCCTGATGACATTCTTATAATTTAAAACAAACAAGCATGATTGGAAGAAGTCAAAGGTGACTTTAGGAAAGAGGACATTCTGGAGTTGTGTCTTCAAGAAACCTGCCAGGCCAGCATGAGAGAGAGTGTTCTCTCAGGCCTAAGTGAAGTTGAATTTATGTATAACATTGACCTTCTTAAGACTTTTCCTCCACTTTGAGCTTTCATGACACTTTTCATTTGACAGATTAATCACAATAGCCTTGTTGTTGCCCTTCCCAAGTAGAGTTTTTATAATTCTGCTAATCTGTTACAGCTATTATTTTCTGATTTTCAGAATGGAACTATGACTATATTGGAGCCCTGCTGAACAACTTTTAATGATGTTTTTTGTACAGTGATAAAGTCTGTTCTTTAACTTTGAGGTTCTTTCCTTACCTAGCTTTAATATCCCATGTGCAAATGAAATGAGAAGTAAATGTACTTTTATTGTTATTCATACATAATCCCTGCTTCCTAACTCTGTGCACAGGTTCTATCCTCTCTCACCTAATTGCTATTAAATTGTAACCTGTCTTTCTACATCTTCAGTTTCCCTCTGTATTTTGGATTGAACTCAAAGGCACTTTACCACTGAGCTACATCCCCAGACATTTTTTTTAATTTTGAGATAGTCTCTAAGTTACTAGGATGTAGCCAAGTTGCTGAGGGTTGGCCTCAAACTTGAGATCCTACAATACTATTATATTTAAAGTCTATTGCTTTAGTTAGTCTGCAATACCTTATAATATTCCACTTAGTATACTCACAACTTTCTCCCTTCCCCCTTACCCTCCATAGCTTTTTATTCTACAACCAAGTGAACTTCTTTCAGCTTTCTATTATTTTACAACCAATACATACTCTCCTGGCTCATGTTCAGAAATTTTATATTTAATTCTGTTTGTACTGAGCCATAATTGTAAATGTGATTTTGTTTTCAAGATTTGAAATAAAATCAGAACAACTTCCAACATGACTTTAAAAAGGAATCACCTCTTATTTATGATGTTAAATGTACAATCCTATGATAAGCTTCATATATTTTGAATTTTGAATATGTTTTACTGATGAATATCTATTTGATTTGTTTTCTTCATATTGAAAATTTTGCCAAACCATGGGGTTTAAGGGAGATTAGTTTGGATTATTGCAATGATAACTTTACCTAAAATGCAGTATAAACATTTGTTCTAGAATGTAAAACTTGAAATTTTATCTCTGATTTTTAAATTTTGATGAAGTGTATTTCTACTTAGAGGAAATGTAAAATGATTACGTCATAAAAGTCAACTATTAAAATATGAATACTACAGTATCATATAGAGTCAAAGCCCCTACCCTTGGAGGTCACCTTGACCATGGGTATGGCTTGTAATAGATAAGAAGAAAATGATAAGAAAAATAAAAAAGAGAAGGTGATAGTGTGCCATTATGTAGAGTGGTTAGGGAAGACCCCTTTAATTAAGGTATCATATATGCAAATAATTAAAGAAAAGCCATATAGATATCTGATGCATACTGTTGCAAACTGAGGAAAAGAACACAAGTATAAAGGCTGTTATCTGGCAGCAGGCACTTGCTTGGCTATTTGGGTAACAGAAAAGAAGCAGTACAGATTATTACTAATCCAAAATCTGAAAAACTCTGAAATCTGAAATTTTTTGAGTACTGAAGATGACATGCAAAAAGTTTCACACTTTGAGGTATTTTCACATTGGAACAATTCAACCAGTCAAGTTTATACAAATATTTCATAATTGAAAAACTAAAATCTGAAGTACTTTTGGTTCTCAAGCACTTTAGATAAGCATTTCTTTCTGTATAAGGAACAGGAAAATTAGGAAATGATAAGGTAATATGTAGCCAAAACCTTTGATTTGCTAGGTACAGTGACACCTAATCCTAGGGTTCGGGAGGCTAAAGAAGATAACAAGATCAAAGCCAGCCTGTCTCATAATAAAAGGTGAAAAAGAATGGGTTCAATCTCTAGTAAAAAAGAAACAAACAACATTTTTAGATTCTACCCTACCAAAAGAAAGAAGGAAATTCAGTTTCTCCTTGTTTTAAAGTAAAATTTATGGTATGCCGCTGTTGGCATAATGTTTATCATTATATACCCAGAAACATCTATGTGGCCATGGACTAATGACAAAACATTTAACTTAAATATAATTTTTTTTTTAACTAAGCAATATCACCCTGTCTTTTTTCAATGTATTTTCCTCACTAGGAAAACACACAAAGTATAAGTGTAAGAGGGATCAAATTTATTCCAGGTCCTCCTGGAAATAAGGATCTTTGTTTTACTTGGCGTGAGTTTTCTGACTTTATTCGAGTTCAGCTAATTTCTGGACCTCCAGCTAAACTTCTCCTTATAGATTGGCCAGAACTAAAAGAGGTAAGCAACTTCATATATTGGAAAAAGTTTAATATTACATAGCTTGTTAATTTCAGATTGTCAGGGGTTAGTGGATCAGAATAGATATATCTTGTTGTTAAATAACAACTAATGTGAAAGTAACAATAACAAAAGAGCAAGGTAATGCAAGGCATAATGTTTCCTTATTTAATTGATCACCATGTCTTAATTTGCTAATATAACAAATATAATAGTTCAGGTCTTAAAAACTGCATTACAGGAATTTGCAAACATGCAGAAAAATCAAAAATACCATAATGAACCTCAATATTCAGTTAACCCAGTTTTATTGGTTACTGATTTTTGCCAATTACTAATTTAAAAAATTTGAGTGGAGTTTTTAAAAAGCATATTGAGTTTTAGAATTCTAATTTTATTTTTTAACATTTTTATTTATTTTTAATTGAGAATTGCCAATTATATACGTTTATTATGTATAATATGGCTTTTGAAATATGTATTACATTGTTTATTGGCTAAATTTAGCTAATTATATATATGATCTCACATCTTGTGAGAACATTTAAAAAATCTACTCTTTGCAATTTTCAAAAGTACATTATTAACTAGTCACCATATTGTCCAGTAAATCTCTTGAACTTAGACATCCTATCTGAAATTTTTGTGACCTTTAATCGAATAATTTTAAAATGTTCGAATTCTAGCACTCAGTTATGGTATAGCAGGCTTTAATTATTGATGTGACTTAAACTTTTTTTAAAAGAAAGTGAGCTCACTGACCCATAGTAGTAGGTAAAATGATTTTAGTAAAGAAGCAAGCCGTATAAGAAAATTTACATGCCTGTTTCCCTTTTTGATTTGTGAATTTAAAAAACAGGAAAAAGTGGTTATGCTAGTGTACTTTAAAAAAAAATTTTTTTAATAGTGTGTTGAGCAAGGTATTTCACTGAAAAGCCAATGGGGGTGTATGTACTATGTAAATTAAAGCATTTTTGTGGTTATTGTTACCAATCAGCAACTTGTTAATATAGTTGACTATATTATAGTGCTTTTCAGGTGGGAAAAATCTTACTAACATATTTATCTTTTTGTATGATTTTGAGGGGGAGACTATAAAAATAATGACAGCTTGTTAATTTGTTACAAGATTTATTTGTAGATAGCATAATAATTCAGGAACTTTAAAATAAAACATAAAACGAATTTATTCATCTGTTAGTCATGTGTTTTGTATATCCATAAGACTGGAAAATTATCACTTTGTATCTCATTTTCCTAATTTAATTCTTGACTCACCCTCTTCCCACAGAAAGTAAGTACAAAGTGGAACTGACATAATAACCTCGTAAAATAATTTTAAAAATAAATATATAAGTATCTACATAAATTATTAGAAAACTCAAATTCTGAAATGTTAAATAACATGCCAGTTTGACAGAAGGCCTGGAGATGCAGCTCCTTTTTTTCACAAACATTTAATTTTGGAAAGTGACTTTTTCTACTATTTCCCAGAAAATTTTATTTCTGCTGGCTTGGGCTATAGTTGTTTACTGTGCTAGGTGTGGCACATACCTGTACTCAAGGAGGCTGAGTTAAGCGGACCAAAACTTTGGGGCCAGCCTCAGCAAGTCAGCAAGACACCATCTCTGAATAAAACTTTTTATTCTTATTTATTTATTTTTTTAATATTTTATTTTTTAGTTTTAGGTGGACACAGTATCTTTATTTTATTTTTATGTGGTGCTGAGAATCAAACCCAGTGCCTCACGCATGCTAGGCAAGCGCGCTACCACTTGAGCCACATCCCCAGCCCCCGAATAAAACTTTTCAAAGGACTGGGGTTCAGTGTAAGAGCATTTGTCTAAGATTTATGAGGCCTTGGGTCTGATTCTTGGTACTGCAAAAAAAAAAAAAAAGTGTCATTTACTGAAAGATATCCTTTAAAAGTAGTTAGGAATACTTTTAAAAGTTAGGATATCTTTTAAAAGAAGTAAGGTGGATAATTATTTGTGATAAGATTAAAGTACTTAAAAATTTTTAGCACTTTCTAAAATTCAAGTTTTTTATATTTTTGGCAAATGAAATATACACTCAACTATAGCCTTGTAAACTTCATGGGAGATAAGCAATGTAACTAAATTAGTCTCAAGGTTCTTGTTTGTTTTGTTTACACAGCATTAATTTTTCTCCCATTTCTAATTAACTTCTCACAGAGTGAGAAATGGAGAAAGCAGACGAAACATAGATAGGGGAGAGATGATAAATTTCCTTTTTCACTTTTTCATTCTCTCCCATCTTCTTTTTTGTAACTTTTAACTCTGATACAAAGCCAGTCTCAATGGTACATGCTTGTAATTCCCACAGTTCAAGAAGCTGAGGCAAAAAGAGCATAAGTTCTAGGTACTCTCAGCAACTTACGGAACACGTGATATAGCTCAGTGGTGGAGTACCCCTGGGCACAATTCCCAGTAATACCAAAAAAGAATTAAAAAAATAAAATAAAATCTGACACAGAATTGGACTCTTAGCAGTTACTTTGCTTAACAATATGTCCTTTGATATATCTAGTATTAATAGATCAGCAGACAGAGTCCTAGAATTAAACAAGCCTTACATATTTTCTAGGGAGAAAACAAAGCATTTAAAACCAGCAAGACTGGGTAGATCATTTGTCCTCTAACCAAGGGTTAGAAAGCTATCCCACATAATACATAATGGCAGAGAGCTAAATATTTCCATAGGAGCTAAACTACAGATTGCCAATGCTAAATCTGAGAATCAAAGATAAACTTGTTTCCACTGAATTCATTCTAGTATGTAACTTATAGCAAAGTACCTTAAAAGCCACTGATGTCAAATGCTGTTTTTTGTTTTATCAAATTATCAATAATTTCTATAAGAGTGACATTTATGGTAATTTAGTTGGCTTTCAGGGCTTTACTTTCATTGATGAAAGAAGTGATTTGTGAATAAAACAGGGATAAATAAAGTAAGTTGTTTTATAAGTATGCAAGTAAGTACATTGGTTGGCATGTGTGTTTTAATGCTTCTAAATATTTATATTCATTTCAGCCCATTCCAGTGATTAATGGAAGAGAATTACAAAATCCTCTCACTGTTCAACTTTGTGATCAGTGGGATAATCCAGCACCAGTACCACATGTTAAAATAAATCTCATAAAAGCTAATAATTTAAAGGTAAGTTCTTCCCTAATTATTTTTCACTTAAACCTCTGTACATCAGGGCTAGGGATGTAGCTCCCTTGTAGAGTGTTTGCCTAGCATGAGCAGCACCCTGGGTTTGATCCCCAGTGCCACACACAAAAAAGGAAATTGTACCTAAAGATTTAGTGTTACATTCTTTCTCTTTCTAAAATATAGTTTTAGGTGGGTGTGGTGGTATAAAACTGTAAATCCTAGCTACTCGGGAGACAAGACAGAAGGATAACAAGTTAAAGGCCAACCTGGGCAACTAATGAGACCATGTCTCAGAATAAAATTCAAAAATGAGGTATGTGGCTTAGTGGTAGAGCACTTTTCTGATATATGTAAGACCTTGGGTTCAGTCCCCAGTACAGCAAAATTACACACGTGTAATTTTGTGTAATGTGTGTGTAGTCTTTATTACTACTCAGTATAAATCAACTTGAAGAATGTTTATATTTATTTTGAGCAAGTAAAATTTACATATACAACTGGTGTAATGGGGCCAGTGTTGTATGGGCAGTTTGAGTGTTCATATAGTACTAATAATGTTTGCATTTCAGATTAAGATAGATAATTTTAACAAAGTGAATGAAGACATACCATGAAGATCTACATTGTGGGTTAAGGAGTAGGTATTATTGGGAAAACATGCTGAGTCTGAACAAAAGAGGCATGCAGATACCTGTCCTCTAATCCTATGGAGAACTACCAGAGCCAGGGCAGAGCTGCTAGACCTTATACTACATTGTTTTCTAGGGTGAAACACCTCTCCTCTATTATTCTTTTTATGTGGCAAGTGTGAATGTGGCCTACTAAGGTCTAGGGAGAAACACAGTGCTTGGTTACCAAAGAGTTCAGTGTTAAGTATCAGCTGCTTCCATAATGTTGGGACAGGCTGTTGCTCATCATCTAATGGAAACTAGGTACCTGATGCAATGTTGGAGGCCCTCTTACTATGAAAAAGAAGAAAACTACTGCTCCTTGCAAGATTTTATTTTTAAACAGTACCTTTTTGTGATTGAAGCAAATTTGTTGGCCAAGTTGTTTGCTAGGCAACCCACAGAAAGTTCCTGGGATTATATTCAGACAGTCTGGAGTATCCCTCCACAAATATTTCTTTCTTTTTTTAGGGTGGGTGGGTGGGTACTAGGGAGTGACCACTAAGCCATGTCCCAACCTTTTTGTATTTTATTTAGGGACAGGATCTCACTAGTTCAGCACCTTGCTTTGCTGATGCTAGCTTTGAACTCAGGATTCTCTTGCCCCAACCTCCTGAGCTGCTGGGATTACAAGCGTGCACCACTGGATTGGGCCACAAATATTTCATTAATGGAAGAAGCATTGCCTCAACGTGGCAGTGTTCTTGAAATCAGCTGGTTCAATTAGATTCCCAACAGAGATTTTCTAGGACTTCAGATTTGATCTTAAAAGTCAGTGGAGGAGATTAAAGTACCAAAAATGGCTTATGATACTTGGAACTATTTTTCTACTAAAATAATGAGAGTCAGGGTTCTTAAAACTGTCCAACAAACCTATGGGATTGCTATGTAACATGATTTAAGATTTCTCTGACTCTGGACTGAGGTTGTGGCTCAGTGGTAGAGTGCTCACCTAGCTTGTGAGGCACTAGGTTCGATCCTCAGCACCACATATAAATAAATAAAGGTATTGTTTTGACCTACAACTACAAAAATAATTTTTTTTAAATATTATCAAAAGAAAAGAAAAAAAGATTCCTTTGACTTTGCAACAGGGATTTGGGATCCAGATGGGGAGAGGAAGAACTTTAAGATGTGTCAGAAGGCAATCAATCGAAGGGTAAATGGGATGAGTGTTAATATAAGACTTTAATCCTGTCTTTGATTCCATTTTTTAGTGAAATGTCAGTTTCTCCTTTTTTTCCCTCTCTATCCATTGCTTTTTGTCTCAGCATGTAACACTATTTCATACTCTGTTCTCTTAAGCAGAAATGAGGTTTAGAGTTTTAAGAGACACTTGATTTTCCACTTCTATAGTCTACAAATCATTTTGTTCTGAACGTTTGCTTCCAAGAAAGTGAAATAGTGGTTATTTTCAACCTAAGAATAAGGGTATGATTCTAGTTTCTGGAATAGCATCCATAAAGGTTGAGACTCTTCAAACCTATTATTAGGAAATGTCGCCTCCAATTTTTAGTCACTTTTTTAAATCACTATAAAGGGTACTGCAATATTTTGCAGTAAAATTTAAGACACACACCTGAGTAAAATTGAACAGAAAGTTTGGTTTTATGATGCCTAGAATTGAATGTGTGGGTATATTTATATCTCTATAGCTATCCTCCACACCAGCCCAGTTTGAAATGCACCTTAAGTGTTTTAGTAACCATATATATGATTTACACCAATATTTAGTGAACCTAGAATCCTGCAACTTTTAACATGAAATTCTAGTTTAATTGACCAAAATGGATGACTCTTCTCTTTTGGATTACATGATTGCATAAGACATTATTTCAACTGGTGTCAGATGACAAATTTTTAGAAGTGTTTGTAAATATAACTTTTAAAATAGGAATAGATGAAAACCACATTGTAATAGAGGAACGCACCTTGATTGATATCTAGAATGTTTTATAATTAATTATTTTATTTTGTTTTGATTTTAGCTCATGCCTTCAAACCAGCAGCATAAAACAGATGAAAAGGGCAGGGCTAATTTGGGAGTGTTCATTGTTGTTGCACCTAGGTAAGAACTCAAAGTTTGTTAGATATTGGTGTTATAGAGATTGATTTTTTAAAAAATATATAATTACTAATGCTTATTAATTGTATAGGTTAAAAGGTTTTGCTGTGATATATTAATACATGTATATATTAAGGTTTGATCCTGTCTGTCTTCCCTTCTGTTACCCTCTTCTCTTTCCCCATGCTCTCACCTTGTCCCCTTCGCCTCCTATAAGAGTCTCTTTTCTACTTCTAGATCATGTTTCTTTTTTTTTTCCCCCCCTCTTTTCCAGATCTGAAAAAAAACATGTCTTTCCTTGTTTGGCTTATTTCACTTAACGTGGTGTTCTCTAATTCTGTCAATTTTCCTGCAGATGACATGACACTTAGTAGATGTCTGATAAGTCCATTTGATCTAAAATTTAATTTTACTCTGATGTTTCAGTTGATGATTTTTGTCTTATCTGCTGGTGAGAGTAGGGTGAATGTTGAAGTCACCTACTATTATTGCATGAGGTCTTTATGTGCAGTATCATTCATTTTATCAAATTGAATATGCCAGCATTTGGAAATATATATTTATATTATTATATCTTATTGATAAGATATATCATTATTATCAATATGTAGTGACCACCTTAGTCTCCTGGCCAATTTTTGACTGAAAGTTGTTTTATTGGATAAGAGTATAGCTACTCCTACTCACCCAGATTCTATTATTCTATTATTCTATCGTTCTATTCTATTATTCAATATTATTTTCCGTCCTTTGGGCACTTTTAGTCTGTGCCCATCTTTGTTGTTGAACAAATTGTTGAATCCTGTTTTTTTTTTTAACTTCTTCGATTAATTTTTTTATTAGTTGCTCAAAACATTACAATGATCTTGACATATCATACATTTGATTCAAATGGGGTACATAATCTTATTTTTCCACATGTACAGATTGCAGGATCACACTGATTATACATAGCACCATACTAGTGTCTATTGTATTGTGCTGCCCTTTCTATCCCCCCTTCCCCCCCTCTCTTTCTACCCAATCTACTGTGACACGTTTTCCCTCTCTTTTTTCTTCCCCCTCACACCATCTTATATGTAATTTTGCATAACAGTGAGGGTCTCCTACCATCTTCTGTGCAATTCCCCTTCTCTCTCCCATTCCCACACACCTCTTGTCCCTATTTGATGGTAATCTTGTTCTCATGCTCTTCCTCCCTGCTCTGTTTTGAGTCGCCTCCCTTATATCAAAGAAGACATTCTGCATTTGTTTTTTAGGGATTGACTAGCTTCACTTAGCATAATCTGCTCTAATACTATGCATTTCCCTGCAAATGCCATGATTTTGTTGTTTTTTTAGTGCTGAGTAATATTCCATTGTGTATAAATGCCTCATTTTTTTATCCATTCATCTATTGAAGGACATCTGGGTTGGTTCCACAGTCTAGCTATTGTGAATTGTGCTGCTGTGAACATTGATGTAGCTGTGTCCCTGTTGTATACTCTTTTTAGGTCTTTTGGGTATAGTCTGAGAAGGGGAATAGGTCAAATGGTGGTTCCATTCCCAGCTTTCCAAGTAATCTCCATACTGCTTTCCAAATTGGCTGAACCAATTTGCAGTCCCACCAGCAATGTACAAGTGTACCCTTTTCCCCACATCCTCGCCAGCACTTGTTATTGTTTGACTTCATAATGGCTGCCATTCTTACTGGAATGAGATGGTATCTTATTAGAGTGGTTTTAATTTGCATTTCTCTGACTGCTAGAGATGGTGAGCATTTTTTCATGTATTTGTTGATTAATTGTATGTCCTCCTCTGAGAAGTGTCTGTTCAGATCGTTGGCCCATTTGTTGATTGGGTTATTTGTTTTTTTGTTGTTTAATTTTTTGAGTTCTTTGTATACTCTGGAGATTAGAGCTCTATCTGAAGTGTGAGGGGTAAATATTTGTTCCCAGGATGTAGGCTCCCTATTTACCTCTCTTATTGTTTCTCTTGCTGAGAAAAAACTTTTTTGTTTGAGTAAGTCCCATTTGTTGATTCTTGATTTTTAACTCTTGTGCTATAGGTGTCCTAGTAAGGATTTTGGAAGCCGAACCCACTAGATGGAGATTAGGGCCAACTTTTTCTTCTATTAGACGCAAAGTTTTTGGTTTGATTCCTAGCTCCTTGATCCATTTTGAGTTAACTTTTGTGCAAGGTGAGAGAAAGGGATTCAATTTCATTTTGTTGCATATGGATTTCCAGTTTTCCCAGCACCATTTGTTGAAGATGCTATCCTTTCTCCGTTGCATGTTTTTGGCACTTTTGTCTAATATAAGGTAGTTGTAACTTTGTGGATTGTTCTCTTTGTCCTCTATTCTGTACCATTGGTCTACCTACCTGTTTTGGTACCAGTACCATGCTGTTTTTGTTACTATTGCTCTGTAGTATAGTTTTTAAAATCTGGTATCGCTATACCACCAGTTTCACTCTTCCTGTTTAGAATTGCTTTTGCTATTCTGGGTCTTTTATTTTTCCAGATGAATTTCATGATTGTTTTTTCTATTTCTTCAAGGAATGCCGTTGGGATTTTGATTGGCATTGCATTAAACCTATAGAGTACTTTTCGTAATATGGCCATTTTAATGATATTATTTCTGCCAATCCATGAACAAGGTATATCTTTCCACCTTCTAAGGTCTTTTTCTATTTCTCTCTTTAGGGTTCTGTAGTTTCATTGTATAGTTCTTTCACCTCTTTTGTTAGGTTGATTCCCAAAAATTTTATTTTTTTTCAGGATATTGTGAGTGGGGTGGTTGTTCTCATTACCATTTCAGAGGATTTGTCACTGATATACAGGAATGCCTTTGATTTGTGTGTGTTGATTTTATATCCTGCCACTTTGCTGAATTCATTTACTAGCTCTAGAAGTTTCTTGAGTCTGCATTTTTGGGTCTGCTAGGTATAGGATCATGTCATCTGCAAATAGTGATAATTTAAGTTCTTTTTTTCCTATCTTTATGCTTTTAATTTCTTTTGTCTAATTGCTTTGGCCAGTGTTTTGAGAACTATGTTGAACAGAAGTGGTGAGAGAGGACATCCCTGTCTTGTTCCAGATTTTAGAGGAAATGCCTTCAGTTTTTCTCCATTCAGAATGATGCTACCCTGAGGCTTAGCATAGATAGCTTTTACAATGTTGAGGTATGTTCCTGTTATCCCTAGTTTTTTTAGTGTTTTGAACATAAAAGGATGCTGTACTTTGTCGAATGCTTTTTCTGCATCTATCGAGATGATCATATGGTTCTTATCTTTAAGTCTATTGATGTGGTGAATAACATTTATTGATTTCCATATATTGAACCAGCCTTGCATCCCAGGGATGAATCCTACTTGATCATGGTGCACAATTTTTTTGATGTTTCTTTATCTGATTTGCCAGAATTTTATTGAGGATTTTTGCATCTATGTTCATTAGAGGTATTGGTCTGTAGTTTTCTTTCTTTGAAGTGTCTTTGTCTGGTTTAGGAATCAGGGTGATGTTGGCCTCGTAGAATGAATTTGAAAGTTCTCCCTCTTTTTCTATTTCCTGAAATAGCTTGAAAAGTATTGGTATTAGTTCCTCTTTAAAGGTTTTGTAAAACTCTGCTGTATACCCATCCAGTCCTGGGCTTTTCTTAGTTGGTAGTCTTTTGATGGCTTCTTCTATTTCTTAAATTGATCTTGGTCTATTTAGATTGTCTATATCCTCCTGATTCAATCTGGGCAGATCATATGACTTAAGAAATTTATCGATGCCTTCACTATCTTCTATTTTATTGGAGTATAAGGATTCAAAATCATTTCTAATTATCTTCTGTATTTCTGTAGTGTCTGTTGTGATATTGCCTTTTTCATCCCATATGCTAGTAATTTGGGTTCTCTCTCTTCTTCTCTTCGTTAGCATGGCTAAGGGTCTGTCGATCTTATTTATTTTTTCAAAGAACCAACTTTTAGTTTTGTCAATTGTTTCAATTGTTTCTTGTGTTTCAATTTCATTGATTTCAGCTCTGATTTTAATTATTTCTTGCCTTCTACTAATTTTGCTGTTGTTTTGCTCTTTTTTTTCTAGGGTTTTGAGATGAAGTGTGAGATCATTTATTTGTTGGTTTTTTTTTTTTTTTTAAGGAATGAACTCCAAGCAATGAATTTTCCTCTTAGAATTGCTTTCCTTGTGTCCCACAGATTCCGATATGTTGTGTCTGTGTTTTCATTTATCTCTAAGAATTTTTGAATTTCCTCCTTGATGTCTTCTATAACCCATTGATCATTCAGTAACATATTGTTCATTCTCCAAGTAATATAGGATTTTTCCTTCCTTTTTTTATCGTTGATTTCCAGTTTCATTCCATTATGATCAGATAGGAGGCATGGTATATCTGTACTCCTTTATAATTTCTAAGAGTTTCCCTGTGACATAATATATGGTGTATTTTTGAGAAGGATCCATGTGCTGCTGAGAAAAAAGTGTAACCGCTTTGGTATATTCTATATATGTCAATTTAGTCTAGGTTATTAATTGTATTATTGAGTTCTGTAGTTTCTTTATTCAACTTTTGTTTGGAAGATCTGTCTAGTGGTGAGAAAGGTGTGTTGAAATCTCCCATAATTATGGTATTGTGGTCTATTTGATTCTTGAACTTGAGAAGAGTTTGTTTGATGAACATAGCTGCACCATTGTTTGGGGCATATATATTTATGATTGTTATGTCTTGTTGGTGTATGGTTCCTTTGAGCAGTATTTAGTGTCCTTTATCCCTTTTGATTAACTTTGGCTTGAAGTCTATTTTATTTGATATGAGTATGGACACTCCTGTTTGCTTCTGAGGTTCCTATGAGTGGTATGATTTTTCCTAACCTTTCACCTTCAGTCTGTATATGTCTTTTCCTATTAAATGCGTCTCCTGTAGGCAGCATATTCTTGGATTTTTTTTTTTTTGATCCATTCTACTAACATTGTGTCTCTTGATTGGTGAATTTAAGCCATTAACATTTAAGGTTACTATTGAGATATGGTTTGTACTTCTAGCCATATTTGTTTATTTATGTTACTTAACATGATTTGTTTTTCCTCTTTGATTATTTTTTCCTTCACTACCTCCCACTGTTGGTTTTCATTGTTATTTTTCATTTCTTCTTTCTGTAATGTTTTGCCAAGGATGTTTTGAAGCTGCAAATTCTTTTAACTTTTGTTTATCGTGGAAGGTTTTAATTTCATCTTCCATCCTGACGCTTAATTTCGCTGGATACACGATTCTTGATTGGAACCCATTTTCTTTCAGCGTTTGAAATATGTTGTTCCAGGACCTTCTAGCTTTCAGAGTCTGTGTTGAAAGATCAGCTGTTATCCTGATTGATTTACCTCTAAATGTAATCTGCTTCCTTTCTCTTGTAGCTTTTAAAATTCTCTCCTTATTCTGTATGTTGGGCATCTTCATTATAATGTGTCTTGGTGTGGATCTCTTATGATTTTGCACATTCAGCGTCCTGTAGGCTTCTAGGATTTGGAATTCTGTTTCATTCTTCAAGTTTGGGAAGTTTTCTCGTATTATTTCATTGAACAGATTGCTCATTCCTTTGGTTTGGACCTCTATACCTTCCTGTATCCCAATGACTCTTAAGTTTGGTCTCTTTATGTTATCCCATATTTCTTGGATGTTCTGCTCATGGTTTCTTAACATTCTCGCTAAGCTGTCTATGTCCTTTTCAAGTTGAAATACTTTGTCCTCATTGTCTGATGTTCTATCTTGTAAGTGATCTACTCTGCTGGTAATAGTCTCTTTTGAGTTTTTAATTTGGTTTATTGCTTCCTGGATTTCCAGGATTTCTTTTTTTTTTTTTTTAATAACCTCTATCTTCCTGTATCATTGATCTTTTGCTTCTTGGATTTGTTTATGTAATTCATTGTCAAAGTGATCTTTCATTGTCTGATTTTGCTATCTAATGTCTTCCTTGAGACTCCAGATCATCTGAAGCATGTATATCCTGAATTCTTTATCTGACATTCCATCTTGCAGATATTACCTCTTCTAAAGTTGAGTTGACTTGCATTGCTTGTGGTCCTTTCTTTCCTTGTCTTTTCATACTGCTCACGTTTCTTTCTGCTTTGTGAAACTGTTGTGTTATTGATTTTCCCCCTATATATTTATATTGCTCCTGTATAGTTCCAAAGTCTCCATTTTGTGGAAAAAGACAATGTTAACAATTCCCAATATCAATAGAACATCATCTAACCACATGTTTTCCTTGTTACTACATTTATAGCTAGACTCTATGTCTACAAATGTTGGTTTCAATTATCATTTACAAATATAGTCTTAATTTTATGAAAGGCATACCATTTCTGGTAGCATGAAGAAAACTGAATTTCAGGTGTAGGATGTTATGTTTAGGGGGAAAGGAGTGAGGGTATGGGGTTAATCTAACTTAGTAACTTTGGAGAGCTCTAACAAATAGATGGGTAATTTATGGAAGAATGTATAGATTCAAACTCCTATCTGTATTTATAAGATTACCCTACTTATAAATAGTAAAATTTAGGGGGTTGCAAGTGGGATAGAGGGAGTAAGATTGAAAAAAATAACAAGGAAAGAGAGAAAAAAGAGCAGGAAAAAGAAAATAAGAGAAAAAGAATAGAAATAAAAGGGGGGAGGGAGGTGGGGCATATGCAATTCCTCTATATTATATTATTCTTTTGATTCAGTAGTTAAAGACCTTTTCCATGCACAATTCTTGGTTTCACATCTGTTGAGGTTGTGAGGACCAGAGGGAGAAGGGTAGAGGAGACTGGATGAATGGATGAAAAGAGAAAAGAGAAAGAAAAAAAAATGTCTCTCAGAACTCTGTTTTCTTTTCTTCCAATAGGTGGTGTTGTCTATTCCTAGCTTGAGTCTCTGCGTTCAGGGTGGTGGTGGTGGTAGTCAGTGTGAGATGACTTGAGCTTCCACCTGTGGCCTCTCTCCTCTTATTCTCTGAGATGTAAACCAGGTGCCTGATCCGAGCTGGTAGCCACGCCCACCAGTTGATGGGTTTTAAGGGTTGGTGGAATTTTTCAAGATGAGTTCCATCAGTTTTTCTCATAAGGTGTTTGATGAGGTGGGGGTTGTTGGGGAGACCTTATGTTTGTCTAGAGCTCGGTCCGGTGACCCTACAGTCAGGCGGCTGGACCCCTACTATACTTGGGGTGGTCTGCCCACCGCTCAGACGGGTGGCTGGGACCCTCCTTAAGTTGGGGTGGTCTGCCTACTGTGCAGGCGGGCGGCTGGGCCCCTACTCCAGTTGGGGAGGTCTGCCTACCGTGCAGGGGGCGGCTGCACCTCCTCCTGTTTTTTAATGTAATGAGTCAGGCTGCATATTTTAGTTGGAGAAGTATGACCGTTTGTGTTCAGGGTTATTTTTGAAAGATATGTACTAGTTTCTGTGATTTTGTTATTTTTCTTCTGGTTGTTTTGAATATTCTGTGTTCATTTTTTCCTTTCAAGAGGTTTGATGGTTTACTAAACCATCTGAGTCTTTTTTAATTGCTTATTTTCTCTCTATTCTTCTAATGAGGTTTATTCATTCTTATGCTCTTGTGATTGTATTAAACTTGCTTCCTTTTCTGAGCATAAATAAGTATGTATTTTTTATTTGTTGTTTTCAGATATACGTGACAGTAGGGCATATTTTGATACATTGTACTTACTTGGAGTGCAAACCATTACAATTTTGATCCCATTCTTGTGGTTGATGTGGAGTTTCATATATGAGCATAGGAAATTATGAGGTGGGGGGTGTTGGGGAGACATTATGTTTGTCCAGAGCTGTCTTTCCTGTTCCTGTCCTTCCACCCTTCCTTTCATTCCCCTTTGTCTAATCCATTGAACTTCTATACTTCCCCTCTCTACTCTCCTTTGTTACAGGTTTCATCCACATATCAGAGAGAACATTTGACCTTTGGTTTTGGGAGAATTGGCTTATTTCACTTAGCATTATCCCTCTACAGTTCCATCCGTTTACTGTCAAATGCCATAATTTCATTCTTCATAGCTGAGTAATATTCCATTGTATATATAAGGGCATCTAGGTTGGTTTCATAGCTCAACTATGGTGAATTGAGCTGCTATAAACATCATGTGGCTATGTCACTCTAGTATGCTGATTTTAGATTCTTTGGGTATTAGCTGAGGAATAGGATGACTGGGTCAAATGGTGGTTCCATTCCAAGTTTTCTGAGGAATCTTCATACTGTTTTTCAGAGTGGTTGCACCAGATATGAAATGTATTCTATATATGTTGGGTTTTAGTAATCATAAATTCATTTAATTTATGCTTATCTTGAAAAGTCTTCATTTTCCTTTGATTTTTAAAGGATAGCTTTGCTGGGTATATAGTAAGCTGTGTTGGAACTTATTTTCTTTCAGGTTTTGAAATACATAATTTCGTGTCTTCCTGCCCTTTAGAGTTTCTTTTAAAAATGCTGTTATTCTCATGGGTTTGCCTTTATATGTGTCTTAATGCTTCTCTCTTGAAGTTTTTAATATTCTTTATTTTTTCTGTATTTTGGTGGTTTAACTATAATTTGTCCTGGAAAGTTCCTTTGTTAGTCATGTTTGTTTGGAGTTCTAAATGCCTCCTTTACCTGAATATCCACCTCTTTCCAAATATTTGAGAAATTTTCTGCTACTATTTCACTGAATAGGTTTTCTTTGCCTTTTCCTATAACTCAATTCCTTGTTTATTCCAATTATACATATATATATGGTCTTGTAGTGGTGTGTCCCATAGACATGTATGTTCTGTTCTTATTTTTTCTTTATTACTGTCTGAATAATAATAATTTTAATCTGTGATTTTTTTTAATTAGCTTTTTATTTCCAAGTTTCTGTTTGTTTTCAAAAAAAATTCTCTTCATTGAATTGCTCTTTCATATCCTGAATAGTCTTTCTTAATTCATTTAACAGTATGTTTGTATTCTCTTTAATTTTATTGATCATTTTTAAATCATGCTTTTGAATTTTTTCTCCAGCACTTTATTCAGTCAGTATCTTTAGTCAGTTGCCAGAAAATTAGGAATTTAAGGGGCACATCATATTTTTATGCTTTCTTAATGGCCAGCCTAATCTTGATGATGCGCTTCTGGGATATCTGTTTGTTGTGTAGTGTTGAGTTTAATTCCAATTGACCTTTATAGAGCTGTTTTCCTGTGACTTCTTTAGCTATGATTTGTGGATTTTGACACTGTAAGAGCCTGAGCCCATGCTTTCCCTGTAGGTCTTGCAAGAATGGCATCCTCTGATAGGCAGGAGAGCTATGGATAGCTGAATATATGCAATGCAACCTCTGTGGTTATTCCTTTGGTCTTTTTGGCAGCATCTGGTCTGATAGGTTATATAAGCAATCTATGCCAAGGTCCCTCATAGGTGCCATGTCCACAACCTTTTTTTATTCCATTTTTTTTAATGAAATGTCTAGAATAGGCAAATCTACAGAGACAAAAGGTGGTTGCCTATGGCCAAGGAGAGGAGGCTTTGGAGGGGAAACTGGGAGTGACTACAACTGCACAGAAGATTTAGAGGTAGTGACCAAAGTGTTCTCAAGTGGTATATGTACACCTTTGTGTTATTTCTCTCTGCTTTTCCTAAGAGAGTGAATATATAGAAACAGGACTTCACGTCCCCACTTTGCTTTGCCTCCTTTATGCTCGGTCATCAGGTGGAGATTTTTATCTCCCCTATTCTTCAAGTTGAAGTACCTGACACAGGACTGGGTCATGTGTGGAGTAAAGTGCTGCATCTCTCACTCGGGGTAGGAAGGTAGCTCAGTGGCAGAGCATCCACCCAACGTACTTGAAGTATGAGGCTTTATCCCCAACATAACATAGAAAAAAGAAGGCAAACTACAATAACATCAGCTAAATAAAAGCAAATTAGATAAAGAAATAAAGTTTAAAAACTCAGTAACTACAACCACAGCACCAACAACAGAAAAGAAAGTAGAAAAGATAAGATAGAATAAACAACAGTTAAAATAATAATGAAAATATAATAATGAAGATAAAATTAGGCCTGGGGGTGTAGCTCAGTGGTAGAGCACTTGCCTGGTTATGTGTGAGGCACTGGGTTTGATTCTCCACACTGCATAAAAATAACTAAAGGTATTGTATCTATATACAGCTTAAAAATTTAAAAAATAGATAAAATTAATTTTAAGAAGTGGAAAAGGAAAGAAGAATTATTAATTTTTTTTTTGTAGTAGTGTATGGACAGAATGCCTTTATTTTATTTATTCTTACTCGGTGCTAAGGATTGAACCCAGTGCCTCACATATGCTAGGCAAGTGCTTTACCACTGAGCCACAGCCACAGCCTTAAAAGAAGAATTTAAAAGGATAAAAAAATTGAAGTATTTGTAAAGTAAAAATGATTTTTTTAAATGAGAAAAAATGAAAGGAAAAAATATTAAAATAAGGAGAGAGAATACACATACACACAATGCAGTGATAACCAAAAAGTCTTAAAAAATTTTTCTCTTTGCTAAAGTGATCAATTGTGCATGCAAGAATAGATAATCACAATCTTTGCTGATTTTCAGAGCTTCTTTCCTTGTCGTCTTAGGCTATGAGCCCTTTGGAGAAAGCAAAGCCTGAAAGGGTCTTATCCCCTTCTTTTGGTTGTGTTGCTTTCTAGGTGACCAGCTGGACTGGTTTGTGGCTGGAGCTAGTTGAAATACATCTCAGCTTCCCTGCACATCTGTACAAACTTGGGAGAACTGCATAACTCCTCCAACAATGATATGCTCCATAACTATTCGCTCTGTGCACTTCAAGTACAGGCCTGATTTAAATACTGCAGCATGTCAGGATCCCTGGCACTTTTTTCAGCCCACTTGGAGGGCAGAGAGACGCTGTGGTCCTGTAATAGTCCAGGTTGGGGCAGGGGGGCAATGATGGGCCCCACACAATCCACTACCCATGACTCTTGGGTTCTGAGACAAATCACACTACACTGTTTTGGGTTTTTTTTGTGTGGTTTTTTTTTTTTTTTTTTTTTTTTTTTTTGGCATTCCAAGCTGCTAGTCTTAAATGGGAAATTATCTTGGTTTCCTTAAACTTCCCTTTAGCATCACAGATCTGTTTCCCACCACTGTAGAGTTCTCAGGTGTTATTTCAGTGGCTTTGCTCTGAGTCTAAACTGAATTTCAAAGCAGATACCCACTGAGTCAGTAAGGTAATGTTGCTCTTCAGTAATGTTGCTGTGGGCTCCAAGGAGGCAGTAAAATACAGAGGCCTTACACTTGCAGAGAGGCAGACTCAGACAAGACCTACTCAAGATGGCTCCCTGTTATAACACTGTATCTGCTACAAAGTGCAGGGAACTTTTCCAGAGCCAGATTGCTATGACAATTCTGGGTTTTCTTTTTGTTCAAAATGGAGTTGTCTGCACAGTGCCAAAATCTGTACTAGTGCTGCTCACTTGAACTCTACCTCATTACTTCTACCCCACTTGCTGCCAAAGAGCATGCTCTAGGGTATTCTATCTTACCTCTGTTCAACTATCCAAAGTCTTTGGGTTTCTCCACATTTCTTGACTACTATCCACAGTCACCTACCTCAATAAACAGATGCTCTCCAGTGGTTTTGATTCTGTCACGTGGAGAAGCGGGTAATTAAAGGGTATTTTTGCCATCTTTGATCTTGATTTTTCTTATTACTTGTTGAGGTTAAGAATAATAACCATCCTTTTTTTAGTGTTAAGACAGGAGGTGGAACTGAGTAGAAACAGATTCCCTAAAAGAGTTAAAACTTTGCATAAATTGTCTTCAGGTTTTTAGGTCATAGCTAATGTAATTTGAATTTTTACCCTTCCCTCCCCCTTAATTTTTTTTTTTTGTTTTTGTTTTTAGGGGAGAACATATTATGCAGGTTAAAGCTGTCTATAACAAGAGTACTATAGAAGGACCTATAATTAAGTTAATGATTCTTCCAGATCCTGAGAAACCCATTCGTCTCAATGTTAAATATGACAAAGATGCTTGCTTTTTAGCAGGGGGTGTTTTCACTGGTGAGTATTTGACAGTATTTAAATAAAACTGTAACTATAATTTGACTTATAATAACATCAGTGGGATAAATTATTTGTTTAGTCCTCAGCATGATTAAAAATAATGCATGTCACTGCCTTTTAAATGGCGAAATACTTACCACTTTTGCTGTGCCTACTCTTATCTCGTTGTCCCGTGTCCTTTAATAGTGAGCCGAAGGTTCATATATAAACTGATAACCAGAGACAAGCAATTCAGTTGATGTTTGTACACTGAGTTACGAAATTCTATTAAAAAAATAAGAAGTAAATGGTGAGAACTATGGAGCTTTGTTTCACTAAATATGTTGTGATGTTATACCCATCAGAACCAGAACCAGCCACTTAACTTAATTTGGGTGGAAATAGCATCACATCAAGATTTAAGATATTTCAGAACAACAAATGTTTACTATGTTGGGCTCCTAGTTACAGTCATTAATATTAAAGTATTCAATGAATACAGTGGGTAAGCAGATATTTTCAACATGGTGTAGCTCTTGCTAAGTCCAAAGGAAATTAGTAATTGCTTTATACAAGTAATTTTCTGGAAAACTCCTCTTATTGAAGGGATAAGTGCCTGAACATAGTTATAAGCACTAAAAGAGAAGCATACCAAAAAGTTTAGATTTTAAATGTTTTAACAATAATTTTAGTGAATTGCATATGCTATATACATTGCCTTTTATAACAGCTTTATAGATTGTGTTAAATCTCTTTGGGGGAAATAAAGCCAGTTTCTTATAATTAAAAACTCTAATAGGTGCCAAATAAATTACAAATGGTAAATATAATGAGACGATTATATATAATAAAACTTTAGCTATTACACACCACTAAAAGTCATATAAAGTAAACATTCTGTTCTTGGAATACATAAAGCATATGTTTTGACCAACTGACCTAATTCTTTTTTGGGGGGGTGAGTATGGGAGTTGAACTCAGGGGTACTCAAACCACCGAGCCACATCTCCAGCCCTATTTTGTACTGATGTAGAAACAAGGTCTCACTGAGTTGCTTAGTGTAGCTCACTTTTTTGAGGAAGCTGGCTTTGGACTTGCCACCCTCCTGTCTCAGCCTCTGGGATTATAGGTGTGTGCCAACACACCTGGCCAACTGACCTAGTTCTAAATTGCTGAGTATACATAATCTGGCCATTTTGGTGTTGCATGCTAGAATTTATAGCATGGTGGACTAAAAATAAGTGAAAGGCTTATTAGGAGGAGCAAAGATATTTCTTAGATTTCTAGAGGAGAACTTGATGTTCAGATTTAGCACTAGAGTTTTTTCTGTTGCAGTTAGTTAGTAAAATATATGTTTATGTTTATCATGGCAGATTTTATGGTTAGTGTTATTTCTGAAGATGACAGTATCATTAAAAATATCAACCCAGCACGTATTTCCATGAAAATGTGGAAGCTGGTAAGCAGTATGAACCGACCACCGGCAAATGTGAGTAAAGGGAACCATTTTTAAAAGTTAAAAATAGCCCTTACATTTAAGTTATAATTAATTCTAGTGTAAAATGCAACATGTCTATATTTGAGAATTGAAAAATTAATATACTCTATTACTTGGGATTAAAAAAATGTGCATCAGTATATGTTTCAAAGTGTTGAAGATATTGGGGGTTTTTTTGTTTGTTTGTTTTAATGGGCTCTCACTATGTTGTCAGGGCTGATCTTTCTTAAACATCCAGTCCTGCCTCAGTCTTCCAGGTAGCTGGAATTATAGGTGCACACCATTGCACATAGCTTGTTGATGCTATTGAAATACAGTAGCTTACATTGTGATTTTTCTTATCATGTTAAGATATTTTACACTATTTTGTAAAATAGAAAAAGCCATTAAATATCACCAAGGGTTAACATAGAAAATGAGAGAGCAAAGAGATTGATAAACTATAAGGCAGAAAAACATAGGGAGAAGAGCTTGAGGGTGTAGAACATTATTGTTCAGTATAAATATCATAGGTGGCATTTAAATTTTCTAGTAACTACATTAAAAAGGTAAAAAGAAATAAGTAAAATTTATTTAAATTGTTTTTAATCATAAAATATCAAAAGTATGAAAAATTACCATTTAAGCATGTATTCAGTATTTTTAAATTTATTAATGAGATTTTACATTCTTTTTCCATTTCTTTGCAATTTGTTTTATATCTTAAACCTTATCAATTCAGACCAGCAATATATTGAATGCTTAATAATTAAGCTCCATACAGCTATTGGCTTCCATAGTGGATAGTAAAAATTTGAGATAAATATCAAATTGGAAACAAAATTTTACAATTTGTCAGAATGTCCCATTTTCATAATCCACTTCAGCATTTACGGTTTATCACATTATCTTTTTTAGAAACTAGCTTGTTTGATAGTCCCAAAAGTTACCATGGTTTCAGCAACCATGATCTTCACTCATTCAATTTATACCAGTAAGACAGTGAAACTGCTAGTACTTTAAAATATTGTCATCAGAATAGAGATCTATTATATACCTTTTTAAAAATATATTATTAGTTGTAGGTAGACACAATATATTTATTTGATTTTTATGTGGTTCTAAGGATTGAACCCAGTGCCTCACACATGCTAGGTGAGTGCTCTACCACTGAACCACAACCCCAGCCCCTGCTATATACATTTTAATGGATGTTTCTTTGTGACTTTTTTCATTGTCTTGCATATTTTATAAAGATACATGTGTGTGTGTAAGTTTTCGTTCTGAATTGACTTTGTTTTTTTTTCCCTTTTCTCCTACTCTCCTTTCTAGGCAGAAACATTTAGTTGTAATAAAATAAAAGATAATGACAAGGAAGATGGTTGCTTCTATTTCAGGTATTTTTAAAGTCATTTTCATGCCTGACTTATTACAAAAGTAATTCTTCCTTAGAGACATTTGCCTGCTTATCTAAGGAAAGTAATTTATGATTTTGTTATTGGGTAGGTTTTTGGGGGGGCGGTGGGGGAAGATGTGTTTTGTTTTGTTTTTAATAGACTTTTGTAATATGGTTTGGGGAAAGATTTTTGTGATGGTCCAATATCAGTATTAGAAACTTTGAAAGTCATGAGACTTCCTTTATATTATCAAGGTATAATTTTTTTTTTTTTAAAGAGAGAGTTCGAGAGGAGAGAGAGAGAGAGAATTTTTTTTTAATATTTATTTTTTAGTTCTTGGCAGACACAACATCTTTGTTGGTATGTGGTGCTGAGGATCGAACCCGGGCCGCACGCATGCCAGGCGAGCGCGCTACCGCTTGAGCCACATCCCCAGCCCTATAGTTTTTTATTATATAGGAAATTTTTATTCTAAGATTTTATGAAGTAAGATTGGACTGGCTTCTACTGTTTATGTGACTTTGATCTGTTGGTTGCTCCTTCATTCTGGACCACCATTCTAAAATTTGAAAAATGTTTTGAAAGAATTATGTCTAAGATTTCTTTTTTCTTTCCCCTCTCTCACAAGGTTTCTTTGTAAGTTCTTTACATTAATGTCAATGGAGGAAAAAATGATTATTATTAGTTTGTTCAGTGCCTTTTCATACCAGGTTTAGATTCCTAAAAATTCTCAATCAGTGATAGATAGATTGATGCTTTTTGTTTAAAATAAAAAATGTCCACTGAATGTATACTTGTCAAGGCAATGTCAATGTGGCTATCAATGATTGTGAACACTCGAGTTATATAATTTTCTATGACAGACCAACAGCAGAATGTTCAGACCAGCCTCTGTCCTTGGACCAAAATTGCCTTCAGTCTTTTAAATATACCCAAATTATTACAGAAGCTGATTTAGACATTCTAAAAGGGGCATACTGCTATCTTTTTAATCTGTTAAATTGTTATATGAAGTCTATTAACATGCAAGAATTGGGCTATTTTATGGTATTCCAAAATATGTAGTTTTTTTCAGTTAGGTCTTATTTTAGCAACTCAAAGCATCAGTTTGAAGAAACCTTTTAATCTTTTTATTTTTTTGGTTTTTAGAGGGGAAAATTTTATTTTGAGACTTTCTGTTTCAGAAGTCCATTTTATTTTTCAATTTTTTAAAATTATTGATGGACCTGTATTATATTCATTTATTTATATACAGTACTGAGAATTGAACCCAATGCCTCACACATGTGAGGCAAACACTCTTATAACTGACCTACAACCCCAGCCCTCCATCCATTTTAATAAATCTTAAAAATAATCATGTTTTGGGACTAAGTAGAGGTGGTTAGTTACATAACAGTGTGCATGTACTATCAATGAATGATACGTCTTAAAATTGTTAATTTTATGTTCTATGAATTTTACCTCATTAAAAAATTATCACATTCTATCATTGTTTAATATATACTTACATATATTAATTGTGTTTGAGTAAATGAAAATAATATTTGGGTTCCTAATGCGTCTGTGTTCCTAACCCAAACTGTGTTTGGGGTTGTACATATAATCTTGTTTAATTTTTTAATCTTTTTGAAAGTGAGATACAGTACCCAAGAAATACAAAAAGCAGGATATGCAGCATTGTGATTTTGCCCAAAGTGAATGTGCACCCTCTACTAAAGTCAAGAAGTAATGCCATTGTCATGGAAGCCCCACCTCCTTCTTCTTCCACTTATTACCTCCTTTCTTTCTGCTTTGTGTGTTGTACACACACATAAAAATCTCTCCTGACTTGATTTTCTTTGGAGTTCTTTTGAGCATGTATCCTAGTCTCTCGGATTTGGTTATGTTGTCTTTAGTTTTCAACAATTGTCAATCACTATCTCATCAGGTGTTTCTTGTGTAAGTTTGTTAGCCTTTTTCACAATGTGCTCTGTTACTGTCTTTTCTCTATTTTCCATTCTTTTCTGTCTTCTCATACTATTGACTTTGAACTATCTTCAGGTAACTAATTCCATATGCAGTAGGATTTCATTTGTTATTAATTCCATCTTTTGAGTTACATAATCTTTCAGTTATTTGACATTTTTTGTTCTCATACATATGTTTAAGGGGTTTTGTTTGTTTGTTTTTGAGACAAGGTCTTGCTCTGTTACCCAGGCTGGTCTCAAACTCATGTGCTCTAGCAGTCGTCCCACCTCAGCCTCCTGAATGTCTGGGACTACAAGGCGCTTAAAACTATTCTTGGCTTACATTTAACATTTTTTTAAAGATCCAGTTGTCAGCATTTTAGTCTTGTCTTTTATCAACCTGAGTAGTAATAGTCATTGCACAGTTCCTATAGGTCATTTTTTATTTTCTCTTGTTCTATTGATACTTTAGTCTATTTATTGCCTCTTTATTATTTTGCTATTGTATCAGACATTTTTATTTATTAATATGTATGGAAATAATATATGCCTGGGATGATAATCTTTCCCCAGAGAAGATTTACATTTGTCTCTGTCAATTTGCATTTCCCTTGAAAGCCTGTCTAGTTTAGGTCTACCTATGTTCCTAGAATTCTCTCCCAGGAATAAAGCAACTTTATATGTGAAATTTATCTACCAGGGTTTTTATCCTAAATTATTATATGATACTGAGTCCTCTTTATGCTTTGTTAACTCTGGAGCATCTTCCAACAAACATTTTTTTACATGGCTGTTTTCATCATGACAGACCATTTGGATGCAGGTCTTGTTTAATTTTTTCTGTAACATCATTCATTCATTCATTCATTTATTCATTCATATTTTCATTGGGTTAAAGTATAACTATGTTTGTGTTCCTAGTAGGAACATTAGTTAAGAAATCAAATTACAGTAAATAACTTGGATATATTGTCAGATATTTAGACAACTGTTTGAATAGAAAATAAAGCAACATAGAAGATAAGCAAGATGACTGAAATATAAAACCATTCATTGGAAATTTATAATGTAGAAGTGAAACAAAATTCACTTGACTTATATACTTTATCATATTTTGTGTGCTTGCTACTGTATTCCTATTTCCATTCTTATTATATCCAGAGCCTTTGTTTTGTGAAAGAATGTGCAAGTAAAGGGGACTTGGGATTTAACTTAACATACGATATTTGTTGAACAAATGAAGACAAATATAATATTAGTAATTATCTTATTACTATTAATTAGCTTTTTGTGAAAGGAAATGTTGATGCTTTGAATTTCTTTCCCCTTTATTTAAATTGTCAAAAACCTTACCACTTCCTTTTCAATCTAGGGATAAAGTAATTCCTAACAAAGTGGGGACATACTGTATCCAGTTTGGTTTTATGATGGATAAAACAAATGTTCTCAGCAGCGAACAGGTTTGCTTACTTTCTTTATATATTTTGATTAACTTTACATTTTTCTCTTAGTTTATGAATAAAGTATTTAGTTGAAAAGTGAATTAATTATTGGATGCAAGGTATAAATCCAGTATTCCCCCCCTTATTTATTGAAGACACATACCAAGTTCCCCAGTGGGTACCTGAAACCATGCATAGTACCAACTACTATATATACTGTTTTTTTCTTGTATATACATTCCTAAAATGAAGTTTAGTTTATAAACTAGATACAACAGGAGATTCACATGAACAATTTTAGCAGTATTCTATTTAAAAAAAAAAAAAAAAGTTGATTCATGTGTGGGTTGGTTTTTGTTGTTTTTGCAGTAGAGTCTTGCTGAGTTGCTCATGCTGGCCTTGAATTTGTAATTTTTCTATCTTTACCTCCCAAGTAATTGGGATCATAGGCATGTGGCACCATGTCCAGCTAAAAATTATTTAAAATTTAGGAATTGTTAATTTCTGAAATTTTCCATTTAATACTTTTGGACCACGGTTGACCTTAGGCAACTGAAACTACTGAGAACAAATCTATGAATAAGGGGGAGGTGTATATCATGGTAAAGTTGCTCATGTTAATCATACGTGAGAAATTTTTAGTTGATGACATTTCAGTTATTAGTATACTAGGTAGTGAAGTTCAAGTTAATTCCAACATATGTCATTTCTATTTAATTTTTTCAATGTACTGTATTTTTAAAAAATACTTAAACTCTTTAAGTGCTTCTCAGTTTGTTTTTAGATGCTTATTTTATTAAAAAATTAATATGGCATACCTTTTATTCTGAACTTTTTAAGTAAACTACTTTTTTTTAACTGTCCAATTCAATTGGATAGACATTCCTGAAACTTAAAAAAAAATGTAAAGATTAATAGCAGATTTGATATTGAAATTTAAGGCAAGGAGCAGGAGGTTGTGATTGTAAAAGGGTAGCATGGGTGACAGGATAGTTCTGTGTTTTAATTGGGTTGGCAGTTACATAGTCATGCATGTGATAAAATGAGTTGCCCCACACACACATCTAAATATATTCTGTGTTAACATGTAGATTTTAATGTTGTGTTATAGTTATGCAGGATACCACTGTAGATGAGTAACTAAAGAGTGCAAGCCCTTTTCCTGTGCATTTGTTGGCAAATTATTATGAATATTTAGTTATTTCAGAATTTAAAGTTTTAAGAAACTTGCCCAGAAGTGACCCACACCATTTCCCCAAACTTTGTTGACAATGACTACTTGCATGACCACACATAGCTGCAAGAACTCTGGGAAAATTGGAAGGAGAAAAATATTTTGACAGTATATTATTTTTTTTTTCTATTGCTGTAACAAAAACCCAAGGTGTGGTATTTTATAAAGAAAAGAGTTTTATTTAGCTCACAGTTTTGGAGGCTGGAAGTTGAGGATTGAACCACACCATCTATTTGACACCTGGTGAGGGCTCCTTTGGCTGCAGCACAACATGGTAGAGAGGCAGGAAGGGAAATGGCCTCATGCAGAACAGGGCAAGCTTGTGTGGGGTGGCTTCACTTTGTTGTTTGTTTATTTTAATTCTTTTTAGTTATACAGGACAGTAGGATCTATTTTGACATATATATGGGGTATAACTTCCCATTTTTGTGGTTGTACATGATGTGGAGTTATACTGGTTGTGTATTCATATGGGAACATAAGAAAGTTATATCCAATTCATTCTACTGCCATTCCCATCCTTCCTCCCTTCCCTCTCCCCCACTCCACCCTGTGCAATCTGGAGAATCTCTCCCCTACCCACTACCCCCTCCCTAATGTGAGTCATCATCTACATATGAGAGGGAACATTCAGCCTTTGGTTTGGGGGGATTGGCTTATTTCACTTAGCACGATCGTCTCTGGTTCCATCTATTTAGTAGCAAATGCCATAATTTCATTCTTTTTTATGGTTGAGTAATATTCTATTGTGTATTTGTACCACTAAAGTAAATTACTTCTAAGAGATTAATGAAAATGAATTTTAGATGGTAATATTTAATTTAGTGTATGCCATCATTTTTTATTGTCTTTCTGTCAAATGGTAGAGCATTAATATGTTATTGTTCAGTATGATTCTTTTGTTTTATAAGGTTATGATTGATGTTCTACCTAATCAGCCTGTGAAGTTGGTTCCTGAAATTCAGCCAGCTACTCCAGCTGTTTCTAATGTTCGCTCAGTTGCCAGTAGGACCTTGGTCAAAGATTTACGCCTCAGTATCACGGTAATATTATCTTCTTTCAAAACTTCAAAGGGATAACAAGAAAAAATTGTCTTTGTTTGGATGCAAAAGTTGTTATAGAGTCACATTATTGAGTTTAAGCTTAAAGGGAAAACTTGTGCAGATGAATTAAGTATTTTTAAGCATCTTTGTGTTTGGATATGACTAGAGAGTGCATAACATTGTAAATAAAATAAATTCAGATATACTAATAACTGACTCAAAATGCAGGAATCTGCCTACTTTTTCTTTAATTTTTTTTAGATATACATAACAGTATATTCTGACATTATATACATGGAGTATAAGTTAGCATAATTAGGATTCCATTCTTGCAGTTTAACATGATGTGAAGTTTCACTGGCCATGTATGCATATATGGACATAGGAAAGTTATATCCGATTCATTCTCCTGTCCCTTCCTTCTTCTGTCTAATCTAATGAACTTCTATTCTTCCCTCCCTCCCCCTTACTATGTTTCAGCATCCACACATCAGAGAGAACACCTAGCCTTTGGCTTTTTTGAGTTTGGCTTATTTCACTTAGCATGATAGTCTCCAGTTCCTTCCATTTACTGGCAAATGCCATAATTATTATTTATGGCTGAGTAATACTCCATTGTGTATATATACCACATTTTCTTAATCCATTCATCTGAGCTCAATTGGTTCCCCAGCTTAGCAATTGTGAATTGAGCTGGTATAAACATTGATGTGACTGCATCACTGTAATATGCTGATTTTAAGTCCTTTGGGCATGTACTGAGAAGTGGGATAACTGGGTCAAATGGTGGTTTAATTCCAAGTTTCCTAAGGAATCCCCTTACAGCTTTCCGTAGTAGTTGTACCAATTTTCATCCCTATGACAGAGTATTGAGCAAACCTTTTTACCCACATCCTCACCGACATTTATTGTTACTTGTATTCTTGATAATTGCCATGCTGACTAGAGTGAGATAGAATCTCAGTGTAGTTTTAATTTGCATTTCTCTAGTTTCTGCCTTAACCTTTCCTATTTCATGTATGTGTTGTGAAGGTTTGTGAACCATATTGATTTCTCAATGCCTGGTTCACAGAAGAGATAGACAAAGATAGTTACATTTTTTTTTTTAAGAGATCTCTGATGACTGATCGTTATTAATCCATTAAGTTCCGAATTTTCGGTTCTTTGAATATTTAAATGAAATTGACACAGGTACATTAAAAGGTTGGAAATGATATTAGTTAATACATTCAATACATTATAATATTATATACTATGTTTTAAGTTTTTTAAAGTGTTACACATCTAGGATGATGGGACAAAATGCCTTAAGGAAGAAAATCAGAGCTTCTCAAGGCTGCTGATGACTTGTTCAGTAAGCAGCAACGAAACTGCTAAAAATATTAACAAAAATATAAAAAGCGGAATTGAGGGCCTGGGTATGTAGCCAGCATTTGCCTAGCATATGCAAAAGCCCTGAGTTTGATCCTCAGCACCATAGAAAAAACACAGTAGTGAGACTATATCTTAATGGAAAATATGGCTGGTTCAATATTTAACTCCTTTTATAAAAGTTTATGTTCCCATTTTTTAGACAAGTGAGTGGTTCTAACTTCTCTTCCCAAACATCTTATCAGGGTAAATGGTGACATGTAAGTACTTCAAGTGTCTGCATTCATAAGCACACCAAAAATTGCCTGAAGAGTATAATTTTCACAGGTCTGATGCTGTTGAAGTTACTAGAAAACAACTTAAAAGTGCTGTAAATTCATAATACCTTTTTGTTAGTGATGACTTTTTCACAGCAGTAGATGCTAAGATACATAATATGAAATTTTAAATGAGAGTTCTTACAATTGAGAAAGTTAGGAACCATTGTATTAGAAACCGTTGTCTCTGGTTAAATGGTTTCTGGAACTATTTCCTGTATGTCGACCACAAACTTAGGACTGAATTCCATGTTTGAGTTTGAAAGGATGAGGATAATTTCTTGCTGGGGCTCTATAAATATGTCTTATTTCTGATTCCTACATGTCCTTCCCTGGGTTTAGTCTTCTAACCAATAACTAATAGTTATTTTCTATTTCTTTTAAGGATGAATATGGCAATCATACTGGAATAAATATGGTTGGCACTATAGTAGCTACCATTAAAGGTTTTCATGAGGAAGACACTGATACTCCACTCTTTATCGGGAAAATTAGAACACTTGAATTTCCCTTTGTGAATGGTTCAGCTGAAATCACGGTAAATGTTTATATCTTTTGGTAGATAAGATTTCTGCACTTAACATTTTCTTCTTTTTTTTTTTTTTTTGTTCTACTTAGTTGTACATGATAGCAGAATACATTTCAATTCATCATACACAAGTGGAGCACAACATTTCAATTCTCTGGTTGTATACAAGTAGAGATTCACCATTCTGCACTTAACAATTTAAACCAACATATTAAGCTACCTTTTCTTTCTATGTATAGCTATAAAGATGTTCTAAGTAATGCACCAAATTAGAAAGTCAGCTGAAATATTTTGCAGTTTTGTTCTGAGATTGTGCATTGAATCCAAAGACATTGTTACTAATATTAAGACCTCCTTTTTCCCTGCCATGATACAAATAGCTTTCTCTGATTCTAGTGATTTTTAATGTCAGTATACTGTTTATGTTTCATTGTAATGCTGCCTGCATGTGGTTAGAAATAAAATTGAATAGTCCAGGTAAAATTTAATAAATAACAGCCTATCTTTTTTCTTTTTTAAAATGAACATTTTTTATTTTTATGAAAAAAACACACAGTGTTAAAAACCTCCATAATCATGGTACTCCCTTTAGAGGAAACACTGATTAGCAATTTATTCTACAACCTTCTAGTGTTTCTCTCTACACACAACAGTATGCACACACCCCAATGAATAATACACATTTGAGGGAGGGGTATATACAATTACATTAAGCTTCATTAATATGACTATGCTTTTATAAAAAGCTTTTTTTCTTATGATAAGCTGGTATCATTAATACAATGACCACAATTTATTTTCATCAATCCTTGCCAAAAGTTTAGTTCTTTCTGAAGTTTGATTTTACTAACAGTATTTTCAACCAGCTTTCTTTTAAGTATATATGTTTACATATATGCTTTCCTTGAGAAATTGCTAGAAACAAAAATGGTTAGATACAGGATATGCACATTTTAAAAATCTTTTGATAGTTATTGCCAGTTGCTTTTTTATTTATTCACCCACCAGAAATTTGTCCATCTTTCTTTTGTTTGCAGTACTACATATGAACATTTTTAAATTCTAACCAAGTTCCCTATTTTTTTAAAAGAACTTTTCTTTGTTACTGATAAGGTTGAACAATTTTTAGTTTTGATTTGTATGATTGTTCATTGACTCTTTTCCTTTTGAAATGTTAACTGTTTTCATCTTATATGTATTAAAGGTATTAATACTCTTATACGTAAGTACTTTTTTCTGAATTTGTTTTTTTAGATTTTTACCTTTGTTTATGTTAAAGGGAAGGCAGATAATATTCACAATGCTATCTCTAGTTTTTATGCCTTTTATGCCTTTAATTTGTCTGGATTTTATTTTACCCTTTTTCATATTAACTAATTTTCTCAATGTCTTTATTGAATAGTTCTTCCTATTCTGATAACTTTGAAATGTTACCTTTTCTTTCTTGTTCATCTTTATATCTAATCCATTGTTAGCATCACATTGTTTTAATAACCTTAGGCTTATAAACCTGGGAGTCTGGTAGCTGCATGGTTCCTGAGGCATGTCAGTTGGTTTGACAATGACTGACCAATACAGCATTTTCATTAATTAAATGTTACTAACATTGGGGGCTAGAGATAGAGCTCATTTGGTAGAGTGTTGTCTAACATGCACAACAAGGCCCTGGGCTCAATCCCCAGCACCACCAAAAAAAAAAAAAAAAACACAAACATTTAAAGATCTGGAGTTGTCACATAAAAATATGTATGTCTTATTTATTTGGAGAAATCTAAAGATCTAGCAACACTGGCAAGGATTCTCTTATGTGTGGCCTGAACAGTGGCTGTTCCTTACCTCTTGATATTGAAGACAAGTGTTAGTTTCCACTTTTTAATTTAGGGAAGAGTAAAATGAAATTTTTTGTACCCTAATAAAAATTAGATAATGAAAGCCATATGTGGAAAACCATGTTTAACATGCCCAGTGGGTTTGTGTTAGAAGAATACATCTAACCCACTTTACCTATTTCTTTTTTTTTTTGTTCAAAGTTTAGTTTTTAATTTAGAAAAACCTATTTCCAGAGTACCTGTTATGACTGGAATCTGAAATGTCCCCCAAAGTCACATGTGTTGAAGTCTTGTCCCTCAGCGCAGCCAAGTTCAGAGGTAGGGCTCTTGGAAAATAATTGGCATGAAGGATCTGACCTCATTAGTGGGTTAGTCCACTGATGGACTAATTAGATGGCATTATTTTTTTTTATTGTTGGTTGTTCAAAACATTACATAGTTCTTGATATATCATATTTCACACTTTGATTCAAGTGGGTTATGAATTCCCATTTTTACCCCGTATACAGATTGCAGAATCACATCAGTTACACTTCCATTGATTTACATATTGCCATACTCGTGTCTGTTGTATTCTGCTGCCTTTCCTATCCTGTACTATCCCCCCTCCCCTTCTCTCCCCTCTTCTCTCTCTACCCCCTCTACTGTAATTCATTTCTCCCCCTTGTATTATTTTTCCCTTTCCCCTCACTTCCTCTTGTATGTAATTTTGTATAACCCTGAGGGTCTCCTTCCATTTCCATGCAATTTCCCTTCTCTCTCCCTTTCCCTCTCACCTCTCATCCCTGTTTAATGTTAATCTTCTTCTCATTTACCTATGTCCTATTTTCTTGAGTCTCCCTTGCTCTCCCCAGTGCTCATTTACATTTGAAATTGCTATTCCTGCTGTATATACTCCTGAGGTAAAGATAGTGGCTTAAGCTGTTTCCCAGCAGCTGACACATAAAATCTAAACTTCCCTCATGTATATGAATTTCTTCTCACCACTAGAGGTCCCTATGATCTCAATGAATAAACAAAAGTTAAGTTTTCTTAATTTGTCTTGTCATGGCTCCCACATACTGGTATGTGTGTTTTGTGGATTGTGTGAATTGTTTTTTGTTTGTTTTTAGGGGTTTTGTTTTCATTTTGGGTGAGTCATTTTTTTTTTTAATTTGTCTGGAGCAGAGCTCTGAAATCTGATTTAAAAAAAAAAAATACAAGGGCTTTCCCAGGGGCTCTTTATCACTGAGCTGCATTCAGTCCATTTTAGTTTTTATGTTGAGAACAGGGTCTTGCTAAGTTGCTCAAGCTGGTCTCAAATTTGTGATTCTCCTGCCTCAGCCTACCAACTCACTGGAATTACAGGCATTCCTAGCTGAAATCTGATTTTTTTAAACAAGATGTTGGGCCTTTAAAAAAAAATTTTGTTTTAATTAGTTATACATGACAATAGAATGCATTTATGCACTTTGATATATCTGACATAGACAGGATATACTTTCTGTTTTGTTTTTTCACTTGTTTGTTTTCTGTTTTTGTTTTGTGCTGGGGTTTGAGCCTGGGGCCTCCACTAAGCCCTCTAGCCCAGCAGGTGCTTTTTGTGGTGAGGGGGCGGGGGTAGGAAACACTTTCCCAGAATACAACTAAAATTAGTAAATGTTCCATATTTGCTTGAAAAGAATATATATTGCTTTGTTTCAAATTATAATCTAAATTATAAATTTATAAATTGTTCAAGTTTGTTAATTCTTGTCTTCAAATTTGCTATTGTTTGCCTACTTGACCTGGAAATTTCTGAAAAATAACTCAGTTTTATTCTGATATTCATTTTTCCATTTTATTTCTGCCTAATCCTTATTTATACTTAAATCCTTGCTTTTGTTTCTGTTATTCTGTGTATCTTTTTTTTTAATCACTGATTATAAAATATAGGAAGTCCTTTCTATCTCAAGCTTTTACAGTAAAACAAACAAGATATGAAGGAAAAGATTATGTTTAATTACATTAAAAGTTAAATTTTAATGTAGCATAAGCGTATCTTAAACAGTTAAAAGAAGTGCCAGTGTGTTAATAATTTCAACAATCTATGATGGTTAGTACTTAGAGATTCATTAATCTAATTCTATAACAGAAGGAGGAAAAAATTTAAGGGTAATAAATTGTGGAGAAATTATTTTTGTGGGAGTACCAGGAATTGAACTCAAGGGTACTTGACCCCTGAGCCATATCCCCAGCCCTATTTTGTATTTTATTTAGAGACAGGGTCTCATTGAGTTGCTTAGTGCCTCACTTTTTGCTAAGGCTCTCTTTGAACTCATAATCCTCCTGTCTCAGCCTCCTGAGCCCCTGGGATTATAAACTTGTGCCACCGTGCCCAGCTGAGAAATAGTATTCTATATATGTATATATATAATAGAAGATTAATATATTGAACATAATTTAATACCTCTTTACAAACTTCTTGCAAATCAGTAAGAAAAAAAGACAAGTAAATGGGCACAGAATTTGAGCAGGCAGTTTAATGGAAGAGTAAATATATATGAGCAGTAAACATAAGAAGCATGACCTCAGTGTACCACTCAGGGAAAGGTGATTTAAGACAATAATGATTGGTTGGTTTTTAAATTCCTCCTTTTCAGAAAAAAAAAAAAAAAATACATGGTTGATGTTAAATGTTGGCAAGCATCAGGAGAATTAGGTACTCTCATATACTGTTTGTGAAAGGATAAATTGATACACACTTTTATTTTGAAGAGAAATTTGATATTTACCTACAAAAATAAATGCTTTTAAGTAGTTATTATATTTCTCATTATCATGTGTTTGCATTCATATATAATACACTGGAAACAGCTTTCAGAAACAAAGGCATTGGTAATTGGTTTAATGGTGGGTTTATGTTCTCTATAATTTGGAAAAATAATTCATCTACAGTGTTCAGGTTTTTTAAAAATATTTTACTTTATGTAAATTTTATCATAAAAAGCAACTAATAGATTATTTTCTGTGGAAATGTGAAAAATCATTTAGGATAAAAATATTTAAGTTGCATCATTTACTAGTTATATGATGTGGTCTTAGCTAAAGTATATTAAAGGTGTTTTGTGGATTAGTAAAAAAATAAAATTTTAAAGAACAAATCCTGAGAGCTTTTCAGTACCTCTTGAAATGTCACCTGGGACTGGTGGGTCTACTTCCATGGTAACAGCTGTAACTTAATCTCAGCATTGGGGTTCGGGTATTTCTTTGTGTTGTTTTTATAATGTTCACCTCATAAGCTATTTCACATTGCTTCACCTTAAAGGTGAGAATGAAGATTTTGAAAATCAACATATAAGTGGCCATATGTATCTGGTGTAAAGGGAATGCTACTATTTTTTTTTATTTTCTATTATACATAATTTTTCCATAAGCTGTATTGATAAGATGATTTGACTTTTAAACCAATACCTAAAGGTAAAATGTTTTATTTTGTGTCTTGAGTGGTGGTGATAGTTTAATAAACCTTAATTTACCACTTATTTGAAAACAGTATGATCAGATATGTAACACTGAAATTTTTCTTTTCAAATCTTTATTTTCCTTAATGCTTCTTTATTTATACAGAGTCTAGTACTGGCAGAAAATAGTCCTGGAAGGGATAGTACTGAATATTTTATTGTTTTTGAGCCTCGGCTACCATCTTTATCAAGAACATTAGAACCATATATCCTACCATTTATGTTTTACAATGGTAAGTTTCTAGGAAAATAGATAATGAAACCCTATTGTTTAAAGGTAATTGATTAATCTTGCTTTGCTGTGTATTAACATAATGTTGTGATGTATTTTTTAAAAGTTGTGATTTTAAGTTAAGTTAAATCTGAATTTTTTTTCTTAGATGTTAAGAAGCAGCAACAAATGGCAGCACTTACAAAAGAAAAGGACCAGTTATCTAAGTCTATTGTTATGTATAGAAGTTTATTTGATGCCAGCAAACAGCTTCTTGATGAAATCAAATGTAAGTCATCTTATAGTCAGAGGAAATAAAAAATTAGGCTTTGGAGAATGATGAGGCAGATGGTGGAGACCATGAAACTCAAATGTGTCTGTTTTCCTGGACTACAAGTGAAATGCAGAACTCTGTAGAAAGGTAGTGATAATAATTTGTTATTCATCATTGGCAAGTTTTTAAATGAAATAGCCCTCATTTTAAATGAATTTATATATTTACAAATTATAAAAATTTGGAATTTTCTGTTAGAAATCTGATCTGTGGAAAATGTATGGTTTTCCATACAGTGTTAATGTTAATATCTACCTCTAGGTACTGGCAAAAGATTTTGGATGACGTTATTATTAAGAGAGTAATAAGTAGTTTATTTTTTAGTTTGGGTTATGCACCTATATATATTTTATACACCATGGTTTTATGATACTACACACACTAATACTGAAATATATAACTTATTTTTAAATGAGTCCATTCTCAGAATATTTGCTGCAATTTTTAATAATTTTTGTATACAATTAAAATAAGGCATTTGCTGAGTTGACTATATTATCTATTATTCCCTTTTGTCAGATGTTTTTGCTAGGTTTTTTACTTTGCATTTGTTTTATAGTTAAAATTTTAATCAGTGTACCAATGAATATATGCTGCCCGCCTCAAGCTATACTTTTTGTATATCTGTACAAGATCCTAGAGCATATTTTATCTCCCTTAGCTGCAGTGTCTCTCCTTTTTATATATTAGAGTTCAACTTTGAGATTCATAGTTTAATTTTGAATTTCTAGAATAATCATCTGTCAATTTTCATTTTAATATTATACATTAAGAGGAAAGAAAAGAAACTGAAAATGAATTTTTTTTTCCACAAACTTTGTTTTGGGGACTATGAGAAATTGATGGAATTTTTTTGTTATATATAATTTTAGGCCAAGTTGAGGAGGCAAAATTAAAAGAGGCCCAGTTGCGAAATGAACTGAAAGCACATAATATTGACATTCCTGTAACACAACAGGTATAGTTTCTAACTGCGTGAAATATTTTTAAATTAAATTCAACTACTTATGTTTTATTGGGAATGCTATGGGCACTATTATTTTAGGATACAAAGACTGGAGTACATTATACTCCAGTTATTATACATTAAAAGGTACAAACAAAATGATGGAATGCTCTTTTCCAAGAAATTGCAGTTTGTTTCATGAGGCTGACATGAAGAACACAAGTTCAAGGCCAGCCTCAGCAATTTAGTGAGACTGTCTCAAAATAAAAAAAAAACTGGGGATATAGCCCAGTGGTAAAGCACTCCTGGGTTAAATCTTCAGTACCAAAGGGGGAAAAAATTGTATTTTCAGTGTAATTGTACCAATAAAAACACCAGCTGAAGAGCTGCATTAAGGGGCTGCATAAGTAATAACATACATGATGGTAAAGAAAATAAAGTAACAAAAAGAAATTTAGAGTTTTTAAAAATTTATATGTGCAATTCAACTTCAAAGAAAAATAGTATGTATAGAAAATTCTTAACAAAGATAAAACACATAGGAGTAGGTTCAGTAGTAGCATGTGTAGTTAGAATGTTTCAGACCCCAGGCTTACTCCCTCAACACTGCCAAACAAACAAAAAAGTATTCTGTCTTTGAGAGGGAGTGTAGTTATGTGATAGAGAGCTTGTCTAGCATGCACAAAAACCTGGATTTATTTCTTAGCACTACACGTGCACACATATAAAAGATTCAGTGATCTGGGTGTGGTGACACATGCCTATAATCCCAGTGGCTCTGGAGGCTGAAACAGGGGGATTGAAGTTCAAAGCCAGCCTCAGCTATTTAGTAATGTCCTAAGCAACTTATTGAAATCCTGTCTAAAATAAAAAGGGCTGGGGATGTGTTAAAGCACCCCTGAGCTCAATTCCCAGTACTTAGGGGTGGTGGGGTTGCATGAAGATGAGAATTCTTTCTATATTACTGTTAACCATAGTTGTGTTTTGTCATTGTTTTAAGTAATGTCCACTGATTAACTTAGTTTTCTCAAATTTTCCACATTGTTCACTTTTCTTTGCTGTATTTATTGGCTGCCTGGTACAAGAGTAATTGACTTTGTAGATAATTTTCCTTTTTAAATTATAGATACCACACATTGAAGCACTTTTGAAAAGAAAGATGTCAGAACAAGAAGAACTAAAGAAAAAACCCAGAAGATCATGTACTCTACCAAACTATACAAAAGGCAGTGGAGATGTTTTGGGGAAGGTATGTATTGAAGCCCTTTAAAAAGTAGTACACTCTATTATCTTGGTTTTATTTATTGAAAATATGCTGTCTAAAAGTGACATTTTAATGTCAAATTTCTTTGTATTTGTTAATTTGTTCTAGTGAATTGCCTACTCTTGAGTACCCTAATAGGGATTTGGCAGAGCTTAAAACTGAATTAATAATTAGTATTGTCATTGAGAGCTATGGCAGAAATTGTTCACATATCCTGAATCAGGGCTTATTTAAATATGCTTTTATGTTGTTGGTCTTTAAGGAGAGCTAAGATTTTTTTATAGTTTATTATCAGAAGAATTCTGAGTTCCAAGTCTAATGTTGTAGCAAATTCCTTATATATTTGCTGCCAATGGCAAGAGTACCATTCTACCATTCTTCCTTTTTCTGTTTTCTTTCCATCTTTGGTTACTTTTGTCAAATAAGTTATATTTGTTTTGATTCTACTATTTAATCATGAACATTCTGTATTATATTTTTCTCAATTAGAATATCTATTTGCTACTATTAGTAAGTTATTTCAGTAAGTGTTGCTTCTTATATTTTTAATAGATTTTTTCCTGACACACTTAGGCATATACGTATGTTTTACTTGTTAGACTTTTCTGTATAATAAGTCTCGTTGCCTTTATTGCCATTTTAAAATTAAAGTAAAACTGAAGGTATAGAGAGACTATAAAAACTTGCTTACAATTGGACTGCTAGCAACAGGCTCAAATAGGCAGTTTGAATCCAAAGTCTGTACTTGTTTATGTATGTTATTCTACTTCAATAACCACTGTGTAAACAGTTTATTGTATTTCTGACTTATATATGAGGACCTTGAAGTTCAAGGAACTTAAATATTAGTTAAGATATATTTAATGGCAGAGCCTAGATGTGAACCCAGGTGTGTCTGACTTCAGAATCCATGAAAGTTTCTTTATACATTGTCATCTACTCTGGAATTGAACTACACACTGAAAATAAAGGGTCATATGTAGCAATGTTTATGGATCAAACCATGTTACATTATTGTTCAAATTAAAATCTGCAAATTGAAAAATTAAGAATGTGTATTCATAAATTGGAAAAGAAGATGCTAAGACATTGTTGTAAAATGGTGTTCTCTACAACCAGTTTTATTATAACTCCTGGAGGAAATACTTGAAATTTCATTTTATATAATTTCTCCTCTGCCCCTCAGAAATACAAACCCTACTATTACAGAAAACTTTCTAACTCCTCCAAATCGTCCCTAAATTTTCTTCCTTGATTCCTTTTAAAAAATTCTGGAATTTGCCATAAAACTAATAAAGCAGGTAATAATGGAAATATAGTGAGGAGCAATAGAAGATTTCCTCCAAAATATTCTTGTGTATTTAGTTTTAACATGTGACTACCTCACTTAACTTGGACATTTTAGTCTTTTCCTCCTCAACTTAAAATATCTTGAAATCTCATCCCTAAAGAAGGAAGAATTCGTAGCATTTTTAAGATTTTTTTGATTCAATTAAATATAGGTGTGTTTATAGTTGATATACCATCATAATAAATTTTACTCCATTGTTTTATGGTATTTCTTTAGAAAATAAATCTAATTGTAACAAACAAGGGTTGTTTATTCTGCTTTTATTTGCCTCTATTAATCTTTCCTACATTGACTAGAAATTTTTTTCTTCATTTATATTTACTAGTGTTTTTTGTTTTTTTTTATATTTTGACATGTCCATTTTCTTACTTTCTTCCCCACCTACTTCTATTGAATTGGAAAACAAGGGCAGGCACTATGATGGTTCTAACATAGATACAAAATATTTTTGTTTGGAGCTGGGGATGTGGCTCAAGCGGTAGCGCGCTCACCTGGCATGCGTGCGGCCCGGGTTCGATCCTCAGCACCATATACAAACAAAGATGTTGTGTCCGCCAAAAACTAAAAAATAAATATTAAAAAATTCTCTCTCTCTCTCTTTAAAAAAAAAAAGAAACAAAATATTTTTGTTATTAGGCAAGTTTTGTTACCACATTGGGCAAAAAATAAAGGGTAGACATGACCATACCAATACGATAAATGTTTGATATTAGCCACAATAGCCCAACCTTGGTGGACCTTGAGCAGGAATTCTTGTGACAGCAAGTATTTATAAATAGAAAAATGATCATTTTTCCTGAACTTGAAAGAAGTATTCTTATCGGCAGATGATGAAATAAAACCTTATTGTTTGTGATGTTTAGATTTGTTTTATGCAAGAAATATTATAATACTTAAGTAAAACTTTTGCTTAAGGTCTGGGGAATATAGCTCAGTTGGTAGAGTGCTTGCCTCGCATGCATGCATAAGACCCTGGGTTTAATCCCCAACACCGCAAAAAGAAAAAAAAATTGTTTTTGCTTAAGAGATTATATTAATTATAACTATATTTATGTTTAATAAATCTAAAAATGGCATTAGTTATTTAGTACATTTTTATTAGTAGTAGAACATAGAACATCTTTATTTGGAATAGTACCAAATTTTTATGTTTATTTTTCAAATTTCCACTTGGCTTTTTTAAATGGGTTATAGATAGCACATCTAGCACAAATTGAAGATGATAGAGCTGCAATGGTTATTTCTTGGCATCTGGCAAGTGACATGGATTGTGTGGTCACCCTAACCACTGATGCTGCTCGTCGTATCTATGATGAAACCCAAGGTCGTCAACAGGTGTTACCCCTGGATTCTATTTATAAGAAGACTCTTCCAGATTGGAAAAGGTTAGTAAAAAAAATATTATAAGTGGTTTGTTTTGCTTTTGTTTTAAGATTTCTAGGACTGGGGGTCTAACTCAGTGGTAGAGCATTTGCCTTAATATGTGCAAGTTACTAGGTTCAATTCCCAGCACCACAAATAAATAAAAATAATTTCTCTAAAAGATAACCAAAACAGAAAAAAGGCTCAAATTATCTGCATTATTCTTGACTTCATCACAGATGAACATATTTCATTAATATCTATATTGTAGTATATTTCATTATATATGCTATTTTATTGCTGTTTAAATGTGTTGTTTGTTTTGTTTTGGGGATTGAACCCAGGGGTGCATTGCCACCAATCTACATCCCTAGCCCTTTTTTAAGACAGAGTCTCACTAGATTTCCCAGGCTGGCCTCAAACTTTGAATCCTCCTGCCTCAGCCTCCTGCATAGCTGGGATTATAGGTGGGCAGTACCATCTGGCCTAAATGTTCGGTTATATATGTGATATACATGCACACAAAAGCATATGCACACAAAAATTCAGAACAAGTCTTTTTACCTTTGCAACAGGAAAGTTGGAAAATATTATTATCGTTAGCAGAATGCAAAATATCTTTGGAATAGGCTGTGTGTGTGTGTAATGAAATATATAGAGATTTGTGTGTGTATGTGTATATATATATATATACACATACACACACACACACACACACATTTTTTTTGTCCTATTTTATGTCCTGTGAAAAATATGCCATCATTTAGGTAAAGAGGGTTTGTTGGCACAGTCATTCATAAATATTACAACTGTAAAAGAGCATCTAGTTGATTATCACATTCTTATTTTAATATGAGAATAGTATTAATCTAGTTTCTTCAAGTGAATTTTTATTTCATCTGCTTTTCAAATATGTTTTAGGGAAAATTGTGGAAAATACTTAGACTTCTCTTTCTTTTCTCTTTTTTTTTTTTTTATTTGTTTGTTTGTTTTCCTTGCCATTTTTTGAAAAGAGTCTCATTAAGTTACCTGGGCTGGCCTTGTATTGCAGTCCTTCTACCATAGCCTCCCAAAGAGCTGGGATTATAGATATGCACCACTATATGCTGCTTAGACACGTTTTTATTTTTTAAATGAAGAATGCATAGACATTCTTTTTATTATTATTATTATTTTTTAGTTGCAGTTGGACACAATACCTTTGTTTTATTTATTTTTTTATGAGGTGCTAGGGATCGAACCCAGGGCCTCACACATGCTAGGCAAGCGCTCTACCGCTAAGCCACAACCCCGGCCCGGCATTCTTATTTTTTTAATATTGTATAAGTATTCTGACTATGTTTCTCTTTTTAAATTCACCTCAAAATACTAGAAGGAAATACTAACAAAACAAAAAAATTTAAATGTTTAACAGTATTGGCCAATTTTATCTTTTTCAGACTCCAGTAGATGTTTGGTTTTAAGGCCTGTATAAGTGGGAATAAGTGAGGATGTAAAAGAGACTAGGAACTCAAATACACATATCCTATGTCAATAAACTTACATGTTATTTTGTAATTTAAAATAAGATTGAGAAAATAACTGGGATTTGAACTCAGATCTATCGATTCTGCTCAAATCTCCCACTATGCTGCTAATTATTATCCATTTTAGATAGCATAGAAGATTCCAATAGTGTTGAGCCATGCATAAGGGTATAAGCCTATAATCTCAGAGACTTAGGAGGTTAAGGCCAGCCTGGGCAATTTATGGAGACCCTGTCTCAAAATAAAAAGTTTACGCATGTTTTTTAAAAAAGTAATATTTTTTGTGAGACAAATTAAAAAGAAGAAATTTATTTATTTATTTATTTATTTTTACTGCGTTGATAAGAGTAATACTTTTTGTGAGAATTTTCCCTCCAGGAAGCCTCTTTTTATCCCTGTAATCCCTAAAGACCAAGTTAAGAAGGGTTAATTTAAGGAAAGTATGAATTTAGTATTTAGGACCAAAGTTTGCTCTAGAAACTGGTTATGCTCCCTGTTCCTGTTCCCAGTATTCCTCTTCCCTTATTATTTTCCTAAAGGTGGAGGTTATTCTGTGTCCTGCTAAAGTTAGCTATTTGCATAAGCTCTCAGCATCTCTTCATTCTCCTTATATGTAAAGAAAGTCCCCCTGGGCGCCATGGTACATGCCTGTAATCCCAGTAGCTTGGGAGACTGAGGCAGGAGTTTTTAAGAGTTAGTTCAAAGCCAGCCTCAGTAACTAAGTGAGGCCCTAAGCAACTTAGCAAGACCTTGTCTCTAAATAAAATATTATAAAGGACTGGGGATGTCGCTCAATGGTTAAGTACACCTGGGTACCAAAAAGTAGTCCCTGTCCCTAATCAGCTACCATCTCTGAAATCCCATTGTTATTCAAGGTTTCGGTTATTCTTTATTTGGGAGGGACAGGGATTCAGTTTACTCAAGACTTACCTCCTTTATCAGTGTTTCTGTCTTGCCCATCTCCACATGAGGCAGTTGTATCTCGCATCCTCATCTGGGTCAACTTAAGAGAATGCCTTTCTCTTTTCCTTGCAAACCAAATAACAAGTAGCTTATATTGGTAATACAAACTACCTGAAGGTAGTGGTACAAATAAAACCAGAAAATTTTTATATGGTAAGTGTTGTTTTAGTTTCTAAGGGCATATAACTAATCACTTAGGAATATCACTTGTGAATTGGAGTTGATTATATGATTAAAATGACATTCAGTATATTAATGTTTTCCAATTTTTTTACATTACAAAATTATAGGGGGTGCCTGGGGATGTGGCAGTGGCAGAGCATTTGCCTTGCACATGTGAGACACTGGGTTTGATCCTCAGCACCACATAAAAATAAATAATTTTTTAAAAAAGCCATATGTACTTATTTAATATATTTTAAAAGTTTTGGATTTTTTGTTTTTATGTTTTTTTTTCTTTTTTAGACCTCTACCTCATTTTCGAAATGGAAAATTATATTTTAAACCCATTGGAGACCCAGTTTTTGCCCGAGATTTGTTAACATTTCCAGATAATATAGAACACTGTGAAACAGGTAAAGGATATTATGGTGGCTTTCTTTTATACAGATGTTACGTTTATGATAAAGATCTACAAAATGCTGATTATGAAAAATATCTTCTTAGATTATAAGTGATAGTTTTATTAATAATTTATCCTTTTTTATTTTAACTTTTTCAGTATTTGGTATGCTGTTAGGAGACACCATTATTTTGGATAATCTAGATGCAGCCAATCATTATAGAAAAGAGGTATATGTTTTATTTCTTTTTAAAAAATTTGTAGCTCCAATTCTAACATGTTTTTAAATTTTATTATATTAGAACTATGTACAAAAATCATTCCAGTTAAGCATGGTGGAACACTCCTGTAATCCTAGCTATTCGGGGGGCTGAGGGGAAAGGATCACAAGGGGTAGGGCCAGCCTTACAACTGAAACCCTGTCTCAAAATAAAAAAGGACTGGGGATGATATATAGCTTGGTGATAGAGCATCCCTGCGTTAAATCCCCAGTACTGCAAAAACAGCCATTTCATTTGCCAATACATATACAAATGTCTAAATACCTTGTCAAAACCAATTTAAATTCTGCACATTGATCAACATAAAATTGATTAAAATATATGAATTAACAGGCCAAATACAAATTAAAATGAGATATGTTTTTCAACTATAAAATTGAAACTCAGGACAGCATTATCAGTGACAATATTAGAAAAGAGATACTCTTAGATAATCTCAGATAATTTTGGTAGAACTGTAATGTTTTTGGCTTTTATCAATTCATTATAGTTAAACATAATAGTTGTTCCTTTTGACATAATCATGCATGCATGAAATTTAATTTATTCCATTTCACTCCTCAGTGCCCCCACTTTCCTTCTTCCTCCCTCTCCCTACTCCCTTTCCACTGCTCTGCCTGTCCTTTGTCCACTCATTTCTTTTTCTTTTTTGCCGGCTGGGAAGAGGTACCAGGGATGGAACTCAGGGCGCTCGGCCACTGAACTACACTCCCAGGCCTATTTTGTATTTTATTTAGAGACAAGGTCTCACTGAGTTCTTAGCACCTCACCATTGCTGAGACTGGATTTGAACTCATGATCCTCCCAAGCCACTGGGATTACAGGCGTGCGCCACTGCATCCAGCTCACACATTTATTTTTGATTGGTGCTTTATAGATACACGTAAAAGTAGAATTTACTGTGGTATATTTATACATACAAGTAGCATAATTTGATCAAATTCATTCCACATTTTTTCCCCTTCTCTATTTCTCCTTCAGTCTCCTTCTATTCCCTTGATCTTCCCTCTATCTTTATGGTATATGACCTTCCTGCTTCCCACTTTTTCCCCTTACTTTGTTCTAGCTTCTACATTTGAGAGAGAAATTCAACCCTTGATTTTTCTGAGTCTGATTATTTCACTTATCTGTTAGAGTAAGTTACCCACTATTTCCACTTACTTACAATAGGTTGTTAAAATTACACACTGTCCCACATTGCTGACCAGAGATGGAGATCGAATTCGAAGTAATGGAAAGTTTGGGGGCCTTCAGAATAAAGCTCCTCCAATGGATAAACTTCGAGGAATGGTATTTGGAGCTCCAGTCCCAAAACAGTGTCTGATCTTAGGGGAACAAATAGGTAGGTTGAAATAAATAACAGTTTCTGATTTGATTTTAACCTTTTATTTAAGGGTTAATGTAGTGAGAATCTAACATGAAGAATTAACTGGTAACATATAAATAATGCAAAGTGTATTTGTCATATACTTTTAGCTTTCTAGGTTAGGTGTAATGATACACGCCTTTAATCCCCACAACCCAGGAAAACTGAAGCAGAAGGATCCCAAGTTTAAGGCCAGCCTCAGCATCTTAGCGAGACCCTAAGCAATTTTGGGAGATCCTATGTCAAAATAAAAAAATAAGGGATTAAACTCAGAGGCACTCAATCACCGAGCCACATCCCCAGCCCTATTTTTTGTATTTTATTTAAAAACGGGGTCTCACTAAGTTGCTGAAGCTGACTTTGCCACATCCCCAGCCCTATTTTTTTTGTATTCTGTTTAAAAACAGGGTCTCACTAAGTTGTTTAGGCTGACTTTGAACTCACAATTCTCCTGCTTCAGCCTCCTTGAGCTGCTAGGATTACAGGCGTGCACTACTACACCCGGCCAGTTTTGCTGATTTTTGTACTCTATATAAATGGAATCATGCAATGCATACGTTTTTGTCTTTGTTCATTCTTGGTATGTAGTTGCAGTTCATTTTCATTGCAGAATGGTATTTTATAGTATAAATATATCACAATTTATTTCCTTATTCTACTGTTGAGGAATTTTGTATAGTTTCCAGTTTGGGGTTATTATTTTAGCCTTTTAAAAGTGGTAGTTGTAAAGATAGTAACACAGAGTATAGGATTGGTTGGGTCTTTCATCTTGTGATTTCGAAGAATTGAATCTACAAATAGAAAGGGTGAGAGCAAAGTAACAGGAGTTATTAAAGTAAAAGGAAGGAAGCAGAGCTCCCAAAGGAGAAGGGATCCCAAGAGAGGATTGCCAATGAGTGGCTATTGTCTAGGGGTTTATATGAATCTATAGGGTAAGGAAGTTAGCTCCCAACCCAATCCTGGGTAAGGCATTCATTGTCCATATGAGCTCTTTACATGCCCTTTGGTCCAATCAGGTTACTGTGCCTTTTTGGAGGGGATCTGGGCACTAGGCAATAGGTGTTTCACTGTTAGTAGGTTTTTCCCCTTAAACAGAAATTGACCTGACCATCATGGGGCCTAGCTTGCATCTGTGGTCTCTGAGCCCTTTTAGATAGAAACCTAACCTTGAAGGGGCCCAAGTTTTCTGTCTGCCTATTCCTGTCCTTTCTCCTGCCTCATTGTTAGCTGTCTCCTAACAGCTCTTAGCTAACACTGCTAATTCTGAGCAGCTCTCAATGGTTCACTGACTTTTAGCCATTCTTAGAGTTAATGTTATGGCTGTTAGAGCCACCAGTTCGGCCTGCTCAATTTGAGATATAAATCATGAATATGAAATAAAACCATCTAAAAGAACTTTATTGTGGTTTATACTTCAGCATAATGGAAAGCAGTATATGGGACAGAGTTTTCTGGACTGGACCCTAGAGGACTTATAGACAGAGGTAGGGCCCACATACACAGTCTTCTGACTGCTGACTACAGACTTTTTGCAGTTTAAAGCCACTCTGCACAAGAATGCTGAACCCACATTACCTCTGGCTATCATGGGTGGTGATATACAGAGTGGCTTCAAGGTTGATGGAGCCATCCATAGCAGCTGCGGGGGGGCGGGGCAGTCATCTGGAGTAGCTATAGCCAAAGCAAAGTCTTCTAGAGTAGCCACTGGGTGTCTAATGCAGCCATGGCTGAAGTGGAAGTCTTTGCGGCAATCAGTACAGTGGCATCTGCAAAAGGGATGGTGGCTTGATTGGGGCCTCTGGAGCAGCTACCACTGTCATGATGACAGCCGGACCCAGTACCAAGGCAGTGGCAGCCACAGGGGAGATACCAATGGCTTCTGCTGATATTGGCATCACAGGTAGTATAGCCCCCAACTCCAATCTCAGCCATGCCTCCACCACATCCTGCAGGCCCCTCACTGCCTGACTGAATCCCAGAGCAACACAACTGCAGTTGAGAGGGAAGCTGTGGGATAGAGGGTCTCTAGTGGTGTTAGCCCGCAGCCAAGTGTGCTAATGCTAACTTCCACCAGCAACAGGAGGCTTCTTCTCCAAAACCAAAAAGAAAACAGTGTAACTTTAATAAAAAACATATTTAGGGCTGGGGTTGTAGCTCAGTGGCAGAGCGCTTGCCTTGCATGTGTGAGGCATTGGGTTTGATCCTCAGAACCACAAAAAAATAAATAAAATATTGTGTCCATCTACAACTAAAATATATTTTTAAAAATACATATTTATTTTGCCACTTTTATAGAAGTTGCAAGAGTTAACCTATGCATCTCAATGTCAATATATAACAGGCAATATCTGTATCTCTTTGAGGAAAAAACTATTCTAATTATTAAAGATTTCTGTGCCTTTCTGACTTTCCATATATGTAAAATTAATAACACAAGGATTTCAAGTTTTTAACATTTATTCTTCTTGATATATCTTAAAAGATACATTTTCAGACTGATGATTACAACAACAAAAATTCAAATCAGATGAGACAGTTTACAGAGATACTTTTGTGTATAAAGTTCTTTTGGTTGTAAGCAAGAGCAGCTATCCCTGACTACTTTAAGCTAAATAAGAATGTATTAGAAGGAGACTGGAATAAATCACAGATACAGGAAATTGGAAACAGCCAAGACAAAACCAAAAATGACTATAAGAGAGTTAGCAGCCTTGAGTTCCCTCACCTTCATCTTGGAGTGCCATTTTTTTAACAGCTCAGGTTCCACCACTCCAAGGACAAAAATTCCCTCCTGAATCAACTAGCCTTAGTAAAGATCAAAGTGAACAAACAGCTTTGGGAACCTCCCAAATCTTATAACTAAACAGTATTTTGATAACCTGAATCTCTGTATTGCCTTTTCTATAAGGGCAGTATTGCTGATATCCTTGTTTGAACATAATTTTGCAATTCACTCACATGCAAAATATTATTATATATGCTTAGAAAATAGTACTTTTAAACTAGGCACATACCTATAATCTAGGTGACTTAGGAGGTTGAGGCAGGATAGCAAGTTCAAATCTAGCCTCAGCAATTTAGTAAGACCCTATTTCAAAATTAAATAATAAAAAGGAGTAGAGATGTGACTCAGTGGTTAAGTGCCCCTGGGTTCAATCCCTGGTACCAGAAAGAAAAGAAGGGAGGTAAAGAAGGTCCTTTTTTGGGGATAGGGGGGAGCAATCCTGAGGATTGAAACCAGGGCCTCACATATGCTAAGCAAGCACTCTACCTCATCTATATCCCCAACCCAGAAAATATTAATGTGAAATTAGAAGTGCCACCAGAGCAGAAAACCAGGGTTTTTTCTAGACTTTCTTCCTAGGTTTCCAGTTTAGTTACAGAGAATAAAGAACGAAAGGACTTTGTTGTCTTTCAGTTCCACATACAGAATTTTAATGTACAGCTTGAGTATCTGTAGTCCACGGATCTTCAGATTAGGGGTGACCAACCTATGAAGTCTAAGCAAGTATTCTCAAATCTGAAAAACTCTAAAATCTGAAATGTTTATGGTTCTATGCATCTCTGATAAAGGGACACAAGCACACAGATACATATGCAAATATATTTGTTCACTCATTCTAAGTGTAGATTCCCAGCATGTTGGATACTTGCTTAAACCATTCTTGACACTTTAAGTTTACTACATCTTTTTATACTTGATATACTCTGTTCTTGTAATAATTATCTTGGAAAGTTTTATATGTAAACTACTATATATATTTGTGAAATATATAGGTGTTTCTTCATTCCCACAAATATTGATTGTTTTTTGTGACATTTAGAGTTTAAAAGGGCCAGATAGTAAATATTTTAGGCTTTGTGAGTCACAGTATTAAGAACATTGTGAATGTATTTCTATTTTGGCCTGTGGAGAATAGTTTACTTACAAAATAGTTTACTAACAAACTAGTCACTATTTAATGTTTATTGTCTAGTAAATCATGTAAACAGACTATACTATGAAATCAAATGTAATGCATTTCTAGACAAATTAAGGAAAGTTAAGTTTTATTAAAATTAAATATTTACCCTACTATTTTTTTAAAGAATCGCTGTTTTTGATTCTTTCCTTTTTCCCTCCCTCCCTTCCAGTGTACAATGTTTCATAAGTTGCAGCACTGCCATATTCACTCCATGACTTGTCATAACATTCTCAGTGTCACGCTTATAATTACAAATGTTTTTATTAAAAACTTTCTAGTCAGTTTTCATTTGAGAAGCAGTGGTTTTCTAACAGTACAATGTTTAGTTCCTTTTATAGTGTCTCCCTTTCACCCACTGCCTTCATCTCTGTGGAATTGAATCAGAGAGGACGTAAGCCTTGAGAGAGTGATCCAGTTAACCAAGCACTTCTATATGGAGAACTTTTCCTGACACAGACTAAGTCAAGCAATCAAAGAATATTCAAATTTAGTGGTCGTTTGTTGTGGTCTTAACTATGCTTGCTTATTTCATTGCTTCACATCGAATGTGTTATGACTTTAAAAGTAGTTCCCATGTCTTACTATAACATAATGCCTAATATTGCTAATTTTTTCCCTAAAATGTGGATTTGGTGTGATATTAGTAATTTAACCAAAAGTCTGGTTGGTTTCTTTGCAGATCTTCTTCAACAGTATCGTTCTGCTGTGTGCAAGCTAGGCAGTGTGAATGAGGACCTTAATGGTCAGTTAGAATACCTTCATACTCCTGATATGAAGAAGAAAAAGCAAGAACTAGATGAACAAGAAAAGAGTCTGAAACTAATAGAGCAGAAACTTGGTATATATTTATTTACTGTTAACTTCTACTTTTTCTGTGTAGAGATAAGTATTTATGTTGATAGAGAGTCCAGCTATAAAAAGAAAGAATGCAAATTATCCAGAATTTAAATTGACAGGAAACTCTTAATCTCCAAGTCATCTCAGAATGGTTTAAACTGTTCTCTTAGCAGGATTAGTAAGAGACATTCTCAGTATTTTATCTTATTATCTTTCTTATAAGTTAAGATATGTTTATATTTTTTTCTTTCATATAATATTTCAGTTTGTTCTGCATTTTGTATCTTTATAGGTATGACTCCCACACGTAAGGGTAATGATACATTGCGTCATTCAACAAAAGTTGAGATGACAGATTGTCCAATTCCTCCTAAAAGAATGAGAAGAGAAACTACAAGACAAAATAGGTGAGCACGTTATAACCTGAAAATTATCATTGGTTAGTTTATTAAAGCTCCTGGATCATGATAACACTATAAGTTTATTTCTTATTTATTCCTTGAGCTACAATTAGAATTTAAAAAAAAACTCTAAGCAATGATAATGAATATAAGAAAATTATTTTGTTTTCCTAGGATATTCAGTTTTCTTAATGATTTTTACTATTTGGAAATGTTAGTTGTTTATGTTTTACTAAAATTCATTAAGAGTGAAATTGCTTTTTTTGTTGTTTGGGTTAAGTTTCAAATGCCCTGCATTCTGCTTCATAGGATCATCATACCTAAATATAGGACATGCAAAATTATTTATTTTCCCCCATTTCATATAGGCTTCTGTTCTGTTTTTCAAATTTGTACATTATTTAAAAATTGCTTATAATGTTCGATTTGAAGAATCAGTTACTATTTAGATGGCTACCAAAAAACTAACAAGCTATTTGCAGCCTAACCCTTTCCTTTTTAGATTTAGATATCAGTAAGGGCAACCCACAGAAGGGCATCATGGTATATAGGCGATTTTTCAAAGGTATAAGTATAGACTGTATTTGAGTAACTTTCTCATAACCATAAAGGAGTTCCCTTGATATTGGCATCTTTATAATTAGTATTCCATGTCCTGTTCACCTGCATATTCAATAAATATTTGAATGCTAACTTTGTGTTGTATATTCTTGGATGAATAAAAGTCACATGGTTCTTGCTTCTTCATCATGTTCTCTAATTCTGTGTAGAAGAGGAAATAATAATATGACACAAAGTAGTGGGAAAAACAGTATCAGTTGTCAGGAAAAATTCATTGAAGCAGAGAACTGAAGAAGGATGGGAGGGAGTCAGCCATATAGAAATTGCTGTAAGTTGGAGAAAAAGTAGGCTTGGAAGATGTGAGCCAGTAGATAGCAAGCATGGTAGGTGAGAGGGAGAGATAGGGACAAATGAGGTTGAACATATCAGCAGAGGCCAGATTATGAAACACACTTCCCCATCATGTTGCAAAAAATTATGGTGTTTAAAAAGGTAAAGTCATTGATCATCATAGGCATTGCTTGGATACCAACTCTTTACTACAAAAATGGATGTATTCATAAAGATAAGATATATGTTCCTTCTTTCTTATATGAACTTTTAGGTTAACAAAAAGCTGGAGAACATTCTTTTTTAAAAAGTTCTTTATAGAAAAAGTTCTTACGTAAGAACAAAGTATAGGAAGTATAGTAAAATGAAAATATCCAAACAAAGATGTTGTGTCTGCCAAATACTAAAAAATAAATATTAAAAAAATTCTCCCTCTCTCTAAAAAAGAAAACATCATGACTTTGCTGCTGCTAATAAAGAATCTAGGCAATGATAATCAGCGGAGTACTCAACAATTAAGTAAAAATTTGATAGGAAACTGAATATGGAAAGATCAAATTGGCACACCTGATCTCAATTATCAATCTTAGTAACTCTAAAAGTCATAGGACATTTGCTATTGTATGTGCCTCAGAGGAAGTAACCTGAATCTAATGACACTACTTCTTAGACTTTCTCAACTGGAGTTCCATGGAAGAATTTAACACAGCAGAAAATTATTTGAGTGATTCTTCTCAGTGTTCTGCTACCATTCTGGGTACATAAGAAGAAGATTACTTTATTATATACAATAAATGACTTAAGGCATTAGACCCTGATTCACATATTTGAGAAGGGCTCACCATTTACTATTTTCTACCAGAAAATATGTAGAATTTTGGAGCCAAATTAAAAGATATCACAAGGAAGCAGTCAGCCAAATGCAGAACATTATAGAACAAATGTCTGCTTTTGTTTTGCTAATAAATGATATAAAGAAGGAAGGAACAAGAATCAATAAAAATGATTTAAAAGACTTAACAATTGCATGCAATGTACAGACCTTGGTTTGTATTTGGATTTGAATAAACCAGCTTTAAAATAACAGGGTTGAACCAGACAGCAGCTACTCAGGAGGTTGAGACAGAAGGATCTCAATTTTGAAGCCAGGCTCCACAATTTAGTGAGACTCTGTCTCAAAAGAAAAAGAACTGGGGATGTAGTTCAGTGGTAGAGCATTTGCCTAGCATGTGTGTAGGTCCTGAGTTCAGTCCCCAGAATCACAAAATTATATAAATGAAACAACAATGTTAAAATAATTGGAGAAACTTGAATATTACCTAGCTATTAGATATATTCATGTTACATTTTAATATAAGTATTTAATATACTTTAATATGTTAAATTGTACGTTTTATGGATAATAGTATAATATTTACATTAAAATAAATGTATAGTTAGAAATGCATACTAAGGTATTTGTGTTGTCTGGGTATATTTTTAAATATATATTTTACAAAACAGGCAAAGGATATTTAAAATTTTGGCAAAATATTATAACTACTAAAGCTCAAAAACAGGATATTATATTATTATATCACTATATTATTCCCTCTGCCTTTATGTAGATTTCTCTGTTTGTGTATATACATCCTTGCTGGTGATCAGATCCATAGCTTCATACAATGCTAGGCAAGCACTCTGCAACTGAACTACATCCCCAGCCCAAAGATGTTACCCAGGTGTTTTTGTTCGTTTGTTTTGTTTGGGTTTTGTTTTGTTTTGTTGTTTTTTGGCACTTCTATGAAGTGGACCCAGGACCTAGCATGGTAAGCACTCTACCATTGATCTACACCCCCCATTGACATAATTTTTTAAGGAGTTTCTCCCCCTGCACCCCCCCCCAAGGTAGTGGGGAACATTTTTCCAGGTTTTTAAGAGAACAGAACCTTCTTCCCAATGAAGAAATTCCATAGGACCATTTCTAGACTAAGGATATAGAGTAAATAGATATTTCTGAATATGTGCCAATCTCAGTACTGAATTTGCCTAGACCTCTCAGTTACTACAGATATTGATTTGAAACTTGTTAAGATTTTATAGCAATTTGGAGGTTGACTGGGTTAAAGTTTATTTTTTTAATTTATCATCGTTAATAGTTGTATCATTTTCATTAAAGTCATACATGTATAGAAGCTGAATAGGGGTATAGATTTATAATATTATATAATGTGAGTACGTAGTGTTGGGAATTTAGTTCAGTGGCAGAATACTTGCCTAGCACATAATAGCTTTTGTTGAATCCAGTATCCAAAATATTATTTCAACATTTAAACAATATAAGAAATGATTAAAGAGCTATTTTACCTGTTTGTTTTTCATACAAAGTCTTCAAAATTCAGAAGATAGCAAATCTCAATTAGGACTAACTATATTGCAGGTGCTCTGGAACCACAATTGGCTAGTGGCTCCTGTTTTGAACAAAAGGTATAGACAGAGCTTATGATAATAAAATAACTCGTCCTATGTATCCTCCTACCTATTCCATTTCCCAGAGGCAGCCTTTGTTTTAACTATTAATTTTTAGTCATCCTCTTTTTAATTAGTTTTAATTAGTTATATATGCAGGTAGATACATTCTGATACAACATATATAAATGAAGTATAACTTCTCCTACTTCTTTATTAAATTTTAGAGGGTATAGCTCACCTGTCCCTTTGGGGATGGAGGTCTGTCTTGCCTTGCTCACCTATTGACTTTTTTTTGAACTGAGTTCTAAATTATTTGAGCATTTAATGTTATCATGATTATTTTATCTTGCAGCCACACCCAAGTCCTCCATGTTTTTTTCAAGAGTAGAAACTTTCAAATAACTTATTACATAATGATATCTATGTAAATATTTTGTAGTACTAGGCAAAGTTGTGTATAAGTATTACATTCTGTATATTTTTGTTTTGTTTTTTCTGGTACCAGGGATTAAACAAGGGCAACTTATTTCTGGCTACCTCACAAAGTTCTATATTTGGTTCTAATGTTATAACTCTTACTTAGACCACTATTCAGTGTTACAAACTTCAGGCTCACATAAAACTTCTGTACTCCTATCATTCCTAAAATCATATTAAATTGTATTCCTGTTATTGGACTATTTTCTTGTGTGTTAATTTTTCTGAAGTTTCTAATTGCCCCCCCATCCCACTTTTTTTTTTTTTTTTTTACTTGCCATGTATCTTGATCAGATCCTCTTCCTCCTGCATTAGTGATAGTTGCTGTATAAACTTCCTGCAGCTCTGCTTTCCTCAGGCTTCCTTGGCTGCTCTCTTAAGTTGAGTCACTGATTCTTGGATACCATGTTTTTCTCTCTCGTAACTTTTGTAGAAAAAGTGTACCAAAAGAAAGTGGGCTGGAATAAAAGAATAAAATCATGGCATTTGCAGGTAAATGAATGACACTGGAGGAAGATAATGCTAAGTGAAGTTAGCCAACCCAAAAAACCAAATGCTGAATGTTTTCTCTGATATAAGGAGGCTGACTCATAGTGGAGCAGGGACAAGGGAGCATGGGAGAAGTAGATGAAATCTAGATAGGGCGGACGGGTGGGAAGGGAAGGGAGGGGGCAGAGGGTTAGAAATGGTGGTGGGATGTGATGAACATTATTATCCAAAGTACATGTATGAAGACACAAATTGGTGTGAATATACTTTATATACAACCAGAGATATATTAAAAAATGTGCTCTATGTGTGTAATAAGAATTGTAATATATTCCGTTGTCAAATATTAAAAACATCAATTTAAAAAAAGAAATAGGGCTGGGGTTGTGGCTCAGTGGTAGAATGCTTGCCTCCCATTTGTGAGGCACTGGGTTCAATCCCTCTGCACCACATAAAAATAAATATTGTGTCCATCTACAACTAAGAAATTTTTTTTTAAATAAGAAAGAAATTGGAGCCATATTTTGTCTGAAAATGTCATTTTGCTGATATTCAGTTAAAGGTTTCTGGAATAAGAGAACAGAAATAAGGGGTAGACTATACTAGACACAGAAGGATTAGGAAGTAGACTAGAAATAATGAGAGACAGTCTGCATGATGGAGACTTTGGACTCCCAAGTCAGGAAGTATATCAAAGAGTGAAAAGACCAGCCCTAAAAAGGAGCAACGTGAGATAAAAGGATGGGAACAGAATGGGAAAAGGAAAGGAAACCACAGCTAAAATATGCCATATTTTCAGCACAAACTTAATGTTATCTTGTCTCCAGATAAAAAGCTGATACCACATATTTAGATAACAGTGGTAATTGGACAATTAAATGTTGGTATATTGGCTTCTGGTACAGTTGCTGGCACCCTACAGCCCTGTCTGATGTCAGCCTCTA